>NC_090925.1:310443741-311068741 GCF_040938575.1 Ambystoma mexicanum
AAATTTGGTCCAATTGTCCACATGGCTCCTTGACCTTTGCCTTTCATGCCTTCCTGAGCATCTTATCCCTTGCACTCATCCCAACTATCGAACCGACTTTGTTCCTCCCTACCACTACTGAATGTTCTATCACACTCCTCCTTTGCTGCTCTGACAGGCAAAAGCACTACAATGCCATAACCTATGGCAGGAGGCGCTATACAAAACCAAGATAACATAACATTCACAACTCGGGGATAGCTGCTCTACCCAATGCAGTGCCTCAATAGCCAGGCGCCACATTGTTTTACATGTTTGAATCCCAGAAGTGCCTGTCCCCTGAGTTAAGCTGTGTGACACACTGCATTCAGACTGGTGGTCTGCACCTGTAAATACTTCCAGCTGCACCTTAGCTCACTTCCCTCGCTACCCTCAAAGGCCATGCCTGCTCATTGAGAGTGGCTTCTAGGCTTTAAGTCAAGCCGCCTGGGGGACCATCTCAGGGGGCACTTAAACATTCACCAGCCCGTCAGTTGTGAGGATTCAAGCTCCCAGACTTTTCAAGCAGGGGACTGACTCGTGGTACTTGTCTATGGCTGTGTTTTATATGTTCATTTTGTACAACCAACTAACTGATGCTGTCATCCTGGTCCATGCCAAATAAATATGCTACATAAAATACAAAGACATAGTAACATATGTGGAAGCCCAAAATGGTTCCAGTTTCTGACATTTAACAGTCTGTGGCCCTCATTATAGGTTTGCCGGTAAGATACCGGCAAACACACCTACCGTTTCCACCACCTGATAACCCGGCAATACCAGGATATTAAAGGCAGCAGAACAACCAGTAAATGCCCATTCCATTCAGTTCCATAGGACTCCATGGGGGGATGTGCTGGTATTCTCGGCAGCGACAATACCAGTGCCGAAGATACTGGCTGCCTTAGGCCTGTGGGAGCCATAGTTACCTCCAGCTCTTGGCTGGATGTGAGTCACTTTATTCCCATCCGGCATACTTGTACTCTGCCAGGCCGGTAAAGTATAGGTTAATACCGGCGCTTTATTACCAAACAGGCAGGGTCCTAATGAGGCCCTGTGACTATATAGGGGCAGGCACTCTTCATACGTGACAGTATGTGTGGTGCACAGGGCAGGGGGTACTTAGGTCTATAATGGGAAGCAAAGGAAATTGAGTACGGCTAAACAAATCCCATAGCGAGAAGGCCACTGGGCGCAAGCCCAGCTCGTTGACGCCAACCCTGGTGAGGCGGGTGATGGGAGAGGTCACTGGACCGGTGTTCACAACGATATTATCTCGTTCTGACCCGCACAGCGGGGATATACCAAACTTCCTCTCCCTATGCGCCGACGCCGCAAGCTGTGAGAAGCTGGGGGACCGGTGCCAACTCGTTATCCTGCCCCGCCCGTCCTCTGCCTGCCTCGTCCGCTCCGAGTCCCACGTGTACCAAGGCCAGGGAAAGTGTTTGGCTTAGCCAGGAAGAGGACTTCCTGGGGAAAGCTAGCAAGGACGAGCAAGCAGCTTTTCTCTCGTTGATTGCCTGTTTACACCGCGCCCTCGCCATGCTCTCTCCCTTCTGGCATGGCATCGGTTGTCTTTGCAATACAGGGGATGGTGGCACCCCAACTGGCGTCGGCCTGACAGGGGCATGATCTACACCACGTAGCCGCATCCGATTGAAAGCTCGGCATCCAGCAAGTCACAGCGCCATCTTAGGCCTCATCTCACTAGCAGAATTGCAAATAACCGAAAAACCACTGCCGATCCTGGGATGCTTCCTGGTGCAGGCCCTCCAGCCTGCAAGACTCCCCGCGCCGCATTCTGGAGAGCATGGCAATGACATTGCTAGTCAGTTAACTCGGGGAACTCACTCAGTTCACTTGTTGAGGAAAGAAAGTCATAACATTCAGTGCCCAACAGTGCGGCAGTCAGTTCATTTTTCGTGAACATCAAAAAACGTCCATGCTTAGAATTTTGGGAGTAAGTGGATTCTGTGAGGGGGAGGCGAGGAAACATGGACACCAAAAGCTATCTAGAGAGGCAGCATTCTCCTGCCCAGGTGGCAGAGTAGCAGTTGGATTTGTTAATGGCATTATTGCCACACTGAGTCGTTTGGGGTGACACTGGGGCGCATGATATGATATGATATAATATGGCATTTAAACCACGCCTATACACAAGTGTTTCAAGGAAAATAAAAATACAATCAACATGTTTTTAAGAATACTTCTGGAAGTCATATTGGAAATCCAGTGCAACACATGGAAGGCTTTGGCTTTCTGGCACACTGTTCTGCACGTTTTCTGGGTTTTTATCAACTTAAAAATGTTCACGAAAGACTTAACGCAATCACTGCGGCTGGTGGCAAATGCCCAATGTTGCTTGGGGGTCATTTTCTACATATCTCAAGAGCTTGGCATTCAAAGATGACTAAAATAAAATAATACTGCTTTGGCAAAAAAAGATAGTGGGAAAAATTACAATCCATGGGGAAAAAATGCGACCAGTTAAAAACACCAACTACGGTAAAACAAATGTTAGGCCACCACAGGGCGGGTCCTAAATACTTTCTAAAATATACAGAGCATCAAGCACTCTCACTGCAGCCGTGTGTGTGTGTGCCAATATTTGCATACAGGAAGAACAGGCAAGCACTGAGCAAGTGAACACCCACATGTGTACAGCTTCGGCGGTATGGATAATATATAAGATAAAACACAGGCATCCTCCGCATAACTGCCAAGTTTCCCAGCTCCATGTGGAATATTTGAGCCAGTGGTTTTTTTTGCACACTGCATGCTTGGACGTGTAGGCCCATCCTTGCAATGGGAAAGACGTGACTACAAGGTCCAACATGCAATTGGAAGCAAAAAGCAGTACTGTCTCGAGGTGGGAACTTGGCAGGGAGGCCTCCACACATTGCCCAGTCGTTCAATGTATGAACACCTGAACATTGTGTGGGATATTGCAACAAGCTTTCAGCTGTGCAGACCATGAGGTTGTATAGACAGCATTTGTAAATCACAAGGAACACATCTCAATGACCAACACGTAGATTTAACATTGCCACACCAGGAGCCCTAGCATGCCATGCAGAGCATGGCACTAACTATTTCCCATATGAACATAGAAGAACCCTGTGTGCGCCCACAGGTGTATATCAAATTGCCGGTGGCATCCTTCCATCAAGCGACAGGCAGTCCTTAATACAGTTGGCATCATCGCCAATGTATGCATGGGGGAGATGCCATGCACCATGCGCATATTTCTTTGTCACATATTTCATGCAGGTGTTGGCAAAACAGTATGACCTTGTTACATCGACAGGTCATTCTTCAATGGGATTTTTGCTGACACTTCTTGCTAAAAAAAACCTAAAAAATATGGTGCAGGGAGGGTGGGAAAGGGCACATAAAAGGTGAGGGTGGGGCAGAGGGAGTATATAATAGGGGAGGAGGACTTGGGAAGGAGAACCCCCCAAAAATAAAAATAATATAATGCCAATGAGTTTTTTTCAGGAAAAAAACTGGCAGCAAAAAATGCATTGAACAATGAACTGTTGATGTAAGGGCATAGAACCGACGAAACAACACGGAAAACAAACCAATCTTGTGAAGTACAATTTTGAATGGTGAGAATGTGTGCACCACATGTACACTGAACAATAGAAGGGAGAGTAATGAAAGTTCCTGGGCAGACCTGACCACCTGTACCTGGCATACGGCTCCATCTTGTCCCACAGAATTGGATATGGTGCCAATCCACCTGAAAAGCCACTGAGTCTTCCCGCTCCTTGTCCCCAAGCAGCCACAAGCACAATAACAGGTCACAGCCACACCGACTCTACACAAAGGCAATTCTACATGGACGGGGGACTATGTTTATGTCTATGAATTTGTGCTGTGATCTGGAGAGAATGAATTGCGACTCTGCGCAGCTGGTTTTTATGATGTGTTATTCTCGTACAACAGCTCTTTTGGGCAAAATTGCAACCCTCCAATCTAAAATTAGGAACAAACAAAACTCCTTACAATATGATCAACCTCTGACTCTTCCTACGACTAGCAACTGTCAAGCCAACCCAAACTGCAATCCGTTCGCCTTCTCCTCTCTGACCATTCAGGAAGTAGAAGGGATTATAAACAACCTCAAGCCCTCCAACTGCCAAGGCGATCCTTGCCCTGCTCCCATCATCAAGGAAGCATCTCACGAACTAGCCCCCTTCATCACAGCCTTCATAAATGCATCCTTCAAAACTGGCACAGTCCCTGACAACCTCAAGGACGCTTGGGTGATCCCACTTTTTAAAAAAACCTTCCCTTGACCCTAACATACTGACTCATTTTAGACCCATTACCACGGTCCCGTTCTTGCTCAAGATACTTGATCGTGCAGCATACCTGCAGATCCAAGATTATCTTGAATCCAATAACCTTGGATTAAGACAATCCGGTTTCCGCCCCAAACATGAGACTGAAACAGCCTTAATCGACCTGAAAACCCAACTGGAGATACTAAAGGATAATGGGAAGTTAGCACTACTCCTTCTTCTTGACCTTTCTGCAGCATTTGATTTGGTCAACACCAAATACTCTGCCAAGATCTTAATTATGCGGCACACTTTTCGGACACTGCCAACGCATGGATCCGCTCTTTCCTAAGTAACAGATCCATGCGGGTCTTTTCGCCTACAGCCTCCGCTGACCCCTACCCGATTTACTTTGGCATCCCCCAAAGGTCCTGTGTGTCGCCCACTCTTCACAACGTGTTCACTAAACCCCTCTTTGATGTGCTTGATTATCTGGGTGTTTCCTACACTAATTATGCGGATGACACCCAGATACTCATTCCTATCACTGGTGATCACTTAGCTGATACCAAATCCCTGAACGATGTCTATTTGGTCATCCAGGCCTGGATGGCACAACATGAATTATGCCTTAACACCGAGAAGGCAGAGCTTCTCTTAGTAGGTTCGACCCAAAGCCTCAATAAACTAGACCAAGCTTTCAAGTCCTTCAATATCGATGGCAACGACATCAAGGGATCTGCTGACACCAAAACTATAGGCGTCTATCTAGACTCTGCTCTCTTTGAACAGAAAAACCAATGCAGTTAGGTCGGCTGCGGCCTATACGTGCAAACTAATCACCGCCTGCAGACCTTTTCTAAACTCACACAATTGTACTACCCTGGCAAGAACACTCATCATGTCCAAAATTGACTACTGCAGTTCCCTCTACCTGGGGATGAGCCAGTCCAACATCAACAAACTGCAAACAGTCCAGAATAATGCCATCAGGGCAGCCCTCAACATCCCGAGGCGGTTCCACATCACAAACGTCAGATCAGATCTATATTGGCTCCAAGTAAAACACAGAATTGCCCTGAAAACACTATCCTTGACTCATAAATGTCTGGACAACAATGCCCCACCATACCTCGCCTCCCGTCTTACACTCCACACGCCCCACTAGAACACCACAAATTCACAGCCTCATCCTGCCTAGATTTAAACTTCAAAAAGCCGGTGGGGTAGGCTTCCCTGTTCTAGCCTCTAAGCTTTGGAACTCCTTGCCCACACATATTGGAACGGAGCCTTCTTTTCTAACCTTCAACAATAAAACGAAAGCTTGGTTATTCTCGCAGAACATCTGAAGCACCTCTCTCATAATCTAGCACCCACCTGTAATACTCTGTAACTGTGTACATTTACCTTGTACTGCACTGTAAATATCTGTTTGTATTCTATTTTTATTTTTATTGTATGTATTGCAACCTGCAATTGTGTTATATACGATGCACTGTACTGTAAATATTTACATTTTGTACTGTAACTTCCTAAGAATATGCGCCCGGTTGCCCGAGTGCCTGGCTGTGCTTTACAAATAAAACCAACTTCAAACTCGTCCTGGCCTCCTGGCCACCTATGTATGCTGTGTAGAATGTTGGTGTCTGAAGTGATAGGCAGCTCAGGAGAATGCTGGTGAGAGTTGCTGGTGAGTGTTTCAAGAGTGTCAGTTGGGGCATGAGCTGGGGTGTATGAGGATGGCCTGTGGGTGTGTTGCATGCTCCCTGTCCTGTAATATATACTAAGAGTAACTGCAACCCTAACATGTAAATATGTATAATAAAGACTACCTGATTCATACTAGTGGCTCCACAGCTGGTCTGTGTCTGGACTTTTCTGCCACTTCATATTACAAAAGTGGACAGCATATGGCACGGAGGAAGTAGAACAACCAATTTGAAAGTAAATGCAATAATGAGACAATCAAGTGTTTTTAATTGAACAAAAATGCTTCCAGAGCTTCCCGATAAGAGGGAAGAGAATCGAAAGAGTGCTAGTAGGCAATGAATTCCATAGGCGAGGACCAAGTATGGCAAAACGTTGAGCATCTCCAGTTTTGAATTTAGAAGGAGCGAGGACCAGCAGCTTGTCTTGGGACCTTTATGATATAATTGGGCAATAACGACTATACGACTAAAAATATTATACAAATATGTTGGAGCAAGTTCATGTAAACCATGTAAACATTTAAAACAAAGAAACAAATATTGAAATTAATACTTTGGTAGATTAAAAAGGAAACACACTGCTGTATTTTGAGAAGGTGTTTTAGTTGAGAAAGAGGAATGCAAGCGTATAGTGAATTTCAATAATCACGCCTGGAATTAATCAGGGCTCCAACAAAACCTGCATGATCTTTTCCAGGTAAAAACGAGGAGGATACAGCACAGAAAGTGAAGTCTGAAAAACATTGATTACACTACTTTACTGACTTGATATTCCAAACCCAAATCTGCTTGCTAAAGATGACCCAGGCTTTTGACAACTGAGTGATACGAAGTAGGGAGGCCAGACACAATTGGAGGTTTTGGGCATCAAGAAGCATCTTGAGTGAAGTGTTTTGGTCCAAATAGCATTAGTCTGTTTCTTTGTGGGGTGGGGAGGTAGAAGGGGTGGGTTAACTTTAAAGCGTTTGAGGACATACAGTCCTTCACTTTGTCAAGGCATGATACCAATTCCTGGAAGTGATCAAGTGATCAGTAGGGTCAATCATTCTAAGATACACTTGTGTGTATCGTCCATGTGCGAATGATGATCAAGACTGTGATTAGTCAAAATGTTCCTGAGAAGTTAAAGAGAAATAGTAAACATCCTTCAAAACGACTGAAACCAGAGGAGGCCAGTGGCAGAGAAATCGACTGTGGCATTCATCGTGATGATAAAATATCATGGTCAACTGTCTCGATCACTGCCCAAAGAACCAACGTAATCAACAATGAGAGATGTGCTTGATCAGCATTTGCCAAAATATCACCTCAATCTTTTCAATGTGTACTCAATTCCCCATTTGGGGCACAAATCTGATTGCGCCAATTAGACGTTTCTGCATGATGTAGTTGTATAGTAAATACCTTTTCCAGGAGCTTGGCAGCCTATGCAAAGGCATGCAGTAGACTGATCTGGCAAACAGCTAAGCCATTCCAAGGGAGTAGGATGGACACATTAGCAATTCCTCAGACCTGCCCTATCCACAGTGTTTGGCACACAGTCAGCAAGGTCACATGAGGTGTATAGCCAAGCGCATGGCAAGGAGATGCCCACAGACATGCACCGTTACATGCAAATACACAAGTGGACGCTTGCCATTGGTGCATCCTGCATTCCCGTCAAAACCAATGTGACCCAAAGTACCTATCAGAAAGGCACACATTGCATGTACAATAATTGAATAGGAGCTGATAGTAGGAGCAAAGAAATGAACCCAGCGAACAATAAAAGTACCATTTTGGAAACGTGCATATATGGAGGCCACTTTAACTACGTGCGTACATATGACTATGATCTGTTGAACATGAAAACCTGACAGTACAGGCACCGTATTCTCCATAAATGTGCCTTTTCATGTGCAGACTTCAACATATCACAAGCAATAGTGTGCACACAGTGAGGCCCATGCCAACATGCCAATTAAGCAGTGGTGTATTCCTTGCACGCGTCATGCCTGTACCTCATGATGCCCATCCTCAGTCTACAAGAACCAAATGTGAGGTTTCTTCCCCGGGCCTCATTGAGCACACATCTGGTATACAGCTCTGTGGTGGCCCTTCAACATGACCCTGTATTTCTGGGCAGGACTCGGCTTACCTTCTTCATACTGCATGAGATAGAAGAGCGGAGGAGTTGCCCCTCAATGAACCCCCCGAAGTCGATGCACCACTGCTTGCATTGTTTCTATACCAAGACCCTTAATCCCGACAGACATCAGACATGGGACTTATCACAGGAGGGTTCAGGTGGCCACCAAGTCATAGCACACAACCATCTGTTTCGGGGATGTATTGCCTTACTCCTGAATGGAATTCACAATTTTGCAAACACAGCCATCCCCACAATCCTTCAATAGTGTAACCATAGCCCAAATGTGGGACATTTCGCCTACCTCTCCCTAGTCCATAAATGCTCAGTAGTACCCTACAGCATGGCCTTCCTCTACACCTTCCCTAGTTCCCAATCTGCACAGTGCTTCAATGCTGGCATTGTCCCTCGCCCACCTCGTCCCATTACGAATCCTTGCAGGTATGCTCACATTCACAAGCCCCCCTAGAGTATGTCTGTGCCAATATGGGCGCACATGGACTCCTTTACCCACTCCTCCCATCATATATAACACCACTTACACCACCTAACGTCTAACGTGGCCCCTTCTAACCCAGATAAGCATTGCATGGCCCATTCTGCACCTGTGTGTTGGTGGATTGTTCACATAGAGATAAAGGCACAACACACACTCCACCAAAGCTTCCAAACTCCTAGAAGACGGAGGCCTCAACAATTGGCGATGTTGGTTCTCCACCACCTTCTTTAGGAGTTATTTCTTTGCCTTCTGCCTACTCTGCAAAGACTCCTGTGCATCTGCTAGGAGCCTGCCATGCACCCAGAAGCTGCTTATCAGTTCATGAATCTCAGCTGCCAGCTGTTCACTGGTGGCCATTGGTGCACCCATTGGGTGATTCTGCGGCCCGCCTTCTATGCATGCTGACTGAGATAAGAATTAAGATGCTGCAATATGTTTAGCTGAGCCCTTTCCAGCCAGTGGGGGCATGCTCAGGAAAATAAAGAAGTTGCTCCTAGCAAGTCCCCATGGCCCCGCGTGCAGCATTCAGTAACACACAGACTGAATGATCCTGGAGACTTGAGCGTTGCCATTGGTGATGGAGTGCTAGGGACCATGCTGCTGGTACTGGGTGTTAGGGAGAATTCTCAGAAATGTGCTAATTCCTTTCTACCTTAGACACCCCAGCTCTTTTTGCTGGACTTTAGGACTTTTAATTTCTAACCTGGAGAGAGTGAGACCTTTTTCCCACTCTCTCATGTATTTTTTTCTGTGTTTCTTCTGACTTTGGAGTCTGACAAACTCCATACTCATTTTTACATTGTGACACAAAGCACCTTCAGTGCATTGACACAGGGAAGTCTCTTAGATTTCCCAGAGGTTTAAATACCTTCTCTTGGTGAAACTACTGTTTCCAAGAGCAGTAAAGGGAAGTTGACTTTACTTATATTTTGTAACTTTCTAGACCCAGCACACACCATCTTACACGAGGGTGCTGGAGGGGTTACTTAGTATCCCTTTTGTCTAGTTTCTCATGTAACATTTTTATGTTACCCTTTCTACAACTAATGGCTGGTGGCAGTGGTATACTTTTACCTACCATTGTGTGTTTTTACAGTGGGCTGCAATTGCAGCTGCTTTAAGACACTGATTAGTGCCCATTTCATCAAAATCGCCCGGTCTTCTTTTTTTGCCATTTCTTGTTGGAAAAGCCCTACTTGAGATTTACTCTGTGTGCCAAATCAGGCTTGGTCCCTTTGTTCATTTTGTCTTTGGTGGGATTCACTGGTGAAGCCCGCCTCTGGCTCCAGCGTGTCTGGCAGGGGCAGGAAGTGAGGGAGTTGCCCAAAACTCCCTGTGCTTAGCCCCCTTGATTACAGGAATGCACCCAAGGTGATTGGCCGGCTGGCTGTCCTTGAAGGACAGCCACCCTGCTGTGTAAGTGACAGCTAGGCTGCGAATGAATGGGAGAAACATGAAATTGAGGCTTTTTGCTTAGAAGGCAGAGTCGACCACTGAATGAAGGAATCCGAAGAAGAACTTGGAAGAGACGCTTGCTGCAACTCCTGGACCATTGGTTTGCCCGTTGAAGCCCTGCTGCATTGCTAAAGCTCAGAATTCGCCATGACTAGAGAAGCCCTGCAACGGACGACTTCTCCCCTTGGGTTGGTGGGACCAATCAACCCCAAAGGTAACTTGTCTGGACATCCTCTCTGAGCTGGCTGTACTTCCAATGCTGCTGCAGGAACGGAAGTGCCAGGCAGAGGAACACCAGGTCGAGTGCATCGCTTCTAAGTCAGACCCGAGCTCTAGGAAGATCCTCCGGACTCCCATGAAGCAGGACTGACCAAGCCTTAGCCACCTCAACACAGTGCTGCAACCCAGATGCGAGGAAAGTCCATAGTGCTATCTGAGAACCACAGTGGTACTGTTTGTGAGAGATGCGAGGAGCTGAAACCGCAAAGTGCAGCTGATCTGAAGTTTGCCCATTGCTGCCGTCGACCTTCCATTCGTAGTGCAGGAGTCCCCAGACGTCCTCCCTCTTGTCCCCACGACTGAGGCCCAGGAACACAGGATCTGTTGACCTACACAGGAACAGAAGCCAGCTGGAAACAGTTTTTCTTTTAACCAAAGGTACTGTAAAACTAAGAGGACCTACTTCTTGTCGTGTAGCCTTGCTAGGTCTCGGTTGAGACTTGTCTTGGTTGCTTCCATAGTTGCTTGCAGCTTTGCCCCTCACAAGCCTCAAAGCTTGTGGCCCTTCAGTGATTTCATTTTCTACAAACATTTCTAAAACATTGTTCAAGACTTTTTACCTACCTGCAAGAAGTGCTTCAGCTCACCTAGACTTTTGTTGTACTAACTTTGACTGTCCCGGCTCCCTGAAAGACTCTTATTACCTCTGACTTTGTTCTCTGCCTTTCCCCCAGGAAAGGGTGAATTTACTTTGCATTGGAAGGTTTTAAAAAGTCCTGACCTGCTGAAGAATATTTGTTGTACTCCCTCAAAAACCTTTCCTTGGATCTCCCGCTCAGTATTGCTCTAGGTGTCCAGTCAACTGGTCGACGAAAAACTGGTCGACTGCAATTTGGTCGACGCAATTTGGTCGAAAACCAAATGGTCGAATTTTTTTTTTATTTATATATTTATTTTTCGGGTTTTCGTTTAGTTAAAAAAGGGGTTTTTAGAGAAAAAAAGGGGGTTGGGGGGGACCCCCCCAAAAAAAAAAAAAAAGGGTTAAAATAAAAAAAAAACATTTCGACCATTTGGTTTTCGACCAAATTGGTTCGACCAAATTGTCTGTCGACCAAATGTTTTCGACCATTTGACTGGTAACCATTGCTCTAAATATGCCAGTAATAAATCAATGTCCACAGTGTCCTAGTTGTTTAAGTCAAACCAAGGGTGTAGGAAGTGTTTGTGTGCCATCCCAAATGGATATCAACTGATTTAGTGAAACTGAGAGTGTGTATTTTATTGAAGTATATTTTGGTTTATATGATTGCTCCCTTCTAAAGAAGGCTTATTCAACTGACTGTTAAATAAATTAATACTTGTTTAATCAAGAAACCTTGTGTGTAAGTGTTAATTTGAATAACTGTCATTTTGAAACTCTGTGTTACAACCCTACAGCTCACATTAACCCCTCTTGAGATCAGCCTGGCTGCTCAGTCACTCCAGCAACTTGTGTAGTACATACTTATACCAAATGTTGGGTTACCTATTGCCAAGAGGTCAAGGGTGGTGCAGTCTCCCACAGGGTACTGCATACAATCTTGCCTAACACTGGGCTATTAGTAGTTTTAGTACTGGCATGGTGAGTAGTGGTAGGCATATTTTTATTCACGTGTTGAAGTGAAAGGGGGCAGGGTTTCCATTTACAGACCTCAGACCTCCTGAAAGTGATAGCATAGGAACTCTGAATGGGACAAGTGACAAGTAAGGAAGAAAAGTCAGCAGGTCTTTCAAGGGCTTTCTTTTAGAAGATTGTTATACTTCGGCTCTCTGGGAACCCATAAATATACCAGACTGCCAAAGTACTAAACACCCATACCAAGTGCAGAGGAGCAATCTACGAATGATATGTAACAGAAAGAGAAACACTTCTGCTTTTTCGTCTATTGGTATAAAGATAGGACCTCATTACCAGTTTGGCAGTATTCTGGAAGTAAATCCGCTGGAATACCGACAAACGGAATTACGTTACCTCCTTTTGGTCCTGTGGGTTTAACACCGAATTACAAGAGGTGATAAGGTAGTGTTAGCCCCCCTTCATGAACTCCATAGGAATTACAAGCAGCGAAATTAGAGTGGTAATTCTGCCGATTTATACTTTTCCTGCAAAAATCGGCATAATTACCACCCGGTTATTCCTCTGGTGGTAATTCTGCCAAAACCATAATTTGGCAGTGCAGGAAAAGTGGCGGGATCAGAATTACTGGCTTTTGTTTCCTGCACTGCCAATCTCGTAATAAGGCCCTAAGAGTGGTCTTTAAATCTGTGCACTATACCCTCATTGGAGTGCTTGACCAATCATTTGTGAGATACTGTGGGCTGTAATCACCGAAACAATCCCACATTCTCTAGCACTGCTATGCCAAGCACTACAGGGGTACCCATCCCAGCCACCCCACTATTTTCATGCACCCGCCTGTCCACAAGGGGCAGATTAAAGGCAGAGGGCCCTGTGGGCAAGATTGACAGAGGGCTCTGGGTAGGCCGAGCTTAGTGCGGGGGCGGTTAATGTCTGCCACAACTGCAACCTTGATGAACTTTAAGCTCACATGTTCCATGCATTGTAAGTTCTCTTTTCTGCTATTTAATGGTTGTATTTTGTGGTATTACTTTGGATGGAGACATCATGGTCCCCTCATCAGGTCGTCAACCTGTAACACACAATTTCTTCAAGCGAAAAATCCACTCTCCCCATTCATCTGCTCATTTCTTCCAAAATCCTCTGCTGTCCTTTTCCATTCCCTCCCAATTCTCCTTCAATAAGCCCACCACTTCTTTCACCTTCCATTCGGTACTCTTCCTCTTCCATCATCCCTATCACCTTCCAACCACTGTACCCTTGCCCACAAGGAAAACTGCATTTCCCACAGCATGAAAAACGACAACTGTACAAAGACAGACACCTAGGAAGACCCTGAGAGGTGAATCCAATTTAATCATACCCTAAGAATAATAGATGTGTAACCTTTATTCAACATATATGCATAAGCAGGGCTACAAAAAACAGTACACACCCATAACAAGGAGACAGGTAGGATGAGGCATCAATCTACCAATTTTCCCATGTGATCTCCGCTTTCTATTTAATCAACTCCCTCCTTCAACATTCACATCCACCTTCCATCAACCTCCCTTCAGCTTTCACACCCGGTCACCTTCCAACCACCCGCTGCTTCAACTTTCACACCTAGCCACCGTCCATTCACTCCCTCCTTCAACTTTAACACCCAGTCACCTTCCATCCACTCCGCCTTCAACTTTCACAGCCATTCACCTTCCATCAACCCTACCCATCAACTTTCACACCTAGTCACCGTCCATCCACTCCCTTCTTCAACTTTCAGGCTCAGTCACTTTCCATCCTCTCCCCTTCAACTTTCACACCCTGTCACCTTCCATCAACTCCTCTTCAACTTTCACAACCAGTCACCGTCCATCCACTCCCCTTTAAACTTTCACAACCAGTCATCATCCATCTACTCTCTACTTCAACTTTCACACCCTGTCACCTTCCATCCACCCCCTCCTTCAACTTTCTCACCCAGTCACTGTCAATCCACTCCCCCCTTCACCTTTCACACCCATTCACCTTACATCCATTCCCTTCTTCAACTTTTACACCCAGTTACCTTCCATCAACCTCCCTTCAACTTTCACAGCCAGTGACATTCTATCCATTCTCCCATGCCACTATTCCCGTTTACATCCACTCCAGTGCACCTCTGCCATGTCCTTGTGGCCTGACTGGGGAGAATAGAGGATGTTGCCTCCTCTCCTCTGCGAGGGCTGAGCAATGAGGCCCCCAGTCCTTATTCCATATCAGCTTCAGAGTGCTCCCACAATATTTCACTGAACAATGTGGCTACTCCCAGGAGATTACAGAGGGTTGGGTGGGGGGTGGGGGTGGGTTGGGGAGGGGCTCCTTGTTCTTAAAGGCAGACCACAGAATACTGCAGAATGGAATGGGGCATTTTGTGGCTAAATAAAGGCATTTTGAAGCACAGCATTGAATTTTAGTAGAGGGTGGTAAGGCCTGATAGTGTACTGGAGAGAGTGCCAGGAAGCAAAAGCAACAGCAATTGGAAATGTAACCAATATCTTCAGGTTGCCATACACGTTTGGAAACATCTGCTAGTTTGTTTGGTTAATATGGAGGGTTACTGCTATTATATATGGTGCAAAACTAGTCTAACCTTGAGTGAGGCTTGTTTTTGAAATAGTGTTCACTGCAAACCGAATCACTTCTAGGGGTACCTAATTATGGCAGGTAAGGGGTAGTGAGATTAAATGGTTTGCATAGGATCATACACTTGGCTTAAGTGGTGAAGCTGAAATTTGTGTCTAGTCTGCGAGGTATGTACTTGAATACCTTCCTAGCTCAAGGTGGTACCAGTATGTATTAGTGTGTGGGTCTGAACACCTAACATAATACTCCTTTTTATACAGATGACTTAAAGAGTGCACAAGTAATAGGATAAACCAATCTGACAATATATAGATAATTGTATAAACATGTTGATTCAAAAGTACATGTGAATCCTAAGTTGCACAGAAGCTACCACTTCTGATGGCACTTTTGTGCAAAGGGTCCCCTACATTCAATTTGAATTGTTTCCCCCACATTGTGAAAAAGGAAATAGTAAAACAAAGGTGACTTCGCCTTTACTCTTCCCTTTTCCCCTATGTGTCTAAAAAAGTGCAAAAGCCACCAGGTGTTTAAAACTGCGGGAGCCATCAACAACGGATTATTTTGGAATCTTCATGCTTTTACCAGGTGCAACAGTCAGACAGATTCTACAGGAATCCATTGGTTTCCCACCACTATAAAAATACCACATGCTTGCAGAAAACCAAGCAGATTTGGCAGATGGACCTGGAAGTGCAAGCAAATGTTTTGCTCTCCAACTTTTCCCGCCGAACTACACAAAATCCTGTGCGTTATAAAAAGTGGTGGTAAAAGTTTTTACCACAGTTTTTAATACCACCCTTTCCATTGTGCAGAACACAGAACATTAACCCATATGATTGTAGTTTTGTTTTTCCCCACCGTTAATGGGAGCATGCAAATTAATCAAAAACCTACAAAATACATCTCCTAATGGTCATTGTTTTACACTGCTTGCAATTTGTTCTGTAACCACATAATGGGGATAATTAAGAGTATGGCGGTGTGAGAAAAAAGTGTTGGTAATGGAATTACTGCCACTTTCCCCACACTGCCATACTATGAGTATGGCCCTGGAGTGGGGGGTTTACCTCTAGGATCATGTGAGGTAAATCCTCCCACTTTCCACTGAAAAATCGCAAAATCAGTGGAATTACTGCAGCAGTCATTCCTCCGGCGGTACTTCTGCCGAAATCCTCATTGGAGTCCAAGTGGCGGTTCCAGTAATTCCATTGGGCTTTATTCTGGCAGAGTTACTGCCAGAATACAACCCAACTCGAAATGAGGCCCATTTATCAGCGTTCAATCATAGCTGATTAAAACCATATAGAATTTTAAGGAAAATTGTGCCACAATGGTCACTGCCATTTACTTGTTAACATCACGTTGTAAATGGTTTGTTTACTCAGTCTGTTAAAAAGATAAGATCTCAGTGTGAGGCTCTGTACAGCCCAGGCTGTTTCCATGGGAGTGAAAGGGGTTGTGGGGGCTGGGTGTTTGGACGGGAGGGGTCTAATGAGCATTTGTCCCTGTCCTCATGTTAAATCCTCCTCACCCAAGCCATCTCTGCTACGGCCCCTCCCTAGCCTGCCCAACCTAGTCCATGGAAAGTGAAAGGGGGCTACATAAAGATGCCCTTACACTTCTTCCATGGCCTCCATGTTTATATGGGAGCGTGTCTTTCTTCGTGGGTATGCTGTGCATGTCACTATTGCATCAAAGAAAACAACTTAAAAGGTGGGGCTCACTACGAGTTTGGCGGTGGGGGAAAGAAGTGGAGGCAATTCCATTTACCTCAATTTTAGCCGCACTACCAAACTTCAAGTTTTCCAGTATTACCTTCCAGCAGTATTGCCAGCAGAAATCCCCAATGGGGTTCTATGAACTCCATAAAATCGCGATTTGCAACGCCAAACCACCACTTGTAATCTGGTGGTATTACCGCCAGAGGTAATACCTCCAGTTGTAATACCACCTGACCATGTGGCGTTATCAGTAATTCCATTTCTTGGTATTCCAGTGGATTTATTGCAAGAATACCACCAAACCCATAATGAGACCCACTGTTACCACCCACGATTACTAACAGCAGGTGCTAATGGTGATATTTAGCTGGTTGTCAGGCCAACCCTGCTGCTACTGGCACAACCGCTGTCTTTAATCACTCTTGCTTTGCTTGGGCCCATAATTCGAGCAGTTGGCCATTGTTGGCACGGCTGGCCCACCAACCAAGTGTGCAGTAGCACCTGGAGCATTCCAAGTGCCAGATGAAATTACCAATAAACGATCTCAGACCCAAATAGCCGGAAGACTCAAAGAATATGGCAAAGTACTATTTTATTATCAGCTCAAACAAAGTAGGGAAACCTGGTGAACAGACAAATTGCAGCTCACACACTCAACTATATTTCGATTATACAAAGGCCTTATACCTCGATGAACGTCAGCTATAACGGCATCCTACTTGGCAAACTGTAAAACCTATTGGGTGGAGGGATTGGTTAAGGGAACATATATACTTATATATCGTTTAGGTGTTAGTAACATAATTGGCTGCCCTTTATCTGGTAGGCATGCCTCGAACTACCTCTAAATACATATAATACAGATTAAAAGCAGAATAACAGCAGCGGATTGGCTTCTGCAACATTGTATAGCACACTGTTACATGGGTCCTCATGATTGGTTGGCATTCTCTCCCAACCTTGGACTTTCGGCTTGTTAGCAGCACATGAGAAAAACGAAACCCAGTTGCGGGGAACAACGTCAGACTACTACCCACTTGGTCAATTAGCCTACCATCTCTTACCAGTTAAGCCCTAAGCCAAGGCTTCTTCTTTGTAGTTGACCTTCTTGACTGGTCTCTTTTCTGGGACTTTTAAGGGAGTGTAGGAACAGCACTATCTTCAGTTAGAGCCTAATGAATAGGCCTTGTTTTCGAGTCCTGAAGTACGTGTGATGAGACCACTATTTTGTCCATTTTGACCTTTTATTCAATGCTATTTAATTAAATTTCACTGGGTGCTATTACTCCTCTTGGCCTCTGGAGACTTGGTTGTTGCATCTCACATATGCTTTCTGCATCTTTGATTGTTCAATACTTGCCACTTGCAAATGTTTTCTTCTTTTCTTAATCTAAGAGAAAAATGTCATGCATATGTAGCTTATCCTCTTTGACACCCCTTGTGCCTTAAAATTATTTCTTGATGTGGCATCCTTGATCCCAGGGCAATAGACATTCTTTGTTCCTTGCACAATGCTGTTTTCCAGTGCCTTTTCAGCTCTGCAGCACCTATCTGTCTATGAGGTCGTTTGGTTGGCTGCTCTACTTGCGTTATGTTTTATTCTGCAGCAAGCTACTATATGTCTTATCTACCTTGCATTTCTGCGTATGTACCACAAGATCCTCTTCTTCCATATCTTCTTAGTGAACATGATTTCTTCATGTCTGCATTCATGTTTCTATTATTACTTCAGTTACATCTTTATTCGTCAAATATTTGCATATCGTTTCAGTGAGTCCTTGCGTCTCCTCTTAATGACGTCACTTTGCTCTGGTTTAATTTCTCTTATAGCTCTTGTATGTCCAGTGGTGTATGTAGACATCCTTCCACCATATCAGTGCGAGGGTACATTCAATATGGTTGTCAGAGTGCATAGCGTCTCTCGTATATTCGATGCGGTATTGGGACGACACCTGGTGTCACACACAGTGCTCTCTTGCTGCTATTCCAGTATGACGGAGGTCAGGGGGCGGGCACTAGAGATGGCGTGTACGTCTGCTTCTCTAAACAAGTTAATATTTATTTATTTATTTAATAGTTTTTTTATGACGCGCCTAATACCATACTTGAGTTCGGTTTGTAAGCGCGGATGATATGATATGGCATTTATAACGCGCCTGTTAACAAGTGTTTCTAGGTGTGACAAGACAAGGAGGGGGTCAACAGAGGGAGGACCAAAACAAAGATCTTACTAGGCCTTGCGTCATTCAGATTGCGCAAGTGCAGGGAAGTGGGAGGGGAGAAGTGCAGGTAACTCGATAAGTGCAGTAAGCGAGTGGCTCATAAGTGCAAAGAGAAGGGACTGTAGGGTTGCAGATACAGACCATATATGCTGGGGGAGCCCGGAGGCAGTGCGAGGGCAACTGGACATGCAGGAGCCTGGGCCTGAGTTCAGATGGTAGACAGGTGACCAGTGCGTGGAGCAGTCGGGACATCATCAGGGGAGAGAAAGAGAGAAAGCAGAAACGAAAAGGAAGGCCTTGAGTTGCTTCCGGAACCAGAGGTGGTTCTGCTCAAGTTTGAGGGAGGCAGGGAGGCTGTTCCAAAGGGACGCCCCAGCCAAAGAGAGAGATCTGCCCCAGCTCTCTGCTTGGAAAAACGTCTGACCCTTAGTTAGTTGGAAGTAGATGAGCAGAGAGCTTGAGAAGGGAGATGTTTAGGAAGAGAGAGTTGGAGGTAGTGCGGTCCCAGGTCCCAGAAAGCCTTGTGGATGATGCAAAGGGTCTTGAACTTGATCCTTGCTGACACAGGGAGCCAGTGCAGAGATTTCAGAGCTGGAGAGATCCGATTCCTGGGCTTAAGGCCAAGGACAAGTCTCGCAGTCCTGTTCTGGATAAGTTGTTGAGGTCGGAGAGTAGAGGCAGGCAGATTTAGAAAGAGGTTATTGCAGTAGTCAAGCCTAGAGAGGACCAGAGCTCTGGAGACAGTGAGCTCCTGGGGGAAAGTGAGGAAGGAAAGAATACCTCTGAGGAGGTGCATCTGATAGTTTGACTTCTTAGAGACGTCAGAGATGGTAGGAGAGAAGGAGAGGGTGCAGTCGAAGATGACATCAAGGTTCTTAGCCACACAGGAAGGGGCAGTGTGGGTGGCCAGAGAGAGAGAGAGGAAAGGAGGGAGCTGGTGCTCCGATGAGGAGGATCTCGGTCTTACTGACATTAAGACAGAGATCATTGACGGCACAGCATTCATGAATTGCGGCCAGACAGTCTGGTCTGAGAGAAGGGGAAGAGGCAGCTGAGGAGAGACCGAAAGAGAGCTGGGTGTCATCCGTATTACACAGAAAATTGGAGCAGAACGTAGCGATTCAGTGGGCAAGAGGTGCCAGGTAGTGGTTGAAAAGCCAGGGAGAAATGTTAGACGCCTGGGCAACACCACAAGTAGAGAGACAGACAGAACAGAGGAAAGACCCCAGTTGGACCTGAGAGGGTTGGTCAGTGAGAAAGGAGGTCAGACAGGCCAGGGCCTGATCAGTGATACCCAGGATATGACGGAAGCAAATGAGCACTATGGCATGGTTAACCGTCTCAAAAGCAGAAGAAAGATCGAGGAGAAGGAGTACAGAAGGAAGGTTTGAGTCAAGGTTAGAGAGCAGGTCTTCATGGGTGTTCAGGAGAGCAGTTTCCGTGCTTCTGGCAGCTCTGAAGCCAGACTGGTGGTCGTGGAGACAACCTACAGATTCAGCGTGCAGATTAAGCTGGGAGATGGCCAGCTTTTCCAAGAGTTTTCCCAGGAAGGGAATGATGGGGATTGGGCGATAGTTAGCTGGAGAGGTGGGATCGGCAGAGGGCATCTTTAGAAGGGGGTGCACAAGGGAATACTTTAAAGGGGGGAAAGTTCCAGTGTCAAAGGAGTTATTGCAGAAATTGGCCAAGGCTGGAGCAAGGGTGTCAATGTGGTCCTTGATGGTTCTGGATGAGCAGGGGACAACCTGCTTTGATGACACTTTCATAGATGAGACTTGTCTAGAAACATTGTCTGGGGTGAACAAGGGAAAGGTGGAGAAAGGAGGAGGAGAGATGGCCACAGGCGGGCCAAGAGTGGAGGAGGAGGTAAAGGAAGACAGGGTGGACAGGATGTCCTGAGTTTTAGTGATGAAATGAGAGGCCAAGGCCATGCAGGGGGCCTGGGAGGTAGCAGGAGAGGTAGAGACAGCAGCAGGATTGGCCAATTCCTTGCAGATTTTGAAGAGTTCAGCCGAGTTGTTAGATGCTGCGGAGACACGGGCTTGGATGTGAGTTCTCTTGTTAGCGAGGACAGAGAGTCTGTATTGCCTTTGGAGCAGGCGGCAGGCCAGTTTGTCAGGCGGTGTGTCTGATGCCCTCCACTTCCTCTCAGCCACCCTACACTTGCTTTAAGGGTGTCAAGGGCGGAATCGTACCAAGAGTTGTACTTGGATTTGGGCTTCAAACAGATCCTCATGACAGGGGCAAGGACATCAAGAGTGTTAGACATAGAGAGATGAAGGTAATATAGGGCTGTGTCAGGGTGTGAGTTAGCCAGAGGTGCAGAAGGAGGAGAGAAAGTAGCAGTGAAAGCCTCAACTGACATACGCTTCATGGGTCATATGACCGAGAAGGTAGGTGGTAGTGCTGGAGTCGGCTTGGCCTGAGGGGTAGAGAGAGAGGTGGGGGAAAGGAGAAAGTGATCACTCCAGGAGAGAGGAGTGGTGAGAGGGCTAGAGAAGGGGACGTCTGAGGAGATCAGAACATCCATGGTGTACCCTGCAGAGTGAGTCGGGCCATAGGGAAGAAAGAGAGAGAGAGAGAGAGAGAGAGACGGTCACAGAGGTTGTGAACAAGTCCTGAAGACCTTGTAGCCATCAGAAAGGAGAGTGTCAAAGCTTGTGACATAGCTAGACGTGAACCAAGTCTCGATGAGGCCGAGTACATCTAAATGAAGTTCTTCCAGCAGATGGCAGATGTCGGAGGAGTGTTTGACAGCTGAGCAAGAGTTGAGAGTAGCGATATGGAGCTGGTTTCCCCCTTTGAAGGACTTCCGTGGAGGCGTACAGGTCAGATGTACGCCCTGCAGATGTGTTGGAGGTGCCTGAGGATGGGCAGAGGAGGAAGAAGGAGAAGGCAAGGTATCCAGGGAGGAGGAAGTGGATGCAGGGGTGTGGCAGAGAGAAGAGGTGGCAGAGGAGCCAGAGAGGGGAAAGATGGGATAGCAGAAGAGGATGGGATAGTGAATCCGGGATTCAAACCTCTGTTGCTCTGCGTGGTCTTGCTTCCAAGACCCGAGCACTGCCTCTGTGCTATCGCCTCAATAGTAAGTTTGTAAAACGATAATTTTTGCATTTTCTTGTGCTTAATGGGGGAAATCCCCATACCATGTTTTGTCTTTTTCCTAAATGCCTACTCCTTCTTTCCATCAATATTTTGCACTGCTTCTCTCATGAATAATTGTTGTAAAATGTTACTTTTGCACCGATGTAAAGGCCACCATTTGTCTTGCTCCAATAGAAAGACAGGTTAATACAGTAACATATTGTGCTTCTATTGCTATACCTCTTCTTAGTTTAATTTCTGAGATCATCCCATCATGTGCAAGTTAGGGAGATTTTCCTTAAGCCGTAAAAAGGCAGAAATAAAAAAAACACTACTGTTGGGATGTTAAGGGAAAGGTCCCAATGATAAAGAGGGTTTCATGTTGTGTGCACCAAATTTGTGACTGGGGGTGCAGCGAATTGGGCGCGATGTTGCAATTTCATATGTATCTAGTGTAGTTAAATATGGATAGGATGTGTTACTTTAGTGTTACTTTCTGTTTAAAGTTGATACATATTAGATTTGCATGCGTGTAGAAAGATGAAATTCTAAAATTATAAACTCAATTCACACATGGTGTGCTACGAAATACTTAGAAACTGAGAGACAGGAAGTTTTTTAATGTGCATGCCAAGATGGGGCCTGTCCTGAAGAACCTACTGTAAAGGAGAGATGATATTTATTGAACATGAATGCACACTGAGAAACATGTAAAAGGGATTTATACATCTGTATATAGTAGTTTTTACGAATAGATTCAGACTTTGCAGCAGGAGTTTGTGCAGTGACTTTCAGGTGGCTGGGAACATCTAGTTCTACAGGTTTGCAGGCTGGGGGAGGAAAATTATTAAAAAAGCAGATGGTCAGCCGTTGAACAGGAAACAATGTATATGGCTTGGTAATTCCTCAGGCAATAGATGTAATCTCGTGAAGGGCATTGAAGTTTAGCAGAAGGACACAGCCAATTGTTTCGACCAGCAATAAATATGGGGTAAAGTAATGCTCGAGGCTAAGGTGATTGAAACCCAGGTGTTTCAGTTGTATTCTCAGGTGTGCTGAGCGTGATGAAATGGCAGTCATTTAGAGTAGAATGTTTCAATGGAGCCAGTAAGCCCGGGCGGGTGAGATAGCGATCGTCATTTCAAAGAGAACCTATTTACTCAGCCTCCTTCATATCGCTTGAAGTATCTAAGAGAACCATGTGCAATTATGTTTAAGGTTAAAGGGCTCAGGCCAGTTGTTACTAGTAATGAATTATGTTTGCACACAAATGTTTAACTGTTTGATGATGTCATGACCTACCACGGACGAATACCAAGAAGGTGTGTGTTATGAATATGATCTGAAGATGGTAGTTAAGATAACAAGTGGCCAATGAGAATGGAAGAAAGACGGGATTTCTTTGTAGAGGTTTTGTCCTATCACATGTGGGGGCATGGATACAATAAAACATATGGGAGTGTTTTAACATGCAAATATGTATATAATGTGTCAACATATGTGGTTCAGTGAGACTTGGGTTAGTTTTGCTCAATAGAGTCATCTAGCTGCTCCCCAGACAATTGTACAGTAAACTTGCTTTACGTACAAACGTACACTCACTTCTTAAGTGGTGGGCCAGTTTGGGCTAAGGCAGGGGTCTGCAACCTGTGGCTCTCCAGATGTTTCGGACTACAACTCCCATGATCTCCTGACATTGACTATGCTGTGGGCTCTCCAGATGTTTCGGACTACAACTCCCATGATCTCCTGACATTGACTATGCTGTACAGGCCGGATGGGAATGGTAGTCCAAACACATCTGGGAGCCAAAGGTTGCAGACCCCTGGGCTAAGGTGATTAAAGGCCCATCCGCGCACTACAATTTGTAAAAGGTATGCAGTAATAGTTTGAAGAAGATTTTTTTTTTTAAGTAAATGAGAGTCCATCCTAGAAATGAAAATGAAGCAAACGTTTTATTATGCAGGCTATCGCCTTTTAGGGGGACTGAGGGAGACCATTAGTGTGACTAGAGTCAGTCATTTGCAGGAAAGAGTTATCTTTCCAAAGAGCAACTTCTGGCGTTCCAGTGGAGTGGAACCAAGAGAAGACACTTGGTGATGAAGAAGAGGTACGGGGAAGCGAATTAAAAGGAAGAAAGGATTTACCAGCAGCGACAGAGAATCAGGAGAGCAATAGCCTGGGACTGAAAAACCAGTTATGTGACAGGGGGTTGCACTTTCAAGAGGGGATTGCTTTTCATTTTGTTCAGCAACCACTGAGGGCACCAGCAATGACATCTGGGTTTTGTTAGGCTGTGGAGTGAAGAGTACAGGGAAGGCTCACAATTTGGTGAGGTGAATGGAGTTGGAGGAATGTTGGTGTGACTTTGGTGAGTTTGGGACAGTGTTGGAGGAGTTTTGAAGGAGTTTGCTAGTTGTTTCTTCCTTTTTGGTATTTCTTGATACTTACTTTATCACTTGCCTCTGTGACTACATTTGTTAGGCCCTCACTCTTAACTTAACTTTTTACCCCTGGTCCCTTACAAAAAAAGGTATTGGCCAACTACTGAACAGACCCAAATGTTGAATAAAAAAATGCAGATTTTTGATGGGCACATTAACCTGCAATTATATGTGAAAGAAATAAATCGGCATGTTTGTATTCAGCATTTTTGATTTGCAGTATTTACATAGATCCCAAAAAAATACAAAAGCCAAAAATAAGTTTTGGGTGGACTTTCCCCGGCTCCTATTTTCCCTTCGTTTGTTATCTGAAAAATGTAACAACTCCAAAAATGGTCCAGTTATACTTTTCCATGTTCCAATTTTTTCATTTGCATGACTCAAACAATTTAAACAACCAATAGAGCTTTTCTAACAACTCGGCAATACTGTTTGTTTTGTGTGTACTCAAGAAGTCTTCCTATACTTAGTCAAATTCTACTGTGTGTGATCTTTTGACAAACCTTTCCCGTTGAGTCTTAAGTGAATCCATTTGTTTGTCTTTGTTACAGTATTTTGGTTGCATATTGACACCTTAGACAACACACAAAACATGTTGTTTCTTGTGGCGGCAACTCTGGGGGAAGTGCTGGGTAGAAAAGAGAAGTAGTTGGACTACTCCCTAAACTTCGTGTCAGAGGAGGTAGTCAGCAACATCCAGGAGAAGGCAAACACAGTGTGAAGAGAGGAAGAAGGTGGCAGTGGTGGACGTGACAGTGGCTGATGGGCATGCCTCCATCAACCAGGCGTAGAGATTTTGTGTTAGCCACAGGAAAACAAAAGGTGTGATGCTGGAAGCACAGAGTGGTCTTTCTAAATCGGTCTTTTAGTGAAAAGATCTTTATAACAAGATCTTTTCACTTAAGACCCATAAAACGCAATAAGCACAAATGCACCAGTGACACAGAAGGCATTTGTCACCTCCTGTATAAACCTGTAGTAATGTATGAACTTTGTGCTTTACTTCATTCAGGCGATTGGGACACTTTTCATGCTCTTTGTCTCTCCACTACATGCATGCCCACTCGGACCCACCTTCTCAGTATGCAAAACCCGCAGGTGATCCATGGACCTCAGGAAGAGTGGGGGGACATGAGACAGAAGTGGGGCAAGGGCATTTTCAAGTATTATAGAGTGCATCGCCATGCCTGCCTATACCTGTCTCGGCTGACCATGCCGGGTACCATTGTGGGTGGACTGTCAATTGAACTTGCACAGATGGACACAATGGGCCTCATTACACGTTGTGCTTTAAGGGTTTACCGGTACCGGTAAACCCTTACCGCCTTACTATGAGGTCCCTTTGCGGGTCCTCCCTTAATGCCTGGTTTTTCCAGGCGTTAAGGACAGGACCTGCAAAGGGACCTCGGAGCTAATTACGGTACCGCAATTTGCGGTACCGTAATTAGCACCTTCCCCATTCCCATTATGCCCTATGGGGGCAAAAATGGGAATGGGGAAGGGCCTTGGTGAATCGGGAATTACTGCCCCCGCTCACCTTGGAGTAGGGCGGTAATTCCGCCATTCACCAAGGCGGACTCGGTACGGTACCGCCTACCGTGTAATGAGGCCCAATGTTTGCTTGCCAATCCAGAAATGCAGTGGGCCATCATCACTACTCAGTTAACAAGTGTCAAGAACATAGACATCAACAATATTGTCTGAATTGGTACCCCAAGGCATACAGCAATCCAGACTGTGGAAACCGTGTGTCCCAAGGTCTCGTAGTTTCCTGCTGTTTGACAGTTCATTGAGGTCCACTCCGAACTATTGTTAGAAGTTGAGGATTGTGCACAATCTGATAACCTACTTTTCAGATGAGGGGTACTGCCCTGGTTTGTTGTTCTCTCACTGTTGTCTTGCTTTTCTTGTTCCATCCATGCCTTTATATGCTTCTTTAGTGCATCATTTCACATGGTTTGCATGTAAATGATAACTCAATCTGCTGTCCTCAGTCTCACGCACATTTTGAATAAACATTGCCAATGTGACTTCAAACCGTGGGTCAGGGAAAGATGCCAGGATGTGGTCCATATTCTCATTCTTGCCAATAATGCATAGATCCTGTCAGAAGGTTGAGATCATTTTCATATATATTTGCCCAGCTTCTGCATCACTAGGCATGACACACATGTAATAAATAAATATTCCTGTATTCCATCAAATAGTTCTAATTCCAACAGATACATCAGTGGCAGCACCTCGCTGAATGAAGTACAGAACAGGCTAACCTGGTGGATGGCCGCTTCAAAAGGCTGCAATAATGGGCAAACATAGTCCAACATTTCTCACTCTGTAGGTTATAGGTAGGCACCATCCATTTGACAGCTATGGCTATGCAATAGTCAGTTATTGCATTGCACTGTTCTGGCAAAGGCTCCAGGATATGGAGGGTTGAATTTCACTGTGTTTCAGCTGTCTGTAAGTGAGCTGGTAGTGTGATTGCAGCTCTAACACATTTCATGCACTGTAGGAGTGCTCAAAGTGTGCACAGATTTCCTGGTCCACACTAATCTTATCAGTGGCGGGTAAAAACATATGAGGTGGTTCACCATATGAGGACATGGGCAAATGTGCTCATGTGCATAATTTCAACCACCATCAGGGCAGCTACGACATTAGACCTATTGGGCCTCATTACGAGGTTGGAGGTAGCCATGGCGCTATTAGCGCCATGGCTGCCTCCAAACTAGTTCCGACTTCAACCCTGGTGAATGGAGCAATTACCGGTCCATTCCAAGGTTGGCGGGACCGGTAATTCCCCATTCACCAGGGCCCTTCCCCATTCCCATTTGAGCGCCCATAAGGCTCAATGGGAATGGGGAAGGTGCTAATAACGGTACCGCAAATTGCAGTACCGTTATTAGCTCCAGAGTCCCTTTGCGGGTCCCGTCCTTAACGCCTGGAAAAACCAGGCATTAAGGGAGGACCCGCAAAGGGAACTCGTAGTAGGGCGGTAAGGGATTACTGGCACCAGTGCCCTTACCTGTGCCGGTAATCCCTTACTGCCCACCTCGTAATGAGGCCCATTGTCTGCTGCCACAAAACCTACTTCTGAACTATGGTGATTGAGCTACGGTTCTGCCACCTCATTTACTTTCTCAGAGAAATCAACTCCCCAGTTGGACTTGCTGTCAAACCCTTCCATACCCAAGGTGGCCTGCTAACGAATGCCATTCAATTGCTGGTCCCCTGAATTCTGCTGCCAAGAGGTATGAGGGAGGGTGACCCAGTGTCCAGTGATGGCCATGAAATCTGTGCCTTGAGCACTGGGCCAACCTTCCTTTGTCAGGTGGACTCTCTGACACTCAGAGGGGTCAAGACTCATTTCCATTTCTTATAGAACATGCTTGTAGGGGCATGGGACAGCGTTGTGTGTGTGAAGTAGTGCCGACTAATTTTCTAACAGGGATCAACCAGGCCAACTTAGTTTTCCACAGAGAAGGAGGGAAGCTTATCTTTTGGCATCATTAAAGCAAGATTTGTATCGAAGAATCAAAGCTTTTGATGTTTTTGTTATATTTCCTAACATATTCATAAACCGAAGAAAGTATGGGCTGGTGCATTGAGGGAAAATTAAGTTGTCTGTGTACTGTAGGATGACCTGGCAAAGATGGTGTTCCAAGCGACTTCTAAAAAGCTATGTATTTGCAAGATTCAAGGGTGTGATGGTGCAGGATGGTGGTGCTAAAGTGTTCATTGCTTGTAATAGACCGGTGGGTGACTGACCTATCATATTATAATTTTGCCAGAAATGGATAGGTTGTTGTCTCATGTGGGCCCACAGGGAAGAGGTGTACAGATTGGCTGTTGACTTATCTTGCACAATGTTTTTTTGCAAATATGGCTGGTGGCAAGATGTGATGTAAGGGTGTCGAAGAAGGATGCTGACACAAGGGTTGCATTGTTTTAGGCAAATACTTTTATTTAACAAGAAAATAAACCCTCACTATGCCTATCTTGTAAGAGGGGGTACTCGGCCTCAAACTAATACTAAAAGGGTCTGTCAGAATGTCAGTCAAAATAATTACTCCTACGTCCCGTCCCCTTTCCTTCATACTTTTGGGACATTCTGTCCTGTGGGACGGGACCGGAGCACTTTTTGTAAAAAAGCATCAAATTACAAAATGTGTCCTTCTTCTCCTTTTACGCAGGGTACCACACTCAGCCGTAACCCCGCCCTCCTTAGCTCTGCCCCGCACATCAGTCTTCAGTCCTTTTCTCCGCGCGGTCAGGGCTGGACACACTAGCATCACCAGGAAGATCTTTTTTCTTTCCTCTTGTCCTTCTCTCCTTCTCCGCTTCTGCGGTTGCATAGTCCTCCGTCTATGCCGGAGCAGCTGGGATTTGCCACTTGTTCTTCTTGTGAGCGTCGCTTCGCTAGGGCGGATCCCCATTCTCTCTGCTTGGAGTGTCTGGGACTGGATCACCGTTGGGACTCGTGTTTCTTCTGCGACTCCCTTTCGGTCCGGGCACTTCAACGTCGTCTTCGTAGGTGGGAGGAAATCTTCCAGAAGGTTCCTCCATCGCATTTCCAACGCTTCATTGATGGAAAGAAGAGACGCCCAGTAAGTTCTTTACTTTTCAGGGCACCCCGGCCGGGGGACTCCTTCCCGGGGTCCTCCAGGTCTGGGAGGGGCTTCAAAAGCTCTGCTACTGGGGTTATACCTGAGGTGCCTCACAGGCCTAATAGGCGTACCAGGGTTTTCTATGAGGGTTTCTGCGAGGGGCCTGCCTATACCGGATCGCGATCCGAGGTTCACCAATCAGGTGCTAATAGCCAGCATAGTCGTGCTGAGATGTTGGGTACCGGAGATCGCTCCGAGGTCTCCTTGTCTGGAGCTTCCCACATAGACACCGGGGTGCGCCCTGAGGCCTCTGTTGAGGTTTTCTGTACCGAAACACGGTTTGAGGCCCCTCTCGGGGGAGCTATTAAGACCGCACTCTGTTCCGAGGTTCCTCTTAACAAGGCTAAGGTGTGTACCAACAGAACTGAGAGGCCTGTAAAGGTCTTGTCTGTGAGGTGGATTCCTCAACTTTCCCGCGCTCACGGAAGTACCGGTTCTGTTGAGGGGGCACAGGGAGAGGTCGTCGACCGTAACTCCTCTTTTACCAGCGTTTGCAAGGTTCCTCCGTTGGAGGCTAATTCAAGGGACAGGATGTCCAGTAAACATCCAAGGCCCTATAGTACCGAGGGCTCTGCCGATGATCCTTGTGTCAAGGCTAAAATTTCAGTCAAGTCCCCTGACCAATCTAAAGTCAACTGCCTCATCTACACATCTGATGCAGTTCTCCTCAGATGTTCACAAAATGGCGGGCGGTCTACAGTGGTCATTTTGGATTCCTCCCTCATACCCACTCTATCGTCGGCGGGTGCTGTGAACCTTCTTTTTGGTGAAGAACCTTATCCACGCGACAGTGTGAATCAGTTTCGCCCTTCCTATGACTGGTGTGCTCGGATACCACTACCACATTCAGTCTCGCTTCCTCCTACATCTGTCCTATTGCTCTATGTAGACCCGGTTGGTGGCGGCCCCTCTTGGCAGCCCTCTTCTCTACGTTCGTGGGGTTATGTTCTTCATGAGAGGCCTCTGGCCACTCTGATGCCTAAAGCCTCGGCAGAGGATGCCTTTTTTGGGAAATTTCATAGTCTAATGAACTCTGATCCCATGAGGGAGTACATTAAGGGGGCGCTGACCTTGTCTCCACAGGAGCGCACCGGCCTGTTCCTTCAGAGGAAAGTCCTGGCCGAGGCCCGCAAGGTCTGGGATAAACCCAACTCTGGGCTGCATATTAATAAAATAATTGACACCCATTACAGGCTTCACACCGCCGAGGAAGTAGCCTTGACGTCATGCCCACTCCCATCCTCGACGGTGGTAGCGGGCGCCACTCTGCAATCTAAGCTGGCCTCTGTGACTTCTGCAGCTGCGGCTCAAGTTCTGTCCAAGGAGGACAAATTGCTTGTTTCGAGTGCTCCCTTTTGATCTCAGCTCTGCGCAGCGTTTCTTTACAAAGATGATGTCAGTCATTGCGGTCTTTTTAAGGCTACAGGGTATTCATGTGTATCCATATTTGGACGACTGGCTTCTGCGCAGTCCCTGTCCGGTGGAAGCCTCGAGCAATCTTCAGTCTCTCCTTCAGCTCCTGTTCAGTCTTGGGCTGTCGGTGAACTGGCGGAAATCCATCCATGACGATCTCTCAGGACCTGATATTTCTGGGTTTCCGTTGGAACACGATTGACTGCAGGGAGTACTTGATGGTGGACAGGATGGCGGATCTGTTAACCACGTATCAAGTCTTCATTCAGTCAGAAAGCATGTCTGCCTGGTGGTTCCAGAGTCTTCTGGGCCTCATGGCCTTGTGCGTGCTTGCTCTTCCCCTGGCGTGTCTCAAGATGCGACTTACGCAGTTGGCTCTTCAGATCTCCTGGCTACAGGCAGTGGACACGGACACCAAAATGATCCCGGTTCCACCCTACATGATGACAGATCTCCTTTGGTCGTCTTCTTCCAGCAATTGGTCGGTGGGTGTGCCTTTTCAGGAACCCTCACTTCAGGTGACCATCACAACAGACTCCTCCCTTATCTGATGGGGCACGACGATGGATCATCTTCAGGTTTTTGACCTGTGGTCGCTGCAGGACAGACAATTTAACATTAATAATCTGAATTTCTGGCGATTTTCCTGGCGCTCAAACCTTTCAAGCCAGGGATTGTGAACAAGGTAGTCCGCATCTGCACGGACAATGCAGTATCCATGTTTTACGTCAACAAGCAGGGGGGTACCAGGTCACCTCCCCTTGTAGATCTAGCCATTCAGATTTGGGAATGGGCCATTCAGCACAGTGTTTGACTGTTGGCGGTACACATTCCGGGCCAGCTGAATGTAACAGCAGACTCTCTGAGCAGGCGAGCAGTGGTCAGCTACGAGTGGGAGCTGAACAAGGAGATCCTCTCCGAACTGTTTTGCAATTGGGGCACTCCGGAAGTGGACCTCCTTGCGACTTAATTGAACAGAAAACTTCCTCTTTATGCTTCCAGGAACGGGCTCAGAGCCTCTTCCATGGGGGATTCTCTCGAGATTCCGTGGCACAACATGAGGGCCTACGCCTTCCCGCCTCTTCCTCTGATTCACCGGGCACTATGCAAGCTCAGGAACACGTCGAATTGCACTCTCCTGTTCATAGCCCGTGGTGGCCAGCCAGATTCTGGTTTTCGGAGCTTCAGCATCTGTCAGTCTGCTCACCGATCAGGCTTCCGCTGATTCCCAACCTGCGTCACCAGAGAGATCAGCAGTTGTGGCACCCCTCCCCACAATCTTTCAGCTTGGCGGCCTGGTGCCTCAGTTTAAATCTTTAGAGAGTTTCAATTTGTCCGCGGATAATATGCGTATTATCCAAGTGGCTAGAAAACCTTCGACAGGTCTCAGTATAGGAGCAAATGGCTCCGCTTCTGTCACTGGTGTTTAGCAAAAAAGCTGGACCCCAGAGAAGCTGCTATTGACATGGTGCTGTCTTTCATTTCTCATCTGGCAGCTTCAGGCAAGCATGTTTTGTCTTGTAGGACTTATTTGTCGGCTATTGCCGCCAACCTGTCCACGGACTCTTGGTCGTTTTCTTTGATGAACCCTGTCATTAAAAGGCACTTTGAAGGTCTGTTGCATCTGTATCCACCTGTGCGCAGCCCGCATCCTAAGTGGTGTCTGAATGTGGTCCTTACTGCTTTATGTCATCAACCCTTTGAACCCATGTCTACGGCAGACTTGAAATTCCTTCAATGGAAAATGGCCTTTCTGATTGCGGTAACTTCGGCAAGACATGTAAGTGAACTTCGGGCCTTGTCGGTAGAACATCCATTCCTCACCTTTCACAAGGATAAGGTTTTCTTCCGGACCAATCCCTCTTTCCTTCCAAAGGTGGTATCTGATTTTCATCTGAACCAGTCTATTTCCTTACTAGTTTTCTTCCTAGTACTGGCTTCGGATGCCTAGAGGGTTCTGCATAATTTGGATGTTAGGCGAGCTCTCAAGTTTTATTTGGACAGAACATCTAATCTTCGGAGCTCTTCCCAAATGGATTGCTTCCTGTATCTCTGAAGCGTATTCCGTCCAGGGCGTTCAACCTCCAAAGGGAATTCATGCCCATCTTGTGTGGGGCAAGGCAGCTGCCATTGCCTTCCAAAAATATGTTCCCTGGGAAACCATTGCCAAGGCAGCCATATGGGCTTCCCCATCAGCTTTTGTGAAGCATTACTGTTTTGACCGGAGCTCCAGGGCTGATGCTCAGTTCGGGCAAGCTGTTCTTAAAAATCTCTTTCAGTAAAGGAATTCCATCCACCCGTTATCCTGTAAGGAGTGCTTGGTAATCTCTCAAAAGTATGGAGGAAAGGGGACGGGACGTCGGAGTATAATAAAGTATCTCACCGTAGTGACTACCTTAATCCTAGTCCATAGTCCCCTTTCCTCCATACGCCCGCCCGCCCCCACTCTAATAAGTATCCTCTATTATTACTTAAATTGTCCCAGACCTGGCGATAGAAAAGGACTGAAGGGGCGATGCGTGGGGCAGAGCTAAGGAGGGTGGGGTTACGGCCACGTGCGGTACCCCGCGTAAAAAGAGAAGGACACATTTTTCCCACAGGACAGAATGTCCCAAAAGTATGGAGGAAACGGGACTATGGACTAGGAGTAAGGAAGTCACTACGGTGAGTAACTTTATTAAAATCCACCATCCTGTGTGAGAACCTATGTCTATCCCTTAAACTAAAACTAAAGAATAAGTCAACAAAAGTACCCTCTCCAGGAGAATGACTCCCTTCTCCTGGTATTATGTTTTTTTTTCTCCCTGCAATGTTCTTTGTAAAAAGGATGTAATGTTCTTTGGCAGAAGGATACCAGGGAGAATGACTCCCTTCCCCTGGCTTGTGGTTCCAACACACCTTTGCACCAGTCACTTCAAGGCCCAGGAGAATGACTCCCTTCTTCTGGTATTGGTCATCACACTCCAATATAGTTCACATCACAGCCAAGGGGAATGACTCCTTTCCTTTGCCGTCGCTTTGTCTCTGTGATGGTTCAATTCTATCTGCGGCTAACTTTTTCTCCACATCCTTGCCTCAAGATTTCGGTAAGGCCTTACGTTAATCACCTTACCTGGGGGTGTGCGAATTATATGCTTAATTCCCTTCATTTACCCTGATTTTCTGTTGAAGACATCCAGGAATTGATCTATTAGATCTTGGATGTTCTGTTGTTTTTGTTCCGGTAGGTCAGAGTGGACCAAACTATGTTTGGGTTTCTACTCTGCTAGTAAGGTGGCCATTAGGACAGAGGAAGACTCCACTGGGTCTTCATTCCATGCCTTTAAAAGGTTAATATGATATATTTGTGTCTTGACTCTTCGGTCAGGCTGGGCAACCTTATAATTATAGAGACCTGTCCTCTCTAAGATTTCATAAGGTCTGTACCATCATGAAAGCATTTTGTTCTCTGAAGTGGGTAAGAGGACTAATGCTTTTTGTCCAATGGAAAAGGACTCTGGTGCTACCTTTTTGTCATAGTGGAACTTTTGGCTTTCTTGGGCCTGCCCTAGATGTTTTTGGACTAGGTCATGCACGATGGGCATGTGTTTTTTAAGCCGTTGGGCTGTTTGAGACATGGGTAACACTGACTCTTCCCTTTCTTCCCAGATGTCTTGTTGCATGTCCAAATATATCAACCCTATGGAGGCCTGATGGTATTGTCTGATCGTAAAAAGGGCCCAAGGGATCATTGTGTCCCAGTTGCCCCCATCTGCTTCCACTCGTTTTTTCAGAACGTTCTTTACATTTTTATTTAAATGTTTTACCTGGGTTTTGATCTGTAAGATCTGTTTTACCTCTACAATTAATTTTAACATAAGGCTACTTCCTTGATCAGGCAATATTTCTCTCAGAAAGCCCACCCATGACAGAAAAGGGATTAGGTGTTTAAGAATCTGTTGTGAGGTATTATTTTTCATCGGGAAGGCATCCAAATAGCGAGCTGCCTAATATAGAATTACTAGAATATACTTATTTCCTAGTTTGGATGGTTTTAATGGCCCCACCATGTCCATATCAAATCTAGAGAAGGTACCTTTATTATAGGGAGAGGTTGTAATGGGGCTGATGGAGGGGAGTGTGGAGCTGTTTTCTGGCATAGGAAACGTGGCTACAAGGTTCTTGACGGAAACGGATAATCTGCCCATGTGCTTTTGCTGTTCCCAAGTGTCCTGAAGTCAAATGGGCATGAGCTATCCCCAAGACAACCCTCCTATGGCTCCTAGCAATGACAATGAGGGTCCTAGTTACCCCTTCGGGTGTGAGATCTCCCTGACAGACAAGGTCTTGTGTCAGGAAAACGAATGACCCATCTTTGGACCTCCCTTCCTCTTAGGCTAGTACCTTTAAGAAGGCTAGGCCAAGAATTATTTTGGTGTCATCGCCAGTGGTTCTCGTGGTTACTGGTCACAATAGTCCAAAGTGTGGTATGTAACCCACGGAAAGGTGATGGGTGCCAATGATGGTGGTGGCATGGACCTCAGGATTGGGTTGATATTGATTGTGCGACGAGCCAGGGATGGCAGTCAGGTCGCAATGGTGTTTGGAAAAGGAAAGAAAAAAGTTTCTGTGCGAGTACTAGTGATGGTTTAGTGGTCGGTGCAGTAGGCATTGGTTTTGGTGTGGGAGTGCCAATTACAGTAGTCTATTTGATAAGTGTTTCATTTTCACTTTAGTTGTTGGTACAGCAGGCATTGATGATGCTGTGCTAGTGTCTGTGGCCACCATCAGGCACTCACAGTTTCACAGGGAGGTATTGGTCACTTTTGATGGGTTTGAGAGATTTTCTTTTACCGTATGGTGGGGTCCCACCAATTAGTTATACCCACAGTTGATGACCCCTTTTTTTCTCCTGTACAGGCTTCCAAATATGTTATTGGTGCCTGTTGCTTCATTTGGTTTTATGTGAATTAGACAACCTAGTGTGTGAGTAAATTTAGTTTTCATTCAAGACTGTGGGCCTCATTACAACTTTACCGGTCCAGAAACAACGGTGCTGGTAAGCTTACCGGCACCATAGTTTCCAGACTGGCAAAGTACAAGTTAGCCTGCCGGAGCCGCTGGGCCCGGCAGGTCTGATCCTGCCGGGCACAGCCGCCACGGTAGGCAGACTTTCACAGAAAAAGCACTGCCACGTTATTACAATTACCGGCGCCTGACTTTCCGGGAACGCTGCGGTTGTAACCCCCCGGTGTTACTGGCAAGCCAGGCTGGGTAAATCTTGCAAGTCCGGTGGCAACCTGCCGGTTTTACCGGCACTGTTACCGCCGGACTTGTGATGAGGCCCTGTGTGTTTGGATACAACTTTAGGAAGCATTGATGTATGTCAGAGTTCAGAGGAACCGCCACTGGCGAAGGTCACAGAACCACCTGTAGGGGTGTCCGACCCGCTGGCGAATGTCACAGACCCACCTGTAGGGATTTCCGACAACAGATGCCCGGAGCAGGTACCGCCGAGTCAGGCAGAAACAGCATCCAACAGAGGGGATCAGGACTTTGCATGCTGGACTATGTGAAAACCGCCGATTGAGGCAGAAACAGCATCCAACAGAGGGGATCAGGACTTTGCGTACTGGACATTGGGAAAAATGAAGGACTTCAAGTCAGTTGGATATCGGCCCAGACACACCCGCCTGAACCCCGGGGATCCGTTGTTGGCTGTACGCGGAGAGTCCGCCACTAAGAACGAGACGAGGACTCATGACGAAGAGCAGCCAGCTCTGGCCATTCCGCTCTAAGGGCACCCACGAAGCAGGACGAGCTTGCCCGAACCCATGTACTCGCCGTATGCTCCCGGGATACACACCTCTCTCGAACGCGGGATACTCTGTTTCACGCCAGGGCAGCGTGGTAAGGCATCATGGCAACTCGCAAGTCGGGAAAAAGGGGGCAGGGCCTGGGGGGGTGTAAATAGGCTTCCCCAGGATCCTGGCTCGGATTGTCTGAGGCCTCTCCGACCCATATATAAGTCAGACAGAAAAGAAAGACTAAGTGGAGTTTTGTTTTTTCCTTGCAGAACAGACGGGCCATGTAGGAGGGAACAGCGACGGAGCTGCTTTGGGCATACGATGACCGACCTACGGGTCCTAACTATTCATTCTTATTCCAGAACCCAAAGGAAGAAACAGTTCTAGAGAGACTGAGACAAGTCCACGAGTTCCTGTCTGAGGAACTCTATACTTTATTAAAAAAAATAAAACCTTCATTTGTTCAGGCTATTGGCATCTACCTCGTCCTCATTAAACTGTATATTGATTTGAAAATGTGTATATGTGTATTTGTTTTTAAATCTATTTTCCCTGATGAAGACATCTTTGAATAATTTTGTCAATGTCAAAACCGGTCGGTGCTCTTTTTTGGAGTAGGAGGAAGTCGGCATTGGTAAGCTTACCAGCACTGTTGTTTCTGGACCGGCAAAGTACAAGTCTGCCTGCCGGAGCCGCTGAGCCCGGCAGGTCTGACCCTGCCGGGCACCGCATCCACGGTAGGCAGATTTTCACGGAAGCACTGGCACTGTTATTAATGGTGCTGGTGCTTTTGTGGTCCTCATTCCCATTGAGTCCAATCAGACTCAATGGGAATGGGGATTTACAATTTACCGGCACCTGACTTTCCGGAACATCGGGTTGTAATCCTCCAGTGTTACCGGCAAGCCAGGCGCCAGTAAATCTTGCAAATCCGGCGGCAACCTGCCGGTTTTAACGGCACGGTTACCGCCCGACTTGTAATGAGGCCCATTGTTTCTAAATATTTCTCCTTTTGGCTTTGTTGTTTTTTATGTACAATTTTCCATGATGTCGTAATGTTTGTTGTGCACAGTTTTATTGAATGTACAGTTTATCTGTGTACACGGATGGATTGAATGTGTGGTATGGGTTGAAGGAATTGAATTCTTGAATGAATAGTTGCAATCTGTTATTGTCTGTATACCTTATGAATATTTCTTAACAATTCAAATAAATATAATTGATTTTCATTTATGAGTTAATAATTTAAATGTATTGACAATCCACTGTTCCAGACTTCACTCTTTCAAATATAACAATTATTGTTCCCAGGGTCTGGAAGACAGGGACCCCTGCCTTTCTGACAAACCTAGTGTCCTAAAATGGCCATGCCACGAGATTTTGGCTTGTTCATTCGCTATTTTGTAGTTTGGCCTTCTTTCTGCTATCTCAGGCCAAGAAAGTCCTTATAAAAGGTCATGAACTTGCCCGGGAAAGCTGCTGCTTTCGCGGCCTAGTGAGCCTTTGTGTGTGTGTGTGGGCCAGGAACAAGTGCTGGGACTGTCTAGTCCCAGTCCACATCACTGGTGCCAGAAAATCTGCTACTGGGGCTGATGTGAAACAACTACTGGCTGTTTGAATGGCACATAGCCTTACCATTTTTGGGCTTTGACTTGCTTGGATTTTGAATAAACGAAGGACCTTTACAGCTATTCTTCAGATCTCTGTTGGAACCAAGAATCCCTCGAAGAAGAGCATACTGCAGTAGATCTGAAAAACAGAATGCTGACAATCCAACAACGACTCCTGAAGTGGCCCAGCATCCCCTCTAGTGTCTGGTGGGAAGTCCTGCTCCTCTGCCTGATCTCCAAAGACCCAGACCAGTGCTTCATCCCTTAGTCTAATGGGACCGACAAGGTCGCAATGCCTTCTCAAAGATCCAGCTTGTCAGAGCCTTCGGAAGTGTCTCTGGACTGCCCGGTGAACTGACTAGCTCTCTCATGGGCTTGCTTCCCAGAGGCATCGCCATTCGAGCCCAGAACTTTGGTGGTTGCCAGCTTGTGCCACAAGTCACCTTCCCTCCAAATTCCAGATTCCTATCTTCAAAGGAACATGTTCTGCAGCAGGTCTTGTTACAGTGACAGGAAGGACGCTTGTTGCTGCCTGAAAACAGTGATTGTCGATGGAACTCACCTTCTACCATCCAGTGAATTGTCCTAAGGAAGCCTACATTGTTGGATTCTGCATTTCTCCTCCTACAGAGGTTGCATCTTGCATTTTCTCTCGACCGGAAGAATCCTCAAACCCACAAATCCTGGGTATATTTCACCAGAACAAAGGGTGGAAGATTGAACGCACCCCCAGTGACTCATAGATGATTCATGACATGTGAGAAAATCGGAGTCAGTGGGGTAAGTAAGCTTCAGAGAGCCTGTCCCCCCGTCTTCCATGGGATAACATTGGGAACAAGTCCTCTGGTCTCCTGTCTCCCCCCACTCACCTTTGGTTGTCGAACCTGGGTTTGGTATCCTGCCCCTGGGTTAGCCTTTGATCTGGAAGGAAGGAAGGACCTTTCCTATCCTTATGTAAATTGTTGTACAACTTAATTTGAAACTAAATCAGCACCACAAGCCCATTACATCCTTCTTAAAGAGAACTCATACCAGTAAGAAACATTGTGTTGGACTCAGTGACACTTGGGCACAAGGCCCCATTCATTTTAGGGTTTGGACTTCTCAAGGTAGGATGTTGTGCTTGTGATTGTTTCCCATCATAGTACTGCATCTGCATTACTTAACTGCATTGCATGGTTGGGTTATTTGTTGAAGCATAATAAAGAAACATACTGGTGATTGTGTATAATTGTACTATGGGGTATTGTGTGATAGTACTACATGCAGGTTTCATTTTTCAGTTCTAAAGGCCTAAAATAAATAACTATTTTTTATAACAGACTGTCTAAATTAAATTATTTTGTGCTATTTTGCGTGGACTCAGTGAGGGGCCCTGACCCCACTCACGCTTTCCTGAGACTAAGCCTTGACTACTCATCCACATACCTTGATTGGGTTTTGGGTAACCACTCAGAACTCCCTTTGTCTCATAACTAGGGTGGCTTCCACAAATGTGATCGCCAGGTCAGATTCTAGACATCCAGCTCAACACTCTTCCCCTCCCGCCCTGTCTCACTCCATCCAGTCTTTTATTCTCTCTTCTGTCCCCCCAAAGTTCACACTCCTACCCCCTCCTTTTATCGCCCCTTCCCCACTCAAGGATATGGTGTCCTGCTCACCCTCCCAGGGACATGGTGCTCTGTTTGCATTCTATGCACCAAGCTTAACACACTTTCTTTCTTGCAACTACCTTGACCCTCCTCCTGCTTCTCACCACCATCACTCCTCTCACTACCACCTTCCACCCCTCCACACCATACACTATTGCTCTCACTCCCTCTCTAATTCCCCCTATACTTTCGCTCTCCTGTCACTTTCTCCTTCTTCACTCTCCTTTCACACTCAACCTTTATACCCCCTTTCTCACACTACATTACATACAACTGGTACCACTCTATCACAATGCCTAACCTTCCGCAAATTCCTTCAGCCCCCTTCACGCTCCACTCCACGGTCTCCTGATCCAACTCTTCTCCACCCTACTTAGCATAAGCAACCCACACTGTCTCTCATTCTGTCCTCTTTTATACTGCAGCTCTGTTGGCTCAGCTAAGACCCGCCTCCTCCCCCAGGCTAGAGGTTTTAAACCCTCTCCTTGGTTTATCCCCACCCCTTTTCAGTCTGTTAGCAAAGTAGCAGCTTTGTGTTCAAGCTGCTCGCGTTCACTGTGGCTTCCATTATGTGCCAGTGAGTTCTGTTCCCAATTCAATTTTACGGTAAGAAGTCTTGTGTTTCCTCTGCCCCTTTCCAGCCCTTTCTTCTATTTAGTTCGGTTTCTGTTTCCCCATCATTGACATAGGGTTGGTAGGGTGGGTGTTGGGTGTCTACTCTGTGTAGGGCAGGCACATTCCTAGTCCATTTCATTTATGTTCTTGATCATATTCCCACTGTTCCATTGGCTGTGCCTAGATGCACTTTGAGAGTTGAAGTCTTCAGAGATGAAAGAGAACTCTGTCCAGAAACACAAACAGCACCGTTGGGACGCACCTGAACATTTCTAATGCAAAAGTATGGCTTCCATAAACAGACAAATGCACCTCTGTCGGAAAAAAAGTTTATTGCATGCTTGCAATTGGGATGGGCTAGTCAGTTCCTTAGAGCTGAAAAACTAACCCGGTTCTCTGAGCAATACAAAAATAGCAGCTTATATACAGTTTAAACAATTTACATAATTACACATATTCTGGTACAAAATCATCTCTTAGCCCCTCCTTGGCTAACACTAATACAAAGTAACTTAATCTCCCTAACTCTAAAATTCCCATTGGATACTTTCATACAGTACACCCCTTTTGACATGCGATCATCCATCATAAGATATGACATATTTCCATATGATAAATATATTGTTCATAAATAACCAAGTATATTATTATTCATACCATGTGACCGAAACCCATTAACTCAAATGGGGATTGTACGGGGCTATTATTCCTTTGGAACAACAATAAAATTCAAACCCACTGGAGTCTTTGTATTATTTTTCCATCATTACCTCACAAAGTCTTAGTTGCGACTGCCATCTCAGACCATATAATGTTTAACTCACAACCTGCTCATCTCCTTTGGAGCCCATAAAAACCATGGGCCTCCATGTGGTTTATTAATTAACCTTTCCTTCACCCTGCCATGCAAAAACCTACGCGCGCCCAACAAAATTGCCTCTTGTATCTACAATTCAATCTGACCATAAATACTCTGCAAAAATGGCTTTGCATCCTGCTTCCCTCTGTGATATTGTCATGGCCGTCCATATGAGACTCACTTCCATCCCCCTATCGTGACCTCGGTCATGCCGCCTTCTAGGCCAGTGGAAAATCCCCTTCCCTGCAAACCAACAAATTCTGAAACTTACATGGACTTTTAAACTGAGTGAAAACCCTTGCACGTTCCACAATGTCTTCATATGCTATAATGTTTTTACATGCGTCTCCCCACGCTCACTTCCTTCTGCCGGGATCCTTTTTCCCATGTGCACGGAGCTTCCCGATTTGTGCCTCTAAGCACTACAAATGGTACATTGCATAATACATTGCCCATTCTACTAGTAATGTTACTACCTACTGTAAATGTAATCTGTAAATACAAAGTAACACTCCAATCCTCTAACTATTTTGAGTCACATGTTTTAGTGGCTACATTGCCTTTAAACTCTACTGCACTGGGGCCTAATAAACTTTGTGCAATGTAAATCTCTTTCCCACATTGGGGCTTAAAATGTCTTCCACAACATTCCCCCCCTTTAGTTAATGTATTAACTACCAAAATATTTTCCCGTTCTTCAACAACCCCATCTTTGGGATCCCATCTCTTATGGACCTCCATCATGTTCTTTGAATCAGGCGGGAGACAACAGACAGCACCTGATTTTTTTTTTCCAAAGTAATTTATTGGTTTTGCGGTAGAAGTGAAACAATTCAAGCTTATAAATTAAAACAAACAGAAAAAATAACAACATAAACAACAACAGTCTTCGTGTGATGTAACATGTGGAGTTCGAGATGGTGATTCAAACAAAATTTTGACTTCTCAGGAAGTGGAGGGGAACAGTTTCAGGGGACACCTACGTTGTGTTAATGCAAGGAATCTGTTACTACAAAACACTACGGGTGCTCAGGGGGCTTATGGTCTGCGTCGAAGTGCAAATCCCTCAGGAGAGCCTTCCAGGAGTCCAGAGTGCCACTTGTGACGTCCCCACTGGATATGGTTCCTTCCTGCCAGGCTCTGGTTTCTGCGGCTGTCCATCTCGCCATTTCGTTTAACCAACGTTCATGCCTGGGGCCTGCAGGTGTCTTCCAGGCCATCGCTATGGTTCTTTTAACAAGTATACATGAAATGTCCATTAACTTCACAAGGTGTTTGAGTTTGCTTGGTCTGGGGTATGTACCTAGCAGGCATTCTCCGGGTGACCAGTCGTACCTTTCCATTCCGGCGTCTCTACAGGACTGCTTAGCTTTTGACCAGAGTGTCATCGCTTTAGTGCAGGTCCAGAACATGTGGATCATGTCTGCCTTGTCGTTCCCACACCATGGGAGACCTTCTCGTTGAACGAGGCAACTCTGTGGGGAGTCATGTAGGTCCGATAAAGGACATTCAGCTGTATTTGGCCAAATATGGAGTTTCTCGACGCTTTCTTGGGGTATATTAATGCTCTTTCCCATTCCTTATCAGTAAGTGGGGCTACGAGATCTGCTTCCCATTTCACCTTCAGCGCCACTCCTTTGGGGTTAGGTTTGTCGATAAGCTTGTTGTACAACCTGGAGACTGGTCTCCATCCATCGGAGAGGTCATGCATTTCCTGTAGTAAAGGGTCAGGGGTGGGTTCCTCTGGCCAGGAGTGCCACTGCTTCTTGGTGGTTTGTTTGAGCCTATGGTACCAGAGAAACTGGCCTTTGGATAGCCCTTCATTGACTTTTATCGACTCAAAATCCCTAAATTCTCCTCCTTCAAACAGGTCTCCCCATGTGTATATACCAGCTTCCTCCCACCTCCTTGCTATGGGGAGGTCTACCTCCGTTTTGCACACATCTACCATTATGGGGTTGTCTGGAGAGTACAGGTGTTGCACCTTCCTAATGTAGCAAGTCCTGGCCCATATCTGTCTGCCGAGCTCCACAACTAGAGGGGTTTCCAAGGAACGGCGGAGAGGGTTCCATAGGGTTTCTTTAGGAATTAGGTTGGTGTGGGATTGCTTCAGTAGCCCCAGTTCGGCTGAAGGTTCGTCTGATAGCCACTTCGTGATGTGACTGAGCTGGGCAGCCAGGTAATAGAGCTGGAGATCTGGGAGTTTTATTCCACCCTCTTTATGTGGCAGGGTTAACGTGGCTAGTGTTAGTTTGTGCCTGTGGGGCCCCCACAAAAAGTCCTTAATGATGGCCTCCAATTTCTTGAAGAAGGGAGGCCGTACGTAGTGGCAAATGTTCACAAAGAAGTACAAGAAACGGGGGAGAATTATCATCTTGGCTATCGCCGTTCTTCCCACCATTGCCAGTGGGAGTTTGGACCAGAATTTTATAGATCGCCGGAGGTTGGTGATTGCGACTTCAGTGTTGTGCTCGTGTGTGAGCTGCGGGGTGTGGCCGACATTGATCCCCAAGTACCTGAACTTGGCGAGTTGCCATTTTATCCCTGTATTTGGGAGGTCTTCTGCTGAAACGTCTCGCAATCCGGCTAGGGGGAATGCTGAGGATTTGTGTCTGCTAAATTGGATTCCAGAGTATTTCGCGTAGTTATCGAGTACCTCCAGTGCTGTCGGTGCGTTGAACTCGGGGTCTTTTAAATACAGAAGGATGTCATCTGCGTACAATGATATTATGTTATATACATTGCCCACCTTAATGCCGGCGTCGAAGAGCTGTTGACGAAAGTATATGGCAATCGGTTCCAGTCCCAGTATATACAGCATGGGCGAAAGTGGGCATCCCTGTCTCGTGCCTCTCTGTATTTCCCAGGGTTCCGAGACTATTCCGCCTGTCTTGACCCTGGCCATTAGAGAATTGTAGAGGACCTGGACCCATCTGATGAAGCCATTTCCAAAGCCAAAGCCCCTCAAAACCTCCACTAGCCACTCCCAGTAGATGGAGTCGAAGGCCTTGATGGCGTCAAGCGACAATATCGCTAGGTCTTCTTCGGAATCATAGGTTTCGGCCATGATGTGTTGAAGCCTCCTCAGGTTAGCTGTGGTGTTGCGTCCTGGAACGAATCCGTTCTGATCTTCGTGGATTATAGACCCCACCACTCTAGCAAGTCTGCCGGCCAGTATTGAGGTGAGAATCTTGCTATCGTTATTGAGCATGGCCAGAGGTCGGTATGAGTCATAATCAGTGGGCGGTTTGTGGGGCTTAAGCATGGGGATGATTAAAGTTTCTTTCATGGTGTTAGGGAGGATCCCGTTTGCGTAAGCTTCCTGGTAGACTTCGTGTAGGATGGGGGTGAGAATAGCTTCGTATGTTTTATAAAATTCCGGCGGAAGTCCGTCGCTGCCAGGGGTCTTGTTGGTGGCAAGCGACCTGATAGCCCCTCTTACATCGTCGAGAGTAATTTCCATGTCCAGTTCGGTTCTCTGTTCGCTGGATATTTGGGGTAGACCTATCTCATCCAGGGTATCTATTAATTCTGTGGTGGGTATCTGGGCTTCATGTACGTATAGTTTTGAGTAGAATTCAGCAAATGCTTTGTTAATCCCCATTTGTGTCCTGTGAAATACACCTTCTGCGTCTATTATTTCAGTTGGTAGGTGTTTAGGGTGCTCTCTTCTGCACAACCAGGCCAGCAGCCTACCTGGTTTGTCTGATTCTTTGTGGGATCGGGTGGTGTGCGTGGCAAAGTCGAATTTTTCCAATCTGTCCCAGGACAGCTGACATTTTTCACGGGCTTCTTTCAGTTTCGTTTCGACCTCTGGGGAAGTGTCAGAAGTGGACTTCAGACGAGTGATCTCTGATTCTTGAGCCTCAAGTGTCGTCTTTAATTGTCTGCGGGTGCCACCAGCTCTTGATATAATTTCTCCTCTGGTAACCACCTTCATGGCTTCCCACAGTGTGTTCCAGGTGGACACCGATCCTTTGTTGATTTCGACGTACTCCTCTAGTCTCTCAGCGAGGTCTTCTCTGAACTGTGGGTCATCTAGTGTCGCGGAGGGCATCCTCCACATGGGGATCGGGGGTCTGGGTCCCCTCTGCCGCCATTGCATGGTTAACAGAGAGTGGTCGGAGATAGATCTCCCCAGGTACTCTGTGGCTATCGCCAGCGGGATCTGGTCCCGGTCAATGAACAAATAATCTTTTCTTGTGTGGACGCTGTGTGGGGCTGAGTAATGTGAGTAGATCCTGTAAGCTGGGTGTTGTATCCTCCAGATGTCCACCAGATTGAGTTGGTCGAGTGTTTCCGCCATGGTGCGGGATGCGGGATTGCTCGGTTGGGGGGGAGGGAGTGAGTGATCTGTCCATAGCTGTATCCATGACACAATTAAAGTCTCCTCCCCATATGAAGGTTTGGCCTCGATGGTGTGCCAGCTTGGCACTCAGTGCACTGAGGTATGACGGGATTCCATGTTGTGGAAAGTATGTGTTAGCCAAGCAGATCGGGGTCTGTTCTATAGTGCCCCACATTATTACGTATCTTCCGTCCTTGTCAGATTCGCATCCATGTAACTGGAAAGGCACATTCGGGTTTACCCATATTAGCACACCCCTCGCGTATTTGGAGTATGGGGATCCTCTCACAGTCCCTTCCCATCGGTCTGCTAATTTGGACAGAGCATCCTCCGTGAGGTGTGTCTCCTGTAGCATGGCAATCGAGACTTTCTTCCTCCTAAGATAAGACTGTATGCGATTCCTCCTGAGGTACGAGCCCATTCCCCTCACGTTCCATGTCATCACGTTGAGTTGTGATGCCATTGGTTCAGTGTTCTGGATTTGACGTGAGGTACAATCACGATGGCCTGTTGCGACATCAAGGCGCGGATGGCGGGCTGTAGGCAATGGGCCTCTGATTCGTCAATTCTTGGAGCATATCTTGTGACTATCTCGATTTTTTTCAAGCATCAATGGGACGAACACTGTGAAACGAACGGAACTAATAACATAACTCAAACTGGTGCGCCCAGCGACTACAACACTGTCGCGGTGCTCAGGCGCTCCCGCGCTGTCTGAACCCATCCGGGAATCGGGCGCGAGTTGGGTCGGGCAAAGAACAACGAACTGGCCCGGTTGAATTTTTCGCTGGGGGTGGGGCTGCTGCGAGGCGGCGAGGTCGAACGAGGGTCGTTTCCATACGATATACTGTTAATTGGATTACCTTCTTGGGTCCGGCTGTTTATGCTTCATGTGTGGATGGTGTGAAAGGTCTCTGGGGTTCAGTCTTCCTCCCCTGGGGTTCAGTCTTCCTCCCTTAGGTTGTCCCTGCCGTCAGCGAGATTATTGTCTTCTAGCCACATGTTGGCTGCTTCCGGGTTTTCAAGAAATATCGCTCGCCCCTTGTGGATGACTTTTAGGCGGGACGGGTAAAGCAACCTATATTTGAGGTTCAGTTGATGAAGCCTTGCTTTAATCGGAACGAATGAGTTCCTCTCCCTTTGCACTTTCTGGGTATAGTCCGGGTATATAGAGATCTTAGAGTCACCCTGTACGATAGGGCCTGTTTCCCTGGAGTGTCTTAATATAGTTTCTCTGTCTTGGAAATTTAGTATCTTAGCTATTATTGGCCGTGGATGCGAGCCGGGGGGAGGTCGTTTCTGGAGGGACCTGTGGGCCCTTTCGACCGCAAATCCCTGAGTCAGCTTACCGGCCCCAATCTCCTGTAGCAGCAGGGTTTCGACATAGGACGTGGTATTCAAGCCTTCATTTCCCTCTGGAATACCCAGGATCCTGATGTTCCCCCGTCTAGCCCGGCCTTTGGCTTCCTCTGCCCTTTCTTCTAGGAATGCGACCTTCCTTTTCAGTTTCGAGACTTCGGATTGTAGGGCTGCAGTGGCCCCGGACTTTTCCTCTGTTGAATTCTCCATGGCCGTTACCCTCTCCGTTAAGTTGCGGGCATCCTGGCGAATGAGTTGTATGTCTATTTTGAACTTGTCTATCTTGGAGTCTATATGAGTCTTTAATGAGGCAATAGCGTCCATTATCTGAGAGTGATTATCGTTGGGCTCCGTCTCATACGGGCGAGTGATTTCAGTGGAGCTAGCCCTGGCTTGGGTGGGAGTCTTTGCCCGGGCTGAGACGAAGGAGTCCATGGTGGCAGCTCTAGTTTTATTTTTGGCGGCCATGTTGGAAGCGCAATAGCAGTTGCCCTGGAGCTCTGGAGCTGGTCGGGTGGGAGTCAGGGCCACTCGCTTATGTGGCCTGGAATGGGGTTCTAGAGTCGACTCTGCCCAGAGAGTTTATTATTACCAGTGGTTAGGAGCTATCCGGGGCGCAGTGTTGTCTGTTCCACTGGACATTCGAATAATTCAGCCGCTACCTTGGCGCCTATGTCGCTGCCCCTGGACCCGGGCGTGTTGGTGTTGGAGCGCTTGGGGCTCAGCAGTGGGCCGCAACCAGAGGGCAGGAGTTGTCACCCCTTAATGTGTGAGTCTAATTGGGTGGCCCGGGTGGTCCAGCCGCGGAGTTAATGCAGGCTGTAGCAGGGGGGGGGGCCTCTGGTAACAGGGGCCGCACTCACGGGTGTTTCGTGGTCTGACGCACCTTGTCCTCCAGGGCTCCACCGTCGCAGCTTTCCTTGTCATTTCTGGTTTCTGAGCCGGGATCCGATCCTTTGGGTGAAGCGGCGGATCACAGTGACTCAGCGGCTGCTGCCCCTCTGACTCTGCTTCCAGGTGGCGGCCGCGTTGAAGTTGGATGTGGTCCCGGGAGCCAGAGGCTAGTGGTGCCGCCGTGTGATCTCGTCCTCAGGATGTGTGCCGTGCTTCAGTGGAGCAGAGCTCCAGGGATACGGCGGCTCCCGCGTGTTGTGTAGATCGCCGGCGCGTAATGTCAGCCGGAGCAGTCCTGCGCGGTGATGGGGAGGAGGGACGAGAGTCTGATGCTGACTGCGGTCGGATGTCACGTGGTGGCCCTCTCCGCCGTCCCCAGGATGTGTGTTGTGTAGCAGTGGAGCGGAGCCCCGGGGATGCGGCGGCTCTCACGTATTATGCGAAGTTCCGGCGCGTAGTGTCGACCGGAGCAGTCCTACGTGATGAAGGGAAAGAAGGGCGAGAGTCTGCTGCCGACTGTAGTCGGATGTCGCAAGAAGGCCAGCTCAGCTGTAGAACACCTCCTCAGTGCTCCCAGCCGCCGCCAAGTCCCAAGAGTGCACTGGTGGAGGTACTCCGCACAGAGGCCCTGCTCGGCTGTGTAGGGCGCCATCTTGGGTCCAGGCGCGGCGGGGGAGGGAGCGCGTTCCGGGGCCTGCGCTACCGTCCAGGGGGTCTGAGGTTCCGACCCCTTAAGCAGGTTTTGTGCGGGATCGCCTCTCGCACCACTGCGTACTTCTCTGCAGACTGCTGTTCCACTTAAGCTGGAGAAAAAGGATTCGGAAACGGCGTCTCGGCCGGAGCTCGGCGGATCAGCCTCTACACGCCATCGGCTCCAGGCCACGCCCCCAATAGACAGCACCTGATATGTTATTTATAACGTGCCTGTACAAAAGGTCCAGTCAACCCTAACTTAGTCTGTGTACCTAGATGATTTGATATGGAAGTGACCCCACCTGTGGACGGAGTGACTGGCATCATAGCAGCTGCTTGCTGTAGCTTAGCAGAGCAGCACCTTAAAAGTATCAGACAGGAACAGAACAGGACAAGCAGAAAAACAAAGAGTGGCATCAGGATTTTTGCAGTCAGGCTTAACCATGATGGAACCCAGGCAAAAAGTGAATCAAGCCAAGTATCATCTTTGAGCCCAGCCTCTCTTTCCATGGCCTCACCTAGATTATGTACATATATAATGGTATTTAATAAAGTTCCATTGTCCATATCATTCAGGGACACAAATTTGCAACAGGAAAACACCAATGTTTTGACACACCCCGCCTTCCATTGCAGTAAGAAGATTCAGGGTATATCTATTTTGCAGCGTCATGAGTCGCAAGGCTCTCATCCACCTCGCATATACCATTGAAAGCAGTCGCTGAATAATTGGCCAGTTCTATGAGTTTGTAGGGGGCGATCTGTAGCCATTTAGCATTAACAATGGCTTGGAACCCTGGAGCTAGGAGAGAGGCAAAAACCACCTCTGTTCTGCTGAAGAGTCTAAAATGTTCTGGTATTCGTGTAGAAAAGGAGCCAAGTACCCCCACCCAAAGCTCCTCCCCCATGTTGCCTATATGTTGGGAGCCAGAGTGTGACACACGTGCAATACCAGTGAGAGTACCAATACAGAAGAGAATCCTGGAAGTAAGATTCCCATTGAGAAAGCCACTCATGCATACATGACAATATGATGGCCATTTGAATGAAATCCCGGAAGAAGCGTGAAAACTGAGCAAAAGAGAAGATTGGTGACGTCATGAAGAAAAGAGCTGACGCACCTAGAATAGATGTAGAGATGAGAGAATATAAACACTCTATAGGCACTCTAAGAGGAAGGTGCCAAAGATGAATAACATTTTGGGCTCGAGATGACGATGTTCATGCTACAGAAATAATGAAGAAGATATCAAGTCATTTTACAATAGTACAGATGCAGTAACGCAAGTAGCCAAAGTATTCTTAAGGCTAGCTATGTAGTGAATAGATTGCAGCGATGCGCCAACGTATATGCATAGGAAACATATGAACTATGGATGATTCCACAACGCACTTTAGCAGAGCTAGATCCATTGAAAAGGAAGGTTTTCAGTGTGCTGCAGTTAGAAATCAAAAACCTAACTATGGAGGTGAACCCAGGAAGGGATTGGCTGGCTCAGCACCAAGAAGTCAAGGCCCCCTTGGGCCTGAATGCTTGAAGCAATGGTTACAGAACGTGTGAAAGAACAAAACTCCTATCTTAGGTGAGGAGTGAGAACATTGAAGACGTCAGATGTTCATCATTTAATAGTACTTTAAATGCAGAAAGACTTGAAAACATGGTAAGCAGTCACGTGGTTGGATGAAAATAGACACTGGGAGGAGCTGTATCAAAACCGAGAAGACAGAGTTGTGTATAGGCGCGTTATAAAGGCCATATCATATCAGAGTATGCCTATACTCCCTCATATTCTCGAGCTCAGAGAACATTTTCAAGACTAAGTTCAAAGCTTAATTGACTGGCAGACTGCAAGGGTGATGATGGATGACAGGATAATTGGTGGGAAGCTATGGTTATGACCAGCCCACCAGCACCTGGATGTTAGCCTGCGTGCTGCTTGCGTAGGGGGAATATTACAGAGGGGTACAAGGGTGCCAACCAATTATAGAGGGCCACACATTAGAGAGCCCTATTGTTTGTATAACCAACGGGGCGTCATGTATGGAACGTATACCTAGATGTTCCCTGTAATCCTATCACTTTCCCAAGTAGGTTTTTGTAGTTTGCAACGTAGGTTGACGTCAATGATGATGAGTTTTTAGTATAAAAGTTGCTTTTTTTTATGACATGCATTGAGTGTGAAGATTTGTTGATGTTTGTTGTAACTCCCTGTTTTAGATAATTGATATTAAAACAGTTACACTTTGCCAACTTCCTATGTCAGTTTGATTTTTGATGTTTGAGTATATTCTGCATCCCCATCCATCTCAAAGTATTGCTACCTCGTCTTAAAGGGCTGGGTTGGACACCCCAGTTCACGTGGTAGCAGAGAGAGGATGGTTAAAAATCTATCGAGCTAGTAAGCTTTGGGGTCCTGGAAGTATCAGACGTCCTCTGCCATTTAGCTGGAAGAATGTGAAGCTCCTTGTAGCTAGCGACCATTCATTTAAAATAAAAATTGCAAGTACAGGTGGGACGGGCCCCTTGTTTTCAAGCGAAATCCCCTCCTGACGTGTATGAGAAGCTGAGCGAACCGAAGGTTGAAGCGGCTGGTTGAGGAGGAGACGATCCCGAGGGTCGGAAGTTGAAAACGTGGATGGTGAGTAGACTGAATGAAGTGGCAAACTGAGTGGGGAAGAGCGATGACGGGGATAGAGTAACGGAGGGTTGGTTGATTGGGGTATTTTTATTTTTTGGGTTAAGACGAAGTGTGAGATGATGAGCGTCACAGTTTAAGGTATATAGACGAGGAGCAATCTATATGATAAGCCCGGAATCCTATGTCAAGGATGTTTAGAAGGAGCTTTTCCCACTGTCCAAGTTGACGTATCTAGGCTACAAACGATCAAGGTACCGTTAAAGGGGACAGCTCATACTGCATCTGAGTCATTATTAGGGGCAGGAACAGTCATGAGGAACATTGACCAAAATGTATATGTGGGCCGGCCAGTATGTCAGTTTGTCTGTTTGTTGTATATGGTTTATGTGGCAAAGAAATGAAATATTGAAAACAAGGAAGAAAGTAGATTGAAGTAAACGTGATATAGAGGCTTGGAGCTGCGATGATTGGTGCACGCTCATATTGTATTATTTTTTGGCAAGCATTTGTTTGTGTAAAATAAATTAAAGTTGCGACAGTCAACTGTGACTTGGTTGTGATGGAGGATGTTACTCCGCTCATGCACCTGCACAAACAGCTGCCAAAACACGCACCCAAGTTTAAGCAATACAGTGCAGAATGGGTTATGGGCACGGCAGATAAAATGTTCATGCCATGGACACAAGGGGGATCACTGTCTAAAGCAATTCTGCAACATATGATGACATATTTGCATGCAGCATATACGGGGGAAAAGTTAGAGAAAAGATTAGCCAGCTTAGAGCTTTGGAAGATGTATCATGAGGAGAGGGAAGACCCGCCTCCTGAAGACTGGATGCTTAACTAGTGTAAAGAGGAGGATAAAGAGCCATCTGCTCCCCCTACCACGCCAGAAGTAAATGGCAATAGTATGAAAGATGAAGGATTATATCCTTTAAGAGAGCTTAAGACAGTGACAGGGTATAGCAACCCCACATATAAGTTGCAGCAACGAGAGTCCCGAAGAGACTCCAGGAAGAGATGTGATTCCTAAAGTCCCACGGGACAAGGAGAGAAGTGATCGCCCAGGTATGTCTCTAGATATAGAGAGAGAAATAAAGAGATGGAAATGAGACAAAGATAAAGCTGATGAGGTAGTGCTCACACAGAACGAATGGATGGATGGTCAGATATTGCTCAAACTTGATGGAAAGAGCATTGAGGAAGTGAGGCAAAAGGAAGATCAGGACGAGCAAGATAAGAAAGACAGGGAACGAGAGAAATGACTGAAAGACGATGAGGCCAAAAGAAAGAGTAGACAAAGGCGGGAGCAACTGTATCAAGATGAACAGTTGAGGAAGCAGGAAAGAGCAGAGCAGAGGAGGTATGGAAACAGGCAAAAAGCAATCGAAGAACGAGAGGCTAGAAAAGAAAAGAGGAAGAGGAAGAACAAAAATTAAGAGATAAAAGAATACAAAGACGTAGAGATGATTGACGTGCGTAGAGCAAATGAGAGGAGAGATGAAAAGACAGGAAGAGGAAAGGGTAAAGGAGGAAGCAAGGAAACGAAGAGAGTTTGATGAGGAACTGGAATTCAAGAGAAGGCACAGAGAAAGAGTTAATGGAACCTAATCCAGTAGTAGCATGGGAAGCTGAAGAGGAATTCTTCCCGACCCACGAACCAATGCCAGAGCAGATCTAGAGGCCAATTTTGACATAAGAAGCATTGGAGAGAAAATCGATAAGGTTTATCATGAGATGAGGACCAAAAGTGAATCAATAAATAAGGGAAAAATGATCGATTTAAGGTACGCAGTCGCAAGGTAATGAGGGAGGTTTGTTCAGCCTCGAGCATAGAGCCTTGTCTTTGGACAAGTTGACTCTGAATAGAGATGACAAAGAGGGAAGTCATACCAGTTGGGGACAGGATATGTCAGACGAAGATAGAGAAACCTTCCGTGGGGAGGAGGGCGCTAGTGCATGTGATCTTGAGGGATGTTCTCTGACAGAGAAGTGAGATGGTCAGATTTGTACCAACCTAAACAGAGGATGCCAGAGCCACTGGTGTGTCCAGATTGACCTAAAGGGCGATCCCATAGTGTGAGGGGGGACTCGCCACCTTATGTGAGCAGGTTAAGGTTATTACCGGGAAGACGAAGGTGCAGAACCATTGTCCCTGCTATGGACAGACCGACGATGGGGGATGAAAGTGATTTTGGGGTCTCTCAGTTCCCGTTGCTAGAAAAAGGAGGGTTCAGACTGCAGTATATACAGTGGTCCCAAATGGATAAGGATAATTTAAGGTGTAAACTCCCGAGTGTAACGTCGGGTGCCGGAAAATGGATCTATGAATTATAGAAAATGACAGGAGGAAATACCCTGGCTGTACGGGACATTATACTTGGGAAAGAGCCGATGATTTTTGTTCGAGAGCAGGATACACAGGTGTCACTGCCCAGAACACAGCTCATGATGGAGCACTGTTTTATAATTGTACAGCAGCATGTAGAAAGCACTCGGAGTACAGTATCCGGGTAACAGACAAGGTGCAGAGACAGCTCAAGAAGCTGGTGGGTATGGAGGCAAAACCATGGCCAAAAATACAACTGACCATAGCGAATCATTGCTGATTTTTGCAAGAGAAAAATCAAAAGAAAGAAGATGGTAGGAAGCTTGAAGAGGCTAAGTTAGTACAGAAAAAGCTATTGAAGTATGCTATAGAAGGGACAATGTTAACTAGTGGAGAAGGGTCAGGATCACAGCAAGCAACAGGTATGCCAAAGGTGAATAAGCAACGGCAGCTTGATCAAGGAGGGAATGGATACATACCACGAGGAAGGGGAAACTTTTGTGGAAGAGGAGGTTTTCAGAATAATCAAGGGAATTTCCAGATTAAGCAGGGTGGGTTTCAGCCTATGCAAAATGATAATCAAGGCATGCAGGGAGGGCAAATCAGAAGACGCCTTCCTGTATGTTGGACATGTGGAATGACAGGGCATATAGCACGAACATGTGGGAGTCAAGGGTATGTGCAGAATGGCCAGTTCTCAATAGGGGGGACCGCTTTTCCACCTGCATATAGCTCACAAAATAGGGATGGGTTGCCCAAGATCAAGCAGTGTATCAAGCACAAGTGCCAAGAATACACCAGGCTTTGCAACCACAGCAAGCACCGTTGAATCCGCCACAAGGGTTGTGCCAGCATGCACCCATGAAAATACAACAGAGCACAAACACAGGACAGTAACTAACTCCTAGGATAGGGGGTATTACTATCGGGGGTGGAAATCCTTTCACGGGCTCAGGAATATGTATGTACCCACAATAGGACAGCTCACTGGGTGACATGATGTGTTCAGTACTTTCAGTAACGCCAACTCCTCAAGAGGAACCGAGGGTTGACGTCATGATAGGAGGCAGATCTTTTTCTTTTTTGGTAGACACTAACTACTAACTAACTAACTAACGTGACACGGGTGCAACTGGCTCATGTATACAGGAGGGAAAATATTTACTATCAGGTAAAGCCATGAATACTCAAGGTTTCAAGGGAGCTACAAGTAGAGTTCCTTTTACTGAAGAATTGCCAGTCTCGATAGGAAAATGTGATATGTCTGTACCATTGTTGTATTAAAAACAGACGCCAGTTAATATACTGGGGCGAGATTTGATGACAAAGTTGAATATGACAATTTTATTTACTGATGAAGGCATACTGTATTCGACGCCAGGAATACATTATTTAAACGTGAGAAAATTCAGTATGGCATTTACAGGGCAAATAGCCATACGAGGGGTACCGTTAGAACCAGAAGTATTTAATTATGGGGTACGCATTTTGTTAACATGGTTGCCTGGTTTAGTAGGTAAGACTATGAGAATACCTGATGAATTTCTCTTTAGACCAGAGATTCCCATGGACGAAAAGGTGGGACAGATGTTTGCCTTGGACTTACAAGCAGCTGTACTATGAGGGGTCTCGGCTATGCTCATAGGATTTGATGATAAAGGCAGACCATGGAGCACAGTAATTGCCATTGGAGAGGGTTACAGATTAACTGATGTCACTGATGCAGATATATTTAAAGATGACCCATTTGATGACGAAATAGTGTTTGAGATGAGCATTACATATTGGGTTAGGGCAGAAAGACATGAGGCCCCACAGAGAATGATGATAGTGAGACAGCGTCCTGAATCTTTTGATGAAGACATGGCGAAAGTGGCAGTTTCATTATGGACCACAGGCCCTTATGACGTAGGCCTGTTAAAGGGAGTTGGAGAAGTTAAGATTAAACTGAAGCCAGGAGCAATTTTACCTCGAGCATGACAGTATCCCATGTCTCGAGAGGCAGATGAGGGTATTTTTAAGACAATATCTGCTATGATGGATCAAGGCATGTTAGTGACGTCTGAGTCACCATGCAATACTGCAGTGTATCCTGTCAAGAAATCGAAGGGGGGGTTGTGGGATTTAATTTAGGACATGTGCCCAATTAACCAGATTGCAAAGGCTGAGTTTCCTCTAGTTCCTAATCCAGCAACGACTTTATGTAGTATCCCTGTCCAGGCACAATAGTTCACTGTGATTGAATTGAAAAATGCGTTTTTTTCAATCCCGTTGCATAAAGATTCTCAGGATCTGACATAATTTACATTCAGAAAGACTAAGTTAAAAAGCACAAGATTGCCCCAAGGGTATTGTGAGTCTCCATCGATTTTCAATAGAGTCCTGCAGATGGGTTTAAGCAATATTGATTTGCCAAGTGTTGCACTGCAATATGCAGATGATATTTTGGTTTGCAGCATGTCAGAGGAAGAGTGTTGACAAGATTCAGTTCAGCTAATGATTGTTCTAGCCGAGAAAGGATATAAGGTGGACAAAGAGATATTGCAGTATTGTCAAAAAGAGGTGTTATACATAGGCCAGTTAATTTTGCATGAAGGAAAAACAAATTACACCTGAAAGGGCTTAGGCAATTTTGAAAACAGCAAAACTGAACATGATAAAGCATATGCAGCAATTTCTGAGACTATGTAATTATGTGAGAGCATGGGTATTTGATTATAGTTCTTATACACGGCCATTGTTGCAGGCCCTAAAAAAGGCTAAAGCGAGTCAGGAAAAGATTGTATGGACTGAGGAAATGGAGGAAGGGTTTGATGAGTTAAAAAAGGCAATTTGTACAGCTCCAGTGTTAGGGATTCCTAATTATTCTGAGGAATTCTTTTTATTTTCGCACTCAAATGGAACAGTCATGACGGTAGCTCTCATGCAGAGAACTACACTAGGGCACAAGCCTTTAGCATATTACAGTGGGATTTTAGACCCAGTAATGAGGGGACACTTCCCTTGCGAACAATCTTTAGCAGCCGCCAGTTTGGCCATTGAGAAGTCTGCCAGCATTGTAATGGGGTGTTCTATGACGTTGTTTGTTGAGCATGCATCATTTTCTGTTTTGGAAAAACTTAAAGGTAAACTGACGTCTCAAAAAACTTCTGCTTATGAGGTGGTTATATTGAATCCAGCGATTAAGATAGTTAGATGTAAAACAGTGAACCCTGCCACATTTGTAGCTGAGCCACTGGCAAAGGACAAGCAGGCCTATGATTGCTCGAATTATGAGGAGTTCTATGATGAACTCCCAAGAGTGAAAGAAAATGCTTTAGCTGATGGGGTGAAGAGGGAAAATCCAAGTGTCCCATCCCTCCCGACGGGCCCCCCCACCGGAAGAAGCACCCCTGCCAGAATAACCACTGACCGTCAGGTTGCACCAATCCCCACCACTCCCAGCATGAGCATGCACTACGAATGTTACCCAGCTACACAACCATCTAACCCGGCAATGGTACGGACTCTATCCAAACCAAGTGACGACAGTCAAGACCGAGCTGGAGATGATTATATGGACAGAATCGACTGAATCTCCCGCAAACCATGTTGCAGGTTGTTAGAGACACCATGACGACATAGCTGCGTTAGACAGGAAGCACACGTGCAACCTGCACATTCAGGACACTCACACACCAATCCACATGAAGAACACATGCGTACAGTTCTATGAGTTAGAGGACAGTGACATATACATACTGTCTGCATGTTGCCACTTAGGCGGCTCGCTACATCACAGCAGAAACGCAAGATGACAGAAGAGCTTGTGCATATGCTTGCAGATGCTACATGCTAATAACCCTATGGATGGACAGTGGCACTCAAGGGACCTGACCGATCATGTTATGCCCTAACCCTATGGACAATTACGCTGAATGCATAATCAGAGCCTAAGTAGGCCTTAGGAAAATCTAGTAAGCCAGAATCGTCTCACAGACATCCGAAGACGCAAGATGCTGTGCAAGCAGAATATCCCTAGCAGGGACCACTGCCGCCAAGGCCATGATGTTGCAAGTGACATTCCTCACCCACCGCGCCACGGTGAGACCAGCTACAGGAGAGAATATTCCAAGCCAAACTACAAATTAAATCTAAGTAATTCGGCCTCACCGACGGTCTGCTCACACGTGACTCGGCCGAACTGACATGGTGCCAAGGCCTGGAAGCTGGGAAGATGCGGCCATCTCACGCCTTGGACCGAGCTGGCAACAAATTCCAACAATCCACCTACAGCATGGGCTGAGAATGGACCACTCTCATGGCATTAGTAGAAGCACCCCATTGTTACACACTGTCACATAGTCGCAACTTGTTGATGCACACTGTATGAGAGCACGTGACTCGCGGGCTGGGAACAATGGTAGTCCTATGCTGGGGGCCCGTGGCATGACCAATGAGGACACTCGGACTAGGAGCTGGCAGTGGGAATCCCCAGCCAATCACCTGGGTTTTCAATGTAACATTTTTCAAGTAGCAATTTTTAGGGATGATCCAAGTCTACCACCTGACACAGTGTCCACCAGTAACACCGTGCACTATATGTTTCTATACTGGACCTACCACTCAAGGAACCAACCCTGAGTGGCGTTAGGTTCAGGGAAGGATTTTGGTAAGTGATGCTGATTGTGACTTTACAAGTGTACAAAAGTGGCCTGCAAGCACAAAATCGGTGAGATGTGGCTGGACTGGATTTTGCTCCATGCGTGTGATCCCTGCTTGTTTGCTATAATAAAACAGCAGTAACCCTTTGCTCCTTGTGTGGACCTCGACTTCTTTGGGACATTGAAAGGAGTTAGGGCCTTCCGAGAGGTAGAAGTCCACAGCCCCTAGGTACGGCTCTGCCGACCCCAGAATTTACCCTAACAAGTTGGAGGCTCCAGCGAGATTGTTTGTGACGTCGATTCGGCAAGGTGCTGGTCCCTCCGCCGTCAGACCTCGGAAGACTGCAGGACCCCCATGAATTGCGACACAACCAGACAGCGCAACTGGAGAATTGGCTGTCGGGGGCCGACTTCATAATTATGCCGCCCGCGGTTGGTGGCGTGTGTCCAGAAGCAGTCCAGAAGAGGCGAGGGGAGCCAAGTGGGAGGGGAGCCAGCAGCCGAGCGGTGCCGGCAGACATGCACCCAAAAGTAAGTGTGGTCCACACAACTAGCAACAACCTATTGTGCGGGTGGGGGGAGTATGTGTGAATAGGGCGGAGGGTGGTGTAACATTGTCATAACGTTCAGTACCAAGGCGGCGGTTGGCACGTGTATGATTGTAGTGAACGGAGCGGAGGTAGTCCCTTCTTGTGTTGGTGAGCGTTTCAGGGGCGGGGCAGCGGGTCCCCACGTGTGAGAAGGATTGTTGCGTCGGTAGGTCTGGACAGTGAACACATGTGTAGGGGTATGGTCTTCCTATGAATCGACGTTGTAGCTCAGTGAATAGATGTGGTTTTCCTATGAATTGAGCGTTCTAGTTCGAAGAGTAGATGTCAAATTCCCGTAAGTTGTAGCTGAAGCTATCTTAGATTGCGGGAGGTAGTTGACTGGTTATGTTTCAATGGTAGGAAACATATCACACGTCAGGTGACGCGACGGGTGAAGTTCAATTACAAAACGGGTTGATTAATGACATATACTCTACTCTGGGGGATGTGGGAAGACAGCTCTGGGGATTGTGGGCTTTATATATGTAGAATCAAAAAGGCGGAATTGTTGTGTGTAATATGTGCACAAATTGTTTGGTTGTGAAGCATTAGTTTGTTGACGTCACCCATAGGTCATTGCATATGACACTGTGGTATTAGCAAGCGTGGGGCTGGCAACCTGGCACGTGATCAAAGGGGCGTGCCGGGCAGTGGCAGCCCTAGTGAAGGCGGTGTGGTACAAGGGTACGCCGTGCAAGGTGTATGGCCGCAGGAGGGCATAGATATCGATGGGGCGTGCCTGTGAGGTGGCCGCCCCAGTGAAGGTGGGGCGGTACAAGAGTACGTCGTGTAAGGTGTACGGCCACAGAGGGCTGTAGATATTGATGGGGCGTGCCTGTGAGGCAGCCACCCTAGTGATGACAAAACAATAGTTATTTTATAATACAAGGATTACCAGAGCCAGTGCAAAGACAACTGAAGAAATTGGTGGGGATGGAAGCAAAGGCATGGTCAGAAATACAGCTAACAATAGTGCACCATTGTAGATTATGGCAGGAGAAGATGAAACAAAAGGTGGAGGATGGAAAAGCAGACCAAGCTAAATTAGTGCAGAGGAAATTGTCAAAATACGCTTTAGAGGCGGCAGTAATCACCAGCCTTGCACCACAAACTCAAACACCAGTGTCCCAACCCCAATCGCAGCTCCATTTAACACAGCCCAACAATACCAACCACCCCTGGGGAGGGGTATATGTATATGGGCGGATACCAACCAAACCTTAGAGGAAGGGGAGGGTTTACTAGGGGTGGGGCCACCAGAACACCATCCCAGAGGTGGGTTCCGGGGCTACCCACAGCAGGGATTGCAAGGCCAAGGGGAGTGAGGATGAGGATTCCCATGGCATGTGCGAGAACCACCCCAATGCTGGACGTGCGGACAGTTAGGTCACATTTCTCGCACGTGTAGATACAGAGCAATACAACAAAGGTGGGGAGAGCAAGGACAACAAAACTAGCAAGCAGGCCAGAGCGGGTACTATTCACAGGCTGGGCAGCAGCCAATGCCACAACAGCAAAGCTTACCCCAGTTGCAGACACAACACCAAGCGGTGCCAGGGACATCGCAACAGCAACCACAACAAACACAACAACCACCACCACAACATATACAAACAGCACAGCAACTGACGCAGTTACAGGACAACGTACAGCAACCAATGTAAACGGCAGCGGTGGCGCCAGTGACAAAAATGGGAGGGGTTACAATAATGGGACACAACCCTTACACTGGGAACGTTCACTCCCTATACCCACAATAGGACAGCCCACAGACTACCTTGCTGTGTCCCATCCTATCGGTAACACCTAACCCTGCGGAGAAACCTCGCATAAAGATGACGATAGGTGACAAAACATTTTCCTTTCTGGTCGACACAGGGGCCACCAGGTCATGCGTACAGGAGAGGAAATAGACATTATCAGGTGATGCCATGAACACTCAAGGATTTTCTGGGGCTCGAGAAGTGGTTCAATTTACTGATAACATCTCCTTATCTATAGGAGATCATGACATATCACTACCCTTACTTTACTCTAAACACGCACCTGTCAACATCTTGGGACGTGACATAATGAGTAGACTGAACATGGCCATCTGCTTCACAGACAAAGGTATAGTGTGCTCCACACCAGGCATACACATGCTCACAGCCAGGCAACTACTTCAGATGTACTGTGGCAAAAGCGTACAGAAGGTGGGAGCCAGTAGACCCCGAAGTATTTCAATATGTGATGGACATGGCACTGGCATGGTTACCTGGGATCTCAGGAAAAGTGTGGAGAAGGCCCTGGTGAGTATCTCTTTAGGCCAGAGACGCCAACAGATGAGAAGGAAGTAATGTTTGTATCAATAGACATAGAGGGAATAGTGGCTAGAGATTATTGGATTGCAGTACATGCTCTACACGACGAAAGAAAGGCATAGAGGGCAGTAATAGCACTATCACAGGGGTGTCGATTGACCCAAGTATCAGACGAGGAACTTTTCTCACAAGAAAAAGGAGAGAGTGAGATGATGCTGACGATGAGTTTGTACTTTTGGCTATGATTAACATACAGAGAAGTGGACCAGAAAATGGCAATGGCATTGGAAGCACCCCTCCCTGCACCACCCCCTTCTGAGAGGAAGACTTAGCAAAAGTACCCACTTCACTATGGATAACTAGTCCCTATGATGTAGGGTGCATTAAAAGCATAGTAGGAGTGAAAATAAAACTGAAAAAAGGAGAAATTCTGCCCAGAGTTAGACAATACCCACTGTCGAAGGAAGCAGATGAGGGCATTTATGAGGTAATAAGCACCCTCATAGTCCCATAAGAATCCCCCTGCAACACTGCTGTGTACCCCGTCTGCAAGGCAAACGGGTTTCATGACGTTTCATGCAAGAGTTGAGACCCCTCAACCATGTTGTGGAAGCAGAATACCCAGTAGTGGCTAACACGGCCACAATACTCTGCGGCATTCCAGCTGAGGCAACACGATTCACCGTGATTGACCTAAAAAATGCCTTTTTCTCAATACCACTGCACCCAGACTCACAAGACCTACCAAGCTTTATGTACCGAAACACAAAGTGGAAACACACCAGATTGCTCCAAGGGTACTGAGAGTCACCATCCATTTTTAACAGGGTACTCCAGATGGACCTAGGCCACATTGAGACAGAGAGCACGATTCTGCAATATGTAGATTATATCCTCATCTGCAGCACCACAGAAGCTGAGTGCCGGAAGGACTTGGTTAAAATGCTCACTGTACTAGCAGAACAAGGATACAAAGTAGACAAGGCAAATCTACAATACTGCCAGAAGGAGGTTCTATACATAGGCCAACTAATATCTCAAAAGGGCAGGCACATAGCTGCACAGAGGGCACAGGCAATACTTGACACACCATAGCCAAACAAAGTACGAGAATTAAAACAGTTGCTCGGTGTTAGGGAGAATTCTCTCTTTAGGCTGAATTTCCTAACCTAGTGAGTCCCCCAGCAGCTTTGCTGGATTTCTGGAGTTTGTTTTTTTCTCCTGCCAAGAGTGAGACTATTTTTCTCCCACTCTTGGACATGATTTATGGTGTTCCTTTGACCGCTAATGTGTTTTATGGGCTGTTTTTTTTTCTGTGGAGGTCATTACGACCCAGGTGGTAAGTACACCAACTTTACCACCATGGTGTAAACTATGTTTACACCATGGTGAATGGCGGATTTACCGCCCCATTCCAAGGTGAGTGGGGCGTTAAATCCCCATTTCCCATTTACCCTTCCCCATTTTTGCTCCATAGGGCATAATGGGTGTGGGGAAGGCGCTAATTACGGCACCGTAAATTACGGTGCCGTAATTAGCACCAAGGCGGTTTAGCGCCATGGATTTTAACGCCTGCTAAAAGCAGCCGTTAAAATTGGAATCAGGCGTTAAGGGTTAACGATAGCGTTAACCCTTACCGCCTGGGTCGTAATGACCTCCTATGTGTGTTACACAGCACCCTCCGTGCAGTAACACAGGGGTGTCATAGTGACACCCCACCATAGACTCCATACCCTGGGACTGACTACTGTCTCCCAGGGCATGTAAAGTCACCATTGGCTTTACTAGTCCCAAATTATTAACAGAAACCAGTACAAACAATCATATTGTGGACGTACTGGTCGGGGCAATTCGATTGCCCCGTGGTCTGTTAGTCGAGGGGGCACATCTCCGTCCCCCCTGATCGAGTTTTGGCTGGTGGCAGTGGATACTACTTTTTATATTCGACCGCGAATATATTCCTATGGGATTTTCCCATTGTTCGATGCTACCAACTTTAATTATTTAATTCTCCTAGCCTCGAACATACCGCTGGTTTATTTATTTAATATTAATTCGCCGGTTGGTATTTTTTGCCAGGACTCGATTCTAAAATGGCGTTTGTGTTCTCTTCTGTGACTCCAACCCAAGTCGAGCCCTTTGTTCCACTTTTTGGCGGGCTTCTCCACAGAAGCCTCCAAAAGTGGTGCCACTCTGTCTGGGTACCACAGGGGGTGTGGGAGGGGGTTTAGGCACCCTGGACTGAGTTACCTTGGTAACTCAAGTCACACTCTTGTGTGATTGGCCCAAGTGGTGAGCCGGCCGGCTCACCACTTAGCATGTTTGATTGACAGCTAGGCTGAGTGAATGTGGGTGTGCTGCATAAAAGCAGGGCTTTGGGGACTGGAACTTCAGAAGTCGCCACAGGACCTGAAAATCCGACAAGGGAGAAGCTGAGCCTACCTGCTACGATGACACCACCGGTGGAGCCCTGCTGAACCGACTCACCACTTCCCGACGACGGAGGAGATCTCCCGGCTGGAGAGTCTTCTTCCCTTGACTGGTGGGTACAACCAGTTTACCTTCTTTGCTCGCATCCCAGGACGTCTTGTGGTCGAATTGCCCGTGCCAAGCACCCCGGCAACCGGATAGCCACTTACCACTGGACCGCGAATAAAAGGACCGCTCCTTTTAATTGAGAACTCTGCGGCTGGTTTCTTCCCTGGCAGTGCAATGGACTCCTGTTTTCCTCCACGATGAGATCCTCTCTTCCCCCGGATGAAGCACCGACTTGCACCCGCTGCCAGGAACAACTGCCCCCGCTGGAGCGTTCTCACCATTTTTAAGGTACCATGTCCGCCAGGCCTCCCTTTCTAAAGATTGCTACAAGGTAACAATAATCCCTTAACCTTCTGGTCTGGGCTGGCCGCCTTGACCATCTAACTGGTCCCTTTCTATTGGTCCAACTCTTTCTGAAACCCTTGCGAGACTTTTGGGCACTTTCAACCGTGTGACCTTGGACACATTTCGTCCGGAGCCTCTTAAAGTGGGTCCGGCCTTGTTAACTTTGACTTTACGGTTTTAATCTGCCTTATTCTCCTACTGTGTTCTTCGGAAACTGTTGGGATCTGTTTCTATCTTTGCTCTGCCTTTCTCTCCCCTTTTAACCAATTGATTAGAGTGCTATCTTCGTTAAGCGCGCACCGCTGTCTGAAAATAAGTGTTGCTTTACTTAAGGCTTGTCTAATAATCATTGAAGGGAGTGTATATTTTTTAGTGACTGTGTTTTTGAGCTGCTTAAAATTGGTGCCAGTGTGTTTAACTAGATGTGTTTTTAAATAAATAATTATATCTCTTTTACACCAAGCTCTGGTCAGTGTTTGCTTGTTCTACGGTGTTCTTTTGACCTATTGTGAATACTCTGTATACTGCCTAACACTTCTTGAGAGAAGTCTGACTGCTCAGCCACAGCTACCAGGTAAATCTGGGTCATACAGACTGCTACCAATTGGGTTTACTTCCAAACACCTGTAGTCTTAAATCTTTTGCAGTGGTCCCAGAGGGAACTGCACAGGTTTCTGCTTAACACTCGGTCTGTGCAATTATTGTAGAGCATGGATATTCGACTACAGCACCTACACAGGTCCTCTGCTTACAGCCCTCAAGGAAGCCCAAAGGGGAGAGAAGAAGCTTGGGTGGACACGGGAAATGACGGACGCGTTCAATCAATTAAAGGAAGCAATATCAACAGCACCAGTCTTGGGTACCCCCAATTATAACAAGGAATTTTTTATATTCTCAGACTCTGATGGAGCAGTAATGAAGACAGTACTCACACAAAAGACAAGCCTGGGCCACAAACCAATTGCATACTACAGTGGGCAACTAGACCCAGTAATGACAGGGCATTTCCCTTGCGAACAACACTTGGCTTCTGCAGCTTTCGCTGTCGAAAAAGCTTCATCAATAACCATGGGATGTTCCACAACACTTCATGTGGAGCATGCCCTCTTTGCTATTCTGCACGAGCCAAAAAGCACACTGACAACACAGAGCGCAACAGGACATGAAATTATCATCTCACGACCTGAACTATAGATAGTGAGGTGTAAGAATGTCAACCCAGGACACTTCCTGGCAGAAGAATTTGAAGAAGGAGAATATGTCCATGATTGTACAAAAGCTATTGAGTACTACTCAGAGACACGCAAAGTAGAGGAAGATGCTCTTGAGGGGGGAGAGGTGCTCTATATGGACGGATCTTCAAGAATTGATCAAGGTGATGGGGTGAGAAGAACAGGGGCGGCAGTGGTAAGATTAAGAGAGGATTGGACAAGCGAGGCGGTAAAATGTGTTAAATTAACTCCCCAATACTTGGCTCAAGCAGCAGAACTAGTGGCCTTGATATTAGCTCTCAGAGAAAGTGAAGGAAAAAGGGTCCCTTTCTATTCGGATAGTGCCTATGTAACCTCAAAAGTACATTCTGGCTTAGCCAGATGGTTAAGAAGGGGGTTCAGAAGAGCAGATGGCACACCAGTAAAACATGCTCTCCTACTAGGGGAACTAATAGAGATTATAACATACCCGGCAGAACTCGCATTAGTGAAGTGCCAAGCACACACTAATGGGGAAAACCCGATATCAAAAGGGAATGAAGCAGCAGACTTCTATGCAAAACACGCCTCCTATTTTGGGGAAGTGTGGGACCTCCAAGAAAAACAAAAAGAGAGGGGAGTGGCGAGACATATTCTAATGAAAGAAGGTTATAACCACGTACCACAGACACAGGTAATGGAACTGCAGGCTGCAGCCCCAATGACGGAAAAGGAACTCTGGGTAAAAAGAAGATGCTCAATGTCCCCCACAGATGCTCTGCGGAGGTAAAACAATACAGGGAAAGTAGTTGTGCCCCTTGCATTATTAGAAATAGAATTAACACAACCACACCATCCTGCACACACAGGGAAAGAGGTGATCGCGGCGCGCATTGGAGAATTATGGTTCTGCCTTGAGTTAAATGCCCATGTATCAAATTTCATTAGCAGTTGCCTAACCTGCAAAAACACACTTAGGGTGATCAAAGGAGTAATACCCTGGCCTGAAGGTCCATTCTTACACCTCCACATTGACTACGTTGATATGATCAACTTATGTCAAGGCTACCGCTACATCATTGTGGTAGTTTGCCCCTTTTCAAGGTGGATAGAGGCGGGCCCATGCCGACGCTCTGTGGGCAGCCACATTTCTGGTCAGATAGGTATTCCCAAGGTGGGGCGTCTGCAAGGTCCTTCGGTCTGACAACGTTCCCCATTTCGCAAACGAATTATTCCAGCATGTAACCACATTGTTAGGGATAAAGCATAGGTTCTTGTGTGCATATCACCCGCAGGCCAATGGTGTCTGCGAATGTCTCAATGGACTCCCTAAACAGAGTATAGCCAAAACCCAGCAAAGCACTAGGAAGAACTGGCTTTACTGCCTGCCCCTGGCTCTGTTTGAACTGCGGAACAAACCCGGGTCAGATCACCACCTCACACCCCACGAGGTGGTGACCAGATGCCAATGCATCTCCTGTTAGTTCCACCCACAACAGCCATCAAGGATTGTGAAGGGACAACATAAATGTTTGGCACTGAAATGCATGAATATGTTAATTCACTTGTTTCTAGCGCTTCTTTTATCTCTCAACAGATCCGACAGACACAGGGGAGGTTGGAGAACGATATGCAAGAAACAGAAGACACTCAGGAGCCAACAGAACTGCCTATTAAAAAAGCGGGCCAGGTACTCCTAAAAAACTATTTGAGAAAGTGAAATTCACCCAGATTCACCTGCCGCACATAGTTGAAGTGGTTGCAGATAGGGCAGTCAAACTTGAAAATAAAACTGCTTGGTATCTGTCACGACCCTGTTACAGGCCCAGGGGTGGTGGGCTAACAGGGGGAGGGAACCCCCCTATTACACAGTAGGAAAAGGTGGGCAGGGATGGTGGCTGGCTGGCATGAGCGTGTGGGTGGGCGAGGTCTGGTTGCAGCCCACAGGAAAGAGTGGAAGGCAAGGGCACTGCCCATCACCAGCCAAGAAGCATGGTGCACGGGCAAGCCCTGCATGTGCAGTAATTCACCTGGCACGTGCATAAAGCCAATGCCCTTACGCATCTAGCACCGGCAGGGTGTGGCGCAGGACTATAAAGTCGCGCCCCAAAGCATACCCTGTGCTTAGCGTTGTTTCCGCTCCTAACAAGAGTAGTGTTGTTCTTAATGCTCCTGCGCTCAAGCATCTTCCCGCATTGAGCTCCTCGATCATGAGCATCCTTCTGCAACCAGTTGGGACTCCTTCAGCATCCTTCGGTCCTTCAGCATCCTTTGGTCCTTCTGCATCTTCCAGCGACCTTCACGACTTTGGCCTTTCATCACGGTCTTCAGCCTTCAGCATCCTGTTTAACGCCGCTCTGCAGCAGACTCCATCCTCCTCGCATCCGCAGGGACCTGCTATTCGCCCTTGGTCTTCCAGGCTCCCTCGGCTCTTGGTGTCCGACGCCCTGTTCAAAAGCAAGCACCAGGGTTAGTGTCCGTCTTCCGTCCTTTGCCCATCAGAACCACCCTCCACTTAAGAACTCGAGAACTTACCTGTATCCCGGAATGAGCGAGTCTCCTGCAAGGCTCCTCCACCAGTTCAACGCCCGCGCTCCCACACCTGAGGAGAGAGGGAGAGAATATAAGACAATTAACAAAGACAGCACAACCAGGACAGAGGCTGTTACCAGCTTCAACCCATCTTCCGGGACCCATCTCCGGAGCCGCGATTGCAGACACAGAACCACAGGTGAGCCGCATCCATGCGCTCCAGCCAGCCTCGCAGCTTAAGGGGATTAGGGGATGGAGAAGGGAAGGGGGGATTACTACCAATGTTCCCTCTAATTATTTTTCTCTATTTGCGGGACCGGTTGGCTGATGTGCGCACATTATTTTCCATGTGCGCAACTGACTAATAAGGTAAGCCACTTTGTGAGCTCCCGTCACAGAAGAGTGTTTGGAAAGGAATTTCCTCTTCCCAGCCACTGCAATTCTTTAAAAATCTTACAACACTTTTTCCAAACACATATGCTAAAATACAATATGTTATATGTGATCATACAGAAAACTCATCAACCAGTCAAAGACTTCAATATCTGCCACAGTACCTTGCAAACGTGCTTCTGCGCAGAGACATATGTCAGCCTCATTACGAGTTAGGCGGTTTGTGGTAAAGTTGGCAGTAACTCCATTACCGCCAACTTTATCCCTACGCCAAATTACGATTTTGGGCCTGGAGTGAAGGATTTGTTTCCAGGAAAATCCTGGAGGTAAATCCTACAACTCAACACCAAAATTGTCGGCATTTCCGCTGTGGTAATTATGGCAAAAAAGCCACATTGAGTCCAATGGACTCAATATGGACTCAGTATGAATGGGGAATTACACTGCCACCACGTGTTGTAATCCGGCGGAAATTCCTCCGGACCAAGAGCAGTAACAGTAATCCGTTTGGGTGGTATTCTGGCAAATTTACGGTGGGATACCGCCCCAAGTCGTAATGAGGCCCTGTATGTTTTATGCCACTGGAAAATCACTCATTTGTATTACAAAACACAAATATCTATTGTGATGACTGATGCGGCTGCCAAGAAACTCGGACAGAATACATTTGCCAATGGATTAATGGCAATTAAAAGCAATGTGTCAAAAACATGCAGTTCAAGTGCCACTTTAATTAATTAATTCAAGGGCCAGGAGAACATGCTTCTAATCATTTGTGTAAGGATGATAAATGCATCAGAATAACTGCACCTTAGAATATGATGATCCACTATTCCTGTGCCTCTGCTATTATCCACATTACGTTCTCACCAGCCTTAGAGCGAAGAGACATATGCACCATGCATTTTTACTCCCTAAAAAAGGATAATGTGCCTAACAAAAACAAGAAACAATGATCATATCATTGCTTCAACCCACAAAGCTACACTGATATTTTTTCGAATCAGTGACCAGTAGAGCCGTGGCATAGGAAGGAAGAAACACTAATAATATTAATGCCCGAACTCAAAAGGAATTTTATGGGGAAAAAACTTCTTTTGAGAGGCAGAAAGTATCCCTATTGGCAATTTTAATCCCTGAAAAATCATTTGATTCCAAGTATTGAGCAACATCTGATTAGCGCCCTGCTTGTACCCCTGACATAGCGAGTGAAGTGACAGGGCACATAATTAAGTGTATAGTTTTGCCGACCCTTCCGCACCACAGCCTAGATCAAATTAAACAAGAGCCTTACTAAGATTTATTATGGAGCCCTGTTAGAGAAAATCACACACATATATGCCTTTTAAGTTATTTGCATCAATTCATCAGAGATACAACTGATTGAGTGCCTTCTTCTGTAACTATGGATCCCTCTTCTGTAATTCTTTGTGATCAGTTAAATAAGATGCAGAGAGATGCTAGAGACCGCACACACAGAACACACAGTAATATTGAAAAGTGCTCAGCAGTTCAGCATAGAAAGAAAAATAAGGTGTGGTTGTCTAGATGGTACAAGAATTTCCAATCCTTTAGCAAACACAAAAAACATTTCCTTCTGTGTACTGTCAAAACGTCTGACTTGGTGTTTGAAATTTGCTGTTTCGTTTATCACCCGCAAGGAGTGATGCTTCCACCCATACCCTTCCCTGGCCTCTGTGCTTGCCTCTAATAATAGTTGATAGAGCACTGTAAAAAGTGAGGCATTGTAGCAGTAAACACTCATTGGGATATTTACAGACCCACAATACGTTGCAATACGTTGCAAGCAAGGTATGCTTAGAAATGATGTGCATTTTAAGAATATCATGACTGCATGTACACAATTCATTTGCAGCAGTGCATACAAGATTGTTTGCAACATACCCCACCCTTGTATCACTGTGTAGGATTACACAAGTGCTCAGTGAAACTGTTTTTGTATAGTTTTTTGTTTCATATTAATTTTATGCCCAAAAGAACTCTCAACACGTGGAAACGATGCAGATTGTGTGAAAAGCATTCTCCTGTATGAATATCGGTGCCCTGATATTATGGACGAGTAATCCCAGGCATAGTCCATACCCATTATCCCTTGTAGGCTAAGTAAATGATATTGCAATGTTGCTCTCTACTTATAGGGTAATGTTAGTAATGCTAAAGTAGGAGAAGCTGAGCATCACATTTGTCTTTTCAAAATCTTTAGAGGGCAAATTAATATTTGAGTTTTATAATCCGTTAATTTACAAGGGGACTGCTTCAAAGCACTTGTGTGACATATGTACAAAGAAGAGGAAGTATGGGATTTGGTTACACATTCGAGTAGCCTGCTTACTTACAGTCAGTATCCGATATTTGAACTGGTAGTTTGGTTATATAGTGTGGGTGACGCTTTTGGTAAGGCACAATGAGTAACAGAAATTCTGGTGCGTGAACGTTATTCACGTTACAACAAACATAATACAAGTGGGTATAGGTACACGTCTGCTAACCTTTCGCAGAGCCCAGAGAGGAAGAGTCAAGGTTATCTGGTAGTATCTTATTGTTGTTAGAGTCATAAGGTAAAAGTGTGGTAGAGTCAGGTTTAGGAGTCATGGGTGGGGAGAGAACATTTTTGGTTAATGTCTGCAGGCATATCTTGGTTAGATTCTTCTGTTCATGGAGCCATTCTTTCATATTAATTTTCAACCTCTTGTGTTGTATTTTGCTCTTACAGATTTTATGTGCATAGTAGTGTAATGCAAATTAGCAGAATATCAAGTCTAGTTGCTTATTTTAAGAGAAAGAACATTTCAGGTAATTGCTCTGGCTTGTGCCTTATTGAATCTTTTTGAATAGGTGTGAATTGTGTGTGTGCGCTGCTAAAAACCTGGCAACCAGAAGGAAGCTGGGCAAGCGCACATGCGCACAGCTTAGAGGGAACATTGAACACTACGATACTTCTCACAGTACACTCGCCCTTTGTTCGCCCCTTAGGTTCCACCACATCCCTGGACACCAGAACGCAAGTCCCGAACACACTCAAACCCCTCCCAACCTCACTGCCTCTTTGGAGGTCCCTCCTCCAGGAGATAGGTGGGGGAAGGCATGGTTTTGGACATGCGAACGGGTGAAAAAGGGGATCAGCATGGGGACCAATCTGCAGCACCGTCCGGGCCTGGCACTCCTGCAGGGCGCCAGAGTTAAGCGTGACAAAACGCTAATCCCATGTAGTAATCCCTGCCCGGGTGCCATGGACCCAGGAGTAGATCAGTTGTCCACCATTTTGCGAGAAAATACAGGCCGGGGTACATGCGGCCCGCTCCGAGACCAATGCCATAAAAAGGGAAGTGGTAGTCAATCGGGAAAAGAGAGAGGATTTGGCAAAATGGTTACTAACCTCGCAAACTGGTCAAGTTCCCCTTCTGGGGCCCGTTGAAAGGGGAGCGGAGAGGGCGTCCCATATCCAGGTCACCACCACACATTCAGTTCCCTTGGCCCCACCATAACGATTCGTAGGAGACCCCCAACAATATGCTGTTTTTATGACTCAATGCAGATTGCATTTTCTATGCCGGCCCGGGGCCTAACCCTCCGACCAAACTAAAGTAGCCTTTGTCCTGTCTTACTTTGGGGGCCACGCAGCCAATTGGTCAGTGCCCCTGGTTAATAGGGATGATCCCGTTCTGTATAACTTTGGCGCCTTCCAGCAGAAATTAGACAAACTGTTTGCCCGTAACAATCAAGGGGTAGCTCTGGACCCCAAACTACTGGGGTTACGGCAGGGGTCACAAGACCTATTGCTGTATATTACTGCCTTTAACCAGCTAGTGGCCGAAACGAACTGGCCGGAGGAAAAAATAACCACTCTGTTCTATCAGGGTCTCAGGGGAGATTTAAAAGATGTCCTGGCTCAGGTGGTTAATCTGCCTGCGCGTTGCGCAGACTACATAGACCTAGTAATCCAGTTGCACCATCGCTTACAAGAAAGAAGGGCTGACCGGAGTAAGGGGGAAGTCCGGCCTGTTTATATTCGTTCATAGGAAGGGGTAGAATGTCTCTCAGAGGGTGCCCTGGAACCTATGCAGCTAGGTAGTGCCCGAGGGCCCCTCTCCAAGGAAGAAATTGAGAGACGGCGGCAGCATCAGTTATGTTTGTATTGCGGCAAGGCAGGTCACTTCTTAAAAGATTGCATGAACAAACCAAAGAAAAAGGCCTTGGGAGTCACGGGAGAGATAGTGAACGATCCAGAGAAGCCTGAACAACGGACGGAAAACTGTTGAACTCGACAAGAGTAGGGATCGGCTTGTCGAGCGAGGATAAAGTAAACACAGTCTCACACTGTTACACTCACCTGACTCCCACGGAGGCGCAGGTCTGGTTTGGAGTGTTGTTGCTTCTTCTATGGTGAAGCGCAGGACCCGGAAGATGGACTGGACCGGACCTTCAAATCTGGCTTGTCTGGCTCGCAGGAATATCTTTCTGTATGTGAAAAGGGAGTATTAACAATCTGCGGGAGAAAGTATAAGCCTCCCGCTCCCTTCTCACCCCTCTACGAAACCCTCCTGCGACCCCCACGTGAAGTCTCACCTTAGGGTTTGAAAGGTTGAGCTCTCCATCCTGCTTCTCATGCAGGGGCGCGTTGTATCCAGTTACTTCACTGGGATTTTGATTGTAGAGGGTTCAAGTCTTGTTTTCCCGGTATAGTACCGAAAGGATTCTGTTAATGAGTATGATTCCGCAGTAATAATTGTTCGTTGTCTCTTTTTCAGGTGCGGAAACTATTCCGAGAAGAGCTGTGGAACCGAAGAATGAGACTCTGGTGAGCTTGATGAGAGTTCTCTCAGTGTCCTTGTATCAATGCGCCCACTAACGCTGATGTCTTTTTTCCCCATAGGGGCCGGGGTCCGGAAATGCCTGGATGCGGCACCGACCCGAAACAAAGATCAATCCAGAAGAAATCAGGTAAGTCTTCAATGGGCGTTGGGTAACGTCTTTTCATGCGCCCACTAATGCTGATGTCTCTTTTTCCCCTTAGGGGCCGGGGTCCGGAAATGCCAGGATGCGGCACCGACCCGAAATGAAGTTGGAATAACCCAACAGGTAAGCTTTGTAATGGAAATTAAGGTTTCCTTGCTTTCTTTCCCCTCTCACCTTTATTCTTGTCTTTTTCTCCCTAGGCGCGGTGATGTGTCTGCGAGTCCAGATGTCGCCGTAGAACGTGGTGGTACCTTGTACAGGTGAGTGAGATGCGGCGCTGCAGCGATCGATGCGATGTGCTTTTAAATGGATGTCTTCCTTTTCAGGACCGTCGGCGAGATGTCTCCGGAATGTGGATTTAGCAGGTAAGGACTCTTCTTTACCCTTTTCTCTTCTCTTCTCTCTTTTTTTTTTTTAAACTTCTTTTTTTATTAGCTTGACAGCACAACAAAGAAAAATGGAGGGAGCCACATAGCACCAGTGCAGAAAGCACGCAATGAGAATTACAGGCAATACAATTTGTATCAAAAGATGACGTTTTGGAAGAATGGAGAGTACAAGTTATTAACACATACATTTTAACATGACATCCACTATGGGGGACCGCCTGGGGAGGCAGTGGCGGAAGTTGACGGCGAGGTCAGGGCAGAGATATAGTCTCGAAATCTCGGCCAGACATCCCTTGGCCTGGAGCGGGAACACTGCATCGCACTCCAGGACTGCTCGGTGTCGTGAGCCCATGTGACCGAACCAAGCCATTGTGTGTAGGGAGAGGCTCTGGGGCGGAGCCAACATAATAATATGCAGCGAACTGCCAGCAGCATACAGAGACCCGCCAGTTTCCTAGAATCTCGAGGCAACTGAGGGAGGTCATGGAAAAAACAATGCAGTGGGGTAGGGGTTATCGGGTGTTCCAGAATGTCAGACAATGTAGAGCAAATATCTAACCAAAATTGGGATAACCGGGGGCAGAGCCACAACATGTGCATATAGGAAGCTTGGTCTGCGCCACACCTGGGACAAGAGGGGGGGTTAGCATCGGACATACGATGAAGTCTCATAGGTGTATAATGATATCTGTGCAGGATTTTGAACTGGATGAGTTTGAATTTAGTGTTGTAGGAAACCTCGTGGGTGCGGGCGCACATCCGAGCCCACCTCTCATCAGTGATCTCTGAGCCAAGATCCCTCTCCCATTTGCGTCGAAGCTCAGTGAAGTGGGGAGCCGCTCTGGACTGTAGTAAGGAGTAGAGCCTCGACACTTTGCCTCTGAAGGAAAGATAGGAGCAGAGCTCCTCCACTATCGGTTCATCCGGGGGCAAGGCAGGGAAGTCTGAGTATCTGGCTTTGAGGTGTCCGCAGAGTGACGAGTACTGTAGCCACACCGAGGGTCGGCGCCTGAGTAGGGGGGGAAGGTCAGACCATTCTATGAAGTTCCCCTGCTCGAAGGCGTCGCGCAGAGTCAGGAAGCCCGCAGTGGCCCAGCGGGTGACCACTGAGAGTGGAACGTGCGGGACACCGGGCAGGAAGTTCCACAGTGGGAGATCCCCGTGGAACGGACAGGGAGTGTCAACCATGGACCAGAATTTGGACAAGGCCAGGGATGTGCTGGTCACTGGATTCGCAGAATTCGGATCAGGGGGGATCGGCTGGAGGATCAGGGAGCCAATCACACGATCACATACAGACAGCCTCTCGAGGCGAACATGTGGGGGGGGGTCAACAGTATTGAACCAAAATGCCGGAAACTGTGATTGGGCCACCACCCAGTATCTGACAAAATCGGGTGCGCTAAAACCTCCCAATGCCTTAGGGGCGGATAGTGTAGAAAATTTGAGGCGAACAGCCCCGGAGTGCCACAGGAAAGTGTTACATATGCTACGAAGCATTCGAAAAAAATTGTCCCCTGGCCAAAGAGGCAGATTGGTAAATCGGTACAGTAATTGGGGCAACACAATCATTTTGAGTATACCAATCCTGCCTGCAAGCGAGAGGGGAAGTTTAGTCCAGCTGGCGGCCTTAGCCTGCGGGGTAGTTAGATAGGTGTGGAAGTTATCATCGCGCAGCTGAGGTGTGTGCCGGGAGACCACCACCCCCAAGTAGGTGAAGCTGTCAGGACACCAGTTGAACCCATGTAGCTCGGTGGGAGCCTGTGTGGAGTCTGTGAGCGGAAACAGTACAGATTTAGAACAGTTAATCCTCAGACCGGATATGTCACCGAAGCGGGCCACATCCTTCAGTATGGGCAGAAGGTTGACTACAGGGGATCGAACATACAGCAGGGTGTCGTCAGCGTAGAGGGAGATTATGTCAGTCTGGCCAGATGTGCGCAACCCTCTGTGCGAGTGTGACTGTCTAATCATGTCAGCAAAGGGCTCCATGGCAATAGCAAAGATAAGCGGGGAGAAGGGGCATCCCTGGCGTGTTCCTCTAAAAATCTGGAGGGGGGAAAAGCACCTATCTTCTGTGCGGACTTTGGCGGACGGGCGGTGTAAAGGAGCTTTATCCAGGCGCGGAAATTAGGACCGAAGTTACATTTCTCAAGAACACACCATAGGTATCTCCATGAGACTGAATCAAAGGCTTTTTGCATGTCCAATGCAGCCGCCACTGCCTGAGTGGTAGGGTCGATCCTGGTGATTACATTGAAAAGTCTCCTCAAATTCAGGGAAGTGGACCTGCCGGGGACGAAGCCGGCTTGATCCGGATGGATAATGTGGGACATGTACGGGGCTAAGCGGTTAGCAAGTAGTTTAGCAAATATTTTAATTTCACTATTGATCAGAGAAAGGGGACGATATGAGCTGCACTGCGTAGGGTTTTTTCCTGATTTAAGGAGCACTGTAATCAATGCCTCCCGGAGGGACGGTGGAAGTATGCCACTGTCGCATGATTCTTCCCAAAGCATCAGTAGGTGCGGCGCCAATTGGGTCTTGAATAGCTTATAGAAGTCCATCGGGATCTCATCGGGGCCAGGGGCTTTACCGGATGCCAGGGACTCAATGGCCTCCACGATTTCCTCTAGGACGAAAGGCCTCTCGAGGGAGGCGCTAGCGTCGTCCGACAAGACTGATAGAGGAAGACTCTCCAAAAAGGAGTTGATGTCGGAGATCTGGGAACTGTCTACCTCCGAGTACAGGGACGTGTAGAATGCGAGAAACTCAGAATTGATGTCCTGAGGGGAGGTGGCAAGTGTGCCATTTGGTCTAGAAATGGCCGGGATATGGGGGGCCCCAAACTCGCGGCGCAGCAGTCTAGCCAGCATTCTGCCGGGCCGTTCACCCTCGCCGTATTTCCTCGCTGATTGAGGAGAATCTAGGAACCTGACTTCGCGCTCAGCAAGGCCACGAAACCTGTCCAACTCAGAGCCCAGGAGCGCTAGTGTGGCCGGGGAGTGGTCCTCCGCGTATTGGGATTCATAGGCGGACAGGGCCGATTCGCTGACAGCGATATCGGCACGGATGTCCCTAAGTATGCCACTGCACTTGGAGATGGCAACCCCTCTAGTGTGTGCTTTAAAGGCCTCCCAAAGCACCGCATATGTTGGGACAGAATGTAAGTTAAACTCGAAATATTCCTCGATAAAGGTCTCAAGCCCAGACGCAAAAACTTGGTCAAGGAGTGAGTGGGGGCTCAGTCTCCACTGTCTAGTTTTATTGGCATCTAATCCCCAGTTCAAAGAGATTAGTACAGGTGAATGGTCCGATAGTGTCCTGGGAAGAATGGCTAAGTGGGTAATGCATCTAACGAGTATATCTGTGACGAGCCACCTATCTATCCTGGAGTGGGAATCATGCACTGAGGAGTAGAAGGAGTATGTACGGTCATCAGGATACATCAGGCGCCCGGCGTCCACCAATGCCAAGCGGGGGAATGAGGTAAGGATAGAGTATGCTGCCCTAGAGAGTTGGCGGGGACCAGAGCCCGATCTATCCAGGTTGACATCTAGTATCGTGTTGAAGTCACCGCCCTATAGAATGGGAATTAGGGGGTAGCTCTCGAGTAAAGTGGCCAGGTGGAGGTAGAAGTCAGGGTCGTCAATGTTGGGACCATATATGTTCAGAATGGCTATCTCCTGTAGCTGTAATATACCGGTGATGAGTACAAACCTACCGAGTGGGTCTATGTGGGAGTGCTGACAGGTGAACTTCAGGCTTTTATGTATTAGGGTGAGGGTGCCACGGCTCTGAGTGGAATAGTTAGTGTAATACCTCTGGGGGCCCCATTGCTTGGCAAAACGCTCACAGTGCTCCGAGCGAGCGTGGGTTTCCTGCAGGCATAGGATCTTAACTCCGTGGCGTTCGGCGTGAAGCTGAATCTGTCTCATCTTCCTATGGTTGCCCAGTCCCCTGACGTTCCAGCTCATAAAGGTAAGAGCTGTATCAGCCATATTTGAAGGGGTGATGGTGGAATAGATAAGAGTGGATTCCAGTAAGGTGAACGGCGTGTACCCGTGGGGTATGCGGCCCTCCGACAATATGTGTGAATTGATTGCACGTGGTGCCTGCGGTGCCTCTGAAGGCTGTCAAGACTTTTACAAACCATAACATTCCCAGTTTACCCCCCACCCACATCCCTCCCCCAATCAGAGGGACGAGACCCAAACACAACCACAACAAACTTAAACTTTTAGGCATCAACGCCTGGGGGTCTGGCCGGTCTATGGCGCGCCGGACTGGGAGAGCGTAAGGAGAGTTATGCTACGTAGTAGGATTAGGCAGAGCGGTTTAGAGTGCATGCGAGTTGCCTCGGGACCAAATCTGTGGGAGGGTGGGCCCAACGGAGATTGGGGTGCAGCCGTATGATAAGACGCGGTAGCAACATAGTTGGGTGCATATTTAGCTAGAAGGAACCTGGGTTCCGCGGTCAAATCGAACAGAGTGACTGGGATGAAATGTCGGGTGACTCAGGGAAGGGACCCTTGAGAAATGGTCATTACAGTCAGCGGTACAACGGCAGGGTGCGAGATACACCCACACAGATAGGAGATGAAGCAACCACAGCAACATGAACTACAATTAAGTACGATGAATAGGGGCAATCGCGGGGGGGAGCACCGTGGCGGCCCCGACCGCGGCCCAGTTACAACAGCAGTCATCGAGAAACCATACAACCAATGTCAACATTGTCTACATCAACCAGGAAAGTGTTCCTCTATAAATTTCGAGGCTTCTTCGGGGATAGTGAAAAAGTGTGTTTGATTAGAGTGTACAATCCTCAGTTTGGCGGGGAAGAGCATGGAGTACTTGACCCCTAGGTCCTGGAGTCTCTTTTTCACCGCGAGGAAGGTCTTACACTCCTGCTGCACAGCCACAGAGTAATCCGTGTACAAGTGTATCCTCGCCGCCCCACGATGAAGCTCACCCTTGGCCCTGGCCGCACGGAGCAGGGCGTCGCGATCACGGAAATTGAGGATTCTGGCAATGATAGGGCGGGGTGGGGCACCCGGCCTGGGTCTCGCGGTCAGAGAGCGGTGGGCACGCTCCACTGCAAATTGTGCCAAAAGCTTGGGGCTATCCAGGAGGGTCAAAAGGGTGCGCTCCACATAGTCCTCCATGGGCTCCCCGATATCGTCTTCCGGAATGCCGACAATGCGGAGGTTATTCCGCCTGGAGCGGGATTCAAGGTCGTCATTTTTCTTTTCGACCATAGAGACCCGGCTGGTCAGGGTGGTCACAGCTGTGCGAAGGGAGACCAGGTCGTCCTCTGCGGTGCTTACCCTTGTCTCGATCTCAGCGACCCTGCTGTCCGTTCTTTCGATATGGGCCTTTATGGATGAGATGGTCCCATTCATATCGTCCAGCTTGGTGTGGAGCGCGGTAAAACCCTCACGCATGTATTCCATCATTTTGTGTGAGTCGTCAGAGGTAGAGGGAGTTGCAATGACTGGCGACTCCTCCGGGGGGTCAGTCAGCAGCTTGGAGGGAGTTTTAGCAAACATATTTAGCGAGGCCTGCCTCTTGTTAGACCCGGCTCCTTTGGTCATGGTGATAGAGCACGTGCGGCGTCCAGGATCAGGTGCAGGTATGGCAGGATGCCTCCCGACCGACGGACCTCAGGGCGCCCAGGTGGGGAGAAGGGAAGGTGTGGAGAACAGCTGACGAGGCTGGGGGAGGCACCAGGGGTCCACGACAGAGCACACAGAGCGAGCCCGTCGGGCACAAGGACCAGAGGGGTAGGCCAGGAGTGAGGTTGCTAGTGATGTGTAGGGGCAGCTCCGCAGTTGTAGGGGGCAAGGACCCTTCCTCCAGGGCTGTTGGCGGGCCGCTAGCAAAAGCCTGGGAGCGCTGGAAAGCCCACACAGTTGGTTAGCAGTGGGTCGGCTGGTGACAGGTGAGGGAAGCCAATTGTCCGTGGGCTAGAAGTGGATCTGAGAGGGGTATTACACGAGGGTTGCCCAGTGAGGGGTCCAGATCCAGAGTTAGGGGGGGGCAGAGATGGAGGCCGGAGAGAGCTGCGGTGCCCCAGAGCAGGTGTCAGCTGGGGCTCAGGGTCCAAGGTCGATGCAGGCAGAGTCCACTGAAGCGGACAGGGGACAGCACTGTGGTTAGCACGGCACGTAGGCTCAGCCGCGGCCCAGGATCGTGGGAGGCGAGAGAAAACCAAGCGGCCCCCTCCCCCCGAACCTCCCTACCTTGTCGTGGATCAGGGGGGCTACGCCTCGTTGGAGGGGGGGCGCCGAAGGTAGGTGGTGCGGAGAAGCAGGGGTCCGCATTGATGACTCCGCTCCCCGCGGCACGAGACAGGGAAGCCAGGCAGTGCGGCGTCACGAGCGCCGCGGGAGCCAGCCGATGCAGGCGGTCACAGGTCCAGGCAGGGTGCGTGGGGTCCCCAAGAAGGGTGATGAGGCCGTCGATGGAGCACGGGGCCCCCACGGGAGCCGGCCAGCCCGGGTCGACAAGGAGGACTCCGGCGCCCCTCCCCCACAGCGGCCCACAGCGCCGCGCTTTGAAGTAGAGGGGAGAGCCGCAGCCAATTGAGCTGCGGGTGGGCGGCCAGGCGAACTCGATCCCGGCGGAGTCGAAGGCAGCAGTACGGTCCACAGGGGGGGCCGCGGGGGCCAGAAATCCGCAGTAGTGCAGCGGATGCGTTCAGGAGGCAGCACCGCCTGCACGCAGAAGGATAGCCGCAGCAGCAGAGTCCTTTTTTCGAGTTAGTACGCTCTCCCAGCTCGGAGCTCTGCAGTTAGGCGGCCATCTTACTTCGGCGCAACAGCGCCCCCCCTTCTCTTCTTTCTTTGCAGGTGTTTCAGGATGCTGGCAGGAGTGGCAGAAGACGGAATGCAGGAGCAAACCCGGTGAGCGTCCAGCTGCTAGATGCAGAACAACGCGAAGCGTCAGTTGCTGCTTGGGGGTGGCTTAAATAGCCTTCAAAGTAGTTCCAGGTATATATCCTTCCTCTCAGGTATGTATTCCTCCCCTGACCACACCTGTGTGGTTAAGTAGTTCCAAAGATAAAGTAGTCCCATTCAGGCCTCAGAAGGCCTGGATGTTGCAGCATGGTCTGCATCAGGTAAGTTAACACTAAGCACCTTTAACACAAAGTCCCCTCTTATGAGCCTGTCACCTATAGCGCCAGGACTGTGGCCCGATATGAGCCTGGCGCCAAAGAGCCCCTACTTGAGGCTGTTGTGACTTCCCTTGAAGACATGATGTCTGCCTCTGGGGTAGCTGGGTCTTGTCTGGCACCTTGGAGGTAGGCATCATGACACACACCTTACTATGCCCGTCATTTTGATTAAGTCTGGACACCCCCATCACATGCATGCGTTAGAGGCCTACATTGACTGCGGAGCCATCAGCAACTACATTGATATGGGCATAGCGCAAGAAATAGGCCTTCAAGGACAGCAGCGGGGGAAGACTGATCATATCGTTCCATTGGATGGTTCACCACTGGTATCAGGACCTGTCTCCCTAAGCACTGAGGAGGTAGAGATGTTGTGTAAAGAAGGCCATTGAGAAGGCATAACCTTCGACCTAATCACTGCTCCGCAATTTCAGTTAATCCTAGGTATGCCTTGGCTTGAACGTCATAATCCTGTGATCAATTGGATAAACCCATCAGATTGTCTTCGTACATGTTATCTGTATCTGCCCCCAGTCCACGGAGCGCTCAAACTGGGAGCCACGTCGTCTCCTAGTGCGTCGGGGCTCCTACCTCATTGGTATCAAGAGTTTGAGGATGTTTTTTCAGAAGGAGGCTGCAGAGACCTTGCCACAGCACATGCCATACGATTGCCAGATTGACCTGATGCCCGGAACGCAACCCCCATGCAGCCGTATCTATGTGCTAACAGAAAAAGAAAATCAACACCTGTGGCAGTATTTAGACCGGTACCTCGCCAATGGGTTCATCTGACCATCCAAGTCCCCAGCATCCTCAACACTGTTTTTTATCCCGAAGAAGGGAGGCGAGCTCCGGACATGCATTGATTACAGGGGAGTCAACAAAATTACAGTAAAAAATAGATATCCCTTGCCACTTATTCCCACACTCTTGGATCAGCTTAAGGATGCAAAAATATATACCAAACTAGATCTACGCGGAGCGTACCACCTTGTCCGTATAAAAGAAGCAGACGAGTGGAAAATGGCCTTCCACACGAAATATGGGCTATTTGAATACACTGTAATGCCCTTCGGGTTGTGCAGCGCCCCAGTGGCCTTCCAGTTTTTTATGACAGACGTGTTACGGGAGTTACTCGATGTGTGCGTCATGGTTTACATTGACGATATACTTATCTATTCAGCATCGGAAGAGGAAGACGTGCAACACGTAACCGCAGTCCTGAGAAAACGCAAATTAGAGAAGTGCTATTTCCATGTTGAGACAGTAGAATTTTTGGGATTCATATTAACGCAGCATGGCATCCAAATGGACAACCGAAAGGTGGAAGCAATCTTAAACTGGCCCACTCCCACATCCATTAAATCAGTACAGAGCTTCCTTGGTTTTGCAAACTTCTATCGACGATGTATACCGGGGTTTTCGGACATAGCGCATCCCATCACCTCTTTGCTACGAAAACGCAAAACCTTCAAGTGGTCATCTAAAGCAGAACGGGCAGTTGGGCAACTTAAGACACAATTCACAACGGCCCCTATCTTAAAACATCCAAAACCTGCCCTGCCTTTCATAGTCAAAACGAACGCATCTAGTGTGGCATTGGGGGCGGTGCTATTACAAAGGGATCCTATTACCACTCATCTACACCCAATCGCCTTCTGGTCGAAAAAAATGTCACCTTACAAAATGAATGACTCCATAACCGACAAGGAACTTTTGGCTATCAAAGCAGCATTTAAGGAGTGTCATCATCATCTACTGGGGGCACAACAGACTATTATGGTCTACACGGATCATCGAAACTTGCAGTATTTACGGACCGCACACACCCAATCACCCCGTCAGCTCCGTTGGGCCCAGTTCTTTTCCGAATATGACTTTATAATCATTTTTCGCCCTGGGGTCAAGAATGGAAAAGCGGACGCCTTGTCACGCATCGGATGGAGTCAGGAAGAAAGAGACGCTTATGCACCCCCTGCACCCGTGACCATTATACCAGGAAACAAATTGCTGGGTCTAATTCGCCCCAAGAGTGTCACCACAAAACCAGTTCCACCAGGATATAATGCGGCCCTAATCCCAGAGCAATGGCAAGAATGGATAACCCATAGAAAATGGTCTTCTGATTCATCAAGGGCAGCTCTATGTTCCTGTGCCCGTCTGCAAACCGAACTGATGCATAACTACCACGATACTCTCCTTGCGGGCCATCCCGTAATCACTAAAACCTTAGGGAAAATCTGCCAATGTTACTGGTGGCCCACTTGGCAAAAAGATGTAATACAATACGTTAAAGCATGCGATGTGTGTGCGCGCAGTAAGACACCTAAGACAAGACCCTCCGGGTTACTTCACCCTTTACCAATACCACCCGTCCCTTGGCAGACCATCTCAATGGACTTCATAACAGAGTTCCCTCCGTGTAATGGGCATAATACCATCATGGTAGTAGTGGACCTACTTACAAAGATGGCACACTTCATTGCCCTTAAGGGGTTGCCAAATGCAGAGAGATTAGCACATGCCTTCTTGACAAACATCGTAAGGTTACACGGCTTTCCGTCAGTCATCATCTTGGATAGAGGAAGTCAGTTTGTGTCCAAGTTTTGGAGGCACTGCTACGAACAAGCCCATATTGACGTCGGCTATCCACAAGCCATCACCCACAAACAGATGGGCAGACTGAGAGAACCAACCAGACGCTCGAACAGTATTTGCAGTGCATGCTTCTCTAAACCGAAGGCAGTTCGGTCGACCTCTAGTGGGTGGTCGAAAATGCGTACAATAATAACATCCTTAGTGCCACTGGGTTCACCCCTTTCTATTTTCTCTATGGGCGACATCCAAAGACCACTGAATTTGATCCACCCACTGCCCTGGAGATGCCTGCAGTCACATCCCTTCATACCAACATTACAGAAACAGTACTAAGAGCCTGTGCAACACTTCAGGAAGCCAAAAATACACAAAAGATATTTGCAGACAGGAGAAGAAGGGAGGCCTCTGAATATAGGGTTGGGGACAAGGTATGGCTCTCCACCAGACATATCCGATTAAAAGGTTCCACCCTACATTTATAGGACCCTACTCTATATGCGCCATTATTAATCCAGTGGCGGTGAAACTCGAACTCCCCCCAAATCTAAAGATCCACCCGGTCTTCCACGTATCTCTCCATAAACCTGTATACCCTGGGAGTTGGGATTCCTTCAACAAGCCTCCCCTGACAGAGATCCAGGAAGGAGAAAAAGAATATGAAGTACAAGAAATTCTGGACTCCAAAATGTGTAGGCAACGTTTATACTACTTGGTAGACTGGAAGGGGCACAGTGCTCAAGATAGGACATGGGAACCCCAGGAACACATTCATGCTCCCCAGTTGATTGCCTGCTTCCACTGTAACTATCCCCACAAACCACCAGGACTGGGAGGTACACTCACGGGGGGGGTCTTTGAGGGGAGTGGTGTCACCACCCAGTTACAGGTTCAGGGGTGGCGGGCTAACAGGGGGAGGGAAGCCCCCTATTACACAGCAGGGAAAAGGTGGGCAGGGACGATGGCTGTCTGGCGCGAGCGTGTGGGTGGGTGAGGTCTGGTTGCGGCCCACAGGAAAGAGCGGAAGACAAGGTCACCGCCCATCACCAGCCAAGAAGCACGTGGCACGTGCGAGCCCAGCACATGCAGTAATTCACCTGGCATGTGCATAAAGCCAACGCCTTTACGCATATAGTGCCAGCAGGGTGTGGCGCAGGAATATAAAGCCACGCCGCAAACCACACCTTGTGCTTAGCATTGTTTCTGCTCCTAACAAGAGTAGTCTTTCACTTACCGCTCCTGCGCTCAAGCATCATCGCACATTGAGCTCCTCGATCACGAGCATCCTTCTGCATCCAGTTGGGTCTCCTTCAGCATCCTTCGGTCCTTCAGCATCCTTCAGGCCTTCCGCATCCTTCGGTGCTTAGGCATACTTCAGCGACCTTCAAGACTTTGGCCTTTCATCACGGTCTTCGGCCTTCAGCATGCCGTTTAACGCCGCTCCGCGCCGGACTCCATCCTCCTTGCATCCGCGGGGACCTGCTATTTGCCCGTGGTCTTCTAGGCTGCCTCGGCTCTTGGTGTCCGACGCCCTGTTCGAAATCAAGCAACAGGGTTAGTGTCCGTCTTCCGTCCTTCGCCCGTCAGAACCACCCTCCACTTAAGAAATTGATAACTTACCTGTATCCCGGAATGAGCGAGAGTCCTGCAAGGCTCCTCCACCAGTTCAACGCCCACACTCCCACACCTGGGGAGAGAGAGAGAGAATATAAGACAATTAACAAAGACAGCACAACCGGGACAGAGACTGTTACCAGCTTCAACCCATCTTCCGGGACCCACTTCCGGAGCCACGATTGCAGACACAGAACCACAGGTGAGCCGCATCCATGCGTTCCAGCCGGCCTCGCAGCTTAAGGGGATTAGGGGAAGGAGAAGGGAAGGGGGAGATCACTACGGTACTTCCCACAGTACTCACCCTTTGCTCACCCTTTAGGTTCCACCACATCCCTGGACACCAGAACGCAAGTCCCGAACACACCCAAACCCCTCCCAACCTCACTGCCTCTTTGGAGGTCTTTCCTCGAGGAGACAGGTGGGGGAAGGCATGGTTTTGGACATACGACCGGGTGAAAAGGGGATCTGCACAGGGACCAATCCGGACCTGGCACTCCTGCATGGCACCAGAGGTAAGGCTGACAGTATCACCTCCACAACGTCAAGCCCTACAAAGCATCAGCCATGCCCCAATGCACCATCGACAGGGCCAACGCTACAGAAAGGACAGTCACACAAGATAGCAACAGTGTTCCACCAGCAATAACCTCAAATGTAGATACTTCCCTGAACACAAGTGAGCGAGAGTGTAGTAATCACCCTATGATCAGACGCTCACAAGCACTTGATTCCCCCATGGCTTCACTGATTCAACAAAATTAATAAACTGAATTTCACTAGTAAACGATACAGAGGTCCACAGGAGATACCCACGGAAAAGATGAAGAAAGTCCTGATGTAGATATAACCATACAGCACACACTATCTCATTAGGAATACACTGTGTTAACACTGTTTTAGCATTTTCTCTTTTTATCCGCACATGCAGGGTTTTGCGTTAAATAAATGTATATGAATGAATGTTAGAGATAGGTCGAAAAGTTGATTTAGATGTTACCTCCCATTAAACACCCTGAAGCACTGTCTCATCAATATATTCATGCTCTACGCAGGCCCACACACTCCAGACCAAGGCCACCACGTGTGTATTGCAACACATTCGTAGAGTACATAGCCCAAACGTACCCACAACTCCACCATGCCCTACCCATACTTAGAAACAGATCCATACGAAAAATGTAGGAAGAGTTATTTGCATGGGCATTGAATGATTATTTAGTGAACCGGGCTTGAAGTACTTATAAATCTAACCTCATAACGCCTTTTATCGCGATTTTCAGACGGGCAACTTTATCACCTCATCAACAGCTGGACAGGGTGGTAAGCAGTGTATATATATATATTTATATATACATATACATACTCATGGCTGTGATAGTAAAATTCGTTTTGACAACCGTGTGACTAATGCTGTCCGCCGGATTACTAGCTGCTGTCATTTGGCAGCTGTATACCGCTCTGCTTGTCTCTGAAACCCCCGATACTAACACTTCCCTTACCCAAGCTGCAAGGAGCACTGTGTCAGGTGGTATGACCAGCACAGATGAAAAGGTAAGGAGAGGTAAGCGTAGTGCTGGTACTGATGTTAATGGGGTCGACACATATCTCACAGGTATGGCACACATAATAAACAACATGTGGTATAAACACATGTCGAAAATTGGTTAGGACACTACACGGGACAGCTGCTGTGTCTGCTCATTGATCTCATATGCCATGAGCGCCTCCAGGACCTTCGTAGCTACAGAAGTACCAGCAACAACGGCACAATGTCTTCAATATCTCGCACTGTTCCAGACACGAGGGACATTCCAAGGGAAGGCAGCAACACTCAGATGGAGATCAAAGGAAACATACCAGTACGAGGATATTTTTATAAAAACACTGCCTAGGTTCGATAGTTATTGGCAGCACACTTAAGCATTACGGTACATAACTGACAGACCAGGAAAAAGGGGAAACGAAGGAAGTAACATTGGACTACCTGGCGTGCAAATGGAACACTAGGGAAACAGGCGGAGAACCAGGTTGCTGACAAAAGTCTAACGTTGACAAAAGCTGCAGTAAACCAGGTTCAGGAAGAAAATGACAAGTGCCTCAAGGAATGGGCCAGGAGCATGAGCTTGCTGACATGGCTAGACAAGGAAGTTGGACCACTGACAATTATTCCTCTAACAACACCAACATTGTACTAACAACACGACAGGGACATTGAAGTAGGAACAAATGAGGGATGCATGCAGATAGAGAAGATAGTGGAGATGGGATCAGGTACGGCAGTACTCATGGATCATTATTGGGCCTGTGGATCAAAAGCATACGACAAACTACCACCGGATCTGTTCACTGGCACATGTCAATGTACCCTCACTGGTAGTGCCTAACAAACATGTCAAAATAGATGACTTCCCGAAAATGAAGACAACAGAAGTAAGAGGTCATGATCCCCAGCGGAACTACCCCCAGGCAACACCACCACCAAAGATGGTCAATTATGGAGAGTAAAACGACAAGGAAATTACTCAGACAAATTCTATTCCTTGCCTGGATCACCCGACCTGGTGATCCTTCCACTTCCCGCAGTGCCCCCTTCCTGGACCCTGACAGTGGACTCCTGCTGCTCCTGCCCCGCACGGTTAGCAGGATCTGCCAGGCCAAGTCCTCTGGCCATCCGGAACAGACACAACTGAATGGATGTCACCTGGAAGGCTGTACCCCTCACCAACTGCCCCTTCCCAGCAGCAAAAACATCCTCATTGCCAGTGGTACAACGTGGGTTTACATGTAAGTTTATTCTCTTGTTAAGATGTAGAGAAGAAACACTGGGACATCCAGCCAGCCCAGCTACTCAAGTCCAACTGCCATCCGTGGAGCCTGGCTCACAGCACATACATCAACATTTCATCCTCAATGACAACACACCACACTCCAAATGACATCACCAGCCAACCCACAGATCCAATTCCAACACACCTCCCTCCCTTTACAACCTGAAAGCGAACCAAACCTTTGTACACACACATGCGCTCCAACCAAAACAGCTTCCTCCAACACCAGAAAGACTGCCCTACCAACCTCAAATAGGACACTCCCCTTCACTGGCAACACAAGAACGGGAAAGGAGGGAGACCATCAACAACTCACACCAACTTCCAGACGTCACTGGCAACAACGTGAAAAAGAGAAACGCCCTAGATCGCCAATCCCTGACTACCACCTGAGGAAACCTGCATCACACCTAATCCGGAGGAAAAGAGAACCAGACCCAGCGCGCCACAGACATACCAGCTAAAGAAATAATGCCCAGTCCTTACTACCAGAATCCTCCCAGCAGATAAGAGGACAACCAACCCAACCAACACCAGCAAAACCCACGGGTGAGGGTACAACCAAACTCACTCATAACCCAAACTAGTAGCTCAACCACCACAGTGAAACCCTGCCAGAAACTAGAGGTCCAGGTCCACAAACTACTCCAATGCACCGGAGCCCGCCCGGCCACTCTGGAGAATATACGCAACATTACCACCCTGCCGCACAGAAATAATACAACACCTCACTAATACCCCGATACCATTACCCCAGGGCCCACCTGGCCACCCTGGAAACATACTACCTGTATGTACATGCGGCAAAAACCTGCAACAACCTAACTAGACAGCTAAAAAAATTCCATAACCTCTTTACCGGACCGCCAAAGCTAAACTGCCCTAACCATTTTACCCCACCATAAATCCACAAAACATTGAACCCAAGGCTCACCCGGCAACACTGGACTATAACACAACAGCAACACCAAAACTGCCATAACCTCTTTTCCGGACAGCCAAAGCTAAACTGCTCTAAAAATGTTATCTCACCATAAATCCACAAAACCTTGAACCTCGGGGCCCACCCGGCAACCCTGGACTATAACACGTGCTTACTGGACAACCAAAGCTAAACTGCCCCAACCATTTTACCTCACCATAAATCCACAAAACCTTAAATGCCAGGGCCCAACCGGCCACCCTGGACTATAACACAGCAGAAGCACCCTGCCCCATGGGCGCCCCACATCACGGACAGCTCACCACCACATGCCTTAACCTCAACGTGCCAATGCTCCAGGGCCCAACTGGCCATCCTGGTATCAATAATATATATGTACATTCGGAACCTCCCTGCCCTAACCCCCGGCAGCACTGCATTGCCTGTACAGATCTCCCACAAACCACAGTCCACTCCGGAAATAACCAGGGGAAGATCCCCTACGAAAACACATATATCGACACAAAACAAACAAATGACATAAAGTGGACATGGCATCCAAGAACCAGAAAGCACCCATGTACACCCCAAACCAAAGTTAAGACGCAAAAGTTCAGTGCTTAACCCCCACACCCTCATGTCCATGGCGAAAGAAAATATAAAAACAAAAATACAATAATAACGTAGCCCCAGTCCATATGGCCACCCTCCTCTGCCACGCAAAGAAAAAAATACTTAACAGTGAAAGCACCCCAATGCAAATATGAACCTGCACCCCGATTCCATGCCCAACCACAATATGGATCAATACCCTAAACCTATATAGGCCACAACATGTACACGAGAACCTGCAATGCATCCTAAACAGGCCGTAACGGCTAACATCAACCCAGGATCCCAACCCCATGACACTCACTATCCCTGAGGCCACTACACTCAGACAACAACCTAAACGGCCTCCCCCAACATCTACCATGCTTAGTCCTCAGTCCATTAGGGATCCATCATACGTATGTAAGCGCCCCACAATTCAGGATCCAGCTGCCGCAATCTCCTCATCACACCGCCGCGCTGGTTACAAAAATTATCCTGGACAGTCCGGCGATGCTCCGGGTCCACCGCGCACTTCTGCCTCGCCACGATAAGTCCACATAAATATTCACAACGGCTGCAGATTTCCGCAGCCCTCTGTGCTCTTGCCGCGTTGCAACAGAACGTTGCGTTCCAGCTGGCCCTCTTTCCAGAGACGTCATCATTCTGCTCGCCGACACCGAGCAGACAACACGGCCATCAGGCAAAACACAAACTGCCTCGGCCATGCCCCCAGTGCTACTACACTAAGCCACCGGGCACCCAATAGCACAACGATGTGTATGAGTACCTCGGCGGGATGTGCCGACCCGGTCCTCACTCCATGACACTATAGCACTGGCTCCAAACTTCACTGTGGGACCCTCCAATTCAAAACAGCACCAACCTGACACTGAACCCAAAGCTGCACCTCACAGCTACTATTCCCTGACACAACACACCCGGGCCACCTCAGCCCTCAGTAGACCTGGCACCCGTACTACACCACAGGTGCGAGTCCGGGCCGCTGATGCTCCTCTGCAAGTGGGCACAGGACTATGTGACTCTTCCACTCACCCAGGGCCCCTCTTCCTCAGCCCATAAAAATTGACCTCCTCCACTCCTGCACCACCCGGTCTGCAGGATCACCACAGCCATAACCTTTGGCCGTTTGGGTACTGGACTCGCTGGATGGACGTCACCTCTGGAAAGCAGTGTTCCTCTACGCTACTCCTTCCCAGCAGAATCCCATCCTCGTTGCCAGTGATATAACGTGAGTCCACCTGTCTCACACAACGCCAAGACTAGAAGGTAAGTTTACAGGTAAGTTTAATCCTTGTACTTACATTGTAGAGAAAGCACTGGGACATCCACCCAGCCCAGCAGGTCCAACTGACATCCGTGGAACCTTGCATGCATCGCATCCATCAACACTCCACACTCCAAATGACATCACCAGCCAACCCACAGATCCAATTACAACAACCTCCTCACAGCAATGGAGGGAGGAGTATGCGCTAAGATCGGAAGTTCCTGTTGCACGTTCATACCGGCAAATGATGAAGACAACGGGATGTTATCAGAAGCAGTATCACAATTAGCGAAAGAATGCACGCTAAGATGGAAGAAGAATCCAAAGGCACAAAGAAGGATGGAAGCTGGTTTTCATACCTTTGGTCCTGGATGCCGTCCTGGCTTTCATATGGCCTAAAGATATATTGGCAGGAGGCCTGCTCCTGGGGATGGCCTCACTACTTGGGGTAAAAGCGGGCATGGCAAAATCTAAGACGACTGCAGAAGGGCTTTTACTTTCGTGTTGTCATCTGGAATCACTTTGGAGCGTTCTTTATTACTTCAATAGAAGGAAAGATTACGAGCGCTGACACTACCAAGACGCTCCTGTTTCTTTAAGGAGGCTTGGAAATACGTGGGTCACGTGTGGCTGGAGGAAAGTTTAAGCCACGCACAGCCGCCCTCGCGGCGTTGAGCCCAAGACTACAGAAGTGCTCTTACTTTCGTGCTGTCATCTGGAATCACTTTGGAACGTTCTTTATTACTTCAATAGCAGGAAACATTGCGAGCGCTGACACTACCAAGGCGCTCGTGTTTCTTTAAGGAGGCTTCAAAATACGTGGGTCACGTGTGGCTGAAGGAAGGTTTAAGCCACGCATAGCACCCTTGTGGCATTAAGCCCTGGAGCATAAAGGGCTGGCCTTACTGTTTTGCTGTTTAGCAGAAAGTTGGAGTAAATGGCTCCCGGCACCGTCAATCTGCATTTACAAGAAATAGACAATCAGAGCAACATGCTCCACTGAAGTAATTTGTAAGTACTCTGTGCCATCATCTTCGTGGTGGTATTCCATGGTTACTGGAGGGCACACATCCCACAACACAGTGTACCTCTATCTCAGGCCCCCCTACCTTCATGCCTGTTGAAGGTAGGGGGGCAAATAAATTGAGCGCAAATACTGTTTGAAACCGTCGTTGTGCCTGTTACTTCTTCTTAAGTACTGCTTGGAATACTCCAGCTGGCTCATTGGACTTGTTCTGCTTTATTTTCATACTACTGATATTGGCCTACAAGGTGAGGGGGGAGAGACGGACTCTGTTAGCTCCTCAAGCTGTCGGGCGTGCCTTATCCTATATTTCCTGGCTTTAATACCTCAGATAGTGCGGACAGTGTTAACTTTGGAAAGCCTTGCTGATTTTCTAATCCTCTGTCTCTGCTTTTTCTTTTGGATTATAACTCAGGAAGCTGCGAGATTCTCTCTTCCTTTAGGAATATTTGACTTGTGCACACATGTTTTTGCATGCGAGTTGTTAATCTAATCTCCAGCATATCCATTCTTTATTCTTAACACTCTTTCCCGAGACCATACCAATTCTGTCTCTTTTCACATTTTATGACCTTTTTATTCAGTGCAACTGTATGAGGTTTTAAATCTTATTTATATATTATGAATTTTACTGTCATTGATATATATCTGTGAGAAACATATTGCGTATTTTAACTAATTACATATCTGTTCCGCTTATCTATTTCGTCTCTGTGATTCTGTGAATCCCCACTAGTTAAGGTTATTTCTCTTCATGTTTTCCCTCTCTCTTGAAGCGTTAACCTTTGAGGTGCACTTTATTCCTGCTCCTTACCAATGGATCGCAAAGGCCTTAGGAGTCAGTCAGCCATGGAGGCTACCTCTGATCCTCTGAAGTTTGCCGAGGAGTCTAATGTACCTCATATCAAAGAAGATATTCTGGACCAATTGCCCAGTATTGCCCTGATTGGCAAAGATGAGGCCCCCCCCGGAAGAAATGACTAGGGAATCAATCCTATGCCCAATGAATCCTATTAAATTAACTACTGTTGTGCAAGCCCAAATACACCCCCTAGATAAGATGGATGTCTATAACACCTTGGGCATCACTCCCCTGGGGAAGCGTGACAACAGACGTATATTTAATGGGAAAGATGATATTAGTATTGATGCTCAGGAAGAGCGATTAGCGGCTACCTTAGCCCTCAAACTGGGTGACGGTGGCAGCATCATGAGGGGTACTCTTCTAAGGGGGAAGCTGATAAGGAAGTGGAGATAGCCACACAATTTGGGCCTAACTATCCTCCATCTAAAACTACTCTGCCTGTATTATTGACGGATGACAAGGGATACTACTCTAAAAAAATCCAGGATGTTAAAAGTTCTGTATTACATGTTTCTATTACTGAGCACCTACCAAACATTGGAGGTACTGCTAATAGCACTGCATCTTCTTCTAAGTCATTTATGGAGAACTCTACTTTGAATAACTTAGAAAATTAAAGGCCAGAATTACACATGAATTTATCCCCCACTAAAGAAGGGAATTTGGATATCTCCATTTCAGGAGTCCATCAGTTTAAAACACCTTTGATGAAACCCCTGCTTAGTGCCCCTAAATGCTAATTTCATATGAGTAGGTTTTGGGGAACCAATTCCCGGAAAAAAGATATCCAATTGCTTTGGCAAAAGAACTGCCACCAGCACTCAAATTAAGCCAGCTTCCTCGGCTTTATCAGTTGATAGTCTAGACCACTTGCACTTGGCGGAAGTAGTGAAAAAAACTAGATACCGAGGAGGCCCCACACAATGATATCGATGACATCAGTATTATTGAGTGTGCAGATAAGGCACTTTCTGAGAGTAAATTAAACCTAGATACCCGGATACTAACAGTGTTACCCAGCAGACATGTAACGCCTCCTATATGGGTTCTCCATCGGAACTCATGGATTTAATTGACGAATATACAGAGAAACAAAACTGGTTAAGAGAAAGGGGTCTACTGCCGCAACCTATAAAAGAAAATCACAGTGGTTCAATGCTGCATCATACTCTTAGGGAAGCTGACGAAAGGATCAAGCTTGCTCAACCTACAGTCTCTGCATTAAATATGGTGTTGAACTCCTTCGTCAGTCTATATAATAATATTTGGGCTGAAGTAAGATCTCATTCCCAATTACTTACAGAAATCTATGCCAGGTTGGATGGTCTCAATAGATTTGAAGAACTAGTGAGGATTATAAGGGAGGATAACCTTATAACATCTAAGCCGCCACTGTCTTTTCCCACTCTACCTCTGTTGCCACAGCCGGAGCAGGAGGGGGGTTCTAGCCTGCTGTCCTTGGGTCCTGTAGTAAAAAGTGATTCTGATTTCACTACAGTTAAGATGCTTCTACTCACCTCCGCCCCACCTGCACCTACAGCTGCATTTGATTCTGTACCACCTGCACCTACAGCTGCATTTGATTCTGCACCACCAAAAGAATATCTGCTGGGTAAGGGAGTTGACTTCGCTACTACTCTCTGCCAAATTTAGAGGATGTTCCCGTAACCATAGATTTAACTAAAGATGACCTCCCAGTCAAAAGTAATGTTTTAGTGGGGAAAAGATATCTACAACAAATTAAGAAAAGTAAAAACCAGAAAAATATTTAAAAAATGAACTCGTTAAATACATTGTTCAAAAATCTGGTTCTACCAAAGTTATCTTATCCTCAAGGGACGACCGTGCAATCTAAGTGGCAGCGGCCTCTGATTTGGTGGAGGTGCCCACTGCTAATGTTCAAGGCAATATGATTCCTGGTACGGGAATCGAGGAGGAAAAAGGACTGCCCCCGGATTCCAACACTGTGACTATGGCTGACAGGACAAATTTTACTCCTTTGAAAACAGCTATATGCATACAGACTGATCTTCTCTTAGAAACTCCTGCATTGGGGGACAATAACGGCCATCTTCCATCTGCCCCCGCCTCTGAACACTCAGGTCATCCTGTATTGATATTCCCAAAGATAAAATAGAGGTGACCGACAGTGAAGATAGAGGGTTGCCTATAGGAGAGATAATACCTAAAAAGAACAGTTAATAGATAATGCTCTTAGTGAGAACCTGTTAACTAACCCTAAGTCATCGGACATTCAGATCCCTATAACTACTAATATTTTCCGAGCCTTGACAATATTGCCTTGGCAAAACAACTTTTATTAGATTTATACAGAGTGAAGTCTATCCCAATGGAAAGCGTTACCACTATTGCAGGTACTGATAAGGTCAATACTGATGATATCCGAAATCCCCCAAAAGTTGGTCAGGTAAGACATGTTTCTAGGGTTCATATGAGTATCCCCCATCCATCCATAGGGGATTCCTCCTTAGGGGATTCCTCAACTGGTCTAAAGACAGTGGGAGATCTTTATGTCCCCACGATCTTGGTCTCACCTCTAATGAGGCCTACTAATTCAGGTTCCCTTGGTAACCAGGATAGACAAAGTATAGGCCCACACACCATACATAGGAGGACAATTTTACGGGGGGCAAAGGATCCGGAAACTCAAGAGGATCCGTTAAATCAATTTAGTAGGGACATCTCTGATACCCTGCTACAAACTTTGGGAAATAAAGAACCCCTTGAGACTTTACAACCTTTTAGCCCATATGCCTCAATCGAGGGAATATTTTGCAAATTGTCCCCCAAATACCGACACTCTCTCTGGTGTCTAGCTATGACCTAGAAAGGATTTATTTTCCAATCAAGGAACGAGCTGATCTGAGTAATATTGTCCTTAAATCAAGAGTGGTTTTGAATCTGATACTGGAAGAAATTGGTGGTGTGTGGGAATTAGGCTTTGAAATTAAGTCTGTGAAACCTACTCAAATTCCCGTGAAACCTGGAAGAACCGAGGAGTACAGGGGAAATTTGACAATTGTTTATCATCCAGAAAGATCTTTCCAACCCCAGCGGAGGCACTTTCCAGCAAGGAGTTATGGAGATGTACGAGACTGGGCCCAGGTTACCTCTGCCCTGTGGAACTAATCACTGCAAGACTAGTTTGGCCTCCACGATGGAGATATTCCATTCTAGCAACTTGGGATGCCTCTCCTGGAATACTAGGGGGAATCTACACCTGCTTACAAACATAGACACAGTCTCTATGCTAAAACTTACTGAATGTTTCTTTCTTCAGGAAACTTGGCTGCTTATGACCCCTTCCATTGATGGCTATGAAACGTGCTCCCAAATCGCTAAACCTAGTCTGGCGGGTAGAGCGTCAGGGAGACTACTTATTGGTCTGAAGTCTACTCTTGGTCTTCTGACTATGGTTATACCCGATATGCCTTTAGGTATACTAGCGGTTGAGGCCTCCTCAAAAGAGGGCTTGGGGGACATCCTACTGATCAACATTTTCTGGTATCAAGGGTTAGGACCTCTAGAGTCCTTTTTGGAAAGGTTAACAGAAGTGATCTTAGCATGGAAAACCATGAATACAACTGGGAAAGTCATCCTGGCTGGGGACTTGAATTCAGATTGTTCTACCACTCCCGATGACGATTATGGGGATCTGGGCGAGGACATTGGGGACCTCTCTTGTAGGGGCAGAAATATCTTTGGGGTAGATTATGGAATCTTTCTTTGGAATCTGTGGGTCTTGTATGTCTCAATGGAACTTCTGATACTGCCCGTCCGCTCCTTCAAACTTGGCGGAGGGGTCTATCTACTTCTACTATAGATTACTTTTTTGTAGACCAACCTTTGGTTCCACTATCCTCCGAAGTTCAGGTAAACTTCAATGATTGGAGTGATCACGGGACCCTGACCATCGATTTTCTTTTGCCATCTAAAAAATTGCTTATAAGGGGCCCATGCAACTTGAGAACCGTGGGACATGGTGCAGGTGTCCGTTGGTCCCCAGCAAATATAAAACTCTTTAACGGCCAACTCATGTCCACCCACAATAATACATGTCTTCTATGGAAACAAGTGCTGTTTACTATACCACACTATGATAAATTCTTGAAGGAGCTTCACGGTAGGGTCCATGATAGTCTGAGAAAGGGTCACTCTAAAAAAGAACATGGGCATATGTTTGACGAAGAGGTGGCCAAGGAAAAGTCCCTTATGCTGAAGTTGCTCAGAGAAACCCATAATCTTGATACTGATCAGTTGGACAATAATGGTAAAATTAGATCCATCTGACAGAAATACAAACATTTCTGTATTGCAAAAAAAGCAGTATTCTCAAAAAAGATGATGAGCTGATGCTGCGTGTCTTGGTGAAAAGAGACCTCAGGGCTTTCTGTGCTCTCTTGTCTTTCCAAGACACTGTTTCAGTAACTGACCAACTGAACAGAATTTCTGAGGTCCAATGGGTAGAATTTTTCTCTGAGTTATTTGGACAAGGGGCAGAGGGACTCCAAGAAGCAGCAATAGGGGCGGGAATAAATAATATTTCATGGGATCCGATCATTGACTATGAGAATGTATTAAATCTAATTATTAAAGCCAAGAACTCAAGGGCTCCTGGTCCGAATGGACTGACAAATAATACACAGAAAGCGCTACCAGAATGTGGGCCAAAATACTCCCTATGCCTTTCCAGAAAGTAGTGAGGAGCGGCACAATGCTTCCTAGTTGGTAGACTGCACACATAATTCCTATCTTTAAGAGAGGTCAGCGGAATATCGCTAAAAACAACAGTCCGATTGCACTGATCGATGCGGACTGTAAGCTATTTGCCTCTCTGCTACTTTCACATGTAAATGAGTGGATTACGAAGAATCATATTTTAGATAAATATCAGACGGGTTTAGGGCTGGACACTCTACCAACCTAAATGGTTTCATTTTAACTGCTTTTCAAGATTCAGCATGGAGTAAATATGGGGGCCTCCCTGCAGGTCTATTGAAACTTATCATGGCTATGTATGAGAACTCGGGGATACATGTACGCCAGAATATGGAAGGGAATCTTTAAAAAGAATAAGAACATGGATAGGTGTGAGACAGGGCTGCTCCCTGGCACCCTGTCTCTTCATCCTATATCTGGCAGATGTCAGTGAGTTTCTCAGGGATGCCGGGCTGGTGAGCGCTCAACTGGGGATCTCAGGTTTTCATGGTTGGCATACGCCGCCAATTTCCTCCTGTTTGACCACACCAAGGTCGGACTACGACTGATCTATAAGTTTGAACACTATGCTGTAACTAATGGGTTAAAAAATAACCCAAGTAAAACCCGTATAATGGTAATTTCTAAGGGAAAAAAGGGGAAAAACTGGATTGGAAAATTGAAGGGGAATCGATTGTAAGAGCCCAAAAAATTGTGTATTTGGGTTTTCTGATTTAAGCCTTTGTTGAAACTGCCTAACAATATTCCAACTGTGGCCATAGGGTTCGAATTGGGACTTGCGTCATTGAGAGCTAAATCCCTCTGGCAGGTTTTGGCTTTATTGTGCTCTTTGCTCTGCCCTAAAGAGGATTCCCTCTGTTGATTTAGGGAATATCCTTTTCTCCCAGGGAAGTTTGGTTCGGAATGTATACCTTACTTCAGAGAACTCTGTGATAGGACTCTGCTGGATTTGTCCACTGACAGGGTAACATTAAGGACTAATCCAGACAAGGTAAAAACACTTCTCTATACCCATGATTGGAATAGTACAATCCAAAAATGTCACTCTTACCCTCCCCTAGTGATTTAAAATGTGACCATGAGAAAAGAGGAACTTTTATTATGAAACAATTCCCAAATCGCTACTTTCGTTCCCTCCTTTTGAAACTTAGATGGAATATTCTTCCGACTAAAGAAGTTCTGAATAGAAGGAATTTGATTAAAGAGACCAATACCCTTTGTAGATTCTGTCATAGGCCAGGGGTTTTAGAAACTGCTCGTCATTTGTTTCTAGACTGTGTTGAACTGAAAGGATCCAGGGCTCTATACAAAGGGCATCTGGCAAAGATGTCTCTCTATTTCTAATGTCGTGGATGGCTTGGCGGCTGCAGGATTTATTAAATCTTTAGACCTCTATCCACCCCTGATTTAATTAGGGCTCCCCCTCTTTAAGAGCTCCTCTTGTTTCTGATCCGTCCGCATTTTCCCTCCTGTTGAAGTTTTTCCTAGTCAATCGGTTTACATGTTAAGCTGCTATTGTACATTATGGGTGGCGGCAATCATCTTTGCCATATATGAAATCTGGAATCAATATTGTAATTTGACACTATGAATTTTTCCACTTTTGCACTGATTCTGTATAAACTTTGTATACATTTTGATATGTATTTTTATTTTAATGAATTTTATGGCTGTTGCTATTAAATGTAATTGTAAAGGTTTCATATGTAAACCATATACAAATAAAAATTAAAAATTAAAAAATGATCGGAATGAAGCTACTCCTGCCTGCAGAGGATGACCAGCAGACAGACATCATACATATGGAACGAGAGATACTACGGCAACAGCTAATGGAATCAGACATGTATCCATCATCAATGAAACTAGAGAATCCAAGGAACCCAAAGATTTATATTGGAAAGTGGGTTTACTGCAAGCCTGGAGGAGGATGCTTGTATATATATTGGTCCTTTGAAGATCATGTAAATCTCTACGGACATCTGGCTAGGATCACAAAGGTGTGGCGCCTGAGAGATGACAAACGGAGCAATAATTTTGTGGTCGACAAGTCGACCAGAGGGGGGACCAAAGAGGGAAAATCTGAGTGCCCCTTCCCTCCCGACGGGCCCCCGGACCAGAAGAAGCACCCCCGACAGAATAACCACCGACCGTATGAGGTTGCACCAATCCCCACCGCTTCCAGCATGAGCACGCACTATGAACGGTACCCAGCTACACGACCATATAACCCAGCGATGGTACGAACTCTATCCAAACCAATCGACGACAGTCAAGACCGAGCTGGAGATGATTATGTGGACTGAATCGACTAAATCTCCCGCAAACCATGTTGCAGGTCGTTAGAGATACCATGACGACATAGCTGCGTTAGACAGGAAGCCTATGTGCAACCTGCACATTCGGGACACGCACATACCAATCCACATGAAGAACATGCACGTACAGTTCTATGAGCTAGAGGACAGTGACATATACATACTGTCTGCATGTTTATTATTTTGCCACTTAGGCTCGCTACAGCACCGCAGAAACGCAAGATGACAGAAGAGCTTGTGCATATGCTTGCAGATACTACACCCTATGGATGGACATGAGCACTCAAGGGACCTGACCGACCATGTTATGCCCTAAACCTATGGACAATTATGCTGAATACATAATCAGAGCCGAAGTAGGCCTTAGGAAAATCCAGCAAACCAGAATCGTCTCACACACATCCTAAGCCGCAAGATGTTGGCAAGCAGAATAGCCCTGGCAGGGACCGCTGCTGTCAAGGCCATGATGTTGCAAGTGACATTCCTCACACACCGCGCCACGGTGAGACCGGCTACAGGAGAAACTATTCCAAGCCAAAATGCAAATTAAATTGAAGTAATTCAGCCTCACCGACGGTCTCCTCCCATGTGACTCGGCCGAACTGACATGGTGCCAAGGCCTGGAAGCTGGGAAGACACAGCTGTCTCATGTCTGGGACCGAGCTTGCAAAAAATTGCAACAATCCACCTACAGCATGCGCTGGAAGTAGACTGCTCTCATGGTATTAGTAGAAGCACCCCATTGTTACACACTGTCACATAGTCACAACTTGTTGATACACACTGTACGAGAGCAGGTGTCTCGCGGGCTGTGAACAATGGTAGTCCCAGGCGTGGGGGCCCACGGCCTGACCAATGAGGACACTGGGCTAAGGGCTGGTGGTGGGAATCCCCACCAATCATCAGGGTTTTCAATGTAACATTTTTCAGGTAGCAATTTTTAGGGATGATCCAAGTCTACCACCTGACACAGTGTCCACCAGTCACAGCACACTATATGTTTCTATACTGGACCTACCACTCAGGGAACCAACCCGGAGTGGCGTTAGGTTCGAGGAAGGATTTTGGTAAGTGACGCTGATTGTGACGTCACAAGTGTACAAAAGTGGCCTGTGAGCCCAACATCAGTGAGATGTGTCACGACCCTTGCCCAAAATCCTGTCTGGCAAACCCATTTGCCAGGTGGAGTCAGGACTCGGGCCTCTAAAGCCAGGCATCCTTTTCCAAAACCCTCTTGGGGCCACTCCAGGTGCCTATGGCGCCAGGCTCATACACCATGAGAAACGTGTGCTTGGGAACTACTTATTGTGTTGCCAGCCAACATGGAGGCATCCACATAGCTTGGTTCCCAGGAAACAAACTATGCGGTCTAGTGTTTTGGGTGTGGTAGCCTAGGGACTACTTTACCTGGACTATTTCGTTGGGGATATTTATACCACACCCGAGCAAGACAACACACTTCGCGTTACTTTGCAGCTTGCAGCGTGTCGCTCACCGTGTCCAGCTATTCCCTCGAACCTCTGAGAAGCAGAACCTGCAAGGAGACAAAAGGAACATCATTAGCAGCAGCATCTTACCTGCAGTCTTCATCTTTAACCACTCGCAGTTTCTGAGAACAGCTTCTTTGAATCTGCATGCCTCCCGGACAGTAGGACCTGAAAGAGGAAGATAGAGGCAACAATCAAAGAAAGCAGTAGAGACATTTGTAAATTACGAACTGCTCAAAAGGCTTAAATGGCTTGTCGCCTCACAGTTGGCAACACTCCAGACATTCTACTCGCACTGAAGAACACCGCGACCTACAAGGAAGGAAAACACAGGTTAGCAAAGGCAAGACTTTGCAGCGCTGGCCATAGCGCTTACTTACCGCATCATAGCGCTCTTAATGCGCCATCATTTACCAGCGGGGCTCAACCAAGCCAGTTCGCCGCGCTGAAGCTCTGCATACCTAAGGGAGGAAAAAGAGACATTCTAAACAAAGAAAGGCATGCAGGATAGCAACAAAACTAAAGAACAGCAATAAGACCTATCTGAACAATATCAAATGGGCCGGCGTCAGTGAAGTAACTGGACCGCACATGCCCATGAAAGACAACACACCCCTGCAAAGAAGGCAGGACGGAGAGCATGCCTAATTCTACCACCAGGCAGAACCTTCCCGGCAGACCATATCTGGGCAAAGCTGAGAAGCATACCAGCGAGTAACCCGGCTGTTATGGTGTCACTGTGGATATCAGGTGAGCGTAACAGATGTGCCTGGACTGGATTTTACTCCATGCATGTGATCCCTGCTTGTTTGCTATAATAAAACAGCAGTAACCTTTTGCTCCTTGTGTGGACCTTGAATTCTTTGGGACATTGGAAGGAGTTGGGGCCTTCCGAGTGTTGGAGCTCCACGGACCCTAGGTACGGCTTTGCCGACCCCAGAATTTACCCTAACAGGGGAGATTCTCTTTATTGATGGTTCTTCGAAAAAAATTGATCAAACTGATGGGCAAAGATATTCAGGTGCTGCTGTGATTAAGCACATGGCTAAAGGGGAATTTGAAGTAATGACAAGTGTACAACTAGCATCCCACTTTTCAGCACAGGCTGCAGAATTAGTGGTGCTGATTGTCATGCTCGAGAACAACGCAGACCAGGAAGTGACTGTGTACAGTGACTCTGCCTATGTGACATTGACAGTACACCCAGGGCTAGCACGCTGGGAAAGGAGGGGCTACCTCAATGTGGTCGGCACGCCAGTGCGAAATGCTGCTCTATTGGACAGACTTATTAAGGCACTAAAACTCCCAGTAGCCATTGCAATAGTTAAGTGCGGAGCACACACTAAGAGAGCAGACTTTATTTCACGCGGAAACAAGGCCGCAGTTGAAGAAGCAATAAGAGTTGCAAATTCTGCAGACATTATGAGCTTTGATACGCCTAATGTGAATAAAAAATGGTGGTGATGATGATTATAAAGGAAAGTTTTAATTATTTACCAAAGACACAATTAATGGAAGTTCAGGGTGGAGCACCACAGGATGTGTGGACACAGAGAGGGTGTTCTTTGTCCCCTTTCCAAAGCATTGTGGCGACAGGAAAGCACTGCTAAACCAGTGATGCCTGTAGCCTTATTAAGGGTGGTGTTAGAACAGCTGCACTACCCTGCGCATGTCACTAGGGAAAGCCTCGGAGCAACTATTGCGGAAAATTGGTTCCTACCAATTTTTTGTTAGAACACGTTGCATTTTATGTAGTAAATTGCATCATATGGCAAAGGTTAACTGCTGGGCACACGCTGCGAATAGTCAGAGGAATTATACCTCGACCAAATTGTCCTTTTCAGCATTTACATATTGACTATGTTGATATGCTGCAGGTCTGTAATGGATATAGATATATGATAGTGGTGGTGTGCCCCTTTTCTAGGTGGATCGAGGCTGGTCCATGCACAAACCCAGACGCCACTAGCGCTGTGAAGTTCTTAGTCTGAGAAGTATTTCCTAGAAGGGGAATATGTGAGGTATTAAGATCAGATAATGGCCGATATTTTGTGAATGAAGTATTCAAACAAGTTAGCTTATTGCTTAGTATAAAGCATACATTGTCCTCAGTTTATCACCTGCAAGCTTACAGATATGTGAGAGACTCAACGGTCTGCTCAAAGAAAGAATAGCCAAGCTTAAGTTAACATTGAAAAAAGGATAGCTGCATTGCCTACCTCTCGCATTATATGCATTGAGTAATCAACCAGGCTCCAATCATCACCTCACGCCCCATGAACTAATAAAGGGGAGGTGAATGAGAATGTCTCTCACTTCTCCATTGAGGACTGGAAGTGATGCCCAGACAACAGCAGAATTGTTAGGAGATGAGCTACGTGCCTACTTAACATGTATGACTACAAGTATCTCTGTCATTAATTTCAGACCAAGTCAAGCGGACAGGGTGTCATTCTCAGAACACAGATGAAGACCATACAGCAACCGGATCAAGTGAACTTTTATTACCAAAGATATTCCCCAGAGATCTGGTTCTGATCAGAAACTTTGTTCATAAATGGCATCAGCCAAGGTTTAACGGTCCTTTCATCATAGAGAGCGTCACCCATTGGCAGTGAAGGTGCTAGGAAGACGCGCTTGGAGATTCCTCAGCGACGTGAAAGTCTACGCTGGTGAGACCACTCCACCCGCACCCCATTTGGAAGCAAGCCACAGAGAAGAAGTTCAGCATGTGCAGACTAGATCGATGGCGGGGAAGAAGGATGCAGAGACTGTCTAGTAAAGACAGAAAAAGAGTTAATTGGACTGTGGCTCATTCCAGACACTCTTTGTAGCTGCTAAGCAAGGAGTGAAAAAGCTATTGTTCTTGAGCCACAGGAGTTTACTGAACATTGGACTGAGGCCTATTGAAGTCTTGAAGGGAAAAGTAATGCCAGAGCTAGAGTTCCTCTTTGAGGATTGGAAGAGGGAACAGTTCCCTGATTCCTTTTTCACTGAGTTTCTCTTTGGAGGTGCCCATGGTGGTGCCTAATGGCAATGTTCATTGGATCATTCTTGCTGTTTTTCTCTTCATTCTTTGTGCGTATCCATCATTGGTTGGGAGAACTACTGATGTTTGTGTATTCTTGCAAGATCCTAAAAATGGTCCAATCACGAGGAGACTGCTAAGAGCCATAATTGAGCAAATCCTCCAGCTGCCTGAGTACCGTACAACAAACACAGATGGTCCTGTCTGACGAAGATGCACAGAAACTGCTTGGAATGGTCTTTTATTTCTTGATTGAAGAGCGTCCTCATCTTGTTGGACGATAAACCAATTCTCGTGTATTCCTGAGAGATCCTAGAAATTGACCTATGATAGATTGGCTGATACATGAAATTCGAGGCAGATCTGTTTATTGCCCGACACACCTTGAACGCATGAATGGACTTGTCAAGTGACGACATTCATAACCTACTGGTGCTGGTCTTTTACTATTTTCTGGAAGTACATCTTCAATTGGTTTGTCGAAAAGACAACTCTTTTGTATATATTCGGAATTCTAACAATCGTCCTGCATACAGCCAGCAGTTCATGGAGATCGAGCTATTGCCAGAACATTTTTTGAGATTGCCTGATTAAAGTTTGGTTTTTCCTTCCTTAAAAGTAAGCAGCTGTGGGTAACATTGATAGCAATAACAATGTGGCAAACAACGAGAGAGCACCACGACGTGCAAGAGGCTATTGTTGTATACAATGGACATGCTGGTACATAATCTATACATGCCTCATGGTCATTGTTATTATACTTTCACTAACAGTACGCAATGTCTATTATGTAGATCCAAACAAGGTAGTAGTTCCTATGCAGCAGGAGGGTACAGATGTGGCAATTGTAAGACCACCGAGGCCTTATGTAATTATTCCTACTCCAGGGTTGCATATGAAAGTGCCTAATCCTGTGACAGATAGGTCTAAGCTTCCCTTTTGGGGGAGGTCAGCATTGCAAGTTTTTTTATGATTGTTGGTTACCTTTGTATTATGCCAATAGAAAGAGACCTTATGAGGCTAGTCCTACACCCGTCGCACATGTAAAGATACTGATTACACCGGCAAATGTCTCTATGATTCCCCCAGTGAAAAAGGAATTATGCAGACATACTTCTTGACATGATTATAAGAGCTAATGAGGCAAGAAGGAAACCTAAGAGAAGTACAAGGGAAGATGATCATGACTTAAATGATTATCTAGACAGCACAGCACATTTGGGAAATAACATATGGTATCAGCACATAAAAGAGGTAGGAAGGAGAACCTCAGAGGAGGAATGCTATGTATGCACTCCTGCCTTATAGTATGGGGAAGTCTAATATATTCATAGCCATTGAAATAGATGTTCAGACAGCACACTGCCTATCTCATATTGCACTCTGCTGAACGAGAGGTCAGTTCATGGGCCGAACAGCCTATTTAGCATGGGCAACAGAATGTACAGATCCTGATGAAGATGATTTTGTGCAAGGCACAAAGACGAGAGCAAGAGCCCACACGAAAAATCATGTGATAAGATACAAACAGCCTGCAATGAAAGGGGCTGCAATCAGATGGGAAGTAAACAGAAGACTTGAAAGTCCAGGAAAATCAGCAGAAGAGATTCAAAGATGGAAGAACAGAGACCAAATGCAGATTTGGGGATCAGTGCTTTCTCGAGATGGATGGGAAGAAGGAGTGGTCATCTGCAGAGCATGGGTAGTGATTGGACGCTACAAACCGACCATTGACATTGTAGAGATTGGATGTAAACCATTGGAACAGCAGTGATAATGGATCACTACTGGGCTTGTGGATCCAGAGTTATATGAAGCTGCCCAAGGATTGAGGAGGACTATGTTTTATAGTGAATGTTCATGTTCCAGCATTGGTGATTCCAAAAGGTGATATGGATATTGGCGAGTTTCCTAAAGAAGATGCTCACCTGAGGAAAAAGAGATATGCTGAACTCCTGAATCGAATGAAGAGAGAGAATTATTTCTCAGCTAAGTCAATAGAAGCCTTTGATTCCATCCCATATGAACATAGATTGTTTATTAAGACATTATCAATGTTCACAATAATCTTCATACCGAAGGATCCAGACAGATGCAAATACTAAGTGGTTACAAATAACCAGATGGGAATTGTTGCAGATGATCAACACTACCATAAAGGGATTCAATGCTATCAAAGAAGAGCTGAGAGCCATGTGACTGATGGCACTTCGGAATAGATATGTCCTGGACATGATTACAGCTATGGATGGAGGTCTTTGTTTCAAAATTGGAGAATCATGTTGCATGTTCATACCTTCTCATGATGAGGAGAATGGCACCTTGACAAAGGCCATATCAATGCTGACGAAGTTACACGTCCAGATGATAGACAAAGTGGAAGACATTGCTGACAGTTGGTTTGGATCAATCTTCTCGTGGGTCCCACAATGGATGGCAGATATGTTCAAGTTCCTTGGAGCCCTGATAGTGATGATATTGCTTGGATTTTGTGTGAGTAGGATAATGATCTCACAATGCAAGAAGACTGCAAAGACGGCAGTAGGAATGAAGATCATGATTGATGTTGAATCAGGATGGAAAACTAAGGAGCCGACAGATGAAGAAATCAGAGACTATGTGAAGGCCAGTATTCATGCACCTGAAGGAATGAAGTTCCTGTACCCAAAGAATCATAAGAGGTATGTGGGGATATTGATCTATTGCAGTCCAAGTGGACAATGCATGCTTCAGTCTTGGAGTACTGATGAGCATGTGAAATCAGCGTGATGCCTGAAAGGAGTCATAAAGGTATTGGTCCCGAAGAAGCATTTCTTCAAGCAAGCATGTCTAGATGTCAAGACTGATGAGAGAGTGGTCGATGAATCGCCCAAAGTGGGGAGTGTAGAGGTGAAGCCAAGTACCCCACCCAAAGCTCCTCCCCAATGTTGCCTATGTGTTGGGTGCCAGAGAGTGAGACACGTGCAATACTAGTGAGAGTACCAATACCGAAGAGCATCCTGGAAGTAAGATTCCCATTGAGAAAGCTGTAAATGCAAACAGTATGATGAGCAAAAGAAAAGATTGGTGACGTCATGAAGAACAGAGCTGACGCACCTAGAATAGATGCAGACACGAGAGAATATAAACACTTTATAGGCCTTCTAAGGACTAGGTGCCAAAGATTAATAACATTTCGGGCTTGAGATGACGACGTTCATGCTCCAGAAATAGTGAAGAAGATATCAAAGTCATTTTACAATCGTACAGGTGCAGTAATGCAAGTAGACACAGTATTCTTAAGGCTGGCTATGTAGTGAATAGATTGGGGCGATGCGTCAACGTATATACCAAGGAAACTTATGTACTATGGATGATTCCACAACGCACTTTAGCAGAGCTAGGTCCAGTGAAAATGTAGGTTTTCAGTGAGTTGCAGTTAGACATCGACAACTTAACCATGGAGGTGAACCAAGGAAGGACTTGGCTGGCTCAACACCAAGAGGTCAAGGCCACCTTGGGCCTGAATGTTCGAAGCGATGGTTACATAATGTGTGAAAGAACACAACTCCTGTCTTAGGTGAGGAGTGCGAACATTGAAGACCTCAGAGTTTCTTCATTTAATACTATTCTAAATGCAGAAAGACTGGAAAGCGTGGTCTGCAGTCACGTGGTTGGATCAAAATAGACACTGTGACGAGCTGTATCAAAACTGAGAAGACAGAGTATGCCTATACTCCCTCATATTCTCGAGCTCAGAGAACATTTTCAAGGCTAGGTTCAAAGCTTAATTGACTGGCAGACTGCAAGGGTGATGATGGATGATAGGCTAATTGGTGGGAAGCTATAGTTATGACCAGCCCACCAGCACCTGGATGTTATCCTGCGTGCTGCTTGCATAGGTGGAATATTACAGAGGGGTACAAGGGTGCCAACCAGTAAGAGAGGGCAACATAGTAGAGAGCCCTATAGTTTGTATAACCAATGGGACATTGTGTATTTGATGACATTCGTAGTGACCTGCGCTAATGGAGGGCTTAGTTGTCCTACTTGATGTTAGAGACCCAATCACCTTCCCAACCTAGATGTTCCCTGTAATCCTATCACTTTCCCAAGTAGGTTTTTGTAGTTTGCAATGTAGGTTGACGTGAATGATGAAGAGTTTTTAGTATAATAGTAGCTTTTCTTTATAGCATGCATTGTGTGTGAAGATTGAGCAAATTTGTTGATGTTCGTTGTAACTCCCTGTTTTAGATAATTGATATTCAAACAGTTTACACTTTGCCAACTTCCTGAGTCAGTTTGATTATTGATATTTGAGTATATTCTGCATCCCCACCCATCTCAAAGTATTGCTACCTCGTCTTAAAGGGCTGGGTCGGACACCCCAGTTCATTTGTTTTAATGTCTCTGAAGAAATTGAGGACAAATAATTACTCTGGATCGATCGCCTCAAATGTTCAACAGTTCCATGTCTTTCAACAGTCTTAAGTTCAGATGTATTCAACATATGAGGGACACAGGGGGCACAAAAGTGGCTTGCGGCAGCATGTTAGAGATAACCAGATGAGCTTCAGGCACTACCAAGATTGGAGAGTTTATAGTGGCCATGCTACCCTGTCCCTTCGAGGCCGGTGGGATTTGGATGTATGCCAGGATCCCACAGGCCAAATAATTATCCAGGATGGCAGAAGTCCCACTGGCCAAATCCGCAATTCCCAAAGTTTTGGTACAATTCTTATTCATCTTGACTGGTATGGTACTATCGACCGTGAAACATAATTATTCCAAACATTTGAACATTCATTGTCAACGTTCTCCACATGTCGTTCAGTAAATGTTCTCATTCCTCCCGCTTTACAACTCTTCAGCCCTGTTCCTATTCTTTGTGTATAAAAATAAAATCTCCTAATTCCAATTGCAACCGCAGACTACATCTCACATCTTTGATCCCATTTTCTTTCCTTAAACATTCAGATTGATCAATTGGTATAGAAGTAGCCTGGACTGCGTGTCCTTGAAATAAGCCCCTCATTCTGCACAAAGATAGTTGTATCATGCATTGTACTATTTGTGGTGATAATTCTTCAGGAATAAATAATCTTGGGATGCCAGAAGCACAGGGAATGAGCAAACAAACATAGGATGGGTCTGCCGGTGTTCCCCCCCCACCCTCGTCATATGTCAATACCAAGAGATGGAAGTGTAATATAAGTAATTGGTACGCCGTACCACTGGTTCATTTAATTTTTACAGAGCGTACCTTTAGGTCAAAGGCTGATGAAACATGCCATTGACGCTTTGTCTTTCCCCTGAGCCAAATATTGAATTGGCTCAGGTGGGATATTCAAGAACTGGCAGTTTGCCAGTTCACAACTGGGCGGACACACCCACAGCATCCGTGGCTCTGCAGGTCATTAAGGTGCTCAGGTAGCAAACACATTTCTTTTATCAGTGGCAGAGCCTTTAATATGCATGATGAAACATTTCCAACTCAGAAGCACCAGTTACCTTGCAAATCTGTGATAGTTAAAGTGAGCAACACAAAGCGCCCATTTAAAGATATGTTTATATCCATGATGTCTGCTGTCTTGACATGCAAAAAGTTAAAAAAAAGATGTCACCAATCAAATGTTCTCAACATCCTGAATAACAAGTGCTGGAAGTTTGTGACAAAGAATCTGCATATCTATCTTTGTTTATTACACAACTTCTTTTAGTGTATAAAGGCAATTGATCAGGGCAACCCCGGTAATGCAAAACGACACACAACCAATTGAAAAGTATTTATAACATAAATCTCATACTGTGCATTACATGCAAGCAAACTCGTCACCGCAGGTAAGTGAACCCAGGACATTCCCAACAGAGAAACATACAGCAACATTCAAAACATTTTATACATTTTTCGACTGTCTGGTGACTAACAATGTACATCCCCTTGCACATTTAAGATGGGTTTGGTATTGGTGTTGAACTAAACATCAGATATTTGGTGCTCGGTGTGTGTGGCGGACACTAATATTCATAAAAAGTCGACACAACTGTGTTTCAGCCTATAACAGTTCAGATGGCTATCGATAAACATGGCCTTCATCAGGACCAGGAATTGTGGTCAGGGTTCTTCACAACCTTTCCTGCAGTGTGACTCTAACAAAAACAAATGTAAAAAACGGAGTGTGCTTGTTCGGGGTAAACATAAATAAAAAGCTCCATGTGTAGCTGTGAAAGTGTCCCCAGAAGGAGAAACTTACCTGCTTCAGTGTTGTCGCGCGGGATGTCAAAAATCGTTGCGCTGCTACCTGCAGCCACGTAATCCCAGAAGTAGAGTGTGCGTGCTTGGACTACGATTGTCCTCGTTTTCAACCTGTTCGAGGAACACGGACAAAGGAATGCCGTCAATGCTTTGTCTATGTCTAGTTTGTGAGCTTGCATTGCATTTCTCCTAGGAGTTGTGTTGTCAATTGGGCTAATAATGTAAAGAAAAGCTTACCCCAGTTATGGACTGTGTTCCATCAGGTCAGCTGGCAATTAAGCATGGCAGAAGTGGCATCTACGGTCCCTGTTCATCCACTCGGCACTCCTGTCAGAGAGAATTGCACAATGTAAGTCAGAAAGCTGCTGTTTTAGATAAGCGTGCAGAAGGACGCTAGGAATGATGGCCCTCTCTGGCCGACCCATCTATTTGATGTGGTCGATGTGTACCGTAGCGGCAGCTGTATAGCGCACCTGGCCCAAAGGCATCTGGGTGCCTATTTTAAGGTTACACTGACACATATTACAGATTACAATACAATGTCAGTCAGGTAGATGATATAGAATATATGTACAGAACGAAATATACAATGAGAAGGTGAGGCATAAACATACAGTAGTAGTACAAGAAGATACAGATTATATGTACAATGTTGCAGGGTGTAGGCTGAGAAATGGCAGCAGGGCGGTACAGAGTCATGCAGTGGTGGGAGTGTCTGAGGCAAGGAGCCACAGTTTGGTTTTACTTTTGAAGGAGTGGAAGGAGGGCTCTGATCGAAGAGGGTTGGGCTAAGTATTAAGTATTAAGTATCTGCCATGCTTAATTGCCAGCTGACCTGATGTAACACATTCCATAACTGGGGTAAGCTTTTCTTTACATTATTAGTCCAATTGACAACACAACTCCTAGGAGATATAAAATGCCAGCCCACAAACTAGATATAGACAAAGCAGTGAAGGCATTCCTTTGTTCGTGTTCCTCTAACAGGTTTAAAACGAGGACAATCGCAGTCCAAGTGCACCCACTCCATTTTTGTTATGAAGAACCCTGACCACAATTCCTGGTCCTGATGAAGGGCATTTTTATCAATAGCCATCTGAACTGCTATAGACTGAAACACAGTTGTCGACTTTTTATGAATGTTAGTGTCCGCCACACACACCAGGCACCAAATATCTGATGTTTAGTTCAACACCAATGCCAAACCCCTTTTAAATGTGCAAGGGGATGTACATTGTTAGTCACCAGACAGTCAAAACATTTATTAAATGTTTTGCATGTTGCTGTATATGTTTCTCTGTTAGGAATGTGCTGGGTTCACTTACCTGTGGCGACGATTTTGCTTGTATGTAATGCACAGCATGAGATTTATGTTATAAATACTTTCAATTGGTTGTGTGTCCTTTTGTATAAACAGGGTCGCATTGATCAATTGCCTTCATACAGTTTGATTTACCTGGAGGGATCAGTGAATAGCCAGGTGCCCATTTTTTTTATACAACTTCTTTTAGTACATGTCTCAAATCACTGAAAGTACCGTGGGGTTAACTAGATTTTTCAGGTTAGCATTATCTTGCATTCTGGGATTTATAGTTTACCATTCAGGATGTGAAAATTAAAGCCACAATGGTATTCTTTTTTCTTAACATGTTGCTGTACCAATTTACATGCTGTCATGTGGCTTTATTATGCAATTTGTTTTTTGTAAGTAAACTCTATAAGACATTATTACTGTAGATCTTGAAATCTGACAATTTGAGCCAAAGTTTGTGATCCTGGCCACCACTCCACCTCCCCTTACCCCACTCTCCCGGCCATCTGCCCGACCATCCCATTCACTCTTTTTTGGATGCAGCCTGAGTACCACTAGTTCCTTTTTCCACTTCCACCCCTGCCTATACCACAGATTACCAGGAGCCAATCCATGTCCATTTACCATCTGGTCAAAACCCACATCCTAATCTACAAAGCCCTCTGGGCTTGTACCTCTTTTGGTTCGGGGTTTCAACTTTTCATAATTTTCAAATATTTTACCCATATCTACATTATTATTCATTGTCACACCTATACAAGGAAAAAAGAAAAACAACAACAAACACATCCTCATCCTATCCCTAATGTTTATTAACAGACTTCTTCAATATCTGCGCAGAACTTAAAAGTCTATTTATTCACTACATTGCTCTCGCTGGAATGAACCCCACGGTATTTTTTGTTGAATATGCCCTGCTAGAGTTCTGTTCTTGTGAAGTTGGAGAGTCGCAGGCCATTTTCCGTTTGTCGCTCAAATGGATCCAACGTTTGTTCCCTTCCACCTTCACATCGCTAGGGGCCACATAGACCACTTCATCGGGCCCATGAAACTGACTTTCTTTCAACCACTGAACAAATGTTCTGATCAGTACTTCAGTACAGTCATCATTAGCCTATTTCTTTCCTGGAAGCAATCATTTTGTACCAGAGACATCACTTAGCTCGGTTTATATGGTATGTTAATATGGCAGTTCCAGGAAAAATGTTTTCTCCACAATGCTGTGAAACGTTGCCAAAAGCAAACAAATGACATACCATTATAACCATAGGCGTCCCTAGAAGGGGAAAGGAGTGCAATTGCCACCCTTTTTGGCAGATTTGCCCCCCTAATTGGTGGACTCTTAAGGCGCTCCTTTGCCCAGCTGTTATTTGCGCATTTGCAGGTCATATTTGCTCAGCCTTTGTTTTTCTTCTGGCCTGAAAGGGGCACCACGGGAATCAATGCGTGAGGGCCATCACTGTTAAACGCAGGCTTCCAACATGCTGAGCACACTATTGTTTTCCAAATGTGCAGTTTACACTTGCCTAGAAAAAAAATAAACAGAAACATGCTCCTTAAACTTACATTCACTAGTTTTGTTTAAAATTTGTTTTTTTGTCGGACTATCACACAAACACCCTGTGATTTTTGTGTCCCTTCCTTTGTGTATTATCACAGGATATATTTCTAAAGCTGTTATATGCTTGTCAACCTGCTTAATCACACATAAATGCGTCTATTGTGCTGACAGCAGTTATTAGGAAATTAAACTGTGGGTTCATGGGTGCCACTTTTGAGTTTCACTATGGGGGCAGAAATTCCCCCACCCTCGCGTTGAATATAAGAAAGCTACCAGCCCAACCCATACCCTGGCCGAACAATTTTATGGCACTTGTTTTTTATGAGGAATTGCAAAATATCATAAGATTTACAGCCAGTTTCAAATATATAAAATCTTAGCAACAGTCACTTAACCTGATGAGCTATTTTGGTAGCCTTCTACTGTAGAGCATGTCTATGGATCCCTTAATGTGTTCAAAATCGCTGCATTAACAACAGTGAAGTTTATGTATATGACTTCAAAGTCAACAGTATTTCATCTCCAGTCACACTGACCAGGTGCATAGTTTATTGACAGTGTTCCAGTGGCAGCTTCTCCATAATGGGTGCGGGGCGCCGACACACGGGCACCCTCACCCATTATGGAGGAGCCAAGGAGCCAGCCCAACATAAACACAGATCACTCCCTCAGCTGCTTTTGAAGCTAAGGGTACGCTCCTCGGCTGGCTTGAACTGTTAAAGGAAAAACTCTGTTTCCGTTTGACAGTTCTGTTCCCCAGCCTCGCATATCCAACGAGCCATGCAAATCTGGGGGCATTTTGCTTCCCCAACTTAGCATGGCCCATTGGAGATTCTGGCTAAGGAACTGCATGTTTGTATGTGCGAAGGAGCCGCTCATGTGCTTTCTCGCACATACAAATGGAGTGGGCCACTTCATTATCAGCGCTCTGGCTCTTGCGCACATGTGCATGAACCAGGAAGAGCTCTTTGCTTCCTAGTTCCTGTTCATGCTACGCAGGAGTTGGAGTGCTAGGAGGAAACATCAGGACGGGGGCAGAAGGTATGTTACTTTAAATATGTGTGTGTATGCTTGTGTTGTGTATAATGAGTGAGTGTATGATAATGGGTGTGTACGTAAATGAGCGAGTGCATGCTGCGTGTGAATTTCATGTGAATGTGTGTGTGTGTGTGGTTGTACTGGGAGATGGAGCTGATTTTTGTGGGAGGGGGTTGTGCCTCAGGCAAAATCAGCTCCCCGTGCAAGGTGTTGGGTAGGCCCAGGGGAGCCAGGTACAGTATTTATTTACTGGTCACTTATAATAGAAGCATAGTAAAACAGCCCATTGTTGCTCCTTGGGCCCCTCAGCACCTCACATGCGCACATTGTGTGTGTGTAAGGAGTTGGGGTGCCCAGAGGGTAAGCATGGCATTTTTTTATTGGGCATCTATGATTAAGCAATCATGATAAGTGTTATTTTGTAGCTAAACTGGCATTGTAATGCAGCCAGTCTAGCCATTTATTACTGTGGCAAGCCTTTTAGTATTGGGCAACTTTGATAAAGCAAGCATGGGTAAGTGTTGTTGTGTAGCTAATCAGGGCCTTTTATTGCATCCATTCTAGCTATTTCTTTCTGTGGCATGATATTTTGGATTGGGCATCTTTGATAAAGTCAACATGATAAGTGTTAGTACAAGGCATACAATAAGTGGTGTTGTATAGCAATTTGCTATGCAATTATGTAAGTTTGCTAATCAAATGGGCACTTGTGTAGCAAAGTTAGCTATTTAATTTGCCCTCTTCTATGAAAGCACAGCTCGCCCTGCATTCTTATCTTACCCTTGGTGCTCTCTTCACCCTCTTTTCTCTGTTCACTTCAATTGCTAATGCAGAGAAAGTGCAGTAGTAATCGTCTCCTCCACTCGTGAGTGCCAAAGGCATGTGTGGGAGTGCTAGGAAGGATTTATTTTCTTTTTCAAATAATTGCACTCAAGAAGTAATCAGGATGATACTTTTATTAAGCTTTCTATAACCTGTCCGGCAAAAAGATGTATGTGTCAACTTTATATTTTTGAAAAGATAGTCATGCAATTCCATTCCTAAAATTTAAGCTGTTACATAATGCATAATTACAGTATTGATACTGTAAAACACTGCATCATCTCCATGCTTTATAGTAATGGTTAGGTTAGTGCATCTAAATGTCATAGTGTCAACTATATTTCATTTTGTTGAGAAAGATGCACCATATTAACGAGTCAACACTTTTGAAAATACATGATCAAATGCTTTTGATGACCAACCTTGTTCTGTAACCTGCAAGTTGCATACATCTTGCAACTGGTGCTCAACCCACGAGTGAACCCATACTCCTCGATATTCTATATTATCACCCTGTTGCTTTATACCAGGTACCCTGAAAGTGAGATGACCACAAACTACAATATTCCACCTAGTTTGCCCAGTGCTCTACCTGCTACTCAATCCACTCTGCTTGATCTCTTTCTTGCCTCTTACATAATGAATACACAAAGCAAACTAGATGCTTATGCAAAGTAATGATCAGTGGTTCCATCCAGTCTGTACATCTACAGATCTACTTCAATACAAAGCACTGTAGTTAGCCTCCGGAGCTCGCTTTGCTTTATGCTTATGATTGTATTATTTGATTGTAATATATGTTACCACCTGTGGGAGACAACTGGCCAAAATCTTTTCAGAGCCTTTTTGATCATATATATTTATTTGTGTCCATTCATGCAGCTAACCTTTTACATTTTACAGACTGATTTATGGCTTGCAAAGTCGTTTTGCCCACTCGCATAGTCGAGTAGATTTCATGAAGGGCGAGTAGCATTTACAAGAGAAGAGTGAAACTTTTATGTAACATCTTCTTTGTTTGCAGTACATATCAAATACAAGTTTCACTGTGCATGGCTGGCCTCTGGGAGGCAACAGTGTGCCAAACATAAAGTGGGTTTGTAGTAACATCCACCATTTGACAGAAATCGCATTTTTAATTTGTTGTCCTCCGTTCCTATGGGTCGAGTGCATTTCTCTTAGGCTGAATAGGTAAACTAAGTTACCCAACCTGCAGGTCTAGCTGAATTTTAAAGAATTGGCAAGGCCTGACTCCTCTCACTAATGTCTTATTTCAGGGGTTCACATGACTACTGTAGAGTTGCGCATGTCATGTCGTGGGTACAAATAACGTCTTGTGACATTAACAATATCAGTACAAAATTGCTAATCAAATGGGTCTGTTTGCTAATCAAAAAACATTTAATTAACAAACTCTGCTAATCATTTTTTGAAAACTAATGTATGCCTTGTAGTATGTGGCTAGATTGGCATTTTGATGCATCCAATCTAGCCTTTTCCTTTTTGTGGTATGCCATTTTGTATTGGGTATCTTTGATAAAGCAAGCATGATAAGTGTTATTTTATAGCTAGAATGGCATTTTAATGCAGCCATCTAACCATGTCTTATTGTGTATGCCATTTTATATTGGGCATCTTTGAAACCAACTATGATAAGTGTTAATCCATGGCTAGACTGGCATTTAGATGCAGCCAGTTTGGACATATTTTCATACTGTGGCAGGGCATTTTTAATGATAAAGCCAACTGGAATATGTATTCATGTGGGGATACTGCCATATTTTGGCAGAACAAGCGTGAACATGTTTTCTTATAGTTTAATTATTGGCATTATGCATAAAGCAAACATGAATATGTGCTTATACGGGAATACTGGCATATATTAGTGCAGACAGCATGGAAATGTATGTAGCCAGCGTGAAAATGTTATTATACTGTCATATATATATTGGGCAAAGGCAACCCGAAAATGTGTTGGCAAAATGCTCCTCTACACTGTTGGTGACTTGCATCTATTGGATTTTTTCATGAGTTACCGTAAAAAAACAATTGCAAACTGTTTGGCATTTTACCAATTTCCTTTTCAAAAGTGTGCTGTAAAATGCACCATTTTAAGTATTTACTTTAAACAAATCTTGGGGTTGGGGCCCCAACACCTCTTTCTTAGTTCAGGCTCCCTCACTACACTACATCACACTGGCATAGTTCGGGGAAATATTTGCGCCCCTCCAATAAAAAAAATCACTACCCGCCATTGGGATGTACAGACAGAAACTGAAATCAGTGAACAATTCTACGGGGCAAAGTGAGATTCCTGCAACCATTGCTAAAGAACCAAGGGAGCAGTTGCCTCTTTTCTCCCTGTACTTGATCCTTTAAGTGATATTTCAACCGTTAAACAGACTATCGTTAACTATCATTTGAAACTGAGGTATGAAGGATATCCCTTATGTTGTTAAACTGACTATTTTTGACTTGCTATTATTTAAAGCTGACCTGGAATTGATGTCTCTTCTGCTAAATACTACCTCTAACTACACATTATTTGAAGCTGTGCTACGAGTGATGTCTGCTTGAGGTAAAAGAATGCAGTCTCTTGCTTAGTGCAAGGGCATTTTTGCAACTGTTGAACATGAGTTAACTTTTTAGGAGGTATATTAACTTGATGCTAAACTTTTATTGCATTAAACCTACTCTGAACATGCTTAATGACATGTTATTTTAACCGGATTGGTAAAATTTAGGTATACTTAAAGTATTGCTTGTCAACCCATATTTGATGTGCCACCACCCTCCCCCACCATGTTGTATTTGTGTGCCCTGGTTTGCCTTCCCCCCAATACTGATTTCTAGTGACGCCACTGCTTACTACTCCAACAATGAAAACATCAACACTGCCTAAAATTGAGTTTCTTGACTCCTTCGATACGCAAGCAAATATACACCTGTCTTCCCCCTGAAAATGACATACATTAACATCAAAGAAGCTGAATACCTTAATATCACTGGCAATGATGTACTTCTGTGCTTCGAATGATGATGCATCTTAACATTAATAACAATGACGTTCTTTCACTCTTGGAACCGCAATTAACCTTAATATTGATGTCAATGACGTACTTCCACCCTTTGAATGATTACGAATTCGGCCTCAAGGGTTTGTTGTTTGGATTAAACCCGTGAGTTGCAGATCAGTTAACAGCTCTGCTCTAAAGATGAAGTATCACAACACCTTCAATGATGTATTGATTTATTTTTGACTGTATGGCTTGATCATTCAGTACTTATACTACCTCTCTGCAGCTTCATTGCCCTTTCTTACCCAACCATGTGGGAGAGAAGGGACTATGGAGAACAGGGCCAGTTCTAAAATATATGTGACATAAGAAGTGTGATGCCTACTAATTTGCACATGGATTCACATCACTGGAAGTGATATCAATCTGCAAACTTTGGCTCTATAAATATTTTTGGACTACATTTCTCATGATCCTAATGGTAGCTGTAGTCCACTACATCTGGAGGAGGGCTCAATGCATACAAAAATATAGCAATATCATTTATCTTTCTATCCGCCACCTCCTCCCTGACTGGCCCCACCCCCACTTGTTAAAGGGGAAACCATATTGTGCCTCCTTTTGATTTATATTGGCCTAAGCCTAGTCGCTCTGCAAAGAAAACCGCGTTGCAAAGTTCCGATTTTAGATCGACTTTGCCGCCATTTTAGAATCATCTGCCATTTTGATTTCTGTTTGAATGATTCTCGGTTCTAAAATGGTGGACTGTGTTTCTAACTTGCAACCAAGCTTTCCCGACCTTTGAGTTCTGTTAATGGTTAGACTGTCCAAAGGCCAACTGTTTAGACTAGGTAATGAGGCCTTGTACTGAGTATGACTTGTTGTCCTAGGATTGTTTGCGCTAACAAGCCTCATCCACAAATACACATTGATGACAATGTTATGCAAACGCCAAGCGTGGACACTGGCAGAACTACATTGTGTTGGGATATGTACTAGGGCTTACTGCTGAATCCAAGAATAAACTTCACCATTGTAACTTGATGGAAATACAAAATCATGTAATCCATGTGCATATTATTGTATAAGCTGTATGTGAACTCGGCAAAAACTCTAGACCGCAGATTATTAACATATAGAGGGGCTGGATAATATAATATTGTTAGAAATGTATAAAAACCTGAATGTTTAGATGTCCAGCACTCTCCCTCCTCACTCTGACGGGCTGGTACACATTGCGGGGTGTTGAGAGCCAGATAGCTATATGTATCAGATCTGTGTTTCTTTGTAACTGCGTGGTATTAAAGATCTGTGAATCTTTATAGCCCGTGTTTCGTGTATTTCCTTTTGCCTTTTGTGGTACTCAGCCTCGATATTTCCTTGCTTTTACAGATGGCGCCCAAATAGGGACCCTCAAGATTGATGCCATCTCGTTGAAGTGTTGACGCGGCTATCGGACCGGGATCAGACGGTGAGAAAGGGGGCCCCTTCTTGGATGAGACATGACAGCTCCACAGTACTGCACGACCCAATCCCTGGACGGTGAGCCTGCGGTCCGAGACGGCATCTTGACGAGGGTCCATATATCGAGGCAGGCAGTTTTGCCGAAATCAACAAGCACGAGGGTCCTTTGTTGTCCTTTGTAATACGATCAGACCTCCCTTAGTTCTTTGATCAGGTGAGTCGTGACCCGATTCTTAAGTATCCTGATAATTTGATTTGGCGTATTGTCCTTGCGAGAACAATTATTGACCAGGTAACACCAGGAATCTGATATGCCTGAGAAATTGTCTGCCTGTTTCAGGGCATTATTCCGCAGAGACAGACAATCTTTGGAATTTGGCCGTCCGGCGCCATAGGAGGGGTCGCCGGCGTGTACTATGTACTGTAAGCACGGCATTGGTAGTATAGTGTTCAATGATATTTGGCACAGACAAACTAGACATGCTTCCGAACTTCAGTGGCCAATCAATGGTAGTTTTGAGATTCCTCATATAGAATATTTAGAATCTATAATGTTAAAGAAAACAGCTAGACCTGCAGCATTTGATGTATTGCAAAATTGGAAAAAAGAAGCTATGCAGCAACTTACATGTAGAGAGAAACATGCGCGCAGACATATGTCCAACGCTGAGAAAGCGTTATTGTATGATCAAAACAAACAGTCAGAGTCAGTTAGAAATATGGATAGGGCTTCTCAACTCGGCATTCAGAAAATATACCCATCTAAAGATTTTCATGTGTCTGATGAATTAATTGACAAGCTTCTAAATGACCGAAGGCCTGGTGCCACTGCACCACCTCCGTATGTACCTATTCCTGTTGCTTTAACTCTTCCTGCTGTTGTTCCTCCTCCCATACCAATTCCTGCTCCTCCTATTGTTCCTCCTATTGCTCCTCTTCCTCCGATTATTGTTCCTTCTCCTATCGTCGCTCCTCCACCTGTACCTCTGCCTTTGCCTACTGTTATGGGTTTGGTAGATATTTGTCTCCTGCACCAGTGAAAGTACCTTTATTACTGATTGTACAGGATTTGTCTACTCTTTCTCTTCCTAACGGTTCTGTTCCGCTTATAGTTGATAAGGGAGCGGAATCAAAGTTTGTAAATCGCAATACAGTGTCTAAAGAGAGAAAGCACGATTTGAATGCATGGGCTAGACAGTGCATGAAGAAGGGTGAACAATCTGATGTATTTGCTACACTCTCTAATTTAGTAAGTTTTCCTGAGAAAAATGATTTTATCGAAGGACTGGGAATTCATTTATCCGTAATGTTGAACAAACTGAATGACGTAGATCTCCCATAAGGGTTGATGGATCTGAGTGGTTTAGCATATTCAAGAGATACTGCAGAGAGAGTATATGAACACACCGAGAGGGTTTTTGAGTATAGAAGGGAGTTAGAAAGGTTACGGAATGAAGAAATAGATGGTGATAGTTTGAGCGCTATTTTTGTATAGAAACGGTTCCTTCCTCTTTGTAAATCGATGAGTGAGGAAACACGAATTTGCACAAGAGATCCAATTAGATGGATTTCAGACATGTCGATATCTCCCATAGAAGTATATGACACTTATAGTCAGTATATGCCAGAACTGTAGAGGAAAGTGATACAGGTTATGGTAGAACACCTGCAGGATGAATGTATAAAAAGAAAGATTTGTTGTCCCGCAGAATTATTGAATATCTATAAGAGAGCTTTTTCGTCTGACACTCCTTCAGCTGCTTTAGCACTCGATTTAGCTCTGTTGCTCAGTAAGCGTTCGGAGTTGCCTACTTCTCAGTTGCCTATGAGAGAGGTTCCGCCGACATTTGTCCCTAAAGTTGAGGTTCCGGCTAACGCTGCAACGGGTGTAGCCGCCTATGACATTGATGCACATTATGTATCACAGTTCGTTCACGTCCCATTCTCGAGACAGGAAGTGAACACCATTAGACAATCCATCCCAGATATTAGAAAGAATCCGACAGGGTTCTATAAACAAATGGAATCTGTCTTACAGTCGTCAGTATTTACTCTGGGTTATATAGATTTGCTATTTCCTGTAGTCCTACCTGCTGATTTGTGGAAACAGATTAGGACAGTAGATGATGTAGCAGGGTTAAGGGACACTTGGGATAATTTGGCTAGGCAAAATAGAGAAAGGAAAGCTGGTGAGAGACCACCACAGGTAATGCTGACTTTGCCTGATAGAATAGTGACAAAACTGAAAGCCTTAATTCCTGAGAGAAAGATTGTCTGGGACAAACTTACTGCTTGTGTCCAAGGAAGTCTGAGGGCGCTACCAAATTCTTTAATTGGTTTGAACAAGTGTTTTCAGATTTCAGTGGACAAGATTTAAGCACAGAGTCTGGAAAACGATTATTTGTAGATACATTTGTGCGTGGATTGTTACCTGACATCCAGTCGCAAATTATGACTTCCGAGAGCGCTTGGCAAGCTAAGACTCAATCTGAAGTGTTGCATATGGTTCAGTATTATGAAAACCGAGTCAATAATGAAAAAGAAAGGATAGAAAAGAAAAAGGGAGACTTTAAAACTAAGGTTTTGTTGCAACACATTGTTAGAGGTCCTAGAGGGGTAGTACACAGTTTAGGGGACAGTATGTTCCACAAGGTAATCTGCCGTTGGGTCCTGTACACGTGAACCAATGTGCTTATTGCAGACAAGAGGGTCATTGGCGAGCACAATGCCCGATCCTCCAGCAGAGGTCGAATAACACATTTGGCATCATGGGTAGACGATCCAGAGGCCGCCCTGGGGCAGGGGGTCCTGGTAGAAGCCAGTTTTCTCAGAATTCACAGTCTTCTTCACAATCAATCAGTCACTGAGTGTGGATAATAGAAACATTTTTGATCATCCTTCTACTGCATATCTCTCTGAAGAGCTTCCCTTTGGTGATATATTGTTTCGCTAGGATTGCCCGAAGCAGGGTTTGGTACCGACGCCTATTCCCGTTAATCAGAAAGGTCCCTACGTTGAAATGATAGTGGGAATTAGGAAACATCTATTCTTGATAGATACAGGAGCACAGAAGTGTTCCATTGACCATTCACGGGTTCTAAACATTCCACTGTCAGGGCAAACCAATGTTTCTGTAGGGTTTTCTGGTTAGTCTGGTTTCTTCGCCGGACAACTGTCCATTTCTTTTGACATCGAACTGTGGTGAGAATTTGCTGGGGTTGAATCTGTTGAAGGAATTAAATACGGTAATTCATTGTTCTGCGGATGGAGTGTGTTTGACGATTTCACCACAGCAATTTTCTGCCTCACAGTTCCTGACTAGACCTTTGCCGACGGAATTTAGTGACGTTCCGGAGTGTTTATGGGCGATTGATGACAACGATGTTGGTGTTTTACAGATTGAGCCTGTTAAAATCATTTTGAAACCAGGAGTAAAGTTGCCACGTATTTCTCAGTATAAGATTTTGGTTGATTGTGAGCAAGCTTTGAAGTGTATAGTTTCTGATTTTGTACACCATGGGGTAATTGAAGAGATTGCAGGTAGTTTGTGCAATAGTCTGATTTTACCTGTGTATAAGAAAGGAGATAATGCAATTCCTTTTCGTTTTATCATTGATTTACTCGCTATCAATAAGATTGTTGCTCCACAATTTCCTATTGTGCCTGATGTAACAACGATATTAACTATGATCCCAGCTTCTGCTACTCATTTTAGTGTCGTAGATCTTAAGAATGCTTTCTTTAGCATGCCCATACACAAGGATAGCAGCTACCTGTTCGCGTTCACCCTAGGGGGACGTTTGTTTACATTCACCCGTGCGCCACAGGGGTACACGGAAAGTCCGAGCATCTACAGTAGGGCTTTGAAAGAACAGCTTGATACACTCGAGTTGCCCACTACTTGTACATTGCTTCAGTATCTTGATGATCTTCTTTTAGCTGCAGATTCAGAAAGTGCCTATAAGGAGAGCTCTGTGTTGTTGCTTATTCACCTAGCAAAACATGGACATGAAGCTTCACTGAAAAAGGAGGGAAGAAGGTTGACGCCTGAACGGATTAAAATCATTTCTAGCATGTCTGTCCCAAATACACAGAAGGAAGTCAGAGCCTTGATAGGAATGGCTTCTTACTGTGGGCAGTGGATCCCAAACTTTTCGCTAGTGATTAAACCAATGTTGGCTTTGACAAAGAAGGGCATTTCTTTGCCATGGAACTTGGAACACCAGAAAGCTTTTGATCTGCTCAAGACTGCACTGTGTTCAGCACCAGTTTTGGGCACGCCAAATTATGAAAAGGCCTTCGAGTTGTATGTGCATGAACGTGATGGATGTGCTTTGGCTGTATTAACGCAGGAACATGGGGGGAAAAATAGGCCGTGCGGTTACATTTCCTCCGCCTTTGATCCTGTTGCATGCACTTTGCCGAGATGTCTGAGGGCTGTCGCTGCTGCTGATGCGTCTGTAAAACAGAGCAAGGGTATGGTCCTAGGCCATGCTTTAACCTTGTTGGTACCTCACTCTGTAGATGTTCTATTAAATAGAACACAAACACACCACCTCACTTCCGCACAATTAACGAGATATGAATTGATCTTGTTTGCACCTCTTAAGAGGTGTTGTGTATTGAATCCGGCTGAACTGTTACCTTTCCCGCAAGGTACTGCTTGCAGTGACAAAATGTCTCATGACTGCCTTTATACCACAGAACAAGAAACTAAAGACAGGACTGATTTGAAAGATACACCTTTGAACGACCCACAAGGGGAGCTGTTTTGTGATGGCTCCTGCTTCAAACTTCCAGTTGGTACATCCACTGCTGCTTATGCCATTACTACACTAAGCACGATCGTGGAAACCAAGAGAATTTCACATAACTCCGCGCAGGCCGCAGAGATTATTGCATTGACTCGAGCTTGTGAACTTTCCGAAGGGCTTAGAGTAAACATATATACTGATAATCAGTATGCTTTTGGGGTAGTTCACAACTTCGGTAGACTTTGGGCAGAATGAGCTTTCTTGACCTCATATGGAATGAAGATTCAATATGGCACCTTCATAGTTCAGTTACTTTCAGCGCTTGCACTTCCCACCCAGTTAGCAATTATGAAATGCGCAGCGCATCAGAAAATCATAAATGATATAGGAAAAGGGAACGCTCTCCATGACCAGATAACCAAAGAAACTGCTACTGATCTCTATTCAGATATGTACACTACAAGGGAAGCCACAAATGGCTGTACCATAGATGAAGGAATTGAGTCTATGAAGACTATCGAAGCCAATGCCACTCTAGAAGAAACTAAGCAATGGGCTGAGGGCTTGGCGAGGTTGGATGATGATGATGGGTGTTGGCTGGATAACTTAGAGGGAAAATGGATGCTGCCAGATGCGTACGTTACTATGATGGTCGCAATGGCTCATGGCCCCACCCACATGTGCGCTAGGACGATTTGCAAAATGTTAGAAAATGTCTGGGTAAATGATAACACCCCGAAAACAGCTAAGCGTTTTGTCCAGAGATGCATGGTCTGTCTACAGCACAATATGGCAAAGGGCACGTCGACACCACGGGGTAGTTTTGGTCCACCTTCTGTCCCCTTTGAAGTGATCCACTTTGAATTTATTGAAATGGAGTGTTTTAATAATTTTAAATTTGTTTTTTTTGTAATTTGCCCCTTTAGTAAATGGGTTGAAGCCTTTCCTGTAAAAGATGCCACAGCAATGACAACGGCGAAAACCATGCTTAAGGAATATTTTCCTAGGTTTGGTTTGCCGAGGGTCATCTGGTCGGAAAATGGTCCACACTTTATCGCTGCTGTAATTCTACAGATATGTGCGGGATTACAGATCGATAAACGGTTCCATTCGGCTAGACATGCTCAGAGTGCTGGATTGGTAGAAAGACACAGTGGAATCTTGAAGAACAAGCTCGCTAAGACGTGTGCCAGCACCAATTTGAAATGGCCGGACGCCTTACCGATAGTGTTACTCTCAATGCGCACAACCCCACAGACTAGGACTGGGCTCTCCCCATATGAAGTGGTAATGGGTAGGCCAGCTAACATTTGGAACCTTCCGAAACCTAGGGCACTAAGGGACATTGAGCATGTACTTCTTTCCGAGTATTGTGACCAGTTAAATAAAAATCTGTATTTGATTTATCAACAGGTGCGAGACGCCCTCTCAGCAAAATACAAGGGGGCAGGTCATAGCATCCGACCTGGAAACTGGGTGCTCGTCAAAGCATTTGAGAGAGCCTCCTGTCCCGCACCGCAGTGGAGAGGGCCACACCAGGTCCTCCTGGCCACACAGACAGTGATACGGGTGGCAGGCAAGAAACATCGCATGTCAAGAGGATACCTTTCCCTTTGCCACACAACAAGGACGATACGGAGAAATGTACTTTCTCTGCTCCCAACGATCATTCAGCATTGAGCAGTACTGAGAGTGCTTCGGAGACGCTCCCTGAGCCCGAGGGCTTGGGGAAAGATCTGCTTCATCTCCACACTCTTCTGCAGATCCTTTTGCATCCTTGTCAGGTTCTGCTGCAAATTCATCACTTCCATCAGGAAGCAACGACACACTGTTCACAGATCACACTGTATCAGGAGTCACAAGGTACAATCTTGTCCACGGAGCTAGACTTACTGCACGGTTCGGCTGTGCCAACAACAGAATAATCACAGGGCTTGTCCTTCGCCCCATCTTTTGCATCTGAAGGAAAGTAGGTGGCTGGGGATAGGGTAAGACTAAGAAAATGCGTGATCTGGAGATCACCAGCAAACGGACTACGGAGTTTTCGTTTCAAAGGAACAATGCCTGTTATTGCCTCTACTCGTACGGAACAAATAAGTGACTGTGTGGCCAGCAAAGACAATGGACGATCAAATACATGGTCTTTCAAAACGTATTGTTTTCTTGTAATCATGTTAACCGCTTTCACAATAGTAGTTACCTTAGGATTTTGGTACATGGAAGAAATACGTCCACTCGAAACATTTTTGCCTACTGAAAATGTACCCACTGTACCTTTCGTGCATCTGCACACTCTATCTCCTAGAGACTTTCAACACAGACAGAGTTACCACAATAACACACTACTGCTTATAATGAATGCAACTCATGCCAAATTGAACAGGTCTAACTGTTGGGTCTGCTCTCATTTACCGCAACATGGGGAAAAAGGGTTGGGCTGGTATATTCATCCTTTCCCTCTAACTACTGCATGTTATGCTTCTCTAAGGGCACTATTCTTTGGCCGATGGAATGATAGCATCTTGGGGAACTTGATGGAACGAATTTGAATGAGTTTGAAAGGCGAGTTCTAACGTCCCTGGGATTCTCACTTTTCACAAATAGGAGCAAGCTGAATGTTGCTTCCATTAGGCCTTCTGATAGACTGTCTAGACCTTTTCAATCTTAGATCTGTTTCAAGGTGGTTCCTATAGGCAATAGGGATGCCACGCCACCTTCCTATGCTGTTAACCATAGTCCCAACTCAGTTTTTTTCTGCATACAGAGGAATTGTACTCAGTCAATGGGTGATTTCAAAGGTTGCACCAATGTTGCAAACTTGACCAGTGAGGACAGACCTTTGTATGTAGGCAAACCTGTCTACTTCGTTTGCGATAATGAAGCTTTCCTATGGCTACCTAGGGATTGGCAGGGAACCTGTTATTTAGGAATTCCGTTGCCAGGGGTCTTCATAGCTAGTACCACAGAAATATCTAGGGCTTGTCCAAGGCAGGACGAGAATAGCGATACTCCTCCACAAATTCTGGCGATGTAGCGAAATCCTTTGTACCATTTTGGGGTCAGATTATGAATTCCGAGGATATCAGAAGACTAGCGAGAGTACTGGAGAAAACCATCAACCGGACCACTGACATACTCTATAACATGACTCTAGAGCAAAAGGCAATCAGAATAGTGGCACTACAAAACCGGATGGTATTAGACGTCATCCTGGCTGAGCGTGGTGGAGTATGCAAATTAGTGGGGTCTGTTTGTAGCGTTTTCGTGCCGGATTCCTCCCCAACCATCTTTAAGGCTATACAAAATCTGCACATCCTTAGTTCAGAAGTGCATGTTCCCGAGGGGAATTGGGATCTTAGTGCTTGGTTCTGGGACTTCTTATGATCTTGGGGATGGAAGCTTCTTTCAGTCTTATTGACTATTCTGGGAATTCTGTTGTTCTGCCGTTGCTGTGTACAATGTCTTCCTGCCATATGTTCAGTGTTAGGGGCATGTTGTGCACAGACGATGGGAACGTTAGGATCAAAGTTACGCGCACCGGAAAGATTGACCCATGAATTTGTGTTGAAGGAAATTTCTGTTACAGACCTTATGGCGATTGATATCTCTGATGAATGTGATTCAGGTTGTATGGACATTGAGACGTGGAGTTACTCGTAAAGTGACTAGTTGAAGTTTAGTGCTTAGCCTAGGCCAAAAGGAGGGTTTGTTAAACGGGAAATCATATCGTGCCTCCTTTTGATTTATATTGGCCTAAGCCTAGTCGCTCTGCAAAGAAAACAGCGTTGCAAAGTTCCTATTTTAGATAGACTTTGCCGCCATTTTAGAATCATCTGCCATTTTGATTTCTGTTCGAATGATTCTCTGTTATAAAATGGTGTACTGTGTTTCTAACTTGCAACCAAGCTTTCCCGACCTTTGAGTTCTATTAATGGTTAGACTGTCCGAGGGCCGACGGTTTAGACTAGGTAATGAGACCTTGTACTGAGTATGACTTGTTGTCCTAGGATTGTTTGCGCTAACCAGCCTCATACACGAATACACACTGATGACAATGTTATGCAAAAGTCAAGCGTGGACACTGGCAGAACTACATTGTGTTGGGATATGTACTAAGGGTTACTGCTGAATCCAAGAATATACTTCGCCATTGTAACTTGATGGAAATACAAACTCATGTAATCCGTGTGCATATTATTGTATAAGCTGTATGTGAACTCGGCACAAACTCTAGACCGCAGATTATTAACATGTAGAGGGGCTGGACAATATTGTTAGAAATGTATAAACACCCGAATGCTTAGATGTCCAGCACTCTCCCTCCTCACTCTGACGGGCTGGTACTCATTGTGGGGTGTTGAGAGCCAGATAGCTATCTGTATCAGATCTGTGTTTCTTTGTAACTGCGCAGTATTAAAGATCTGTGAATCTTTATAACCCGTGTTTGGTGTATTTCCTTTTGTGGTACTCAGCCTCGATATTTCCTTGCTTTTACACACTGACCCCAATTCCATCTGCACTCTCCCTCTCCCAATACAAACCTCATACTGGGTCCTTCCTTTCCAGCACTCCAACCCCCCAAAACAGTCTATTACAACTGTAATTTCCAAACTGAAAAAACACAGCCATTGCTTTCAGTCATTGTCCCACACAGCATGCAGCTTTATGCACCCTCCCCTTTCTAATCACCCTTAATTTACATCTCCTTAAGCAGCATGCCAATAACCACACCAACCCCACGCACACCTGTGCCTGCAACAATTTCACATTAATTGTGCCTACATCCAGAAGACAAACACTGATCACTGCGGTGCAGGACTATGTGGTGGTTCGGGAATAGCTTTTATGTCTCAAGCAGGTTATTGAAATAAACAAATTGTGAGAAACCTGAAGGCACTCTCACAACTACTCCCTTGAGATCGTCTGCTTGGCTGGACAGGGACAGGATATCGCTTTTGGATCCTGACCCTGGGGGTGGACAGGCGAGGGAGGATCACCTGAGTGGAGGGTCGTTGGGGTTTGGGGAGAGGGCACCTGAAGGCGAGACATGGTATCCCTCTTTTCTAACACTGATCTATCCGACCCTCCCTCAGCCTTCAAAGGGTATTGCCAATCCTATCCATCCTTCCCCCTTTATTCCCACAAAGTACTGAGATGAGGAAGAAACCTCAAAGAGCAATACACATTTCCTATAGAAAATATCACTCTAGTACTGGGGCAAAGAAGAGGGGTTTGGAGGAATACAAGACTGAAGGTCAGGCATGTCCCATTGATTGGGCTGAATGCAGTCAGGCAGAAGACCCAATGACTCACACCTGAGGCTCCTTAATATGGCTCAGTTGTATAAAAGGTGGAACACACAAGAGAGAAGGGGACGAGCAGCAGGGAGTCCGGCCCAGCCAGTAGTGAACCTGTGGAGAGTGGAGCACTGAGACACTGAATAATTGTAGAGCAAAGCAGTCTACAGAAGCGTGGCGAGGAAGCTGTGTCTCTAGGGAGCTGAGGTACTCAGAAGCAGGGAGCCGTGTGGACTATCGGTCCCTTCATTGTGGCTTTCTCGCATTACAAGAAACCCTTTGCGCGAGCATTTGAAAGTTGCTGGCTACATTGTGTCGGAGGGGTCGCATGCAGCAGGCACATTTTTCGAAAGCCTCCGAATCTGTTGAAGCGTTAATGAGAGAACAAACAAATGTTAAGCCAGCAAAGATTTGCCTGAAGACATTGTATAAAAAGGCTATCATTGGGAGCTGGCAAAGTAAAGTCGATGTAGATTATAAAAGGGGTGATGAAGAAAGCTGATCACCTAAAAGGGAACTTCTAATGTTTGAGTAAACATAGTAAAGGAAGTCAAGTAAAGGTGAAAGACAGCTCTGACAGTTAAGAAGGCAAGGGCCCTGGTTGCATGACCTGTAGTGGGTGGACTGCACGGTCTGTCAACTGCACCCGGACCCGAGAGCCCCAACCAACCCATTACAGTTGTTTAAGGAAATTTGAAAGCAAGTAACAGTTGAATAGTGTGAACAAGTGCTTTTGAGCTTGGGGAAGGTAATCCAGAGCTCCTGTTGAATACTGTGAACCCAATTGAACATTGTGAACCAGTGCTTTGAGCTTGGGAAAAGGAATCCTGAGCTCCTGTTGAGCATTGAGAGCTTCGAACTTTGGGAAGGGAATCCCAAGACCTGATGGAACATTGTTGAAGTAATCAGCTATTGGAACTATATTGACTTTGGGGAAGGGAGCCAAAGAAGAGCTCAAGCTGAAAGCAGCTTTACACCTTATTGTTGAACACTATCTTAGTTGGTTACGAAAATCCCTACACAATGTTTAGTTCTAGATGTGAGGGCAAGCACAGGTTTTGACACAGACAGACCTTTGATTTGGACTCACGGACATAGACTTTCCGTATTTTATTTAGGAAGGAAAAATCCCACCTTAGTTATAGGGCAAGTTAGGCCTTGAATTAACCTGATATTTAATAAAAGATGTACCTATGAATTGGAAATCTGTTGTCTGTGTCATCTCTTGATACCATGCCTGTCTCACAAAATGCAAACCAGCCTTTCAATATGGCTCAGCAATGGGTGACACTAGAGCATACCCAGTAGGGCCCTAGTTTGAAACCCAACTTTGGGGAGTGGGTGGAGGGGGCGGGAGCACAAACAAAAATGTGCTCTTCACCTGCTGCCCAAGATCTGTGTCCAGCTTTTTTTGTGATGTGCAATGTGTGATTATCTTATATATATGAATTGGTCACATTACTGTCTATTTAACCATGATTGACTTTTTCAAAATACTTTATACTGTGAAATGGATTAACATTAATGTGCTTGCTTGTTTTGGCAGAGAAGGCCCAGTCAGATAGAGTGGGTTGCCCAGGATCACATTCTTTACTTAATTATAAAGCCAGGGTTTGAACCCTGTCTGTGATTTTGGCACTTGAACACATATTTCCACATCTTGCACAGGTACACACATGCATGAACATTTGGCCTTCAGGTGCTAAAAAATACTTTGTTACAGAATTGAATGAAAGTATGGTGAGGGATTCCACCTGCCCTCTCTGTTCTCCTAGGATCGTTTGTTTACATGTCTTTATAACAAAGCATTGTATAACAAATGCACATATAACGAAAATTATATAACGACAAAACATAACAAACCCCTCTTTCCCAGCCCTAAAAATCCACCGCAACCATTTCCCCAAAAGATTTAACCCTTTACCCCACCCCACATACATTTTCGTTATATTTTTCGTTATACAATTTTCGTTGTATATTAATTCGATATAAAATGTACGTTATAAAGACTATGGTCGTTTGCATTTGTGGGCAATTGTTTTACACACTGATAGCACTCCACTAGGGAGCTAGGCCTAACAACCTGTGTTTTTTATGATGACAATTCCCGACTCTAGCAGATGGTAAAATCTGTACCTAGAGGTTGATTTTTATAAAAGTTGGAAGCCTGTGCTCACTGTGCGTGGGTTTGCAGACCAGAGCAGTGATCTGCCTGGGGTATTAACACAGCAATTGTTTGTGTAGTGTGAGAATACTCCAGCTGGAATATCTATTATCTTTTATCATTGAAAATATACTGACAAATGTGTATTTTGTCATGGTGGCCCTGTGATGAAATTGCTACTGCTCTGAAGGAGCACAGGGATGAGTAGTGGGCGAAATTCCTACTTATCCCCACATTACCACTAAATCGGCAGTGATACCAGTTAAAGTTGAAACATGCACAGCTCAACAAGTGTACCTCCATCACCTCTTTAAGGTAGCATGGGACGAGGGCAGCTATAGGAGGGATGTAAGCTAGCACAGAAGTTGTACACCAAAATAATAGGAGGTCTAATCAAAGTTCTATAAAATGGGATACTTTAATTAAACTAAAAATACACTCAACTGATAAAAACACTAATGACGAAGTACTGTAAAAACAGAGAATTCAGACTTTTATTTATTTGCATTTTTAAAGCGCTCACACAGCCCGCAGGCATCGAGGCGCTGTTACAGGAATTGTGTTTTTTTTTCTTTCTTTTTTTTTGTTGCGGAAATGTAAATTTTTGTCTTAGTTTCGTATTTATAACGCGCTTAAATACCCAGAGGTTTCTAAGCGCGGACCCCGAGATCAAACCTGTGTTGCTTCATGTCGTCTTGCTTCCAAGGTGAACACGTTGCCGCTGAGCTATCCTCCCGGGATTTTGGAATAAAGGGGCACACTGGGGTTGAAGGCATGGATGCCAGGGAAACAGTTTCTGGTGAAAATGCTCCAGTTCAAGGTATTGTCTTAAAAAGGGAAAGAGTGGGGTCTTAAATGTCACTGGGACCCTTTAAAGCAGGCCATGGTTACAGAACCTCTATATTTATTGCTGCTTTGCAGGCTTTGGATTTTGGCACTGAGCTGAGGTCGAGTCAGGGAGTGGCATCGCCGGGATCCAACAATGTGGTGCGGTTCAGCAGAGGCGTAGGCTTGCCAGTTGAAGACATGTTGGGTTGGTGATGCTGGAAGACTCTGCAGCCTCGGATGTGGAGAAGTACAGACGTGCCTATGATGGCGAGTGTGCCCAACTGGCTTAACATAGCATCTTGGTACTGCAGCAGCAACATCTTGGGGTCCGAAGAAGCTGGTAACCATGCAGGCAATGTTGAGATGGGGGTGCTAGAAGACAGAGTGCCAGATATAGCAGCATATCAGCGTCGAGCGAATCTCTGAAATGTGTGAGGTGGACAAGTGTCAAGGTAAAAAATTACTCAGGTGGTTCCCTTACAGCAGGGTGGAAGATGCTGAAGGTACCCAAATCAGCATAAAAATGGTTTGGAGATGCAGGGAGAGGCAGGGGTCACTTAATTGGTTCTTTAATTGCTAGGGGACCCTGTTGTCGGCAATGGTAGTCCTAGGCCTGCACTTGCCAGTCTGGAAGGTTTATAGAGCGCACACAGTGGCGTAACACAACATTTGACTGCTCCCTTGTGAGCCATGCTGAGGGCCCCATCTCCCAAGCTTCTCAAAAAAGCATGGGATGTGCCACACTCTTGGCCAGCCTGACCCACCACGCATTTGCAATGACCAAGTATAGCGAGGTAGCCTAAGCCAATGAAATAGGCTTCAGGGGGCTTCTCCCTCTGAGGATATTTTTTGAATAATGGTTAAAATGGTGCATTATACAGAACACTTTCTGTGAAAAGGTGGGTAAAAAGTGAGACAGTTTGAATCGGTTTTGTAGGGTAACTTGTGAATAAATCCAATAGATGCATGTTACCAACAGAGAACAGGAGAATTTCCCAAAGCATTTTCATGATTCCTTTCCCCACAATATATGCCAGTATAAGAGACATTTGCATGCTGGCTGCATCAATATATGTCAGTATATTCATATATAAAACATACTCATGTTTGGTTTGTGCATTTATGCTACTAATGATGCTACCATTTTAAGAATGGGTATTTTACATAAATAACAATCAGGATTTCGTAGCTTCCATGGCACTGAAAGTGCATTACTGGACCTACAGACATACATGCTCTCCGGGCTGGAGTTGAGCAAGTCAGGGCTGCTGATGCTGTTAGATCTATTTGCAGCCTTCGACTTGCTAGACCACAGGATCCTGCTGAATCGGATGGCCACTGCCGGGGGTCTCTCAGCAGAGGCAACAAACTGGCTTAAGTCCTTCCTTGAAGGACATAGCTCACGAGTTCACTGGGGTGAAAGTGTATCAGACGCTGAAATACCACCTGCGGAGTCCCCCAGGGGGCATGTCTCTCCATCCTGCTTTTTAACATTTATATCATTCCACTGTGCATGGACCTGGAGAGTCTGGGTCTTTTTTTCTGCAACTATGCAGATGACTTCCAGTTGGCACTGGAGATCTGTGGGGACTATGAAAAAGATCAACAGAAGCTGGACTTGGTCTATCAGACCAAAAAGAGTTGGATGTCCGCAAATTGGCTATACCTTAACACTACCAAGACCAAGCTTATGCTATATGGCCCTCGGCAAGCCAGAGATAAGTTGAGTCCTCCCTATGTCAGTTTTCTGATTGACGGCAGCCAGATCCTAGTGGTGCATAATGTGAAGACCTTCAGCACTTATCTGGAAGCTAGTCTGGATAGTGGTGCGCAAGTAGAAGCCATTGTGAAAGGTACCAACTACCATCTCAAAGTGTTATGGAAAGTGGCCCCACTGGTTCCTGAAGAGAACCATAAAAAGCTGGTTAGAGCCATGATACTCCCGAGAAAACTACTGTAACGCCCTCCTAGGGGGCGCTAGCAAGTCATAAATCCAAAAACTGCAGAAGATCCAGAATGCAGCAGTGCACATTGTCTATCAGGTGAGCTGTACCAAGCCTACATCTGCGGCCAGGAAGATACTACACTGGCTGCCAGTTCCAGCTAGAATTCAGTTGAAATTGCTGACCACCTGCCATAAATGTGTTTTCGATGATGCCCCAGCCTACCTCAAGAATAGGCTGAGCCTCTATCAACCTAAAAGAAACCTTTGGTCTGCAAAGGCAGGCCTGCGTTAAGAGAGCTCGCGAAAAGGGCCGTGCCTTTCAAGTGCAGGCGGCACAGGCTTGGAATGCCCTGCCTGAACACCTACGCAATGAGGGAAACCATCTGGCCTTCAGAAAACTGTTAAAGACCATCATGTTTGTGTGATAAGATAAGATAGCTCCCCATTCTTTCTCTTCAGGGCGCCTTGGTGCCCTCGGGCTTTGGCGCGTTACAAGTGAGTTAACATAACATTACAACATAGCATAAGAAAACATGCCCGAGCTGCCTCCACCAATGTATGCCAGTTTGCCCGAATAAGAACAGACTCCTGTTGGCTTTGCCATTAAAAACACCATGCCACAATAATAAAACATGTTGAAACTGGCTGCACCAATATAGGCCAGTGTAGCCATATAATAATACTTATCACGCTTGCTTTATCATAGATGCCCAGAAAAAATGTCATGCCATACAAGTATCTGGTGAGACTGGCTACACCGAATGGCAGTCTAGTGCTGTAAAAACATGTATCGTGCTTGCTTTATCATAGATACCCAGTAAAAAAGTTATACCACAGTAAGAAATGGCTAGACTGGCTGCACCAAAATAGCAATCTAGCCCGTAATAACAATTATCATGCTTGCTTTATCAAAGATACCCATCAAAAAATATCATGCCGCAGTAAGACACGGGTTGGCTAGCTGCACCAAAATACCAGTCTAGCCACATAATAACACTTATCATGCTTGCTTTATCACAGATATCCAGTAAAAAAAATGCCTTTTCACAATAAGGAATGGCTAGACCGGCTGCAACAAAACACCAGTGTAGTATCATAATAACACATGCTTGCTTTATCTTAGATACCCAGTAGAAAATGTCAAATCGCTTTCCAAAATGCCAGTATAGCCACATAATAATATTTATCATGCTTCTTTATGACAGATACCCAGAGAAAAATGTCGTGCCATAAAATGAAATGATGAGACTGGTTGCACCAAGATGGCAGTCCAGCCCCATAGCAACACTTGTCATGCTTTCTTTATCGTAGATGCCCAGTAGAAATGTCTTTACACAGTAAGACATGGCTAGACCGGCTCCACCAAAATGGCAATCCAGCCACATAATAACACGTATAATGCTTGCTTTATCATAGATGCCCAGAAGAAAATGTCTTGCCAAAGTAAGAAATGGCTAGACTGGTTGCACCAAAATGCCAGTCTAGCATCATAATAACGCTTGCTTTATCTTAGACATGTATGCATATTCTTAAGTCAAGCGCCCAGATGCCTGAGGGCTAAGTGCATTATATAAATGTACTAAAATGAATAAATAACATTAGATGTCCAGCTAAAAATGTCAAATCACTTTACCAAAATGCCAGTGTATCCACACATTAACACTTATCATGCTTGCTTTATCATAGATTAGCAGTAAAAAAGTCAAATGGCAAAATGCCAGTCTAGCCACATAATGATACTTATCATGCTTGCTTTGTCATAGATGGCCAGTAAAAAATGTCATGCCACAGTCAGCAATGGCTAGACTGGCAGCACAAAAATGCCATTGTAGCCATCTAATAACACTCGTCAAGTTCGCTTTGCCACAAAATGCCAGTAAAATATGTCATGTTACTTTAGGAGAATGCCAACAATGCTCCAGTGCACTCTGAGCCCCTAGTGCCTCACACACACACATAATCAAATTCATACCCATTAACCCACCAGTCACTCACCCATACACCTTCTCTGGCATTCACTCACATGCACACCCAGAAATATTCACACTGCATTTTCCAGAAGCACACCCACCCAGAACATTTATACACATTGCATTATCATTCACACAACATGTGCACTCACACCCATACATACACACACCATTCTCACACATTCACACACAGGCACACATACATACATAAACCATTCACACACACTCACACACAGGCACACATACATACATAAACCATTCACAAACACTCACACATGCACACACACACACCCATACATACATACAAATCCGACACTCACACATGCATAATACACACATACACTAAATATACAAATGAAAAAAGGCTTTCCCACCTGTTTCTCCCACAGCTTTGGACCACCGGACTCAATGCTCTGCCTTCACTCCAGGTCTCAGGCTCCCGCGCTCCAAGCAGATAGGAATCAGGGAGAACTTCCTAGTTCCTATCTGACACGTGCAGGAGAGCAGGAGCAGGAGTGCCCCCTTCCCGCTCTACTAGCCAGTCACCACTGCAATCAGCCCATTCCAATCCTAACCCTGACTTTAATCAGAGTGACAGCTGAGGCAGGGCTTGGCTTCTGCACCACGTGGTTCCTGGTGGCCCCTGCTATGCCAGCAAGAGCACATGCAGGGTCTGTCTTTTCTAGTGGGCTTGTTCCTGGATACAAATGTTCTCAGTTTATAGTAGGCCTAGTTCAGCAAGAGGTCACCTTAAATGTCCCTCGGGGTTGGTTGAGGGAAAAGGTTTGCCCTTTTCTTGGAAGTCTCTGTCATCACCTATGAAAGAGGACTCTTGAGCAGACTACCCCCCCCCTCCAACAAACGTCCAGGTGTAATCCTTCTTCAGTAGTCCAAAGATGATTCAACAGGGGTGTCATCTCAACCCCTTAACTGAGCAATATTCTACAGTGGATTGGCTCCCTCCTAGCCTTCTGTAAGGGGTCCAATCCTGGCTGCTGTTTCAGAGTCTTTGCCCTGGTGATGCTATACCAGAGCGCTTTCTCTGTAGGGGAGGGGGCAAAGGAGGTTTGGGAGCCCTGGGAGAATCCTAGATTGTTGTCCCTTCTGTGGAATGGTGCTTCTCTGCGGGCTACTCTTATTACGCCTTTTCCTGTTTGCCTACATCAAGGAGTCTCCATTGTGGGATTTCCTTTGGCCTCTTAGAGTCTGTCCTTTGAAGCACTAGACCTCTCCCTGATAAAATTCCTGTCTTCCTAGATGATGATATCCCTTTTCCAGAGAAGACAAAAGCGTTTGCTGGGGCTGAGCTCCATGATTTGTTTTGGGTGAAACTCAGCTCCATACAGTAAATACTGAGGTCCTAACAGGAATGTCACTAGAAACTGTGGGGCGCAATCAAAGACCCGCAAACCAACAGAACTGAAGGGCCATGTGAAAAAGGCCTAACTGTCTTTACCAAAGGAAAAGCAGCATTTTAATTCACAGAGGAAGAAGAAATTAAAAAAGGTCCCTTTCACATGAAAAACAGGATTTTTTAAACACTCATACAAAAAAGCTTTGCATGTGTGTTTGCAAGTTAAAGCAAGACATGAGCAAAATGTCCCCCTGCCAACATAAAGATCTCATGGAAAAGACGGATCCGGCAATAACCCTGCCAATACTGCCGGCAGGTTGCCGCCAGACCTGTAATAATTTACTGGCATCTGACTTCCCGGTGCCACCAGCAGCCCAGGAAGTCAAGCGCCAGTAAATTGTAAGTCCCCATTCCGAGAGGACTCTATGGAAGTGGGGACATGGAAGCACTGGCACCTTTGCTAATGGTGCTGTTGCTTCCGTGAAGGGTTTGCCTACTGTGACCGCTGCGCCCGGCAGGGTCAGACAAACACGTAGTTTGAAGGTCTGGAAACAAGGATGCCGGTGAATTTACCGGTAACTTGTTTCCAGACCGGCAACATTGTAATGAAGCCCATGGTGTGTGTGTTGACAAAAAGTAAGGTAGATTATGCTTCACATGCAAAATACTGCCAAAACATGTGAAAAGAAAAGCCTACTTGGTTGCCATGAACAGTTCCTGTAGGCTTATTTAGGCAGTCTATGCGGGTGTCTTTCTGCAAGGGAAATACAGAGAAGGCTAAAACAAAAATGTAATCCAAGTGCAGATTGGAAAAGCACATCACATTACTGGTTGAGAAATAAATGCAGCGTTTTCGCTTACACTGCCACCCATCAAAAAGTGGTGCACTGTGACGGTTCAGGCTCACTTTTCAGCAGGGAAATGAACAGCAGATAGTTAAAAGTGTATTTTATTAATGTCTGAAAGAAACAGCCCTGTTCTCTGGGCGAAAATGCAAAGTGGACCCTGCAAACACACTGTGGGGGTCATTACGACCTGGGCGCAAAGGGATAACGGGCACCGGTAATGACACCGGTGCCGGTAATCCCTTTGCGCCCTATTCCGAGGTCCCTTTGCGGGTCTCTCCCTTAACGCCTGGTTTTACCAGGCGTTATAGACGGGACCTGCAAAGGGATACCGGGGTCAATAACGGTACCGCAATTTGCAGTACCGTTATTGACGCCTTCCCATTGAGCTCTATGGGGGCTCAAATGGGAATGGGGAATGGCTTTTCAAATGGGGACTCACCGGTCCCGCAAAGGTCGGAACAGACTGGTAAGTCCCCATACCACCAAGTCGTGGCGGTAATAGCACCATGACCAGCACCAACTTCAGAATGAGGCCCTGTATGTCAAGGAATCAAGGCTGATGTTAGAAAATGCAATATATTAGTCCATTTCAGCCAAGGGCAAATGGTGGGGCTCTGGTCAAAATTCAGAAAGAACTCCCCCACGGAAAGCTTGGCTGGCATCCCAACTGTTCACAACTGCAGTAAAATATGTCCTGCTAAAAGGTGCTGAAAACAGACTTTCCCTGGACGTAGTGTCTCTGAGGGCAGTTCTGAGCAGGTAAAATGCTTGGGCTGATGCATGAACAAAATAGGAGGGAAGTGTGAACATAGGGGCTATAATTAAGGCTGAACTCTGGAGAAAGAAATACAGCAAAATAGAAGATTTTCAGATAAGGGGACAGGAAGCCAGATGTCTGCAGTGGAGGATCTCTGTGTAGCAAATGCATCCCCCATTTACGATCTGCAGCCTACACCACAAGCAACAAATAGACTAATCAAAATGGCTTACCAAGAGACACAAATGGCCTGGAGGAAGGGAACCTCATATCTGCACATATGAAGAATCCCTTTTTTTAAATGGGCTGTCACAATTGTGGCTTTTCCTCAGAAACTACAGATCACACTGAATACATGTCTGTTTTATTTTGTAGATAATTTCAAGGCGATTTGGGTGATATAAAATTCCTCCATCAGAGACTTAAGGAATTGTAAGGGAAAGCTAAGATGTATTCCTGGCTGCTTTTAACATGTCCCAAATGTGAGAGTTTGTGTGCTGCTGGAGGGTAAGATTAGGAATATGGGTAATAAATGAAATGTTCCTAACTGTTATGCTTTTTGTAAAAATGGCAGAAAATTGCCAAACAGCTGTACAACTTGGTCCGGACCCAGCTGTTGTTGTATTAAATTCCTTGTGATTAGCTGAATTGTAAAATATATATATGTATTGGTAGTTGCTAGTAAAATTATGAAGTTATGCCAGATAACTTGTTTTTGACAAAAATCTGACATGAGAACAAAAGGGATTGCAAATGGAAATTGTCATATGTCTGCTCCAGACTCCTAAACCAATCCTTAGAGAGGGGCAGGAGTTGGGAGCAGAGAGAAGGGTAACTGACCAATCCCATTTGTGAGAACTCTTGCAGGTTTCTCCCCAAGATTGTAAACTTGATGGTGGTATCACTGCTATATTAAGTGGATGCACTATGAGGAAGGGACTGTCATGATTCCTGCCCTCATGTCCCCAGCCCTCCAAGATGTCAGGCTGGAGCTAGGCCATGATCGCCTACATGGCCCTCAAGGGCCTCTCCATCCCTCCAAAGACTCACTTGGAGTCAGACTTGGCGCTTGTGGCACCAGACTCACTCACTCCCATCGGATAACATTGGGGATTGGACTTGTAGTGCATTGATGGGGACAAGATGGATGCCCCCACATATTTTGGTTCCCGGAACTGCATGTGCAGTCTAGTCTTTTGGGTGTGGTTCAGCCCTGAGACACCTGGGATACCCAGAGACTATTTAAGCCACGCCCAGGCTGAGAAACATGCTTTGTGTTTTCTGCACCTGCAGCGTGACACTCACTGTGTTCGGATCGGTCTCCAGTAGGCCTGCATCTTTCTTCTGCACTCAGCTCCTGCAAAAATAAGAACACCGTTAGGAATAGCCTTACCTTGCGGCGCTTCTGCCCATCATGCATCGCTTCTTCTGTTCTGCGGGCATCTTCGGCGGTGTCATTCCCATCCCGGCACGCCGCTTCCTAAGGAAAAGGGAAAAGAACAGAAAAAAGGCATTAGTAAGCATTCACCAAATCTTCGCATATTTTTAAAGACTGTACGCGCTTCAAATGCTTACCTGAATCTCAGCCGCTCTGGGGGAACTCTGTCTCCGGAACTTCTCATCCATCTGCAAGAGGGAAAAGACACTCCAGGTTAGCGTGGAAACATCTAGAGGTGCTGCATACCGCACTTACTCACCACATTTCTTCTTCATAACTGGCATCCACGCTGAAAACGTTGCGGCACCTAAAAGACACAGAAAAAGAACTCAGTTCAATACAAATGCGAAAAGGGCGCATTGCATATCACGCTCTCACTCACCTTCAATCTAGGGCTTAACGACCCAGCAGATATGCATGCCTCCACCATAGCCAGCACGATCTCATCACTCGGATTCTCACAAAAAGTTAACCTACCCACTCACCTGAAGGGAAGAACCTTAGATTGGGTTGCTGATGCCAATTGCTCAGCGGTCATCTCCTCCATCGCACCATTACCTTGGACTGACCACTCCTTGGTCTCATTCAATCTACTGACCTCCAGACCACCTACCACAACTGTGTCATTTGCACCACCCTGCCTAACAAGAAACAGGAAAAATATAACAGTAGAAAGAATCATCCCAGCCATCCTTCCAACGTTAAACGCATTACCAAACAATCTAGATCCCAACACACTAGTCCACGAATACAACAAAATGATGTTAAATACCATGGACAAAATTGCCCCACTTAAACTTCGCACCAGCAAGCCCAAAACCCACTTAAATAAATGGTTCACACCTGAACTCAAAGCCCTCCGCCTAAAAAAGAGAAAATGTGAATCGGCTTGGAAACTATGCCCTTCCAGTGAAAAGAAAGCCACTCTAGATACGATTTTGCGTCAATACAAAGCTGAAATCTGTCTAGCTATACGGAACTCCTACAACACCGCATTGCCAATTCCAATTCAAGCATGAAGGAGCTCTTCTCCATATTGAAGGAACTTGAGTCACCTATTGCCACACCCGACACCTGCACCAAGGACCAGACCTGGTGCACGGACATCCAACAGGCTTTAGCAAATAAAATAAACACCCTACAAAATAAAATTCAACTAAAAAAAGACTCCTTAAATCTCACTAAGCCACCTATACCTCTGCCTAATGTTGTACCAAGCACACATACTAATTCATTCTCCTTCTCTAAAACCACCACCTTAGAGGTCGAGAAAATCATACTTTCTCTCAAACCCTCAAACTGCAAAGGTGACATCTGCCCTGCACACATAATCAAGGACGCAGCTAGAGACCTATCGCCCTTCATTTCCAAACTTATAAACGCATCTTTTTCTTCAGGTAGCATCCCCTCCAACTTAAAACAATCCTGGGTGCTCCCCCTCCTTAAAAAGCAGACGCTGATCCTCTCATACCCACTAACTACCGCCCCATCACCACAGTACCCTTTCTACTGAAAATCTTGGACAAAGTGGCCTACATCCAGATCCAAAAATACCTAGAACAACACAAATTACTAGGCTCCAGACAATCGGGTTTCCGTCCACTTCACGGCAAGGAAACAGCCCTCATAGACTTGAAGACCCAAATCGATGATCTAAGGGACAAGGGAAAGACAGCACTCCTCCTCTTACTCGAACTCTCCGCGGCAGTCGACCTTGTCGACCATAAGGTCCTTTGCAGACACCTGGATTCAGCGGCTCATTTCTCCCCTGGCTTGAATCTTTTCTGAGTGAGAGAACAATGAGAGTCTTCTCTCCATCAGCAGCTGCAGACCCCTCTCCTATTACCTGCAGAGTCCCGCAGGGCTCATGCGTCTCCCCCACATTATACATTTTCACCAAACCTCTGTTCGACGGTCTGGACCATCTGGGATTCACCTACACCAACTATGCAGATGACACTCAGATTCTCCTCCCACTTTCAGGGGATCACAGTAAGGACAGAGAGTTGGTGAATAGGGTGTATCTCATCATTCAGGCATGGATGGCATCTCATGGCCTATGCCTGAATGATGACAAAACTGAGCTCATCATTCTGCGTACCCCTGCTAATATCAACAAACTAGGCCTTGAATTTGCCGAATTCAACATAGACGGCAATATCATCAAAGTATCCAGGGAGGTAAAAACTCTCGGCTTTTACCTGGATGCCACCATGTAATTTACGAAACAGGTCAACGCACTAGCATCCACTACTGCGTATACCTGCAAATTAATAAGAGCAGGTAGAGCATTCCTGTCCAATGATAGCTGCATGATCCTGGCAAGAGCACTCATACTCTCCAGACTCGATTATTGCAATGCCCTATATAGTGGTGCTAACAAAGCGATTACCCCTAGACTACAAATCCTACAAAATAATGCCTTGAGAGCTGCCCTCGGCATCAATAAAAGAGAACACATCTCCACTACCAGTCGCCAACACAAATGGCTCTCCACCGACAACAAAATCAAACTAAAGTTGGCCTCCCTAACCCATAAAGCCCTCAACAATGCTGCCCCCAGTTATCTTATAGGCAAAGTAAAGAGAAAGTCATCCATTAGACAAACAAGAACTATCAATTCCAACTGTCTGATAATTCCCAGATTCAAACTCTCCACCATTGGAGGCAACAGCTTCCCTGTGAAAGCTGCTTCACTTTGGAACTCTTTGCCACACAACCTTAGAGCCGATCAACCCTATTTGCACTTTAGAAGAAATCTCATCAGTCATTTGAACTCCAACAACCCCCGTATATAATTGTACATTTTACACCTATGTATACATTTTGATACTTTCTGGTTGAGACCTGCTCTCTCCACAAACAGCCCCTGTACATATCTGTATATCTCACTCCTTTGTATAGATATTGATATTTTTATTTGTGAATACTTTGTATATCTCCTTTTCCTGTAATCCTTAACTGCATATGTCTATAATTTTATCTCAACTGTATATTTCTGTAACATTGTAAGCCTCGCATATTCTTTCTGCCTGCGCCCTGCTGCCCCTGGGTATGGAGCGCCATATAAATAAATAAACAAACAAACAAACAAAGAAACCTTCAGCGCTACTCATCTCAGCAGCACATCGCCATCCCCGGACGCCGGCCATCATCTAAAGAAGGAAAGGAACGAAGTTAGAGAACTGTTCAAAAGAATCATTATACTTACCTGTCGGACTCTTGCCAGCGAAGTAACTAGGCAGCAACGAGCCCGCATCAATCAACGTGCCCCTGCGCTGAAAGCAGGACAGAGAGCACACTTTCCAAGAAAACAAGGTGAGCTGTGGATCAAAGGGAAGGGTTGGACCCCGGGTAAGAAGGGGTTCAAGCACACAGAGACAATAGGGAGTTAAACTCTACCAATCCTGTGTTTTAGGCCCAGTCTCCAGTCGAGTAGACTCCAGGGAAGGGTTCGAAGTCGTAAGAGGTCAGAACAGGCTGAGTGACGTCCCCGTGTATACCAGGTGAGCGTTACAGAGCTGATGAAAATGACCATCTGACAGCTGCCAGGAAACACCTAAAGGAGACTTTGCAGAGGTTGTCTCTGGGTGGAGCTGTCTATTTCTGGGAAGGCCTAAAAGCTGACTGGGTCCTATGGTGGAGAGCTGGGGACCATCATTGAGAGTTGAGTGACCAGACCGCTGCCCTGTCCTTCCAGAGAGTCCTGGCATGCAGCTGGCATTCCTGAACTTTAAACAGAGGTTTTCTATAAAAGTAGAATTGAACCCTTTGGAACCAAAATGTGGGGGGTCTGCTGGACTTAAATCCTTTCCCTTCATTTATTTATTTATTTTATTTTAAATTTCTTTATTGGCATTTCTTTAAGGTTACAACAGCAGCATGTCTTGATTAGCATGCTACTACATTAAAGCTTGCAGATAATGTATAACAAAAACAATAACTTACAAAGAAAAAGAACAACATTAACTGTCTCCGTTTGTTTGATAACAGAATCTTTACCCTTCATAAAGGGTGTGGGGGGGAGAACTGTGTAGATCTTTAGCCTATTTATCTACAAAATATTAATTTAATTAATTCCCCTTGGCAGAACACCACAGGGGGATTTGTGTTAAAATTCAAAACTAACAAAGCTAATTCCCAGTGTGCGCTGAAAACTATAGAGTGTAATTTAATTGGGTAATCGTGTGTGTTCAACGTCCCCAACATAGGCCTTGAAGTGGAGTTGCATCTGAAACACGAAATTCTCAGATCATTCCAATTTTAATGTCCAACTTCCCCCAACACAGACCTTTCAGTGAGGGGCATCTGAAAACAAACCACTAAATCACCATGTGTTTATTTTAAACCAAAAGTGTGGATGAAATCATAATTGGCATGTGCATTTGTACCAATCTATAAACTCATCTACTTGCCTTTTAAGCATGCAGGAACATAGTAATTGCACAGCATTACTCATGTAAATGACTTTTGTTCATTTACCAGTTTGATTAGTTCTTGAAGTGTAATCTTTAAAAAAAGAAAAGTATTGTAATTTGTGTAATTTATTTGTGTGACAAGAAGTTATTTGTGAGCCACAAAGAAGGTGGCATGTGTAGGTTATTGTGATTTCTATTACATCTAGTTTAAATAAATACAAATATATTTCCTGTACATCGGCCTGGTTCTTGGCTCATTGGTAGCTCAGGGGGACAGATACAAGGGGTATTGGAGATGGGGCTGAATAAAAGAACTAACATTAACCGTTTATTGTGTGACACTTGGGCAGGGAAGGAACTCCCTGTGTTGAGGGTGGCCTCTCAATGAACTGTTACAAATTGGGGGGCTTGTGGCTGGGATTTGGCTGGCTATTTCTGACTCATGACAAGTGCATGGTGACAGACCATTTATTTTGATGTAAGGGCAGTAAGGTGGAGGGAAAGTCATATTTGTTTTGTTAAAGTGCCATGATGACTTGAAGCCTGAGTTCCAGGCAGTGGTCGAAGTGTACGAAAAGAAGTAGTGGAACTATGTTCCCTACTGGCCTGCACCACTCTCCACAAACCCCATCACCATGCCCCCTCCCATGCACAATACAAACCCCAAAACTCATGCACCTGCTTTTTAAGTGAACTTCCAGTACAGTGCACTGAAAGTGCAAGTTTCAACTTCTTTCTACACTTTTATTTTAAAACGAAACCATTCCGGAACGGTTTCTTTTTAAAATAAAAGTACAGGAACGGTAAAACTTAATTAAAAGAAGTAGAGGAGCACCGCTCCCGACTGCTCCCACCCACTTCGACCACTGGTTCCAGGGAGGTGTATAGGTGATAAGTTACAGATTAAGAATTTACTTTTAATTAAAAAAAAATATTTAGCATTTGGTTTTACAAAAGAAAACCTTAAGCTTTATCTTATCTAAATAAACAAATATCATAAAAACATTAAATTGAAATTTCAGCAAATGAATGTCTAAAAAAAGAAGTTTTTAATATTTCGAAGGAAGTAAAAGGCAGAAAACAAGCAAAGAAACAAAGAGAGAACCAAAGTACAGCAATGATCTTCCAATCAGGGAAGAAGATAACGATCTTGAAAAGATCAGAACAGAGGGACCTCCACGCTCAGCATCCTGCTTTCAATCAGTCAGTTGCCGACCAAGTGATACTTCTCCTGTAACTTACAGAGGACAATTTCCAGGAAAGCCAAAAGGGCTAGCGTGGGGGATATCCAGCTCCCTTGGAGCAGCTCAAGCCACCAATCCTCTAAAGTTTGTGTGGTGTATTTTGCGAAATATTTACCCAGCCATCTGTCACGTCCTTGTTTTAGGTCAGGGCAAAACATGGTTAGGTGAAGTAGGGTCTCTTTCTGGTCCCCACATATTCTGCTATAGTCTCTCAAGTTTACTGCCTTCCTTACTTCCGCCCATTCTTTAGTTTAGATTAGGTTCATACAGAATCTCACAAAGTTAATTCTTCATTTGGAACAGGGGAATCTGTTTAAGTATCATCTCATCTTGCCTCTAGGGCATATACAGGGTCTTTTTGACCATATATTTTAAAAGTTCTTACTTTTTCTGTTGTTAAGATCCAGTCCAGGTCTAAACATTTTTTTTTATCTTTGCAGGTTGAGTTAGTAACATTTCTTCCATCGAACCCAGATCTTTCAGGATAGACCTACACGTTGAACTCCAGCGTGTTAGCACCTTGTTTGTTGGTTCTTGCAAAGCCTTCTTCAGTGCTCCATGCACAATACAAACCCCAAAACTCATGCACCTGCTTTTTAAGTGAACTTCCAGTACAGTGCACTGAAAGTGCACCATCCAATTCATCAAGGAGAGACTTACGGAAAACGGACAGCATTTTCCATTGAACAGAAGCCATAAGAGATGATAATCCCATCTCCTCTCGTATTAGCACAATTCGAGTAGTGTTCGGGAGGGATAATACCTGCCTCCAATATACACCTTCCAGTTTAGGTAAAAGGCCATAGATAGAAGAATAGCACTTTTGGAGCTGTATGTAATGGTCAGCACCACTTGTAGAAATCAACTGCAGGCTTTAGAGTAAACATGCAATATTTCCTCACAATTCTTTTCCCCTGGGAGGTTAGATTTCTCATTTTTGATTCAAGTCTTGTCACTTGAGGTGCCTCCTTCACTTTTGTAGTTGGCATTGTGGGTGGAAATTAAGCAGGAACATAGTGATTTTGCCCCTGCACAAAGGAAATTCTACAAAAATTTCAAAAAGCCCATTTTGTTTTAAATGAGCACCATTGAAATTAGAGATGCCAGGAAGCACCTAATATCTAAATTATTCCTTAGAGGGGAATAGAAGGAGGATGAACATGAAATTTGGCAAACAAGAATGATGCAGGAGGTTACTTCTGTAAGCGCTGACATTTGACAGGATAATGGTCTTTTACATCAAGTTCTAACAGAAATGACTTGTGATGAGCAGATTAAAATGGCTCGGTTGACAGCGTATTTGTACCTTCATTTACAGTTAGTGGAAGAACAATTCCAAAAGAGTGAGGCATGTATGCAGAATCAGACTGTGGTTTTGAAAGAGACCCAGCAAGAACTTAAACAGTTAGAAGATAAAGCACAACAGGGCTGCATCTTAGAATTAAAACAAGAATGTCTCCTTGAGCAACGCAAAAATTAGCTCAAAACATGGCAACAAAAGAGCGCAGAGAGTGAAATGCATTTTTCTGCACTGTAAGATGCACATAAAGAGTGTGTGGAAAATGTAAGCACATTGCAACATAAGGTAAATGATCAGACTATTTATAATAGAGGGCTGTTAGATGACATTATGGCCCTCAAATAACATGTCAGGCAATTAGAGAAGAAAATGGTCAGTTTATCATTAAACAGATGGACTCTCAATAGGAGTTTGATGAAATGCGTCAGAATGTGAATATTCTGAAGCAACATAATTTACAGCTGGTAAAAAGACCATGATGCAGAAAAAAATCATCAGACTCTCAGAAGCTGGCCAGCATTAGAGAGGAAAACAGGGAACTTGTGGTTTGTTTGAAGCAAGTAGAGACTGACCTGTCACAGGCAGTGGATTGTAGGAGCGCATTGGAGAAGGAAATCAGTCTCTTGAAATACAAGCGCCTGGAATATGCATGCATCATAAAGGACTCCCAAAAAGAAAATGAAGCACTTCAGGAGGAATTACAGCAAATGAATGATCGAATCATAGCTCAGAGCAGGGTGTTCGAGACTACACAGGCCTTGGTCTAAGAGTTGAAAAGCCAGCTCTCTGAATACCATCAAGAAATCAAGACAGAGAGAAGCAGGTGTGAGAGTTTGACAAATGAAACGGGCATTGAGGCACCCTGATAAGTCAGGGTATGAAAAAGCACCCACTGATAGAGGGGTGATGCCCTCTCTACCAGGGACCTCATGCCAATTAGCCACAACTTCATATGTCCCGATGGCAACTGACCTCATACACACCACTTAACAAGAAGAGGGAAACATGAGGCAGCTGGACTCACCCAGGCCTATCCCAACTGAGCCTGAAGGCCATTACTTATTTGATATTGATGAATATTCATCTTTACCAAGCAGAGGGGAAGGTAGCCGGACCAGTGTGTCCTGGGAAATCCAAAATACTTCTGACCATGAAGACCATGAAGACTCCTATGATGAGAAAATCTGGGAGTTGGACTGGCAGAAACTTAATTTACAGAGGGATCACTTAGTCCACCTGGTAGAGAGAGAAGATCCAAAGCTTTTGGCCTAGGAAGAGCATTCTGAAAAACTATGGACCTTTGGGTGGATGGGGGGATTTCCCCGGCCTACCTGGAAGGAGGGAAGAAAGCAAATGGGTGCCCTCACTGCGCCATAGAGAGGAGTCCAGACCCTGTGACTCCGGTAAGCATTACCAATCTCATCGTGATCGGGAGCGCAAAGAGGACAGGGAATGGATTACAAACAGTAGCAGCTCTGAGTCAGAAGGTGAGTGGACTCAGGTGCAGAGGAAAAGGAAGACTGCCAAACAGAAGGATGGTCTTGTTAAAGACCCCAATCGAAAGATAAAGGCCATAAAGAGCTTCATGACTCCCTACCACACAAATGCAAAATATTCAGTATGGGAGCACTTAGAGCTTTATAAGCCAAGGATGTCATCATTTGGAATCGAAAATGATGTCAATTGTATGGAGTTTGTCAAGTGGACATTCTCCCCTGAATACTCCAGCTTCTTTGCAGGGTTGGAGGATCAGGATCACTACAAATGGTCCACCTACGGGAGGGAATGACTGAAGGAAAGTTCATACCACCAACAGGTTCCTGAGGAGGGGGCCCGGGTGGAAGGGAGATGCTGTCAAATAACTCACACTTTCTTTGAACCTTGGAGGAGAAAGAAGGACGATTTTATGCACCAGTCAATGTGCAGGGTCAGTGTGAATGATCAGCTCTAGTGGATACTGGATCCCAAATCAGCGTCCTGTCCAAAAAGGCCTTTGAGCAAATAAACTAAGGATGGGGGAGGGCCACCAAATTCCCCTCACACCACTTCCTGGACAAATCCAAAATGTTGACGGTAACGATATTTCTGTTAAAGGGACTGCGGATCTGAAAATTAAAATTGGGCGACATCGAGTGAAACATCCAGTGATAGTCGTGACTCCAGGGGGCAAACTTTGTTTACTGGGGGATAATCTCCAGAGGAGGTTATCACCTCTGATCGACTGTGTAAACAAGGTCCTCTGGACCCAGACTAACCAGCCTATGAAATAAAAAAGGAGTACCAATTGTGTAAGCATGAATGGTACCTGTCATTTAATGAATCAACTTTCTGAGAATGTAGTATTCCATTTCCAGAATAACCAGGTCCCAGACATCACTCATCTCTGTAGGAGAACAAACTGGTGATGGGAACCCTTCTCGATTCTTGAAAATCAGCCTTCTCCCAGTTTTAAGTGTCAATCCAACCTGGAAGCGAACACCCTCAAATTTTACACCAGTCCAAAATCAGATGAAACATTGAGCCCCATGAAACCAGATAAGGAAGAACCTGCTCAAAGTCTAACGGACATTCAGAAAAAGGGCGAACAGTTGTTTTTCCCTATTCAGTTAAATGAGGGGGAGGAGCCGGTGCTCACCGGAGTATGCGCGAAGGATTATTCAGGAAACCCCCAAAAGATCGGACCATTTCCATATTTAAATTGATTGACAAATGGGAAGTTAGTCTTAATTGTTGGGTCGTGAGAGATGTCCCTTTCGCCTTCTAACTCGGGCAGTGACATTCTCAACCAATTCTGAATCAATTTGGACCTAATTAATAATAAAGTCTAGTCACGACTGGGGGGCAACCCAATGGGTTTTGACAACTCTGAAAATGCATTTCGGTCCTCTCAATTGCTACCTTATGCTGTTGAAGTTCAAGTACGAAAAGAGGTTACCATCCGAAGCTTGGATGTATACGAATTGTTCGAACTACAATTGTTCGAATTACAATTGACCTTTGCACAATTGACCGAATTGTGAAGGTCAATTGTTACATATATGCGGGGGAAACCCCCGCAACCCACCATTATATATATAAATATATATATACATATATATATATATTACCAAACCAATATATATTATATATATATATATATATATATATATATATATATATATATATATATATATATATATATATGTACATATATATATATATATATATGTGTGTGCGGTCAATTGTGCAAAGGTCAATTCGGACCCTCGACTTTCGGTCAATTCGGTAATTCGAACAATTGTGTTCAAACAATTTGGGTAATACTCAAAAGCTTAACTCTGGAGGAACATATAGCAGAAATCTGCTATGTTTTAACACAGTTGCAGAAAGCCGAAGCAAAACCACAGTGGTGTAAGACCTGAGTGAACTTCTTAGGGCACAAGATCACCCCTGAGGGTCTTACTCCCCAGGCGAAGAAGGTGGAAGCCTAATGAAATTAAAAGACCCTCCTACTCTGCAAGAATTAAGAAGCCTTCTTGGACTCACTAATTATAGTCGGAAGTTCATTGAAGACTACGCAGAGGTCACTCGACCGTTGGCCCATTTATCAAAGGCCTGAGTCAAGTGAGAGTGGGGTCTGGAACAAGCCGATGCAGTTAAACAACTGAAAACCAGCCTTTCCCAGGCTCCTTGTTTTGCTTACCCCATAAAGAACACAGAGTTCTTCTTGGAGATGGGGTTATCAGATACTTGCCTAACAGCGTTGTGTTGCATCAAAAACATGACACAATCAACAAAGTCAACTCCTAAGCGAGCCAGACCGTACTTAACTTCCGCACACAAGGTCTATGAAGAAGACACGTGTGAGGGGATACCCACAGTTTATGTAGTTGTTGCTCCTACCATGTTTATAAAAATGAGGAAACGAACTGGCGGCTGGCATTGGGAATGCCTGGGGGAATGATACCCCAGAACCCTATGCTGGTTATTAAATAGGACCCCAAAATAGTCAGGTTGCAGAGTTGATGGCCGTTCACCAAGCCATCCTCATTGCAGTGCACCACCAACTCAATGAACTGGTCATAATCACTGACTCTTATTATGTCTAGAATGGGTTTGTGGAGCACCTGATTAACTGGAAGAATCGAGGGATGCTTTGTGTCCACAAAACAAACCTAAAGCATTCCAAATTGATTCAGTCAATTGACGATCTGGTGACCTCCAATGAGATGGCCATGTAGAGGAGCAAGTGGACGCATTGTCCCTAGTCAATGCCACCTGACCCCCACCCTATTGGAGTAACAGACGAGGAACTTTAATTGGCAACCTATGTACAGGTTTATGCGACATGTCTATACCACGTCAAATGTATGAAAAACGATATGCACTCACTCAGGCAGTCATTCAGAAGATACTCTCACCTTGTAACAGTGGAGGAAACCTATTAAGAAGGATGTCCCTTGCCAAGTTGTCGAAAAGCAGACATGAATACAATGATGCGTGATATGGATGTACGTTAAAGAAAGTCTTATAACAGTAAAAGAATGTCTGAAAGGAGACATATGACCCTATGTTGAAACGATATGAAAATACTTAAGAATAATGATGTAATTGACGCAGTAAGAGAAACATTTACTCCATGGTGCAGTATTTGCGAATATAAGGAAGAAAGAAGTGACCCCCTGGTCAATAACTGTAAATACACCGAAACGCAAGGTAGAAAGAATACATAGAAGCTTGCTTGTGAGAGGTATGTATTCAACTTTTAGGACTACCATCATAACAAGATGCACAACGGCGTACGTCAATCAACCCAGTTACCTCAAAAACACAAGCCCAGGATCTTAAATGTGGAGATATGATGCTGAAAGCTGCTTTCCTTGCGAAATAGGGGAATACATTGACTTTGAACCAAGGATGCTATTTCGAGAGATGAAGAAAAAGTACGAAGGGAGTTTATGGGTAGTCTATACGCAAGGACACATTAGGAGGAACACAAACATTTAATGATGCCAAATATTGGATGATTGAAAGGCATGATGTCAATATGAGATAGAGTGAGCAAGTCTTTAAAGGACAAAAGGAGAACTGCACTCAGCAAAAGTTGAATCAAATAAGTTTAAAAGCACAGTCGATCTGGACAAATTCATGGTCCTGCAACACGTGATGAAGAGCTCGCAAACAAGGGCTATTCATTCGCCTTGGGGCTAAGCTAGTGGTTTACCTACTCTCCCTGGAATGTCCCGACACTGTGCAGACTGGCATGGTCAACCTTCAAACAGGAGACACTGGCCTTCCAATGTAAGAGCATGCCCTAATTGGGAAACGGAGGAAGAGATGACATATCTCCGACCACCTGGGTTTTGTTTCTTTGTGCGTGCTGCTAAGAAAGCTAAATTGTGCAAGGTTGGATTTTGGTTGACAACTAGCCCGCCATGCACATTTTCATATAAAGTTGCAAAGAATTAGTCCGCTGCCATATTCTCTGCTGCAACGATTGCTTTATACCATGTGAATAGAAGTAGTTCAGGATGTGTCTCACAGGAAAGCGACCACCAATGAAGGACTAACACGCACATTTTCTATATGTATACATGATCCTTTAATCCAATCCCTCCCCTTGATAGGTTTTTGAAGTTTGCCACTTAGGATGACCTCATAGATGACCCATCTAGCATTATATGAACTATGCCTGATTGAAAAAACATTGTGATCCTGTATGAGTCGAGTTGATGAGTGTATATTCGCCCTGCTTTACTTCTTGAGATTAAAGCAGTATTTTGCCATCTCCTTTGAGCCTGTTCGGTGATTGGGTCCGAATTATTTACTTGGTAATTCCATCTAGCACAACAAATGCTTCAAGGTGCTAGAGCACATTTGGTAGCATTGCGGAAGCCAGACGAGCGCAGAGTTTCCTGCAGTGAGCGGTGCTCTAAAAGTGAAGTCACGTGACTGATGTATGGTTCGCAGGTCCCCCTTTGAAGAAATTCCTGTTCGGTCCCACAGGTGCCCCGCGGACGAAAGGCGAACTGGTTGATTTCAGGAGAATCGATGCCAGGGGACTCTGGCTGAGGACCAGACATAAGTAGACCATTTTAGCTGGTAAAAGCATATGAGGGGAGGGATTGTAATTATGTTATGTTGTAAGTAAGTAAAAAGTATAGAAAGTAACTAGATCTTTGGGGATTATATTAAGAGGAAGAGATTCACAGGCTCAAGAGAGACGAAAAGGGCACATACTATATTTCTATAGTAGAACATTAAGGATTCCTACTGGCAGAGCCAGGTAAAACAGTGAGTGTTGATTGATGGTGCCTACTCAAAATATTGAAACAATACATTTCATTAATTTGGAAGTAAGAGAAAAGTTTGAGTAAGTATTGACAGTCTGAATCGGCTTGTCATAATGGAAGTGACACCTCTCACACACCTATGCAGGACATTGCCAAGATATACAGCCAAGATTATGCAGTACCATTCTGAATGGATTAAGGGCACTGTCAATAAAACATGTATGCCCTGGCCTCCAGGAGGCTCATTATCAAACATAGCATTATGAAATCTGACAACATATTGCATGCCACATATAAGGGGAAACAACTAGAGAAGGGAGTGGCAGTATTAGAGCTCTGGAAAGTGTGTCAGAATGAGAATGAGGATCCAGTCTACAAGGCGTGGATTCTTAGTCAACATAAAGAGAAAGATGTAACGCCTTCAGCTCCTCTTTCCCCTTCTCAGAAGCAAGATTCAGAGAATAAAGAGGAGGAACGTTACCCTTTGAAGGAATTAAAAACAGCAGCAGGGTATGTTAATCCACCATATGAACTCCCTGCATATACTAGTGAAGAGACTGACAAAGAGAATAAAAGTAGAGAACGTAAATATATACAGACATGCAATGAAAGTAAATAGTGTGATGAAAAGAAGGCTAGACAGAATGAACAGATAGAGGTAGAAGAGGCAGAGAAGCAAAGGAGAATAACAGAAACAGCTAAGGGTACAACAATAGTACAGAATGAATGGATGGGAGGACAAATATTACTCAAGTTAGATGATAAAGGTATTAGTGGAGTTCAAGAAAGAGAAGAAAGGGAAGAACAAGAAAAAAGTGAAAGAGAAGGAAGAAGAGAGGTTAAATAAACAGGAGAGAGACAAGGAATGTAAACAAAGGGAAGAGCAAAGGAAACATGAAGTGAAAAGGGAGAAAGAGAGCTTAGAAGAGGAGAAACGAGAATAAGTAGAATCCCAAAGATTGAAAGCACGTAGGTTATAAAGAATGCGAGAGGAAGAGGAATCAAGGGAAATTAGTAGAAGGGAGGAAGAAATTAATAGAAGCAGGGGATTTAAAGATGATGAGATTGAATATTTATGCTGTAGAAGCATAATACCCATAGAAATACAAGAATGAACTGAAGAAGAGAGAGATTTGCAAACGTTGTGTGGGGGTGGCGAGGACCATTAGATATACCAACATGGAGAGAAGAAGATACAGAAAGTATAGGAACAGGAATGGGGAGACTATATAGACATATAAGGGATAAGGACGGGTACGGAACTCAAGAGGGCGAACAAGGAGCATCCTTGAGGGGATTAGGAAGAAATTTAGATGATGTCAGGATAAACGATCATAGAACTATATCCTTGAGTGGGTTAGATCTTGAGGATGTGGAAGAGGACAATAGTCATACAAGTTGGGGCATAATGATGTCAGACGAGGAAAGGAAACAAAATAAGGAGATGCAAGAAGAAGGCGTGCATGGATTTTCAAGAGAATAGAGTATAGATAAAGGGTGTAAAATGGCTAGATTTAGATAAGCCTATAAGAAAAACACCAAAACCAATACCATATACTTTACAACCACATGTCCGATCGCACAGTACCGGGGATGCGTCCCCGCCCTATGCGAGCAGACTAAGGGCATTGCCAGGAAGAAAACAAACAGGTGTTGATAATGCTGCCTGGAAGACAAGGAGCGTGGGTAGGTATGATAAAGGATCAGGGTTTTTACAGTTCCCACTGTTAGAGAAAGGAGGGGGTCGACCACAATATATACCATGGCCCCAGATGGATAAGGATAATTTTAAATGCACACTGCCGAGTTTGACTTCCGTTGCCGGACAATGGATTAAAGAATTAGAGAAAAGGACGTCAGGAATGACATTAAGCCACAGGAGACATAAAAGGCCTATTGTCAGCCATTCTAGGGGAAAGATCTGATGACATTTGGAAAAAGAGCAGGGTACCCAAAGGTAACTATACAAAATACAGTACATGATGGAGTGCCACTCAATAATTGTAGAGCAGATCTATGGCACTTAGAGTACACTATCCATATACATCGTATATTGGGGCAATATCGACTAGGGAGATGAGGGAGGATGAAGACCCCATTGCTTTTATTCAGGATAGTAAAGATAAATAGAGTGCAGAGACGTATGAATTGTGGGATAAAACTTTAGCATTATTTTACCACATATTATGTCAGGGACTGCCAGAACCAGTACAGAGGCAGCTCAAGAAACAGGTGGGAATGGAAGCAAAACCATGGCCAGAGATATAATTGGCAATCTTGCATTATTTCAGAATGCTAAAAGAGAAAGAGAAGAAGGAAACTGTGGGCAGAAAGCAGGAATAAGCAAAGTTGGTGTAGAAAAAATTATCAAAGTATGCCAAGGAGGGAGCAGTGTTGACAAGCGTTAGGGTGGCATGGAACAAATAGTACAATTCCTGCAGCAAAATAATATAGTCAATGCCCAAGATCAGAGTGGAATAATTGTGTGCCGGGAGGCAAAGGGATCGGGCCTCGAGGAGGAGGAATGGGCAGGATTTCAAAACCCTTGAAGAAGTGGAGGATTTAATGGTGGACAATCATTAATATGTTGGAATTGTGGAAATTCACGGCATATGGCTTCAGCATGTAGAAGTAGAGCAGCCATGCCACAGCAGAATTGGCAATCTTCAAGAGGGGGAAGGGATATGCTACACAATATAACACAGATTCACAAGGATATTATGCCCAAGATCACATGAGAAATCAAAGCAGTTTCAGCAAACGCCAACGCAGACACAAGTGTCACAACCACAGCAATTCCAACAAGTACCAATGCAAACAACAACATTACAGGGGCAGCAACAGCAAACACCCATGCAAATGCAACAGGTACCCACTCAACAGATACAATATATCCCAATGCAACAGACAGGTGCATCACAATGGCAGATGGACACGGGAGCTACACAGGTAGTCAAACCCAAACTAGGGAGTGTGACTATGGGTGGAGGAAATCCTTTCAGAGGCACAGAGATTAATTTATACCCACAATAGGATAGCCCACCGGAGGACCTGATGTGTTCAGAACTATCTGTAACACCAGATCCCCAAGAGGCACCAAGGGTCAAGGTGATGACAGGAGATAAGACATACTCATTTTTTGTGGACACAGGAGCAACTTGTTCATGTGTCCATGAGGGAAAATGTTTCAATGTCAGGCATTGCCATGAATGCTCAGGGATTTACTAGGGCGACGACTTTAGTTCCATTTACAGATGAATTACCTATTTCTATAGGGGAACATGACATGTCTATGCCATTGATATATTCTAAACAGACACCAGTGAATATATTAGGGCATAATCTAATGACAAAACTTAACATGACTTTGTTCATCATTCCGAGTGTGGTGGTCCGGAAGCAAGGGTGCCGGTAAGCTTCCTAGCAGCCTTGTTTCCAGACCGCCACACTATGAGTCTGCCTGCAGGGGCCGTTGCACCCGGCAGGTCCAGACCTGCCGGGTGAAACGGCCCCTGCAGGCAGACTTTTCACAGAAGCACCGGCACCGTTCTTAACGGTGCCGGTGCTTCGGTTTCCCCACTGCCATTCAGTCCTATGGGACTCCACGGGAATGGGGAGTTACCAAATCTTCTGTCTTACTTTCCACGCCGACAAGACTAATGTCCAGTGGCACTGGGAAGTCAGGCAGCAGATTCAGTGTTTCTGGGTCTGGGGCAACCCACTGGTGGCACTGGCAGGTTACCGCCGACAAGACTAAATGTCCACTGGCACCGGGAAGTCAGGCAGCAGTTTCAGTGTTTCTGGGTCTGGGGCAACCCACTGGTGGCACTGGCAGGTTACCGCCGACCTCGGAATGAGGCCCTATATCTTTTACTGACGAAGGCATAGTGTGTTCAACCCTGGACATACATTATATATATTTGAGGGATTTTATACTAGCCTTTGCAGGAAGGAAAGCTTTACGGGGAGTCCCTCTAGATGAGGAAGTATTTTTATATGGAGTGCACGTTATAATATCATGGTCACCTAAATTAACAGGTAAAATAATAAGGCTGCCGGACAAATTTTTGTTCATGCAAGAAATTCCCATGAATGATGAGGAAGGGCAAGTTATTCCTTTGGAATTAGAAGCAGCAGTGATAAGAGAAGAATGGGTGATGCTTCATGGGACAAATGATGAGGGAAGAGGATGGAGAACGGTGATAGCCCTCAATGAAGGACATAGACTGACAAACCTGACAGATGAGGAACTGTTTAGGGATCATTATTCAGATGACAAATTAGTATTCTTTATAAGTCTCATTATTGGATTAAAGTTGAGTATAGAGGTACCACAGAGAATGGTAAAAATGAAGCCACCATTTTTTCAGGAAGACATGAAAAAGTGCCAAGTACCTTATGGACCACAAGTCCATATGGCATAGGCCTATTGAAAGGAGTAGGAACAGTGACAATTAAGCTTAAACCAGGAGCTATTTTGCAACATACAAAACAGTATCCGATGTCCAGAGAAGCGCTTGAGCGGATATTTGAAACCATATATGCACTAATGAAACAAGCATTCTGGTACCAACTGATTCACTGTGCAATACGGCTGTGTACCCTATTAAAAAATGAAGGTGGGGGGTCGTGGAGATTCATCCCGGATCTTTGCCTTCTAAACCATATAGTCCAAGCAGATTTTCCTTGAGTTCCAAACCCTGCTACAATATTATGTAATATCCAGTCAACAGCCAGGCTTTTTACTGTTGTTGATTTGAAAAATGCATTTTTCTCAATCCCCTTACACAAAGACTCATAGGTGTTCCTTTTCATATAGAACAACTTGCCTAACACATACTAGATTACCTCAGGGGTACTGTGGTACCCCTTCCATCTTTAACAGAGTCCTTCAGATGGACTTAGGAAATATTGAGCTTAAAAGCACCATTATTCAATACGTAGATTACATTTTGGGGTGTAGTGAGACAAAAGAGAGATGCAGAGAAGACTCTGTTAAACTTATGACGATACTTGCAGAGAAAGGGCACAAAGTAGACAAGGAAAAATTACAGTATTGTCAAAAATACTGTAGGACAGTTAATATCACATGAAGGGAAAAGAGTGACACCTGAAAGAGCATATGCTATTATGAGAACTGTGCAGCCAAACACGGTGAGACAAATCCAGCAATATTTAGGTCTATACAATTACTGTAAGACTTGGGTGTTTGATTACAGTGCATATATTCAACCACTTTTAAAAGCACTCAAAGAAGCACAAGTGGCTAAGCCTAAACTGATGTGCACAGATGACCTGACTGAAGGACTTAATGAATTAAAACATGCAATCAGTTCAGCTCCTCTATTAAGGATTCCAAATTATAGTGAACAATGTTACTTATTTGCCCATTCAAATGGAGAAGCCATGCCAGCAGTCCTTACACAAATGCAACACTAGAACATGGTCACAAACCATTAGCTTATTATAGTGGGATGATTTTAGATCCAGTTATGAAAGGACATTATCCTTGTGAGCGATCATTGGGCTCTGCTGCATTTGCCATTGAAAAGGCTTCAAGGAAGTAATGGTGTACTATGACTCTGCCTATGTGACTTCAACAGTATACACAGTCCTGGCAATTTGGAAGAGGAGGGGCTTCCTCTGCACAGACGGCATTCCAGTGCAACTTGCAGGCTATTAGACAAATTCATTGAAGCCTTAAGCTCCCTAGCAACCATAGCCATTTTAAAATGTGCAGCGCATTAAAAATAAACAGACTTAATCTCTCGCGGGAATAAGGCCACAGACATAGAAGCCAAACATGCTGCATATTACTCAACTATGTGTGAAGATTAGTTAAAAGAGTTGAAGAAAGCGAACAGGCGATGCATGTTGGTTTAATAAGGATTTAATGTGCTGTCCATTGTACAATTAATTGAAATACAAGGGCAAGCATCACAGGAAGCAAAGGAGTTATGGAAAAAGTTATTTATCCCCCAATGATGCAATTTGGAGGCAGGATAGCACAAGAAGGCCAGTTATGCCTCTAGCTTTATTGGGAGTAGCATTGGAGGATCTCCACTATCCCGCAGAAGACTTGTTCGTACCGAACCTCAGTTAGCATGAGGCACAATTCATTGTAAATTGTATTGTGTGCCAAAAATGTACAACAGGGCATAACCTGCGAATGGTAAGAGGAGTAAACCCAAGACCTAATGGCCCCTTCCAACATTTACACATAGACTATGTGGATATGTTGCAAACATGTAATGGCTATCGATAAATGATAGTTGTAGTTTTTCCCTTTTCTAGATGGATTGTGGCAGGACTGTGCACGCATCCTGATGCTGCATGTGCTGCAAAGTGTTTGGTTTGTGAGGTCTTTCCAAGAGGGGGTGTGTGCGAAGTTTTATGATCCGACAATGGATCACATTTTGTGAATGAACTCTTTGAAAATCTAGCTTCAGTATTAGGCATTAAGCATACGTTTGCTTCAGCCTATCACCCCCAAGCCAACGGAATTTGTGAGTGATTTAATAGACTTTTGAAGGAAAGATAGCAGAGCTAAAGATAAAACTAAAGAAGGGATGGCTACATTGCCTTCCTCCTGCATTATATTAATTGAGGAATCAACCTGGTTCAGATCACCATTTAACGCCCCATGAGTTGGTGACTGGACACCGAATGAGGAGACCTCTCACCCCCTGACAAGTGTAAATACAGACGCCCACAGTGTAGCAAGTGCACTACATGACGAAATGCATAAATATTTAAAAATGATGACTCAAAGTATTTCTTTTATTTCTCAACAGATCAAGCTTCAACAGGAGGGGTCAAATGTAAACAAAGAGGACACTTTGCCTAATAATTTTGGAAACACATTAAAGACATTGCCAGTATATATGGGGGACCAGGTGTTCGTATGCAAATTTATACTCACCTGGAGTACCTGTCATGATTCCTGCCCCTCATATCCCCAGCCCTCCAAGATTTCAGGCTGGAGCCAGGCCACGATCACCTACATGGCCCTCAAGGGCCTCTCCATCCCTCCAAAGACCCACTTGGAGTCAGACGTGGCGCCTGTGGCACCAGAAAAAGGGAAAAGAACAGAAAAAAGGCATTAGTAAGCATTCAGCAAACCTTCGCTTATTTTTAAAGACTGTACGAGCTTCAAACGCTTACCTGAATCCCATCCTCTCTGGGGGAACTCTGTCTCCGGAACTTCTCATCTATCTGCAAGAGGGAAAAGACACTCCACGTTAGCGTGGAAACATCTAGAGGCGCTGCATACCGTGCTTACTCACCGCATTTCTTCTTCATAACCGGCATCCACGCTGAAAATGTTGCGGCACCTAAAAGACACCGAAAAAGAACTCAGTTCAATACAAATATGAAAGGGTCGCATCGCGCATCGTTCTCTCACTCACCTTTAGCGCTACTCATCTCAGAAGCACGTCGCCATCCCCGGACGCCGGCCATCATCTAAGTAAGGAAAGGAACGAAGTTAGAGAACTGTTCAAAAGACTCGTTATACTTACCTGTCGGACTCTAGCCAATGAAGTAACTAGGCAGCAACGTGCCCGCATCTATCAACACGCCCCTGTGCTGAAAGCAGGACGGAGAGCACGCTTTCCAAGAAAAGAAGGTGAGCTGTGGATCAAAGGGAAGGGTTGGACCCCGAGGAAGAAGGGGTTCAAGCACACAGAGACAATAGGGAGTTAAACTCTACCAATCCTGTGTTTCAGGCCCAGTCTCCAGTCAAGTAGACTCCAATGAAGGGTTCGAGGTCGTAAGAGGCCAGAACAGGCTGAGTGACGTCCCCGTGGATACCAGGTGAGCGTTACAGAACGCAAAGCCTCACATCAAAATCCACCTGGGCGTCATGGAAACGTCAGAAACCGACCAGTTAGCCCACATGTTGGGGCAGCTACGTTCCGAAGTACATGCAGCCAGGCAGGAGACCAACACCCTGAGGAGAGAGCTGATAGTAGCCAAAGAACGTACTGATGATTGAAGCCGGCAACTTCTCCAGTCACAAGCAGGGCATGCACCATTGCCGGGAAGCTTGCACTCGATGCCAGCACCATCAGCCAATCCCGTGCAGATAACCCTTCCTGGGGCAGTTCCCTTGGCCCTGCCCGAACGATTTACGGGCGATCCCAAGAGGTTTGCAATGTTCATGAACCAGTGCCACCTGCACTTCCTTTATAGACCATGGGCCTTTCCGAATGACCAATCACGGGTCGCTTTTGTGCTATCCTACCTAAGTGGTAGTGCCGCGGACTGGTCTGTACCCTTTGTGGCCCAAGACGATCCTTTGCTGCATGACTTCAGGGGCTTTCAGCAGGAGATGGAAAAGCTGTTCACCCGTCGTACTCATGGGCAGGCATTAGACAACAAACTTCTGTCCCTACGCCAAGGGAATCAAGACCTATTAACATACAAAGCCAAGTTCAATAGACTCGTAGTTGAAGCAGAATGGCCAGTGGAGAAGAGAACCACGTTATTTCATCAGGAGTTGCGGGGGAGCTCAAGGATGTTCTCGCACAAGTAGTGAACCCCCCGAAAGACTGCTCAGAATTCATTGACCTTGTTGTTCAACTGGATCATAGGTTGCAGGACCGAAGAGCAGACCGAACCAGACCGGACCCTCGCCCTATTTATGTCCGGTAAAAGGACAATATTGCCCGCACAACAGAAGGTTCAGGAGAACCAATGCAAATCGGGGGGGGGGCAGATCTCCCTTGACTAAAGCGGAAAGGGATAAAAGGAGACAGCAGCAGTTATGTCTGTACTGTGGAAGATCAGGTCATTTCCTCAAAGAGTGCCCTGTGAAGCCACCGAGGAGGACGGTACGGGCCACGGACAAGGAAGATACCATCAAGGAATCAGAAAACTCCCCAACCCGGCAAGTGTAGGGCTCCACTTGTCGAGCGAAGAAAGTGAACTACAGACCTCCCATTTTGCACTATCTGTGGTCTTGATCAATCACCAACAACCATCTCGGATGCACGCAGTAAGAGCGTACATTGACAGTAGAGCCGTTGGGAATTACATCGACCAGGATCTTGCGGCAAAGATGGGGCTTCCGTTACGCCCTAAATCAACCACCGACACTGTTACCACTGTCGACGGCACGGAAATAGCTTCTGGTCCAGCATCCCAATGCACTGCAGCTTTAACCCTTCTGTGCCAGGATGGACACCAAGAATCTATCGTTTTCGACCTCATTAAGGCACCACAGTTCTGGTTGATTTTGGGAATGCCATGGTTGGTAGCTCACAATCCTCGAATCGATTTGCGAGCAAAATAATTGGCCTTTCCCGAGACTTGCGCCCACACATGTTATCACCAGGAGAAACAACCAATAGACACCAGAACCTCCACACTTGCGACTGTGGCAATCGGCACCCTACCAAGTGAATACCAGGACTTTCAAGATGTCTTTCAGAAAGAACAGGCTAATACCCTGCCACCGCATAGACCATACGATTGCCAAATCGACCTGATACGCTGCGCACAAATCCCTTGTGGGCGAATTAACGCACTCATGGAACCAGAAAACCAGCACCTGAAGGCCTACCTTGACCAATACCTGGCCAACGGGTTCATCCGTCCCTCGAAGTCTCCAGCAGCCAGTCCTCTATTCTTTGTACCGAAAATGGAGGGGGACTTGAGAACGTGCATTGACTATTGTGCACTGAAACAGATTAGCGTAAAAAAACGCTACCCCCTGCCACTGATCCCTGAATTGCTTGATCAAGTCAAAGATGCCCAAATCTACACAAAACTAGACCTGAGGGAGGCATATCACCTTGTTCACGTAAAACAGGGGGGAGAATGGAAAACTGCTTTTCGCACCAAATACGGCTTGTACGAATGTCAAGTAATGCCCTTCAGCCTTTGCAACGCGCCTGCAGCATTTCAATACTTCATGAACGATGTCCTACAGGAATTGATTGATGTCTGTGCTCTAGTGTACATCGACGATATTCTAGTATATTCCACATCAAAGCAGGACCACGTTAAACACGTCTGATCCATATTGGAGAAACTCTGTCAACACCAGCTCCACGCCAAGCTCGAAAAGTGCTCATTCCACATCTCCGAGGTGGAATTCCTGGGCTTTATTCTCAGCCCGATGTACACAAGGTAGATGCTATCCTGAACTGGCCATACCCAAATTCCTTCAAGGGGGTTCAAAGTATGCTGGGTTTTGCAAACTTCTACCTCCGGTTCATCCCAGGATTTTCTCAAATCGTGCATCCCATCACATCATTGCTAAGGAAAAGCAATGAAAAGTTCCAGTGGACAACAGAAGCTGCGGAAGCTTTCCAGGAACTCAAAGCAAGATTCACATCTGCCCCAATTTTACGCCACCCTCACCCTGATCTCCCATACCTGGTGGAAACGGACGCCTCAAGCATGGCTATGTGAGCCGTCCTCTCACAAAAGGACCCCGAAACGGGCCAGTTACACCCTGTTGCCTTCTGGTCGCGTAAATTCACACCCCCTGAACTCAATTACGCTATCACAGACAAAGAACTCCTGGCCAGTATGTCAGCCTTTAAGGCATGGCGGCACTACCACTTGGGCTCCAGACACACAATCACCGTAATAACTGACCACTGGAACCTCCAGTACCTAAAAAAATGGCAAAGGCCCAATCCTCACGACAACTACGTTGGGCTCTTTTTTTTGCTGAATATGACTATGTGATTACATTTCGACCAGGGGTGAAAAACGGGAAAGCCGATGCCCTTTCCCGTATGGGGGTGGAAGAGCAAGGGTATCAGACCCCTGACCCAATAGCAATCATCCCGAGTGACAATGCCCTAGGAATCACAGCAACCATAACTCAGAAAGAATTACATGAAGAAATCCAAAACCTGATGAGTCTGGAGCAATTACAAGCGTGGAGTGCACAAGGAGAACATTACATGATAAAAGATCAGTTGCCCTACTTCAGGAATCGTTTATTCTTACCAAACCAAGGACTATGAGAACAAGTCATGTCCGGTTATCATGATTCCTTGATCGAGGGCCACCCCGGAATCGCTAAAACCCTAGCCAAGGTAAAACGAAATTATTGGTGGTCCACGTGGCGTAAAGACATTATCCAATTCATCCTATCTTGTGGCGCGTGTGCTCAAAACAAGTCATCCAAGTAGAAACCGGCTGGGCTATTACAACCACTGGAAATCCCACCAGCACTCTGGCACACGTTGTCCCTCGATTTTATTACTGACTTACCACCCAGTCAAGGGTTTAACACTATTCTTGTGCTCGTGGACCTATTTTCTAAAATGGCACATTTCATTCCTCTTAAGGGGCTCCCAAATGCTTCCACTCTGGCAAAGGTATTTCTTGAAGGCATCATATGACTCCATGGGTTTCCTTCAGTTTTGATCTCAGACCGAGGTACTCAATTTGTATCTAACTTCTGGAGAAAATGGTGCTCTATGGCCCAGATCGACATCCCTCTATCCTCCAGTCACCATCCCCAAACGGATGGTCAAAATGAGAGGACAAATCAGACGCTCGAGCAGTATCTGCGTTGCATGTTACACCAAGATGAAGGAAGCGGTTCGACCTATTATGGATAGCTGAATATGCTTATAATAATTCCCTACACACCAGCGCTGTGCAGACACACTTTTATACCATGTATGGCAGGCACCCACGTACTTCTGAGTTGGACGTTCCCACAACCCTGGAAATGCCAGCAGTTAAAACCTTGCACACGACCATTTCTCAAACCTTTAAAAGGGCAGCTGAACACCTACTTCAGCCTAAGAATCGCCAAAAGAAGTTTGCTGATCAACACCGAGCAAAGGCCCCCAACTACCAAGTGGGAGACAAAGTCTGGCTGTCCATTAAAGAAACCCAAACTTTCCGTCCAAGATACATGGGTCCATTCACCGTCACCTACGTGATAAATCCTGTGGCGGTCAGACTAGCTTTGCCGTCAAACATGCAGATTCATCCTGTGTTCCACGTGTCTCTCCTTAAACCTGTTCAACCTGGGACCCGGGTAGCAACGCCACCACAGCCAGTAGTAGTCGCCGGGGAGCCAGAATTCAAAGTCAAGGACATCGAGGATTCAAAGTACGTCAGATCCAAATTATACTACTTAGTAGACTGGAAGGGGTATGGTCCACAAGACAGGACATGGGAACCTTGTGAGTACATCCATGCACCTCTCTTGCTTAGACGATTTCATCAAAACCATCCAAACAAACCAGAACCAGACAGAAGAGCCACATTGAGAGGGACCTTGGGGGAAGGGGTTATGTCATGATTCCTGCCCCTCATGTCCCCAGCCCTCCAAGATGTCAGGCTGGAGCCAGGCCATGATCACCTACATGGCCCTCAAGGGCCTCTCCATCCCTCCAAAGACCCACTTGGAGTCAGACTTGGCACTTGTGGCACCAGACTCACTCACTCCCATAGGATAACATTGGGGATTGGACTTGTAGTGCATTGATGGGGACAAGATGGATGCCCCCACATATTTCGGTTCCCCAAACTGAATGTGCAGTCTAGTCTTTTGGGTGTGGTTCAGCCCAGAGACACCTGGGATACCCAGAGACTATTTAAGCCACGCTCAGGCTGAGAAACATGCTTTGCGTTTTCTGCACCTGCAGCGTGCCACTCACCGTGTTCGGATCGGTCTCCAGTAGGCCTGCATCTTTCTTCTGCGCTCAGCTCCTGCAAGAACACCGATAGAAACAGCCTTACCTTGTGGCGCTTCTGCCCATCATTCATCGCTCCTTCTGTTCTGCGGGCATCTTCGGCGGTGTCATTCCCATCCCGGCACGCCGCTTCCTAAGGAAAAGGGAAAAGAACAGAAAAAAGGCACTAGTAAGCATTCAGCAAAACTTCGCTTATTTTTAAAGACTGTACGAGCTTCAAACGCTTACCTGAATCCCAGCCGCTCTCGGGGAACTCTGTCTCCAGAAATTCTCATCCATCTACAAGAGGGAAAAGACACTCCAGGTTAGCGTGGAAACATCTAGAGGCGCCGCATACCACGCTTACTCACCGCATTTCTTCTTCATAACCGGCATCCACGCTGAAAACGTTGCGGCACCTAAAAGATACAGAAATACAACTCAGTTCAATACAAATACGAAAGGGTCGTATCGCGCATCGTGCTCTCACTCACCTTTAGCGCTACTCATCTGAGCAGCACGTCGCATTCCCGGACGCCGGCCATCATCTAAGGAAGGAAAGGAACGAAGTTAGAGAACTGTTCAAAAGACTCATTATACTTACTTGTCGGACTCTTGCCAGTGAAGTAACTAGGCAGCAACAAGCCCGCATCTAACAACGTGCCCCTGCGCTGAAAGCAGGACGGAGAGCACACTTTCCAAGAAAACAAGGTGAGCTATGGATCAAAGGGAAGGGTTGGACCCCGGGGAAGAAGGGGTTCAAGCACACAGAGACAATAGGGAGTTCAACTCTACCAATCCTGTGTTTCAGGCCCAGTCTCCAGTCGAGTAGACTCCAGGGAAGGGTTCGAGGTCGTAAGAGGTCAGAACAGGCTGAGTGACGTCCCCGTGGATACCAGGTGAGCGTTGCAGTACCACACGATTTTAAGGCCCAAGTGAGATGGAGGACATGAACCCTAATGCTGTTAAATTGATGGGAAGAAGAGCTTGTATCCACCTCCACAATGTTAAACTGTATAAAAGTGAAGCAACATTGACCTCTCCTGCACCCGTTTCAAGTGAAGCAAGTATTTCTAGTGAAACAAGTCCCCACAGCAAAGCAAGAGAAGAACAGCAAAGGATGACCACAAGATCAATGATCAAAAATGTCCAGCACGATCATCGATCGGGCACAGAATTCCAGATGACAAAGAAAAGAGTTTTCACGTACAGGAGGGACGGGGAGAGCCGACGAGGTAGATTTCAGTCCAGACATTACGTAACAAAGGAGAACGAAGGCCACGAGAGATCAAACTACATAGAAAATACGAGTAAGAACGACAGAGGGGAGAATAAACGAGGACATGGGTCATCGACGGAGCAAAGTGCGGAATGGTCCCACAACAAAAAACGTGAACCCTCGGGACCATGGAGATGGCTAAAGAAGGTGCTAAATCCTAACACTCAAACATAACAACGAAACACCTCACAAACGCCAACTGACAACATAACGCAGGAATCTCGCCAACCTCTTATATCAAAAGAAGCATTGTTGTGTTCGTGGAACACGAGAGGCCATGAACATTTAACCAAGCTAGATGCTTTTGATCTAGCACAGTTCGACATCATCTGCCTCCAAGAGACTTGGCTGAGGGACCTTCCAACGATCGACGGCTATGAAACCTGTATTTCTCCAGCATGTAAGGGCCTGTTTGGCAGACCATCGTCTGGCCTTCTGACCGCAGTTAAACTCGGATCAGGCATCTCCATCAAAAAGAAAGTGGCAGAATCCTACGGTATTTTGGCTTTACAAACAGAATGGATCCACCATGAAAATCCATCTCGAAAGAAAATTAAATCCAGTTTAGCCATCATAAACGTTTATTGGAACCCACAAAGAACAACAAATTCGGAGTTCTGCAACGTGGTCATAGACATCTTAGATAAATTTACCATCGAATTGGCCACTGACTATATTCTTATCTGCGGAGACCTAAACGCTAGGTGTGAACAATCTGAGACAAGCCTTCATTCATTATCATCCTCGGAACGAGGTGTACTGTGGTCGGACCTCATGGACTCAAGAAATTTTCACAATGTGGCAACGTTGCGTGGCCGCCTCCCATTGATTCCAACTTGGGAACGACTCAACACCTTCGCAACTCTGGACTACATTTTTGCTTCCCATTCTCTTCTGTCATTTATTGACTCCTACGAAGTCTACCGTACAAAAGCTAGCGACCATAATCTGCTATCTATGACACTGAAGTCAGTATGGACTCCAAAAGATTTCTATCCATTCGATTTGGAGGTTTCAAGCAACCTTTCGCGAATACAACTCTCAGCATCAAATATCATAGATATTGCTCGGAAATTTGACGAGGTAGATGACAACAATACTTCCTCACAAATCAGACCAAACTACCTGCCGTTACTTGTGAAGTACAGGAAAAAGCAAAGAATCCAAAACTCATCAAATGACAACAGATCCCATGAATATGATTTTCAATTAGTACTAAGAAGAAGAGAACTCCGTAAACTGAGGCGCATGGCTAGAGTCTCTGACATTAACAAGCAAAAAGAAACTGCTATAGCCGCCGCAAAATCATACAAAGCATGGCTGAAACATCACAAAGGAGTCATGTATCAGAATGATGCCGAAAAAATGCTTAAAACCTTGATGACCAAAAATTCGAAAGATTTCTGGGCGCTGATCAAAAACAAAAGCAATGAGAAAGCTAACCAACTATCTAATGTTATACCAGAATTGACTTGGACGTCCTTCTTTTCTGCTCAATTTGCATCTCTGCCTGAATCATCAGAACCATCTGCTCTTCCGATAGCGACCACATGGGCAGATCTTGCAGATCGAGACGAAATTTTGAACGTAATTCTCAAGCTGAAAACTTCTAGGGCACCGGGCCCCGATGGCTTAACAAATATGGACTTAAAGCAACATCCCAAAGAATGGTCCCTTTTAATATCTAAAATCTTCAACGAATGCCAGGTAAAGAAACAGATCCCCAGAACATGGACAGAAGCACTTATAGTGCCCATCTTTAAAAAGGGAAGTAGAGACAATCCAGCGAATTATAGACCAATAGCCCTGCTAGACATCATGGGCAAGATCTTCGCAACTCTTCTCCTCTCGCGCTTTCACGGGTGGGCAAGAACCACACCATGCCTTGACGAACTTCAAACAGGCTTTGTGAAAAACGCGAGTACAAGTATAAACATCATGATATTAAATATCATAAAAGAAAATGTGAAGAACGGTGCACCGAAAGTATTCATAGCGTTCGTTGATCTGACGCAGGCTTTCGACAGAATTGGGCGACGGAAGCTCTGGTCAAAATTATCGAATTGGAATTGCCCGGAAGAAATCCTAGGACCGATGATCGCTCTTCATACGAACACAAAGCTGAGAGTTCGTCTCAATAAACAAGGCCTGATGTCAGCGCAATTTCCATCGGAACGAGGCGTGAAGCAGGGATGCCCGCTTGCTCCAGCCCTCTTTATAGCATTTTTGGGTGACTTCAAACACACCCAAACGTCGTTAAGAGTCTTTCCACCAAAAGTAGGAAACATTGCAATATCTAGACTACTCTACGCGGATGACCTAATCCTTATGGATCAGACACAAATTGGCCTCCAGCGTCAAATTAACAACCTGGCCAAATACGTTGAGGAGAACGATTTGGAAATAAACATCGCCAAATCTAAGATTCTGATCATGGGGAAAACTTGTTCATCTACGCGTAGCAATGATCGCTGGTTCCTGAACAACAAGAAGATTGAAACAGTTCCTAGTATAAAATACTTAGGAATAATGTTCGACGCAACGCGGTCAGAAAAAGCCACACGTTTGGCCTTGTGGCTGAAAATAAAATCATTAACCACTCAGACCAAACTTGTTGATCGGAAATACGGAAAATTTTCTCTCCTACCGGCGATACAATTTTATAAACAAAAGGTGGTCCCATCAATGATCTACGCAATGGATTCAGCACTAAACATCCAAGACTCGATATGGCCGAAATTGGAGGGCTTTTTGTGGAAGGCAGTACTGGGCCTTCCAAAATCAACATCTATCTCAGTTATCAGGCGTGAATTGGGCCTCCTATCGATGAAAGCGTCAGTCAAGAAAAGCCAAATGAGACTTCTGTGTAAAATAATTTCTCCTGATGCTTTACCTCTATTCAAAGCAATTCAGAAGGAACTTACCCAAGGCCACTGCATCGCCCTGAAGAAATGGGAGCAAGAATTACAGGAAAATCTGGCTGATTTGGCTTGTACATCAGAAGACCTAATCCACAATCCTGTAAAGCTAAAGAGAAAAATAGCCCAGGAGGACTGGATACAAACATGCGAGGCAGCAACGGCAAATAAATTACTTGCCCACTTGCCGCCAACTACTAACAAGCTGAATAGACCTCTGAATTACTGCATAAAATTCCCTGACAAAAGGCTACAGAAGAATTTCATGAAATTGAGGCTTAATCTCATGCTAACTCAGGAAATTAAAGCCATCCGATCAAAATCCAGCATAAAAACATGCAGACTATGCCCAGAGTCTCAAGAGGAGGAAACTGTAAAGCATTTACTTTTAAACTGTGCAGAAACAGCATATTTGCGTGAAGCTTTTTTGTTACCATTAATGCATGACGCGTCACTCCGAGAAGAAGACACATGGTGGTGTAGACTGGTTGCAGGCGAAAAAACTAAATGGGCAACCGCGGCTGTAAACATTTTGGAGGCAGCTCTTAAGCGAGCATCAGAGCGTGGGTCCGCACTTGGTTCCATTTAACAAAACCTCCACGATGCAGTTCAACATCTCATTTCTTCTCTCCTCATGTTGCTCTGTTTTCTTTTTCTTCTTCTTTTCCTCTTTATTTTCCATTGGACCTCATCTGTTCTGCAATTTAACAGTTTTGATGATCCATTCACATCTGAGATATGGGACGTGATCTCTTGTAAAAATCAAATTTTTCTTTTGATTGTAGACAAGTATAATAAAAAAAAAATTTAAAAAAATGTGCATAATGAAAACAATACACTTTTGGATTAGAATTGATTTATGGATTAATTCAGTTGCAATAATATTGAAATATATTTTCTAGAAATAGAATAGAGAAAATTATGGAATAAAGAAATAGAGAAAACAATATTTGAGCTTTTATGTTGCCAATCATCCGTACATTGTTACTTGCTGTTTTCTCTTCCATACTCCAGTCTTATCCAGCCTTATTCAGAAGGAATACGAATATAGTAAGCAAATTTGGGTATCCAAAAAATTGCTTCATAGTTTTAAGAATTGTTTTGGCAATCATTTTAGAGTTCTTGTTATAAGTTTATGACTTACAAATAAAACAATAAAAACTGACATATAGTAAAAATAAAGTGTTGACAATGGAAATGTTCCAAGAGGTGAGAGCTGTAGCTCCAAGCTAAAGATGCACCAAATCAAAATAATTTGTGGAATCTTTTGTGGCATTCTGCTTTTGACCATTTTCCTTATAACATTGACATTTACAAATATTATAAGCAATGAGAAAGTAAGAAATAAGACATCCCTACCGGTCCCATTATTTGTATTTTACAGATTAAGAGACTAAATCCCCCATTACGTTCTGATGTAAAAAAAAACATTTTCCCTAATAAAAAGAGATCCTGGAGAAGATAATGAAAATATGAACTTATATTTGGACAAATTGGCTCATTTGGCAAATAATGTATGGTATGAGCACATGAAAGAGCTAGGAGAGAGAACATCAGAAGAACGTTGCTATGTTTGTTCCTTAATACCGTATGCCATGAATGCGGCAAGAACATTTATTGCAAGAGAAATGTCTCCACATGATACAAAATGTCTCAGTCATTTGGTAGCCTGCACTACAAGAGACCAATTCGAAGGGAAGTGGGCACCCAGACGTGAAGATAAGACCATGCTCACACTCCCTTCTATTCTCAGGCGCAGTGATACTTTGCAAAGCCCAGTTCAAAGACTAATTCGAATTGCAGACAGTAGGAGTTATGATGGATGATGGGCTAATTGGGTGGGGAGGTATGGTGAAGTCCAACCCTCCAGCACCTGGAGTAGCAGCTTGCGTGCTGCTAGTGAGTGGAATATTCCAGAAGGCTACAAGCGTGACAACCAATTGTAGACGGCCACGTAGCAAAGAGCCCTATAGTTTGAAAGCCAATGAAATGTTGTGTATTTCATGACAGCGAAGATGACTTGCACTAGGGGTGGGCATAGTTGCCACCTGACCTTAGAGATCCAATCACAATGACACCCCCATAGAAATTATACCTAGCGGTTCCCCTTAAGCCTATCACAACCTGAAGTAGGTTTTCTTATTTTGCCACATAGTATGACGTCACATATGACAAATTTGTGCTATAAAAGTGATGTTTTTTTATGAAATGCGTTGAGAGATATGCTGTGAAATGTCTGTTGTACTCCCTGTTTTAGATACTTGTTAATAAAACAGCTAAAGATTTGCCAACTTCTTGAGTCGGTCTTATCATTGATGTATGCGTAACTTCTGCAGCCCCATCCAGCCCATAGAGCGCAAACGCGCTTAAAAGGGCCTATGGGTTCAAGCACTCTGAATAATATGATATTCATGAATATGCATAATTTACCCCATGTTCCTCCCTGCCACAGAACTACCCCATGCTGCTGCCCCTTACTACCAGAACCTCCCAGGCACTTGCACAAACCCTGATGGGCTCCATAGTGCTCACGTTGCGCTGGAAACTGCCAGGTGCCACGTCCCATTGCCCCATAGATGCCCATGCTGCTTTACATTGCCCAGTGATTTTCTCTATGACGCTCACATTAACCCCATGCCTTGACCCAAAGCAATACAATTAACTCACATCACCACATAAGTGCCCAATGTCCCATCTATTTGACTCAGAACTAGCCATGCCTAACCTCATTGCACCCTGGTTAACCCATCGATCTCCAAATTGCTCTACGAACTCCCGCCCCATGTACACACACACAAACACCCGCGTGCGCGCATGTGGCACAGCTCTTGTAGTGCTGCCCAAAAGAACCAGGAAGCAGGGCGAGCGATATCGATCACTGCTCTCTTTGGGCCCTTCCTACTCTGTGGGTCTAGGAGGCCCTCGGAGTAGGTTGTTCTGTTATGTGCAGATAAACTTCAGTCACAACTGAACCCCGTTGTGAAACAAGCCTTATGCTGCAGGCAATACGTTTCTCCCCAAACCTGTCTTGAGCTTAAATCAGTGGACTTCAAACTGGGGGGCTGGACCCCTTAGGGGGGCCCGGATTATGTCCAAGGGAGCCCAACCTATTTGAAAAGGGATTTAGAAGACTGCTTTAATTTTTTTTTTATGGATTAAGGTGACTGCTTTTAATAGAATATGTAAGTTTAAAGACTCTGGGGGTCTCCTGGACATCATTTGGGCCCCATAGGGGGGCCAACCCCTAGGTGGACGGGTGGGCAGAAATTATATTTGTACTGAAGTATGAACAAGTTTGAATAGCACTGGGTTAAATATTGATTTTGTTTTCACTGCATTTATGCTCCTGTTAATCCATGCAAATAGCATATGTGTACGAGTATGGTGTATTCTTTTTTTTATCACGTTAATGTAAAAAAATAAATTCTATGGTTTGTTAACCTAAAGTTAAATCATTTCATTATTAATTATTCAGCTCTTCATAGTATTCCTTTGAAACTTAGAAGCTTTTGGGGGCATCAGCACCAATATTGGCCCCCTCCCTAACCCAACACCAGTAGCCAGCAAGGAGTGCCAAGAGGAGGATGTGTACAGATGTGAGCGCAAGATGATGAGAGAGGAATGGGGGAAGGAAATCTATGAGAGGGGGTTGGGGTCCAAACTCCACGTGCGAAATCTACTTGGCCACTGGCGGGAAATAGCCTGATCTGTGGGAGTGGTCAGGTACATGCACTGAGTTATAGGCAAGTCAATGCTCTTTGTGATGGGATTTCCAAGAAGCATGAGAGAGCCAGAACTGTCCTTGAAGCCAAAGTGCAGACAATGGTATTGAAACACAAATTAATTTGCTCCAAAATTGATTCACAGACAAAGTACATGTCAGGCGTACAAGTACAATTATGAGTTGGGTGTAGTTACACTTTGAAAACCCTGCACACACCATTCCAACCTATGAGCACGAGGGTCTCCTGGCCTAGGTACTTTGTCGGAAGCAATTGAAATGGGGATTTGGACAGTTGATATTTTTGGGAAACCTTCACAAACCCTCAGCAAAACAGACGGATTTGCATTTAAACCGGTGACAACATAAAACAATAATCAGTTTCAACACGTACTTCTGAACGAGGCTCCTCGGCTCCTCTTAGAGCCTGAGGGGCGATGGCAGTGATGGTTCCATTATGCTACCTGGCATAATGGCAGGTAGCATAATGCCAGTATGCTCCTGGCACTTATAAAAGGCAGTATGGACCAACAATGCCATGCATAATCAAGCAGAACACCGCATAAGGTGGCCAATTATAGTGGCAGAAGTCACGATACAACTTATAATGAATTGCGTGGCTGGTTAGAATGGGCTGTGTATTGACAAAGTGTATTGGAAAGTGTGAGGAGTCACAAATGAGTATGACCGAAATATGTTCTCTTCATGTTGGTTTTCCTGTGACTTTTTCTTAATATGATTAGATTTGCAACATTCCTAGACTTGCTTGGAATAAAAAGAGGGGCCTTTTTATTCTGGGACAAAATCTGCCTTTACACGTCTCCTTTACAGTCATGCTATGTGTGCATGGGATTCTCAAATTTGCATGTGCAGACTTTTCTCGTTCAGCAGAGCACAGGAGCAACCTCGTTTTTTACGGATATCTGCCTCCATAGGTGTGACTGCTGACATCGCTTGTGTTCGTACAATAGTCTTCTGGGGGAAACGGTGTACGGAAATGTGCGCTCGCACCAACAAAAGAAATATGAAAGTAAGTTTTTAGAAGCACAGCTGCTTTGTTCCAAAACATGCCCCATCAAGTTCTGTATTTGAGGTGGGAGGATTAGAGGTAGGGGAGGCTTGGAGGAAAATGCAGCAAATCCACGCCTCACCACGTCTGCAGCTTGCATGATACAGAATGAAGAACACGGGGTTGGCTCCAAGCTTGTGAGTAAAAACAGAGCAATCCGGCAGTCCCACTGGAGTCTGGATTAAAGTATCAAATATTAGAAAGGATTTCAGAGGGAAACTATTTCTGGAGGGGTTATGGGCTAAGTCTACTCCACTGTGCTGCAGCAGAATTAAATGTGACAACAGAGAGGAGCATGACATTATAGGCCTGATTTACAAACTGCTTTCCAATGGCGTTTTCCCATTGGAAAACACGTTTGCAAACCAGGCCCAATGAGCAGAAACTTTGCACTGATGCAGGTGCAATTAGCACTAGAGCAAAAATGACAGTAGTGCAGAAAACATATTCTTTCAAAGGATTTTTGCACCATTGTCAAAGGATTAGGACTATAGCAATCCTTACCCTAGTACAAACATGCATTCAAAGATTATGGGCTCGATTCATGGAAATGTGCGCAGAAATCCTGCTAGAGCCATGCACCGAGAAGGACACTGATTGAGTCTGCACGCAGACTAAAAAATGCACGTCCCACGTATTCATGGAATTGTTCATGCAAAGTAACCGTAAACGCAATTTGTGCTCAGATCGCCCCCCACACGCCCACATAAACATTCAGAACCGGTACCTCTGCGTGCTGCCCAGGCGTGAATACACGCACCCTTTAAACAGTGTAGGGGGTCCCTCGTAAACAGGCCTGCGACTCTGCGACCCTGTGTGGTGTCCCCTGTAACCGTATACAGCACCCCAACAACATGTGTATTAAAAATAGTAACTTGGCAATAACTCAAGAATTCTGCATGTGAACCCCCGTAAAACGTTCCTGCACCCTGCCACACTGCTTTCGCGCACACACAACGCACACACAACGTTGATTGAGTACACGCATCCCAAAATCTGACATGCAACCCCACCAGCGTGCTGCAAATCCTACAAGCAAGTGCACTTACACCTGCCTTCGGGTGGCGGATCGTATGAAGGACTTGCGTGGCCATTACCTAGCTGAGACGTTGAGTGATCGAATCCATGAATACGTCTCGTGCCGCTCAATTGTGGGCGTGCAATGGACTGCGTGCAGGCCGTCCCTCGGAACTCCGACTTTTTCACAAGTTCTTCCCCACTTATGGTGTTCCGCCCCGTTCCCTGACGTCTGCGCAAGCCACGCACACACTCTGCTTGGAGTCTCGCGCAAGGCCCTCGATGGCTCGCACATACGTGCTGAGCCAGCGTGAACTCCGCGCAAGTACGGGAAAAGTACTGCATATTCGATTCCATGAATCAACGAAGGCGGGTTTTGCGTGCAGTTGTGCACGCAAGTACCCTATTTTCCACAAGATAATTCCATTTATCGGGCCCTATATATTTTGCACCAGGGCAAGTTTTGCCCCAGCACTAATTGCACTTTCACTGGTGCTAAGTTCCTGTAATGCCACCATTCATGTTTGAAAGATAGCATTTGCAGAAGACTCAAGTTTTACAATGTTGTGCATGTGGGTAAAAAATGCAACGCACTGGTATGAGTGGTGCAGTTCCAGTAAGCTGTGAATATATGGCAGGGATCGAAATTAAGATTTGATAAGCAGGAGCTAAAAGCAGCTCCTCTGTATCCAGCATTAACCAGTGACCAGGAACTACTACTGGGGAACAAGGAGCTAATAAGAAGCACTCCGCAAATCTATATTCCACCTAACATGCAGACATATTGCTTTGTGCATTATTTATGACCCATTATGCTTTAAATGTTGTATAGATGTTTCCTAATGTTTATTTATATATTGTCCCAAAAGCAGAGTTAAATTCACATAGGTGTGTTTGCTCAACATCAGTTGGCCTTGGGAGCCAAAGGTAGCGCCTGCTAGCTGTTGGTGTCAAGATAATCAGGCTCCTATATGCCACAAGCAGGATCTAAATAGTTCCCAGCTCCCCTCAGTTTCGAACCCTGTGTGGCATTCATTCTGGTAGGAATACAAGACTTTCGTATCTGAGTGGTATTGCGGGTGATTGCTAGTTTCTTTAAAAGAACATACTTTTTTAGAAGACAGCGGTAGTCCTATGCCTGCAGTACAAACAATGTGGTTGACAGAGTTTCGGCCAGTGGCTTATTTAACAGTGACTTCTTCAGGATGAGATGTTTTCAGTGACTGGTTTTAGGATCTCCAGAGTAGGTGAAATTACGCAGTGTAAGTCAGATTCAAGGTGTCAACACCGTTTTTAGACCCAAATAAATCAGCCTGTGTATGTGTGCCACCGTGGTAGCTCTGAGGGACTTAGAGAATGAGTGTAGAATGCAGGTTTGGTTCCAAAGTACTAGATGCAGAAGAGGTATGTTGCCACAGATACACCAGCATGGTAAGGACATTGGTATGGCATGTTGCTATCCAGCCACGTCCTAAAAGCCTTACAGTGGCAGTACCCGGGCATCTGATGACCCTGGCCAGGCCGTATCAGCAGTAAAGGGCACTGACCTCACCTCAGACTGACTCCACAAGATCCCCACCAGCGTTTGAGTTTTATTGACACCCACATATGACTGACTCTTCAATTGGCCTAAGGCTCTTGATATGTGTTTGTTTACCTCCAACCCTGCCATGCTTTCAGGGGGACCGGCCTGGCATGGGCGTATTTCTAGCTCAGTTCTAGTGACCTTTCAGAGTCTGCATCCTGACTTGAGACTGACTCTTCCCCAGCCATACCAAACTGTGTTGATAAACGATCTGACATGTGAATGGCCCTGGCTCAGCCTTCTAGAGCCAGGTTCTGGAACCTTTTCCTCTTCCAATGTTTTAGACTACAAATTCCGACAGTCCCGCCCAGCAAAGTCAACGGAGAAGGCTCATGGGGGTTGTAGTTAAAGACATCTGAAAAGCCACAGGTTGCAGACCCCTGTTCTAGAGGCTCCAAATGGCGATATGAATGACTCCTCTCTTTACTGAGCGAACTCGCACCCGATCCTCCCTCGGCCTCTCCAGCCTTTCAAAGGCGCCCACTTGCCGGCAATGCTCGCTGCCCCCAGAGCTCGGGGCAGGACTTTGGCTTTCAGCATGCATGCACATAATAAGGTCCTATGCAGCTGCACAAGGGGAGTGGGGTGTGGAACGCAGCAGCTGAAAGGAGGAAAAGGTGTGCTGGGGGAGGGGGTGGAGGGGGCAAAACGAAATGCTCAGCAGTTCCCAGTGAGTCACACTCCTGCCTGCGCCAGATGCATAAATCCCATCCCAGTTCTGCTTGGAGTCAGCCGCTGCGCCGGTCCTTCTGCTTACAATAAAGGCACGATAATCAATTGATCAGACAGGCAGACTCCGGCGAGGGCCCGGGAGAGGCCGGCCCACTCCGTGCACATCTGTAACGCTTTATTGCTCCCCTCAACTCGGCATCCTGGGGAGGCGTCGGGAGCGCGCACGACCCATTATGTGAGCGCACACTAACACCACGCCGTGTGCGAGAGGGACGGTAATGCGTGTATAGCGCCTACCGTCGTGGGCTAACCGAACCAAAGCGCTGCTGCAAAAATCCAATGCTATCACTAATAAGTTGCCATTACTTTATTGTCCTTGGAATGTTGAAAGGGTGAGTTGACCCGCCATAATTTTAACCCGAGTGACATAAAAGTTACATCAGTTGCCAATCATAACTCAAAAAGGGGGCGACCTTCTCTCCGTATTTGCCTGTCCTGGCAAGAGGCTATCAATATAGGTCAATGTAATGTAAGCAACTGCGGGTGACCCATCGACCTGCGAGGCTGCCAGGGTGCCAGGAGTGGCAACGGAAAGCACGACTCTGCCGGCTGCCCCCTAGCACCTTCTCTTCCCCTATAACCCGTCCCCACCCCCACGTCGCCCCCGCGCGCAGTGTGAGGTTTCCCTGCTTTATGGGAAAGCAGTTTTAAATCAAGCCAGAAATATTGCAGCTTGTTAAAAAAAAAAGCCAAATCCAGCAAGGCTTGGAAAGTGGTTAGAGAAGCAAGTGCCAAGAACCCCCACTCCCCCACCCCCTCTAACCAAGGAGCTGCCCGTGCACCTCTCATCCCTCCGCGGCTCCTGATTGGTCCTGAGCCTCGAACCCCCTCCTCCTGCATCCTTATCCCTCCTCCGACCCCGGTTGGTCCCTAGCAGTCCCTATAATTCCCCCTCCTCCTCAGCATCCTCTCAAAGTTTGGAAAACCTCCTTTCTCTGGACCCTCTGACGCTATCGGGGATCTCTCTCTGGCTGTTCTCCTGCTTTGCCCGTCTGCCCAGTTTCTGCCCCAAAGTGCTGCCCAGCTGGAATGAATAGATCTGCCCCTGACTACTGCAGAGAGGAGCCTTCCCAGGGGGCAGGGGGCGGCCGCTCATGGGGGGCGGGCGCTGAGCCCAGCCCAGGCTACCCCGGCACCAGGACCCCCAGCCCACAGACGAGGCCCAGCCGCTCCCCCAGCCCCGAGCCCGGCTATGGCCCCGGAGGTCAGGGCTCGCCCCCTGGGGACACCCGCATCCGCCGCCCTATGAACGCCTTCATGGTCTGGGCTAAGGATGAGAGGAAGCGCCTGGCCCAGCAGAACCCGGACCTGCACAATGCCGTGCTGAGCAAAATGCTAGGTAAGGGGGCTGAGGAAGAAGGTGCGAAAGCAAAGGGTCAGGGCGAGGGAGGCAAGGGAGGAGGAAGGGAGGGATGGATGGAGGGAGAGAGGGGTATAAAGACGGACAGACAAAGGGACGGATGGATGGGTGAACAGATGGAGGCAGGGATGGACGGGTGGACAGATGGATGGAGGGATGGATGGACAGATGGAGGCAGGGACGATGGAGGGATGGATGGAGAGATGGAGAGAGAGAGAGAGAAGGATGGACGGATGGGCAGAGGGGCGGATGGATGTATGGAGGGAGGGAGGGAGAGAGTGATGGATAGACGCGCATAGGGAGAGAGGGAGGCATGGAGGGAGGGATGGACGGATGCATAGATGGGTGTGTGGATTGATGGACTGGTTTATAGAGAATTTTGGATACTTCCCCACAAGTCGGTATCTTTGAAACTCGGGAGATTTGCAGGTACTGGACCTTCCTGAAAAGCCGGCTGGGATGGGAAATAGCCCGCCCCATGTCGGTCATGTCCGATATGGGGTTGACTCTATTCCAGCCCTACCGGCCTTTCAACGAAAGTCATCGGCCTGCCAGGCGTTCTTCCAGTGCCCCCATAGAGCAGTGCTTCCCTGAAGGAGGGAGTAGAGCAGAGCAGTGCTGCCCTGAAGGAGGGAGTAGAGCGGGGCAGTGCTGCCCTGAAGGAGGGAGTAGCGCGGAGCAGTACTGTCCTGAAGGAGGGAGTAGAGCAGAGCAGTGCTGCCCTGAAGGAGGGAGTAGCGCAGAGCAGTACTGCCCTGAAGGAAGGAGTAGAGCGGAGCAGTGCTGCCCTGAAGGAGGGAGTAGAGCGGAGCAGTGCTGCCCTGAAGGAGGGAGTAGCGTGGAGCAGTGCTGCCCTGAAGGAGGCAGTAGAGCAGAGCAGTGATGCCCTGAAGGAGGGAGTAGAGCGGAGCAGTGCTGCCCTGAAGGAGGGAATAGCGTGGTGCATTGCTGCCCTAAAGGAGGGAGTAGCGTGGAGCAGTGCTGCCCTGAAGGAGGGAGTAGAGCGGAGCAGTGCTGCCCTGAAGGGGGGTGAGTAGAGTGGAGCAGCGCTGCCCTGAAGGAGGGAGTAGAGTGGAGCTGTGCTGCCCTGAAGGGGGAGTAGAGCAGAGCAGTGCTGCGCTCTGATGGAGGGAGTAGAGTGGAGCAGTGCTGACCTGAAGGAGGGAGTAGCGTGGAGCAGTGCTGCCCTGAAGGAGGGAGTAGAGCGGAGCGGTGCTGCCCTGAAGGGGGGAGTAGAGCGGAGCAGTGCTGCACCCTGAAGGAGGGAGTAGAGTGGAGCAGTGCTGCCCTGAAGAAGGCAGTAGCGCGGAGCAGTGCTGCCCTGAAGGATGGAATAGAGTGCAGCAGTGCTGCCCTGAAGGAGGGAGTAGCACGGAGCAGTGCTGCCCTGAAGGAGGGAGTAGAGCGGAGCAGTGCTGCCCTGAAGGGGGGAGTAGAGTGGAGCAGTGCTGCGCCCTGAAGGGGGAGTAGAGTGGAACAGTGCTGCCCTGAAGGAGGGAGTAGATTGGAGCAGTGCTGCCTTGAAGGAGGGAGTAGAGCGGAGCAGTGCTGCGCCCTGAGCACCCACCAGCACCCCTCGGGGTAGTGCGCGGAGTTGACGTGATTTGTTACTGTGTATTTTTTGGGAGTCTGCTGATTTTAGCAGGTACTGAAAGGTAGGATGAATGCCAATGGGCAGAGCTGCGCTAATTGCAGTGCCCACCCAAGAGCATTAAAGCTACTCATAGGGAGGACGGGTGAGCTCAGGGTCCATGCCCATCCTGTTCTTGGCATCTTTATGGAGGCTGTCAGCAGTGTGCGTGCCAATTGCGAAGGCTGGTTTGTGTGAAATGGAAAGCTGTTGAAGTTCCTGATTTCAGTATCCTGTGCTGATGTCAAAGCAAAAGTTAACACGGAAAGTTAGGGGTCAAGGCTGAAATTGAGGGTTCGGTTTAAAGGAACAGCAGGGCACTCTGCATAAGTATAGTTACTCGGCATAAAACAGCAAGAAACACCCCAATAACGAGGACGTTCTGAAGAAAGAAGAAAACATCTCAACCAGCCCTGAGCACCCTACTCACGTGGTAGCACCTCACACGGAGTCCAGAATAGTGCACACATCAAGTAAGCAGAGGTCATGTATTATGTTTCCCGGCTTCTGGGGCCAGGTTACGGACACTTTGCACCAGTTCAAGTGCAATTCTGCACGGTATGAGCAGTACGGCAAAGTTTCACGGTATGAGCGTTTGCCCCATATTAGAAAACCTTTGCTCAATTAGAACTGCAATTGTGCATGTTATTAGCACCAGGGCACAGTTTGCACGCGGGCAACACCATCTTCTTTTAATGCATTTTTGTATCTGGGCAACATCATGTGCCCTGTGCTCATATGGAATGGTATTAGGGTATTTGCCCTGATTAAAACATTCCTTGAAAGTATAGTTTCTTGCAGTAGCAATGGTTGCTCTAGTGCTAATACGTGCAATATTTCTTTAATCTGCCCCTGGTGCTGGCAGTTTTTCTGTGCCCGTGATAAGGGCATGAAGGCAAGCACACGGCGATTTCTAGTTACATGTGACTGAGGGAGCACAGCTGACTAGGGTGTCTACAATCCAGTGTAGTAGAATAAAAGGCGTTTCCTGGTGGAATTAGTGACACCATTCACGAAACCAAGTAGCAGCAGCGCTGTACGTGTCCTTCGGCAAAAGAGTGCCTTGTGTCAGGCTATTTCCACTGCTCTCGTGCTCCTCTTTCCAAATCAATATAAACAATTGTAGGCACCGTCGTCTTAACAACCACTGCAGCATGCAAGCAAACCCCCAAATCTTGCTCTGAATGCGGCTGTCAATGCTAACTAACCCTTGCACGTTTGTCTGGCTTTTATCAATCGGCAGTGATTTTGGATATCCTTGAGCCTCGTTACTCCACGTTCCTGTGTTGAGCCACATTACTCCATCTTCCTGAGATGAGCCCCATTTCTCCATCTTCTTGGGTTGAGTGTGAAGTCGTGGGTCAGGCTCCTTCTTGGTCTGTGTGGACTTGTCACAGTAGTGCTGGTTTCGCAGGGTCTTCACACGTTTGTCTGGCTTCTTTTAGCTGGTGCAAACGAATCCCTGCAACTGGTCTGGAACCGGAACTCGTCAGTATGAGTGTGAGTGAGACAATACCACTGGGGGATATCACACACGCTACATGTATGTAATATAACTCACGCAAGAGGCATCATTCCTCGGTTATTCGTGTGGGACTGAAAACTGTAGTGGCTGATTTTGCAAAGGATTGTGGGTATGCAAATATCCTGTTCAGAGGCCCTGCTCGTACTTTCTGCCATCTTTGATGGGCACGCTGCTCTCTCTTCATGGCCAGTGTGCTGGTAGGTTTCTCGTGTGCTGCATATCAGCACTCGCTGAGCAAAGAGAGCAAAGGTTATACGATCTATGACTTCAGAGCCTGCGAAAGGGGCTGCGATACATGGGTGTCTGCTCCCCGCTCAGAGACTGCAGGTCTGCATGGGCTGAGTTGACAGGAAATGAAGTCGAATCACAATGTGATGAGGGCGGGGGTTAGAATGCAGGGAGACCGCAAAGGGCCGAAAGGAACCCGAGTGAGAAGTGATGGGAGCTAACATGCCAGCACTGCCGAAGCTCTTGCAGCTGTGTTGGACTCCGTAAGTAGGAGGACAGACCCCGAAGTTCTTGGGCAGGACCATTCAAGCCTGTGCAGGGGTCAATCTAGTTCACATATGTCAATGTCCCGATCCCTCCAGAGCAGTGGTCTTCAAACTGTTTTATACTGAGCCCCCGCACCCCTTGAGTAAAAATATTGTTTCCCGCTCCCGCACAAGCTATAACTGCTTATATAGTTTATGAAATGATTATATGTTCAATTACAGTCACCATAATCTCTTTTTAAAGCGCCTCGCCTGCCCCGCCCCCTCCACACCCTTCTTCGCCCCCCGCACCCCAGGGGTGCAAGCTTCTCAAATGGAGCCCTATACCGGAAGCAGAGGGCCTGCTGGGAGCTCCAGGCTAGAGGCGTGTATCCACGTTCTACACTATTTGGAGTCTCAGAACAGAAAGCAGGGAGCTCTGGTTGCAGGGGCATTGTGCAATCTAAACCATTGGCATGAGAAGGGAGGGGCTGCTACAGACATGGGAGGTTGCATCAAACAAGCAGTCGTTTGGGGTTGGCAGCACCTTGGGACGGGAATGGGAGGGGGGCATGCAATGCCAGCTGAAAAGCTCCTGGCATGAGCGAGGCTGGAGGGAGGTCGGGCAGCATCGGCAGTATTCTCAGATGTCTCAGCAGTTGGAGTACCAACGAAAGGCACACCTGCGAATTGACGGGATTATTGGGGTTACTGGGGTAACTGGCCAGACCATACAGGCACATTGGTTGGACCAAGAAAATCGTTAGGATCAAATCCTCCAGACCCCAAAGTAGTGACATGGCCGATGTGTGACCATGGACATGCTGGAGTACCATTCATGGCTTAGAGCACTGGGGAGAAGGGGGAGATGCAGGGCAGCCCTGGCAAGACCACCGGACCTCCTAGAGTAACAGGAGGCTAGGGAGGATACAAGGCAGCCCTGACAACACCACCAGACCTCCTAGAGTAACAGGAGGCTAGGGAGGACACAAGGCAGCCCTGACAACACCACCAGACCTCCTAGAGTAACAGGAGGCTAGGGAGGATACAGGGTTGCCCTAGCAAGACCACCGGACCTCCTAGAGTAACAGGAGGCTGGGGAGGATACAGGGCTGCCCTGGCAAGACCACTGGACCTCCTAGAGTAACAGGAGGCTGGAGAGGATACAAGGCAATCCTAACAACACCAGCCGACATCCTAGAGTAACAGGAGGCTGGGGAGGATACAAGGCAACCCTGACAATACCACCGGATCTCCTAGAGTAACAGGAGGCTGGGGAGGATACAGGGCGGTCCTGGCAAGACTACCGGACCTCCTAGAGTAACAGAAGGCTGGGGAGGATACAGGGCAGTCCTGGCAAGACCACCGGACCTCCTAGAGTAACAGGAGGCTGGGGAGGATACAAGGCAACCCTGTCAACACCACCACGCCTCCTAGAGTAACAGGAGGCTGGGGGGGATACAGGGCAGCCCTGGCAAGACCACCGGACCTCCTAGAGTAACAGGAGGCTGGGGGGATACAGGGCAGCCCTGGAAAGACCACCAGACCTCCTAGAGTAACAGGGGGCTGGGGAGGATACAGCCCTGGCAAGACCACCAGAACTCCTAGTGTAACAGGAGCCTGGGGAGGATACAAGGCAGCCCTGACAACACCACCAGACCTCCTAGAGTAACAGTAGGCTGGGGAGGATACGGGGCGGCCCTGGCAAGACCACCGGACCTCCTAGAGTAACAGGAGCCTGGGGACGATACAAGAAAGCCCTGTCATTACCACCAGACCTCCTAAAGTAACAGGAGGCTGGGGAGGATACAGGGCAGCCCTGGCAAGACCACCGGACCTCCTAGAGTAAAAGGAGCCTGGGGAGGATTCAAGGCAGCCCTGGCAAGACCACCAGACCTCCTAGAGTAACAGGAGGCTGGCGGGGGGTACAGGGCAGCCCTGGCAAGACCACCGGACCTCCTAGAGTCACAGGAGCCGGGGGAGGATACAAGGCAGCCCTGAAAACACCACCAGACCTCCTAGAGTAACAGGAGGCTGGGGAGGATACAGGGCAGCCCTGGCAAGACTACCGGACCTCCTAGAGTAAAAGGAGGCTGGGGATTATACAAGACAGCCCTGGCAAGACCACTGGATCTACTAGAGTAACAGGAGCCTGGGGAGGATACAAGGCAGCCCTGACAACACCACCAGACCCCCTAGAGTAACAGGAGGCTGGGGGATACAAGGCAGCCCTGGCAACACCACCGGACCTACTAGAGTAACAGGGGGCTGGGGAGGATACAGCCCTGGCAAGACCACCAGACCTCCTAGAGTAACAGGAGGCTGGGGAGGATACAAGGAAGCCCTGGCAACACCACCGGACCTCCTAGAGTAACAGGAGGCTGGGAGGATACTAGGCAGCCCTGGCAAGACCACCAGACCTCCTAGAGTAAAAGGAGCCGGGGTAGGATACAAGACAGCCCTGGCAACACCACCGGACCTCCTAGAGTAACAGGAGGCTGGGGGGATACAAGGCAGCCCTGGCAAGACCACCGGACCTTCTAGAGTAACAGGAGGCTGGGGAGGATACAAGGCAGCCCTGACAACACCACCGAACCTCCTAGAGTAACAGGAGGCTGGGGATTGCATAGGGCAGCACTAGCAATAACATTACACCCCCTACACCAACATGAGGCTGGGGATTTTACAAGACAGCACTAGCCATAACACTGCACCCCCTACACTAACATGAGGCTGGGGATTGTACAAGGCAGCACTAGCCATAACACTGCACCCCTTACACTAACACGATGCTGGGGATTGTACAGGACAGCACTAGCCATAACACTGCACCCCCTACACTAACATGAGGTTGGGGATTGTACAAGGCAGCACTAGCAATAACACTGAACCCCTACACTAACACGAGTAGGCTGGGGATTGTACAGGACAGCACTAGCAATAACACTGCACCCCCTACACTAACACGATGCTGGGGATTGTACAGGACAGCACTAGCCATAACACTGCACCCCCTACACTAACATGAGGCTGGGGATTGTACAAGGCAGCACTAGCCATAACACTGCACCCCCTACACTAACACGATGCTGGGGATTGTACAGGACAGCACTAGCCATAACACTGCACCCCCTACACTAACATGAGGTTGGGGATTGTACAAGACAGCACTAGCAATAACACTGAACCCCTACACTAACACGAGTAGGCTGGGGATTGTACAGGACAGCACTAGCAATAACACTGCACCCCTACACTAACATGAGGCTGTAGAAAACACAAGACAGCACTAGCAATAACACTGCACCCCCTACACTAACACGAGGAGGCTGGGGATTGTACAAGACAGCACTAGCCATAACACTGCACCCCCTACACTAACACGATGCTGGGGATTGTACAAGACAGCACTAGCAATAACACTGCACCCCCTACACTAACACGAGGAGGCTGGGGATTGTACAGGACAGCACTAGCAATAACGCTGGATCTGCTACACTAACACGAGGAGGCTGGGGATTGTACAAGACAGCACTAGCCATAACACTGCACCCCCTACACTAACACGAGGCTGGGGATTGTACAAGACAGCACTAGCAATAACACTGCACCCCCTACAATAACATGAGGCTGGGGATTGTACAAGACAGCACTAGCCACAACACTGCACCCCCTACACTAACATGAGGCTGGAGAAAACACAAGACAGCACTAGCAATAACACTGCACCCCCTACACTAACACGAGGAGGCTGGGGATTGTACAAGACAGCACTAGCCATAACACTGCACCCCATACACTAACATGAGGCTGGAGAAAACACAAGACAGCACTAGCCATAACACTGCACCCCCTACACTAACACGAGGAGGCTGGGGATTGTACAAGGCAGCACTAGCAATAACACTGCACCCCCTACACTAACATGAGGCTGGAGAAAACACAAGACAGCACTAGCAATAACACTGCACCCCCACCCCCTACACTAAAATGAGGCTGGGGATTGTACAAGGCAGCACTAGCAATAACACTGCACCCCCTACACTAACATGAGGCTGGAGAAAACACAAAACAGCACTAGCAATAACACTGCACCCCCTACACTAACACGATGCTGGGGATTGTACAGGACAGCACTAGCCATAACACTGCACCCCCTACACTAACATGAGGCTGGGGATTGTACAAGGCAGCACTAGCAATAACACTGCACCCCCTACAATAACATGAGGCTGGAGAAAACACAAGACAGCACTAGCAATAACACTGCACCCCCTACACTAACACGATGCTGGGGATTGTACAGGACAGCACTAGCCATAACACTGCACCCCCTACACTAACATGAGGCTGGGGATTGTACAAGGCAGCACTAGCAATAACACTGCACCCCCTACACTAACACGATGCTGGGGATTGTACAGGACAGCACTAGCCATAACACTGCACCCCCTACACTAACATGAGGCTGGGGATTGTACAAGGCAGCACTAGCAATAACACTGCACCCCCTACACTGACATGGCAAGTCTAAAAGAGGCGCAAAACGATGAGTTCAAGTCAACATGAATGAATTGGTATTAGGCTAAATGGATTGCAAAGGTATTCTGAAATAGCAATGAACCATTCTGGAAAATGAATAGCATTTATAAAAGAAGCTTGGGGTGTTTTGGGGCATTGGCGAGTTTCAGAGAGACCCCGATCAACTTTCGCTTTGCGGCAGACCTTCGTTCCAGTACCACCTCACTCAAGTGTGTGGCCAGTGCATGGCTTTATGTTCGCCCTGTGCGGGACACTGCCAGTGACGCGGAGGGCATTAGGGTACTTGCAGTGACATAGAGTAGCCCCTACCCACATGCATTGGCGCTGAACCGGATTGGCTGTGGTATTGCCTGGTACAGACATTGGCATGCGCTTCGCTGACAGGCGGCACCTGCAGTGAAATGGGGCAATACGGGAAGTGGCACCGGGCAATGACTGACATGGCAATATGATATACAGCGATTGCACTGGTTGTGAAATTGGCAGCGACATGGAGAAGAATTGGCAGTGTGGACCCTGGCGATGCCAGAGGGCAGCACTGTTAGTGACAAGCACTATACACTGCAAGTGACCTGGGGCAGGGCTGGCAGTGCTGTAAGCAGCACTGGCATGGGAGCTACTGGCGAGGGCATAGAACAGTGACATAAAGACGCTGTGGCATTGCTGTGAGGCAGAGCTGGCAGTGCGATGGGGTAGTAGGTATTGCAAGTCCCGCGGGTGGAGCAAAGGGAGGGCGTTTAGAACAATGTGTGGCTCGCCAGATATTTTGGACTGCTCCTCCCCTCACCCCTCACCATTGACAGTGGGGGCTAGAGCTGATGGAATTTGTATTCCAAAACATCTGAAGTGCCAAAGGTGGCAGACCGCTAGTTTAGCTCACGACAGAAGAATTCATTCAGAAAGTGGAACTACAGTACTGGGTCGTGACTTGTCATTCACACGTTTTTTTTAACAGAATCACTTCTCTAAATTCTAAAATGTTGATGGCTGGAAAAGAGAATGAAGCACCTGCTTGGTGGCATGACAACGTCCACCGGTGAAAGGAATTCCAGCCACACCTCAAACCTTTAGTTGGTTAAAGTTTAACATTTATTCAACATGAAATCGTGGAGTTACTAGTAGAGAAAAAAGTACCCAGTGCAACTTATTTGTGATGTGAATAAGAAACAGCAGGAGTGAAAGAAGGATGTAGGTGAAGTGTGGAGTGTGCCTCCACACTTTAGTAAAAAACTTGCCCAAACTTCCTTGCCATTACATCAGCCTGGGGTGTCGACATTCTTTCAGCCCCTGTTATCAAGATGGCATCCTTCAGGACGAATACGTACGATCACGTGTTTAGGCTGTATCAGAGAAGAGGCGCAGACACATTCTGCACCCAGGACAGATAATTCCCAGAAAGGTAGGAATCCCAAGAGGGTGGGATAGAAATCCCAGAACAGACATTTCCCAGAAAGGTTAAACAAATCCCAAGAGGGTGGAGTAGAAATACCAAAACAGATACTTCCCAGAAAGGCAGGAAATCCCAAGAGGGTGGAATAGAAATCCCAGAACAGATACTTCCCAGAAAGGTAAAGAAAAACCAAGAGGGTGGAGTAGAAATCCTAGGACAGATACTTCCCAGATAGGTAAAAAAAAAATCCCAAGAGGGTGGAGTAGAAATCCCAGAACAGATACTTCCTAGAAAGGTAGCAAATCCCAAGACAGCAGAGTAGAAATCCCAAAACAGATACTTCCTAGAAAGGTAGCAAATCCCAAGACAGCAGAGTAGAAATCCCAGAACAGATACTTCATACAAAGGCAGGAAATCCCAAGAGGCTGGAGAAGAAATCCCAGAACAGATACTTCCCAGAAAGATAAACAATCCCAAGAGGGTGGAGTAGAAATCCCAGAACAGATACTTCCCAGAAAGGTAAAAAATCCCAAGAGGGTGGAGTAGAAATCCCAGAACAGATACTTCCTAGAAAGGTAGCAAATCCCAAGACAGCAGAGTAGAAATCCCAGAACAGATACTTCATACAAGGGCATGAAATCCCAAGAGGCTGGAGAAGAAATCCCAGAACAGATACTTCCTAGAAAGGTAAGATATCGGAAGAGGGTGGAGTAGAAATCCCAGAATAGATACTTCCTAGAAAGGCAGGAAAATCCATGGTGGAGTAGAAATCCCAGAACAGATACTTCCCAGAAAGGTAAAAAATCCCAAGAGGGTGGAGTAGAAATCCCAGAACAGATACTTCCTAGAAAGGTAAAAAATCCCAAGAGGGTGGAGTAGAAATCCCAGAACAGATACTTCCTAGAAAGGTAGCAAATCCCAAGACGGCAGAGTAGAAATCCCAGAACAGATACTTCCCAGAAAGGTAAAAAATCCCAAGAGGGTGGAGTAGAAATCCCAGAACAGATACTTCCTAGAAAGGTAGCAAATCCCAAGACAGCAGAGTAGAAATCCCAGAACAGATACTTCATACAAGGGCATGAAATCCCAAGAGGCTGGAGAAGAAATCCCAGAACAGATACTTCCTAGAAAGGTAAGATATCGGAAGAGGGTGGAGTAGAAATCCCAGAACAGATACTTCCTAGAAAGGCGGGAAAATCCAAGGTGGAATAGAAATCCCAGAACAGATACTTTCCAGAAAGGTTTGAAATCCCAAGAGGGTGGAGTAGAAATCCCAGAACAGATACTTCCCAGAAAGGTAAAAAATCCCAAGAGGGTGGAGTAGAAATCCCAGAACAGATACTTCCTAGAAAGGTAAAAAATCCCAAGAGGGTGGAGTAGAAATCCCAGAACAGATACTTCCCAGAAAGGTAAAAAATCCCAAGAGGGTGGAGTAGAAATCCCAGAACAGATACTTCCTAGAAAGGTAAAAAATCCCAAGAGGGTGGAGTAGAAATCCCAGAACAGATACTTCCTAGAAAGGTAGCAAATCCCAAGACGGCACAATAGACATCCCAGAAAAGATACTTCCATAAAGGTAGGAAATCCCAAGAGGGTGGAGTAGAAATCCCAGAACAGATACTTCCCAGAAAGATAAACAATCCCAAGAGGGTGGAATAGAAATCCCAGAACAGATACTTCCTAGAAAGGTAAAAAATCCCAAGAGGGTGGAGTAGAAATCCCAGAACAGATACTTCCCAGAAAGGTAAAAAATCCCAAGAGGGTGGAGTAGAAATCCCAGAACAGATACTTCCTAGAAAGGTAAAAAATCCCAAGAGGGTGGAGTAGAAATCCCAGAACAGATACTTCCTAGAAAGGTAGCAAATCCCAAGACGGCATAATAGACATCCCAGAAAAGATACTTCCATAAAGGTAGGAAATCCCAAGAGGGTGGAGTAGAAATCCCTTCTGTGTGTTCGCTGGTGAGGCTGTTAAGCTAGGGCAGCGGTCTGCAACCCGTGGCTTTCCAGATGTTTTAGACTGCAACTCTCATGAACTCTCCCGATTGACTATGCAGGGTAGGCCTGATGGAAATTGTAGTCCAAAACATCTGAAGAGCCAAAGGTTGCCTACCCTGGGGCTAGGGACAGAGTGCTTCAGGAATAGTTCACAGAGGAGGCCCTCAACGGGAATGATAGTTGTTAGCTTGTTTTTACAGATGCCCAGCTGTTAGGTGCTTGAGTGAACCTCACATGTGCTGCTTATCAGTGGGAAACGGGATGTGCCAGTTATAGTCCATGACAGCAAAGTGCTTGCAGTACGCCAGATCCTGGCGACTGGCAGGATATACGCAATTTCCCCAGGCTCAGGGAGAACGTTTTTCTTTGGTGCAGCCTTTTGAGTGTGTAAAGTCACACAGCATGTGTGTATGTATAGCGCTTAACGTCACTTCGGAACTGTTCTTGCTGGATGGTGCGCTAATGAGCGCCTTTAGGGTTATCTTCACTGACTCTCACAGCAGGTAACACTAACCTCTAATCTAGTCATGCCAGCCACCAGTACAGGCGCATCCCAGAATAAGTGAGCTCCTGCGACTTGCATTTTCAGTCTAAAATGTTACTTATTTATGAATGATAGTGCTTTGTACAGCGCCACGTACACAGAGGACGGCTTCAGAGCACTAGCCATCCGTTTGTAGTGTTTGGTGTACAGTGGAGTAACTTTGCTGAAAATGTTGGGGCTGGGGGAGGGGGGCAAGACATCTAAAAAAAAGGTGACCTCTGCCAAATAAGTGTGACAAAATGGTGTACCACAGAAGTTGTGGGGGGGACAAACACCCTTGTCCCCCAGGCCGCCCCCATAAAATTACGCCCATGTTGTTGTAGCGCCACGTGCCGCCCAGGCCCCCACCCCACTTTCCTTGGTGTAGATAAATGTCAGCACTTTGTAAACACAGAAGAGCATTATTAGCAAACACGGGTTCCCAGAGGCATTCAGCATTTCTGCCTCGAGATTGCAGACGCCATCTTTTTCAATGGCGTTTTCTTTCGTTCTAATTATTTGAAACACGTTCGGTATGTGAGAGACATGTTTGCGGAAGACTGGCTATCACGTTGGCAAGTGAGAGGGGGCCCCGATAAAGCGCAGGGGGTTCAAGGCGAAGCCCTTGCTGGCTATTCCGCACCGAACTTGATTACATTACAAATGGTGCAAATCAAATGGCCACTAAAACGTCATCAGAAATACTGAATTTTATCTAGATTATTATTAGAGATGTGGTTCTAAGGATTTTGTACATGTTATAAACAGAGCTTTCAAGTTTCGGCACGACACTTCAGAAAGCCATCCTGTCTATATATTTTTGGAATTCTGTGAATTGTAGTTTTGTTGTTACCCCGTTTTCAATGTAAGACTAAAAAGTCCCAGAATTTCAAGAGAATGAAGTAGATAATTTTCTTACACATGGCAGGGGGAACTTTGAGCGCCCTGTGTGAAAAGATGTGATGGAGTAAAAACCAAGCTTCTCAGCTAATTTGCATACTCATGGTGCACTGATGCGAGGTTATGATCTGCAGGTGAACTCCCAGTGATGGCGAGAAAGTGGTGCAGTGTGTGTGTGGCTCTTTAGAGTGCTCCGAGGCGATGATCTGCAGGTGAACTCCCAGTGATGGCGAGAAAGTGGTGCAGTGTGTGTGTGGCTCTTTAGAGTGCTCCGAGGCGATGATCTGCAGGTGAACTCCCAGTGATGGCGAGAAAGTGGTGCAGTGTGTGTGTGGCTCTTTAGAGTGCTCCGAGGCTATGATCTGCAGGTGAACTCCCAGTGATGGTGAGAAAGTGGTGCGGTGTGTGTGTGGCTCTTTAGAGTGCTCCGAGGCTATGATCTGCAGGTGAACTCCCAGTGATGGCGAGAAAGTGGTGCGGTGTGTGTGTGGCTCTTTAGAGTGCTCCGAGGCAATGATCTGCAGGTGAACTCCCAGTGATGGCGAGAAGGTGGTGCGGTGTGTGTGTGGCTCTTTAGAATGTTCCGAGGCTATGATCTGCAGGAGAACTCCCAGTGATGGCGAGAAAGTGGTGCAGTGTGTGTGTGGTTCTTTAGAGTGCTGCGAAGCTATGATCTGCTGGTGAACTCCCAGTGATGGTGAGAAAGTGGTGCGGTGTGTGGCTCTATAGAGTGCTGCAAGGCTATGATCTGCAGGTGAACTCCCAGTGATGGCGAGAAGGTGGTGCAGTGTGTGTGCGTAGCTCTTTAGAGGGCTGCGAGGCTATGATCTGCAGGTGAGCTCCCAGTGATGGCGAGAAGGTGGTGCGGTGTGTGGGTGGCTCTTTAGAGTGCTGCGAGGCTATGATCTGCAGGTGAACTCCCAGTGATGGCGAGAAGGTGGTGCAGTGTGTGTGTGGCTCTTTAGAGTGCTCCGAGGCTATGATCTGCAGGTGAAATCCCAGTGATGGTGAGAAAGTGGTGCAGTGTGTGTGTGGCTCTTTAGAGTGCTGCGAAGCTATGATCTGCTGGTGAACTCCCAGTGATGGTGAGAAAGTGGTGCGGTGTGTGGCTTTATAGAGTGCTGCAAGGCTATGATCTGCAGGTGAACTCCCAGTGATGGCGAGAAGGTGGTGCAGTGTGTGTGTGGCTCTTTAGAGTGCTCCGAGGCTATGATCTGCAGGTGAAATCCCAGTGATGGTGAGAAAGTGGTGCAGTGTGTGTGGCTCTTTAGAGTGCTGCGAAGCTATGATCTGCTGGTGAACTCCCAGTGATGGTGAGAAAGTGGTGCGGTGTGTGGCTTTATAGAGTGCTGCAAGGCTATGATCTGCAGGTGAACTCCCAGTGATGGCGAGAAGGTGGTGCAGTGTGTGTGCATAGCTCTTTAGAGGGCTGCGAGGCTATGATCTGCAGGTGAACTCCCAGTGATGGCGAGAAGGTGGTGCGGTGTGTGCGTGGCTCTTTAGAGTGCTGCGAGGCTATGATCTGCAGGTGAACTCCCAGTGATGGCCAGAAGGTGGTGCGGTGTCTGCGTGGCTCTTTAGAGTGCTGGGAGGCGATGATCTGCAGGTGAACTCCCAGTGATGTCCAGAAGGTGGTGCGGTGTCTGCGTGGCTCTTTAGAGTGCTGTGAAGCGATGATCTGCAGGTGAACTCCCAGTGATGGCGAGAAGGTGGTGCAGTGTGTGTGTGGCTCTTTAGAGTGCTCCGAGGCTATGATCTGCAGGTGAACTCCCAGTGATGGCGAGAAAGTGGTGCAGTGTGTGTGTGGCTCTTTAGAGTGCTGCGAAGCTATGATCTGCTGGTGAACTCCCAGTGATGGTGAGAAAGTGGTGCGGTGTGTGGCTCTATAGAGTGCTGCAAGGCTATGATCTGCAGGTGAACTCCCAGTGATGGCGAGAAGGTGGTGCAGTGTGTGTGCGTAGCTCTTTAGAGGGCTGCGAGGCTATGATCTGCAGGTGAACTCCCAGTGATGGCTAGAGGTGGTGCGGTGTGTGCGTGGCTCTTTAGAGTGCTGCGAGGCTATGATCTGCAGGTGAACTCCCAGTGATGGCCAGAAGGTGGTGCGGTGTCTGCGTGGCTCTTCAGAGTGCTGGGAGGCGACGATCTGCAGGTGAACTCCCAGTGATGGCCAGAAGGTGGTGCGGTGTCTGCGTGGCTCTTTAGAGTGCTGTGAAGCGATGATCTGCAGGTGAACTCCCAGTGATGGCGAGAAGGTGGTGCGGTGTGTGTGTGGCTCTTTAGAGTGCTGCGAGGCTATGATCTGCAGGTGAACTCCCAGTGATGGCGAGAAAGGGGTGCAGTGTGTGTATGGCTCTTTAGAGTGCTCCGAGGCTATGATCTGCAGGTGAACTCCCAGTGATGGCGAGAAAGTGGTGCAGTGTGTGTGTGGCTCTTTAGAGTGCTCCGAGGCTATGATCTGCAGGTGAACTCCCAGTGATGGCGAGAAAGTGGTGCAGTGTGTGTGTGGCTCTTTAGAGTGCTCCGAGGCTATGATCTGCAAGTGAACTCCCAGTAATGGCGAGAAAGTGGTGCAGTGTGTGTGTGGCTCTTTAGAGTGCTCCGAGGCTATGATCTGCAGGTGAACTCCCAGTGATGGCGAGAAGGTGGTGCAGTGTGTGTGTGGCTCTTTAGAGTGCTGCGAAGCGATGATCTGCAGGTGAACTCCCAGTGATGGCGAGAAGGTGGTGCAGTGTGTGTGTGGCTCTTTAGAGTGCTCCGAGGCTATGATCTGCAGGTGAACTCCCAGTTATGGCGAGAAAGTGGTGCAGTGTGTGTGTGGCTCTTTAGAGTGCTCCGAGGCTATGATCTGCAGGTGAACTCCCAGTGATGGCGAGAAAGTGGTGCAGTGTGTGTGTGGCTCTTTAGAGTGCTCCGAGGCTATGATCTGCAGGTTAACTCGCAGTGATGGCGAGAAAGTGGTGCAGTGTGTGTGTGGCTCTTTAGAGTGCTCTGAGGCTATGATCTGCAGGTGAACTCCTAGTGATGGCGAGAAGGAGGTGCGGTGTGTGTGTGGCTCTTTAGAGTGCTCCGAGGCTATGATCTGCAAGTGAACTCCCAGTGATGGCGAGAAAATGGTGCAGTGTGTGTGTGGCTCTTTAGAGTGCTCCGAGGCTATGATCTGCAGGTGAACTCCCAGTGATGGCGAGAAAGTGGTGCAGTGTGTGTGTGGCTCTTTAGAGTGCTGCGAAGCTATGATCTGCTGGTGAACTCCCAGTGATGGTGAGAAAGTGGTGCGGTGTGTGGCTCTATAGAGTGCTGCAAGGCTATGATCTGCAGGTGAATTCCCAGTGATGGCGAGAAGGTGGTGCAGTGTGTGTGCGTAGCTCTTTATAGGGCTGCGAGGCTATGATCTGCAGGTGAACTCCCAGTGATAGCGAGAAGGTGGTGCGGTGTGTGGTGCGTGGCTCTTTAGAGTGCTGCGAGGCTATGACCTGCAGGTGAACTCCCAGTGATGGCCAGAAGGTGGTGTGGTGTCTGCGTGGCTCTTTAGAGTGCTGGGAGGCGATGATCTGCAGGTGAACTCCCAGTGATGGCCAGAAGGTGGTGTGGTGTCTGTGTGGCTCTTTAGAGTGCTGTGAAGCGATGATCTGCAGGTGAACTCCCAGAGATGGCCAGAAGGTGGTGCGGTGTCTGCGTGGCTCTTTAGAGTGCTGTGAAGCGATGATCTACAGGTGAACTCCCAGTGATGGCGAGAAGGTGGTGCAGTGTGTTTGTGGCTCTTTAGAGTGCTGCGAGGCTATGATCTGCAGGTGAACTCCCAGTGAAGGCCAGAAGGTGGTGCAGTGTGTGTGTGGCTCTTGAGAGTGCTGCGAGGCTATAATCTGCAGCTGAAGTCCCAGTGATGGCGAGAAAGTGGTGCAGTGTGTGTGTGGCTCTTTAGAGTGCTGCAAGGCTGTGATCTGCAGGTCAACTCCCAGTGATGGCGAGAAAGTGGTGCGGTGTGTGTGCGGCTCTTTAGGGTGCTGCGAGGCTGTGATCTGCAGGTCAACTCCCAGTGATGGCGAGAAAGTGGTGCGGTGTGTGTGCGGCTCTTTAGAATGCTGCGAGGCTATGATCTGCAGGTGAACTCCCAGTGATGGCGAGAGGTGGCGCGTTGTGTGTGTGGCTCTTTAGAGTGCTGCGAAGCTATGATCTGCTGGTGGACTCCCAGTGATGGTGAGAAAGTGGTGCAGTGTCTGCATGGCTCTTTAGAGTGCTGGCAGGCTATGATCGGCAGGTGAACTCCCAGTGATGGCGAGAAGGTGGTGCAGTGTGTGCGTGGCTCTTTAGAGTGCTGGCAGGCTATGATCGGCAGGTGAACTCCCAGTGATGGCCAGAAGGTGTCGCAGTGTGTGTGTGTGGCTCTTTAGAGTGCTGCGAGGCTATGATCTGCAGGGGAACTCCCAGTGATGGTGAGAAGGTGGTGCGGTGTGTGTGTGGCTCTTTAGAGTGCTGCGTAGCTATGATCTGCAGGTGAACTCCCATTAATGGTGAGAAAGTGGTGCGGTGTGTCTGTGGCAGTGGAGTAACTTTGCTGAAAATGTTGGGGGGGGACATGACATCTGCAGAAAAGGTGCCCCAGTCAAATGAATGGGGACAAAATGGTGAGCCATTAAAGTTGGGGGGACAAACACCCCTGTTCCCCACTAAAATTACGCCCATGGTGTGTGGCTTTTTAGAGTGCTCCGAGGCTATGATCTGCAGGTGAACTCCCAGTGATGGCGAGAAAGTGATGCAGTGTGTGTGTGGCTCTTTAGAGTGCTCCGAGGCTATGATCTGCAGGTGAACTCCCAGTGATGGCGAGAAAGTGGTGCAGTGTGTGTGTGGCTCTTTAGAGTGCTCTGAGGCTATGATCTGCAAGTGAACTCCCAGTAATGGCGAGAAAGTGGTGCAGTGTGTGTGTGGCTCTTTAGAGTGCTCCGAGGCTATGATCTGCAGGTGAACTCCCAGTGATGGCGAGAAGGTGGTGCAGTGTGTGTGTGGCTCTTTAGAGTGCTGCGAAGCGATGATCTGCAAGTGAACTCCCAGTGATGGCGAGAAGGTGGTGCAGTGTTTGTGTGGCTCTTTAGAGTGCTCCGAGGCTATGATCTTCAGGTGAACTCCCAGTGATGGCAAGAAAGTGATGCAGTGTGTGTGTGGCTCTTTAGAGTGCTCCGAGGCTATGATCTGCAGGTGAACTCCCAGTGATGGCGAGAAAGTGGTGCAGTGTGTGTGTGGCTCTTTAGAGTGCTGCGAAGCTATGATCTGCTGGTGAACTCCCAGTGATGGTGAGAAAGTGGTGCGGTGTGTGGCTCTATAGAGTGCTGCAAGGCTATGATCTGCAGGTGAACTCCCAGTGATGGCGAGAAGGTGGTGCAGTGTGTTTGCGTAGCTCTTTAGAGGGCTGCAAGGCTATGATCTGCAGGTGAACTCCCAGTGATGGCCAGAAGGTGGTGCGGTGTCTGCGTGGCTCTTTAGAGTGCTGGGAGGCGATGATCTACAGGTGAACTCCCAGTGATGGCCAGAAGGTGGTGCAGTGTGTGTGTGGCTCTTTAGAGTACTCCGAGGCTATGATCTGCAGGTGAACTCCCAGTGATGGCGAGAAAGTGGTGCAGTGTGTGTGTTGCTCTTTAGAGTGCTCCGAGGCTATGATCTGCAGGTGAACTCCCAGTGATGGCGAGAAAGTGGTGCAGTGTCTGCGTGGCTCTTTAGAGTGCTGTGAAGCGATGATCTGCAGGTGAACGCCCAGTGATGGCGAGAAGGTGGTGCGGTGTGTGTGTGTGGCTCTTTAGAGTGCTGCGAGGCTATGATCTGCAGGTGAACTCCCAGTGATGGCGAGAAAGTGGTGCAGTGTGTGTGTGGCTCTTTAGAGTGCTCCGAGGCTATGATCTGCAGGCGAACTCCCAGTGATGGCGAGAAAGTGGTGCAGTGTGTGTGTGCTCTTTAGAGTGCTCCGAGGCTATGATCTGCAGGTGAACTCCCAGTGATGGCGAGAAAGTGGTGCAGTGTGTGTGTGGCTCTTTAGAGTGCTCAGAGGCTATGATCTGCAGGTTAACTCGCAGTGATGGTGAGAAAGTGGTGCAGTGTGTGTGTGGCTCTTTAGAGTGCTCTGAGGCTATGATCTGCAGGTGAACTCCCAGTGATGGCGAGAAGGAGGTGCGGTGTGTGTGTGGCTCTTTAGAGTGCTCTGAGGCTATGATCTGCAAGTGAACTCCCAGTGATGGCGAGAAAGTGGTGCAGTGTGTGTGTGGCTCTTTAGAGTGCTCCGAGGCTATGATCTGCAGGTGAACTCCCAGTGATGGCGAGAACATGGTGCAGTGTGTGTGTGGCTCTTTAGAGTGCTGCGAAGCTATCATCTGCTGGTGAACTCCCAGTGATGGTGAGAAAGTGGTGCGGTGTGTGGCTCTATAGAGTGCTGCAAGGCTATGATCTGCAGGTGAACTCCCAGTGATGGCGAGAAGGTGGTGCAGTGTGTGTGCGTAGCTCTTTATAGGGCTGCGAGGCTATGATCTGCAGGTGAACTCCCAGTGATGGCGAGAAGGTGGTGCAGTGTGTGTGCGTAGCTCTTTATAGGGCTGCAAGGCTATGATCTGCAGGTGAACTCCCAGTGATGGCGAGAAGGTGGTGCGGTGTGTGCGTGGCTCTTTAGAGTGCTGCGAGGCTATGATCTGCAGGTGAACTCCCAGTGATGGCCAGAAGGTGGTGTGGTGTCTGCGTGGCTCTTTAGAGTGCTGGGAGGCGATGATCTGCAGGTGAACTCCCAGTGATGGCCAGAAGGTGGTGCAGTGTCTGCGTGGCTCTTTAGAGTGCTGTGAAGCGATGATCTGCAGGTGAACTCCCAGTGATGGCGAGAAGGTGGTGCAGTGTGTGTGTGGCTCTTTAGAGTGCTCCGAGGCTATGATCTGCAGGTGAACTCCCAGTGATGGCGAGAAAGTGGTGCAGTGTGTGTGTGGCTCTTTAGAGTGCTCCGAGGCTATGATCTGCAGGTGAACTCCCAGTGATGGCGAGAAAGTGGTGCAGTGTGTGTGTGGCTCTTTAGAGTGCCGCGAAGCTATGATCTGCTGGTGAACTCCCAGTGATGGTGAGAAAGTGGCGCGGTGTGTGGCTCTATAAAGTGCTGCAAGGCTATGATCTGCAGGTGAACTCCCAGTGATGGCAAGAAGGTGGTGCAGTGTGTGTGCGTAGCTCTTTAGAGGGCTGCGAGGCTATGATCTGCAGGTGAACTCGCAGTGATGGCCAGAAGGTGGTGCGGTGTCTGCGTGGCTCTTTAGAGTGCTGGGAGGTGATGATCTGCAGGTGAACTCCCAGTGATGGCCAGAAGGTGGTGCGGTTTCTGCGTGGCTCTTTAGAGTGCTGTGAAGCGATGATCTGCAGGTGAACTCCCAGTGATGGCGAGAAGGTGGTGCAGTGTGTGTGTGGCTCTTTAGAGTGCTCCGAGGCTATGATCTGCAGGTGAACTCCCAGTGATGGCGAGAAAGTGGTGCAGTGTGTGTGTGGCTCTTTAGAGTGCTCCGAGGCTATGATCTGCAGGTGAACTCCCAGTGATGGCGAGAAAGTGGTGCAGTGTGTGTGTGGCTCTTTAGAGTGCCGCGAAGCTATGATCTGCTGGTGAACTCCCAGTGATGGTGAGAAAGTGGCGCGGTGTGTGGCTCTATAAAGTGCTGCAAGGCTATGATCTGCAGGTGAACTCCCAGTGATGGCAAGAAGGTGGTGCAGTGTGTGTGCATAGCTCTTTAGAGGGCTGCGAGGCTATGATCTGCAGGTGAACTCGCCGTGATGGCCAGAAGGTGGTGCGGTGTCTGCGTGGCTCTTTAGAGTGCTGGGAGGTGATGATCTGCAGGTGAACTCCCAGTGATGGCCAGAAGGTGGTGCGGTTTCTGCGTGGCTCTTTAGAGTGCTGTGAAGCGATGATCTGCAGGTGAACTCCCAGTGATGGTGAGAAGGTGGTGCGGTGTGTGTGTGGCTCTTGAGAGTGCTGCGAGGCTATAATCTGCAGGTGAACTCCCAGTGATGGCGAGAAGGTGGTGCAGTGTGTGTGTGGCTCTTTAGAGTGCTGCGAAGCGATGATCTGCAGGTGAACTCCCAGTGATGGCGAGAAGGTGGTGCAGTGTGTGTGTGGCTCTTTAGAGTGCTCCGAGGCTATGATCTTCAGGTGAACTCCCAGTGATGGCGAGAAAGTGGTGCAGTGTGTGTGTGGCTCTTGAGAGTGCTGCGAGGCTGTGATCTGCAGGTCAACTCCCAGTGATGGCGAGAAAGTGGTGCAGTGTGTGTGCGGCTCTTTAGAGTGCTGCGAGGCTGTGATCTGCAGGTCAACTCCCAGTGATGGCGAGAAAGTGGTGCGGTGTGTGTGCGGCTCTTTAGAATGCTGCGAGGCTATGATCTGCAGGTGAACTCCCAGTAATGGCGAGAGGTGGCGCGGTGTGTGTGTGGCTCTTTAGAGTGCTGCAAAGCTATGATCTGCTGGTGAACTCCCAGTGATGGTGAGAAAGTGGTGCAGTGTCTGCATGGCTCTTTAGAGAGCTGGCAGGCTATGATCGGCAGGTGAACTCCCAGTGATGACGAGAAAGTGGTGCAGTGTGTGTGTGGCTCTTTAGAGTGCTCCGAGGCTATGATCTGCAGGTGAACTCCCAGTGATGGCGAGAAAGTGGTGCAGTGTGTGTGTGGCTCTTTAGAGTGCTCCGAGGCTATGATCTGCAGGTGAACTCCCAGTGATGGCGAGAAAGTGGTGCAGTGTGTGTGTGGCTCTTTAGAGTGCTCCGAGGCTATGATCTGCAGGTCAACTCGCAGTGATGGTGAGAAAGTGGTGCAGTGTGTGTGTGGCTCTTTAGAGTGCTCTGAGGCTATGATCTGCAGGTGAACTCCCAGTGATGGCGAGAAGGAGGTGCGGTGTGTGTGTGGCTCTTTAGAGTGCTCCGAGGCTATGATCTGCAAGTGAACTCCCAGTGATGGCGAGAAAGTGGTGCAGTGTGTGTGTGTGGCTCTTTAGAGTGCGCCGAGGCTATGATCTGCAGGTGAACTCCCAGTGATGGCGAGAAAGTGGTGCAGTGTGTGTGTGGCTCTTTAGAGTGCTGCGAAGCTATCATCTGCTGGTGAACTCCCAGTGATGGTGAGAAAGTGGTGCGGTGTGTGGCTCTATAGAGTGCTGCAAGGCTATGATCTGCAGGTGAACTCCCAGTGATAGCGAGAAGGTGGTGCAGTGTGTGTGCGTAGCTCTTTATAGGGCTGCGAGGCTATGATCTGCAGGTGAACTCCCAGTGATGGCGAGAAGGTGGTGCAGTGTGTGTGCGTAGCTCTTTATAGGGCTGCGAGGCTATGATCTGCAGGTGAACTCCCAGTGATGGCGAGAAGGTGGTGCGGTGTGTGCGTGGCTCTTTAGAGTGCTGCGAGGCTATGATCTGCAGGTGAACTCCCAGTGATGGCCAGAAGGTGGTGTGGTGTCTGCGTGGCTCTTTAGAGTGCTGGGAGGCGATGATCTGCAGGTGAACTCCCAGTGATGGCCAGAAGGTGGTGCGGTGTCTGCATGGCTCTTTAGAGTGCTGTGAAGCGATGATCTGCAGGTGAAATCCGAGTGACGGCGAGAAGGTGGTGCAGTGTGTGTGTGTGGCTCTTTAGAGTGCTCCGAGGCTATGATCTGCAGGTGAACTCCCAGTGATGGCGAGAAAGTGGTGCAGTGTGTGTGTGGCTCTTTAGAGTGCTCCGAGGCTATGATCTGCAGGTGAACTCCCAGTGATGGCGAGAAAGTGGTGCAGTGTGTGTGTGGCTCTTTAGAGTGCCGCGAAGCTATGATCTGCTGGTGAACTCCCAGTGATGGTGAGAAAGTGGCGCGGTGTGTGGCTCTATAAAGTGCTGCAAGGCTATGATCTGCAGGTGAACTCCCAGTGATGGCAAGAAGGTGGTGCAGTGTGTGTGCGTAGCTCTTTAGAGGGCTGCGAGGCTATGATCTGCAGGTGAACTCGCAGTGATGGCCAGAAGGTGGTGCAGTGTCTGCGTGGCTCTTTAGAGTGCTGGGAGGCGATGATCTGCAGGTGAACTCCCAGTGATGGCCAGAAGGTGGTGCGGTTTCTGCGTGGCTCTTTAGAGTGCTGTGAAGCAATGATCTGCAGGTGAACTCCCAGTGATGGTGAGAAGGTGGTGCGGTGTGTGTGCGGCTCTTGAGAGTGCTGCGAGGCTATAATCTGCAGGTCAACTCCCAGTGATGGCGAGAAAGTGGTGCAGTGTGTGTGCAGCTCTTTAGAGTGCTGCGAGGCTAAGATCTGCAGCTGACGTCCCAGTGATGGCGAGAAAGTGGTGCAGTGTGTGTGTGGCTCTTGAGAGTGCTGCGAGGCTGTGATCTGCAGGTCAACTCCCAGTGATGGCGAGAAAGTGGTGCAGTGTGTGTGCGGCTCTTTAGAGTGCTGCGAGGCTGTGATCTGCAGGTCAACTCCCAGTGATGGCGAGAAAGTGGTGCGGTGTGTGTGCGGCTCTTTAGAATGCTGCGAGGCTATGATCTGCAGGTGAACTCCCAGTGATGGCGAGAGGTGGCGCGGTGTGTGTGTGGCTCTTTAGAGTGCTGCGAAGCTATGATCTGCTGGTGAACTCCCAGTGATGGTGAGAAAGTGGTGCAGTGTCTGCATGGCTCTTTAGAGTGCTGGCAGGCTATGATCGGCAGGTGAACTCCCAGTGATGGCGAGAAGGTGGTGCAGTGTGTGCGTGACTCTTTAGAGTGCTGGCAGGCTATCATCGGCAGGTGAACTCCCAGTGATGGCCAGAAGGTGGTGCAGTGTGTGTGTGTGGCTCTTTAGAGTGCTGCAAGGCTATGATCTGCAGGGGAACTCCCAGTGATGGTGAGAAGGTGGTGCGGTGTGTGTGTGGCTCTTTAGAGTGCTGCGAAGCTATGATCTGCAGGTGAACTCCCATTAATGGTGAGAAAGTGGTGCGGTGTGTCTGTGGCAGTGGAGTAACTTTCCTGAAAATGTTGGGGGGGGACATGACATCTGCAGAAAAGGTGCCCCAGTCAAATGAATGGGGACAAAATGGTGAGCCATTAAAGTTGGGGGGACAAACACCCCTGTTCCCCACTAAAATTACGCCCATGGTGTGTGGCTTTTTAGAGTGCTGCGAGGCTATGATCGGCAGGTGAACTCCCAGTGATGGCGAGAAGGTGGTGCGGTGTTTGTGTGTGTGTGTGTGGCTCTTTAGCTGAATTCGTCTATTCTACTGACCCATCACACATAGAAGGGTTATTTTCCTTCATTTTTTTTTAAAAACCCACCTTCCCACCTTTATTATCGGTGAATGGTCAAAAGATTTTGCTCGAGATCTGTTCTCACCTGCAATATAAAAAGCATCAAAGGATGTTATTGGCAGTGATGATGCCCATCATGGCCTTTGTAATATATGGACAACCTCTGGGACAAATTACCACTTCACCTTCGATCTGAGACTTCCTACCAGCTATTCAGAAAAACCCTAAAGACACACTTGTTCATCTAACCCCAGACACTTACCTACCCGTTATATCAATATTTGCCATACCTTCAGTCTGTAACTAGCGCCTCGATGCCCGAGGGCTTGGTGCACTTCTATAAATGGAATAATAAACAATTATAAATAAAAGCCCAGATGCTTTGTCCCCTTGCAAATCCTGAAACTCACTGAGCCCCTTAATGGCGGGTGGGGCTGCGCTTCCCAGATCTCATTGCGCTGCCACCTGGCAGCCACGGTAACGGCCTCTGAGTGGCAGACTTACCCGACTCCAAAGAAGGCCAGTCTAAGCAACTTCACCGGCATTTTATTATTTATTTATAAACGGGGTTCCTTTCAGAGCGCTTCTAGCCGCTGATTCAGCCGCATCAGTGCTCTTTGGTGAGGGTGGACGGGGAGGAGGGGCCTTCTAGGGGGATGTGTCAAGCACATTCAGTGGTTGGTCCCTAATCCGAGCCTAAGGAGAGGGGAGGCGGGGCCACGTGATGATCCATCAGACAGTACTTCATTATAGGGCTCATATTATGAAGGTCTTTGAGGGACCACCTGTAGACTTGCACCACACATGCAATCACAAGCGTTCCTGTATGATAGCGGCATGCATCTAACTGGGGCAATAGCTATTTGATTTGGAGCAATCGCTGGCTAATGGGGCATTACCCATGGCACTGTAACTAACGGGGCATGATCCCCCAGCTCCATAGCTGTCCAATGGAGGCACGAGCCAATGCATGATACCGTTTTAAAGGGCCATGATGATTGGCTCGATAACTATCCAATTGGGTGTCGCCATTCTCATGGCAGCTTTCTAATGGGTTCCACTCGCTGGCATGATGACTTAGGGACATGATTACTGGCAAAATAACTTTCTGATGGAGACCTGATCTCATACACGATATCTATCTAAATGTAAATGATCAGTGACGCAGTAACTATCCAACTGGCCATGATCTTTTATGGCTTTCACCCCTGCTGTGGGTGGCGGCCATGGCCAGTAACTACCTGCAAGCTTGAGCCAAGGTAAGGACCTCGGTGAGGGCTGCGGGCTGCTACCATCCGTGACCACCGCATTCGTCCCCCGGGGTTTATCCAGGGTGCAAATTATTTATTTTCTTCCACTGGATAATTGTGGCGCAAGCTGCGCCAATCTCCAAAGGAAGGGTGAAAAAAAGGTGGCCAGGCCATTGGATGACAGGACTAAGTCCCTTTTCAATTTCTATGGTGGCCAGAGCGGGGGTGTGCTGGACTACAGCATAAAGCTCTGGTTCCTTCATGTAGGTGGGAAGGGGGGAGTGGGTGAAGAAGAGGTTTTGTTTGGTTTGTGGTGGTGGGGGGTGGGGATAAAACAGCAAGAGGCTTCCTGTTACATACCAACACTCCAAAAGGAAAAAAAACGGCACCATCCGGGAAAGGGCCTTGGTTGGTTGGAAACAGCATGTGGAGAATATGGCTTTCATGCCCTGCCAGGAGGGCGGACATGCCCCTTAACGGCCCACAAACCCCCCCCCACCCCGCTGGATATCCATTATACCTTCCTTTGGCCCATTCTATCCATCTTTCACTGCAACCCAGAGGAAATTTGGTTTCCCAAAGAGAGGCTAATCATCGGGAGGTGTGAGCCATCTAAAAGCTGGGCAGAGCAGTCAAGCAGAGTGACGCGGGCAGGGCAGCCTTCTGTCCTCGTCGTTGTGCGTTTGTTGTCACTACTGCTTGTGAATGATTGTTTACACGCTGCTTTCACAGTGAGAGGTTTGCTAGGCTCTTGCTGCCTGCCCCTTTCCCACCGGAGCCCAGCCCTGAGCATCACAGCAGAGTGCTGCCTTCTGGTTTCAACTTCCTAATTTTGGGAAGGCTTAGGGCCTCCCAAGCCAGTGGCACGCTCACAGTGGAGCTAGAAAGGCGTCCTTGGTGGCGCCTTCTTCTGTGAAGCTACTTCAATGCTGCTTTCTTGGCGGAGCTCAATTTCGTTGGAGCCTTTAAGTTGGTCTCCGGCATTTAAAGCCCTGAATTGACCACTCTGGAGTTGCATTGCTGACAAGAGGCTGGCATCCAGCAATAAGCAATTAATGAAAATACAGTATCATAAGAAATGTATTCATACTATCACAATAAATCAAATGCATTGTTTTCTGTATCTACTTTGCCGTAGTAAAATGTAGTAAAACAAACACTAACATGTCTAAAAACATGAACATCAGAGAAGCAAGATGGCTCAGCATTTTGCATTAAATCAGACTTCCTGTCAGGCTAGTAATCATTAACCACTAAAGCCCCCTGTCCACTGTGATGCAGGGTTGCAAAAAGAGCCTCCATGAAAATCTAGATCCACTGTCTCCATGCAAATCCCATGAATACCAGCGATTTTACCATAACATTCCAGAATTAAACAACAATTTCTTTCCTGATCAACCACAACTACTGCTATTGCCTTGATTTTAGGATGAAATACTCAATAAAAGGATGGTTTATTACATATATATACACACATATTATGTGTATTATAGTGCAGCAATAGCCACACTATTGTCAAGTTGAGTATCACGTACCATAGGAAACCCAAAAAATGAATTACTAATAACTTTTGACTCATACGACAGATCCGGCTGAAATTTTGCAAACAAACTTATACTTAGCGCCCCCCTAAAATAGAAATTTTATATTTGACGGAGATGGGGGTGCCCCTGTCTCCCAAAATTATAGTGATATCTCTCATGGGCCCTCATTAGGACCCTGGCGGAGGACCATGGTGCAATTTGCACCATGGTCCATGGCGCTAAGCTGCCAACTCCGCCAAGGTGGTTGGCGGACTTACCGCCCCATGCCGACCTTGGCGGGGCGGTAAGTCCCCAATCCCCATTTTACCCTTCTCCATTCCCATTCTTGCCCCATAGGGTATAATGGGAGTGGGGAAGGCGTTAATTACGCCACCGTAAATTACGGTGGCGTAATTAACAACAAGTCCCGTAGCACCATGGATTTTTCCGCCTGCAAAAAGCAGGCGTAAAAATCATCCATGGCGCTACGGGAACTCGTAGTCTGGCGGAGAGGTACGCCATGCACTACGCCGGCGTAAAACCCTCTCCGCCAGGGTCCTAATGAGGGCCATGGTGTTTTGCAACAGAGAGGCTGCAGGATTTTCCAGAAATGCAAAAGCAGCCAAATGTTCCCAAAATTCTATTGCTAACAACATTTGACTTGCTAGATGGATTTGGATGACATTTACAAAACAAAACTTTTGTCAAACATCACTCCACGCCCAAACTGAAAATAATGGGAACAATACATTTTAAAATGAAAAAGTTATTAAGAAAACAATACACCACAGTTTCCAGCCCGTTCATTTTCGCTAAGAAAATAAGTTCAGTTTTTGAACAGCCATAACACGAAAACCGATTTGGACCAAATAATAAACAAATTCGACACACAGCATTGACTTAAATGTCCTGACTAGTTTGGGGTAAATCACTCCAGTAGTTTGAAAAATATTTGACAGAGAAGGGGATGCCTCCAGCTCCTTAAAACCTTTATATCAGCCTTGTTGTTTTTTACAGCTGAGAGGCAGAGCGAGGCTAATAACTTTTGACTTGTTGGATGAATTGGGATGACATTTTCCAAACAGTTTATCAAGAGCCATGGCTAGTAGACCGTAAAAAAACAATGGTATGACAAAATGCTTGGAATTCACTGAAAAAACGTTAGTTAAAGTGCACTGAGAAAGCTGGTCATGGCTTCCCACATCTGCTGAATTTCAGGGGTTTTGTTGCGTTAAATCTGGTCAATTTACCTGCACTTTAACTAAAGTTTTTTCAGCGAATATATATATATATATATATATATATATACACACACACACACACACACACGCACGCACGCACGCACGCACACACACATATATTTGTACACACATATATATATATATATACATATATATATATATATATATGACACACTGGGCTTTAAATCGTGACAGGGGGCTGATACAGCATGTATATAAAGAGCACACATTGTGAGGGAGGCCCCCAACTCGACAATCTTTGGAAATCTCCAATTCAATGCATTGAGGCTCTCAGAAAGACCAACACTTCTGCAAATCATCTTAAGTAACGTTCATTACACACTAGGGTGTCGCATCCATGCTCATTGCAGATATCCGGAAAACAGTACTGGATTTTACTATCTGGGGCTATTCCCAGAATCTAAGCCAGGCTGTGAACTAGACGACCTCTCGGCGCTTAGGGATATCACAGCCAGGTTGCCTCCACTGCCATGGATGCAGTTATCTATCTGCCATTGTGCCCAATATTTTGAATAATTTGCGGGAGTTACATCATTATCCGTGAGTTATGGAATGGAGTTATACCAATACGAAGGCACCATGACAATACTTCGATGCGTTTCCGGTTTGCCCTATTAAACCGCAATATGCAATCAGCGACACATTCAGTGAGCGCTCCATTGCTCTACATTGCTAATAGAACATGGAAACTCACAGCCAGGAGCCACTTCAATCAGTCCCCAGATTGGGCCGATGGTGCCCATATGACGCATATACCCAGACCCACCTCTGCAGGGGATTTTAGGATTGTTTGCGCCAATCGCTTGCAGTCTCCAGACTCACCTCTTTTTAAACCATAGCAGAGGGGTGCGCCAGATCCCCAGTAGGAACCTACTTACATTTAAGGAGAAAAGCACTACAAAATAGAAACCTTGTGTGCTGCACATTGTTATCTGCACACTGCACAGAGCAGCAGCGGAAACTTTCTGCAAACACAAGCACAAAAATGCTTTTAAAACGACACTTTGCAAATTAAAACCTTGTATTCTGACTATCATACTTGACCCATGCTTCTGTTCTCTCACCACAGGCTGTTGAATAATACTAAAATAGTTGTTGATTCAATATTAATTTGAATGCAAATAAAAAATACTAAAATAGCTATTTTATAGCTTTCATTAAATATTTTTGTGTTTTGGAAACCATACATATCTTTGTCATGCCATAAGTAGGAAATGGAACTAAAGTGAACCATCTACTTTGAAATAAATGTCAAGGTATTGTGAATAATGGCATGTTATGTATTTATTAATTCGATTTGCAAGGTAGCTGATCTGGCAGTTTTTTGCTTTGCGTGTGGGCGTGACGGGGGCGTTCCAGCCATGACTTGCAAATACGGTTACTTCTCATGAACCATTCCATGAATACGCGTGGCGTGCATTTTTTGTTCTGCGCTCAGGCTCGCGCAGTGTCCTTCTCAGCGCACAGACCTTGCGCGATTTCTGCATGAAATTCCATGAATCGGCCCCTGGATTTGCAAATTTGCTATTGATATTTCTTACCATTCCCTGTGAAATTAGGTTTTACCATGAAATGAAATTCTAATGCAAAAAAAGAATAGGTTACAGTTCTATTACAGTCCAGTATGCTATCTCAGGTTTCTGGCGATAGTGACTTGTTTATGAACACATCTATAAGGAAACACGCAATGTACCCCTTCTTCCTCATCTACCGAAACATCCCCCAAGTAGGTGATCTCTACCCCCCTCTTCTTCCAAACCCCTTTTCCTTTCCAGCTGCAGTTACAGGTCTGGCTGGGCCAGGCGTGGGCCCCATAGGCTCTTCTGGACAAGCCTAGGTGCCGCGAGGCCACTGCAGTGATAGCTGTAGCAGTATACTGTTATATTATGTTAAAAGTAATCTATTAGTGCCCCAAATCCCAACCGCAGTAATCTCAGATCACCTTCTCATGTCAGAGACTTGGGGCCTGATTCATGGAACTTTTAGCACGGTGCAAAGTCACTTTGCACTGCTAACAAGGACCCTGATTCACAGAGCGGTGCAAAGTGTATTTTTGCAGTGCAAAGTCAGTGCAAAATCACGTTACACTGCGCTTAACGTTCCATTAATCAGGCCCTTGGAGTGTTGAACAACACCTGGGGTATCCAGACCTTGGGTGCAGAAGGAAAAGGAGCAGAGGAAAGACAAGAGGATTGAATAGAATGACTATTAGATCACCTGAGACCAGAAGCCCTTGTGGCATGTTCACATGTGAAAGAAAGTATAAGGCCATTGCAGCTCACCAATGTCATGTTTAAAAAGATTGTACATTTTATTTATTTTTAGAGCTTTCAAGTAAATTATATGTGCTTCTTTTTGGGCGAATTGTGGGTTTTTTATAGTTAACTTGAGAACTTTAGTTCTGATTTCTAATTTCTTCTTGAATTAGCTACATCATTTCAGGTTATTTTTTAAAATGGATGCTTCAATGGAGATGGTTAAAAACAAGACAACATGAGTGACTAGAACTGCAAGTTGGAAGGCCTGGGTTCAACCTTTTCCACCCACATGGGAGCATTGAGTGCTTTTACAATGTCAAGCCTTAAACGCCCAACACTTCAAACTCATTTCTTTACATTTCCACCTCTGTCTGGGAGATGAAAATAATATAGAAAGACTCCCATAAAGCATTAGGATGTGTATTTTGGACATGACAAGGCACTGGGCATGGAGCTGCAGATGAACACATCCCGTTGTGGATTGCAATGCACTTTAATCTGTGCAGACCTTGCCACAGCATGCCCTCCCGGCACATACTGCCACCACACTCACCACAGACCTGCCATAGACTGCCAACCATCTCCTCAGTGCCCATATGGCCAGACCAGCAAGACTGATGCCCCAGGCCTGTGCCCTCCAGGTGGAGTTCCTCCATCTTAGACCTATGTAGCAGGGGTCTACCTCTGACTTTGGTTCTGCCTATATTCACTGTTACCTGGTTCTTGACCCTCCCATTCTGACTCTGACACCTTTCTTGAAACGCTTCACAGTTCTCGCTCCAAAACCCTGGATAACCGTGCTCCATTTGCCAAGAAAATGTAAAAAAACGCCTACGGAAACGCAGCGGCTGATTGGATTCCGACCGTGTCAACATGGGGAGAGCGAACAGAATACTTGAAGAGCACTGTCTTCAATCTAAGTTATGTTATGTTAAGTGCAACTTTCACCAGCTAGGGCATCACAGTGCTAAAGGAGAGGGACTGAGCGACTGCTATAGAACCACAACAGGAGCTAGGCTGAAAAAAGGAAAGTCTTAAGGCCACGCCGAAATGGCAGATGATCGGAGATCTTGCGAAGGAGTAGCCAGATAGAGTTCCACAGTTGCGCTGTAGCAACTGAGAAAGGCCGACCTCCTGCCCTAGAATATTTATCATGTGGGACAAAGATATGCAAGGCAGTAGTCGAGCGCAGGGAGCGTGAGGGAACATATTAAACAAATTTGACCCAAAGGAATTCAGGCCCTGCTTTATAAAAGCCTGATGTACAATACAAAGGGCTTTAAACTTGATACTCTTCTGCACTGGAAGCCAGTGAAGCCGTGTTCAAAATAAGAGAGGCGGGAGAGTAGCGGGAGGCTCAGACAGCTAGCATAGCTGCAGAATTTTGAATAATTTACAGGCGATGTAAGAGATATGCTGCCTGCGCAAGATAGAGGGAATTTCAATAGTCCAATGTCCTTGATGTCAGGGAGGAAATAATCAGTGGACAAAGACGAGGAGGAAGGTAAGGCAGGGTTTTATGCAGGATCCCCAGTTTAAAGTGGACAGACTGTTATACTGTGCTCACCTGGGCCTGCATAGACAACGAAGTGGAGAGCTTTACCCCCAAGTTCTTTACCATTGGAGAAGTCCGTGGGAAAGGGCCAAGTTCATCAGGCAAAAAAGCTGAAGACCAGGCCAAAGTCTCTGGTGAGGAATCAACTATCAACACCTCAATTTCTTCACCATGAAGGCAAAGCCAGTTGTTGCTCATCCAAGAGTGGATGGCCGACAAAGAAGAACGAAAACACTCAGCAGTAGTCGAAAGAGAAACATCGAGGTGCACCTGGATTTGCATGTCATCTGCATACAAATAGCATTGAAAACCAAAGGAGTCTATCAGTTGCACCAGAGGCTTAATGTATACATTAAACAGAAGAGGAGAAAGAGCAGAGCCCTGAGGTACACCACACGTGAGGGGCATAGCAGATTAAGTGAATGGGGAAAGAAACAGAAACTGAGAGCGACCAGAGAGAAATTACAGAAACCAGTGCAGGACTGAGCCGGAAATACCTGCCGATGACAACCTCCCCATAAGGATGCCATGATTAACGGTGCCAAATGCATCAAAAAGGTCAAGCAGGATCAGGGCTACAACACCACCCTGATCCACGATCTGAACCAGGTCATCAACTGCAGACACCAGGATTGATTCAGTTCCCCGGCTAAGTCCAGGGAGGACAAGCGGTCTTCGCTTTGCCACCTAAAATGCTAGTGTGTCACCATCAAGCACAAAAAGAAGGCCTTCCTGCACAGCAGATGCATAACCTGGTTGTTAAAAATGTACAGATGTGTTTAGGATCTGTGGAGTGATGGGTTCTCTTGATGCATACTTCACAATACTGATGGTAAATCAAGCCCTACTTGACAGGTTGTCTGCCTTCTTGAATTGAAAATCTCTCGAAGAGTCAGGCCCCATTGATTTCCAATACCTGGCCTTCACTCGCCCTCCGTACAAAACCACTGGGCCTTCTTCTGTTTCTCTTCCTTCAATCCAGGCTCTTCAACTGATATCATTATGTCTGTAAATAAAAATAGGCATCAAGGGTCAAATTGCCCCTTATCCAGTCAGTACCATTAAAGACAACATCAACAAACTTGAACCCTCTTAGGCTTCCCTGTGCAACAGCGTTTTTCTCGCTGATATCTTCCACCCGATTTAAAGATGACCATCTGGTCATGGCCAACGGCCTCCTTATTGCAATCACGGCATGTAACATCCTTGATAAGATGGCTATCTCCTAACTCCTGGCCTACTTTAGAAAGTAAAGGCCTATTATACGACCAACAATCTGGGTTTCGACCTTTGGGAGGTAGTGAATCGGCCTTTCTTCATGGGCGGCAACCTCCTACAGTCACTCAATGATAACCCTTCTATCCTTATCCTTCTTGATCTATCCTCTTCCTATCACACTTTCAATCATTCAACTCTTTTTAGACCACTTGAAAAATTACTTTGACATCAGAGGCATTTTTCTTTGACAGAGGGACCAAGGGCAGTTTTGGCACCTTTCTATCCAAGCCTATTATCTATTAAAAAACTGTTACATCCCTCAAGGCTCCACCCTCTTCCCCAGGCTTTTTAATACTTATGTTTCCTCTGAATGATCTCATCTCTGCCTTCTCCTGCTCTCTGCAGACCTCCGCTGATGATTGCCATTTTGCTTTCCGGCTGCATCGTGGATCCTTGCTAGTGCCAAGCCTGATTAAATCACACCTCCTTCACGTATAGTCAGGATGATCGATGCGTATTTATGTCTTCATTCAGCAAAGTCTGAAATAGTCTACTTTGGCTCTTCCGTTTCTACCGCATTACCTTTTTCCTGGCTCTCCTCTACGGGCTCTTCGCTGACTCTGGCTGCATAGGTGAGGAAGTCTCCTTTGCTCATCGGATTTTGAAAGTTTCTAAGAAGTCATATTTTCAACTCCACCCTCTGAAGAATATTCTGCCTTTCCTTAGTTTCTCCCATAGGGTGAAGGTGACCAGAGCACTCAATCTTGAACTATTGCAACATCCTCTAACTTGGCCTCCCCACATCCCCACTGCACTGGTTATAGGCCACCCAGAGCAAGGCATCGAGGCTCATCCTCGGTCTCAGACCCGAGGACCACACCCCTCCAGCCTTGACACCCCTGCACTGACTCCCAGATGAGGCTTGGCTGTCCTTTTAACCACTTTGCGCCATACACTGGATCCACTGGATGTGTGGGTCTGGTTACCACTAGCATACGGAAGTGGGCTGACCAGCTTGTGCAGGACCTTTGCTCTGACACCGCCGCCATTTCGAGGAGACCCTTGAAACTTGGCACATCACAAGTTCTGTATTCACAGCACTCTCACACCAAATTTCATACTCCTGGCTTTACCAGGCCTGAAGAAAAGAGAGAGTGCCTGGACCCGAGTGCACCCCGTTACTCTGTCACCCAGCCGTGGTGACGAACTTTGCAGGTGCCTTGCTGCTGTGCCCACCTGTGCCCTTAAGCCTGCTACAGTAAAACTGGCCTGCTCTATCCACCAGCAGCAGAGCAATCGCCACTGTCCCGTTTGGGAATCATCTGTGTAACTTCGCCGCTGAAAGCCACAGAGCCGCACAATTGCTGCATTTGCACCAGCACCCGAAGTGGACTTGACTGCCGAAGTGTGGTCCGGAGTGTGCCAGGTGTTGGTGAGTACTTACAACCCTTACCGGTGGCTCCTAGTGCATCCACCTGTTTTTTACGCAAGAGTGTCCCCCGAGGGCCACTCTCCTTTCTATAGATGGTCTGAGCTATCAAACTATTCCCAACTCCTGGAACCTGTTCTGCCCTTTCGAGGAGACACTCCACAAATAGCGGGAACCTATTCTGCATCACCTCACTCACCTTCCTGAGCTGCTACAGACTTTACAAGAGACCGTGTTTTTTCACCCATCTGCACTACCGTGTGCTCCAGCATTGCAAGTACATTTGAGCAATAGCCTCCCCTCTTCTTAGGGACTGGGCTGCCTTTCAGTTAGGATTGTGATTACTGCAGAACTGCTAAAAAACTCTTTGCACTGCCTGCTTCATTCCCTTTTTAGGTTGTGGACCCATTTTGTGCATTAACCCTTTAGGCCACTTTGTCTTGTATATATGTATTTTAGTAGGATTGTATTAGTTTTAAAGTATTACTGTTGATTATTACTGTGTTGAAACTCAAAGGCCTGGAATAAATGTATTTGTATTTTTTATATATATATATATATACACCTGACTGGGAGTGATTTGTAAGTGTCCTTTACTCTGAGTCTTGACCGCCGCCAATGCCACCTTGATTGGTCTGGCTTGTCCAGAAGGTTACCCTGTTCCAAGAAACTAGGCTGGCCTCCTGAACCTCTGCCCACCAGGTCAGAGTTCAGAAATCCATCTTAACAAAAGCCACCTCTGTTTTAGGAACTGAGTTTAGACTCGCCTCTTCAAGAACTCTTTGACACTTGGGATGGGGCCGTTCACTGCCCCCCAATCCCTCCACCCCCAGGTCCTCTACCCTGCACTTAGTTTGCCCTTGCCTCTGTTGACCCGCTTCGGCCGTTATAGCTTTGAGTCTGTTCAGGCCTGGTGTGCCAATGGTCATGTCGTGTTCCCGGTGCTCTTATCTCTGCTCTTTTAGTCCCTTGTGCTGTTCTCTGAGGATGCCCATCTGTAGCATGGCACTTACCTGTGTCCTCTGCGCCAAGGAACCTCCTTTGTGCTTGCCTCATTCCCTGTGTCGATGAATGCTGGGTAGGGAACCTGCATGCCGCCTGGCACTTGTCTGTGCTCGGCTGGTTCCATGAATAGTGGGTACCTGGCTGTACCTGCAAGAAGTCTCGCCCCTACCCCCTGCCTCATTTCACTCACCTTCTCTGAATATGACAAGAGTGGGAAGATCAGCTCCCTCCAGTTCTCCCCTTCCACTTGTGGCGTTACAAAGTGCTGCGCTTGACAGAGGACGACTCACAAATAAATAAACAAGTATTCCCTTTTCTCCATCAGCCCAAGCGCAGAATGCGGGCGTTTAGTCTGAGTGCGTGTGCCCAAGAAACATGGAAGGGGACAACACCTTTTGTAAAGTGTGCCATATGTGTTTAATAATGGAAAGACAGGACTCAGAGGTGTTTGCAGTACCCGCTAAATGTACACCCGGGGGTACATTATTCCCTATAATGCATTCGCGTTACCCTGCACTGCCAAGTCCATTCCATTGACCTCTCCCCATCTTTTTCTTTTTCTAATTTTTTTTCTCTTCTTTTCTTCTTTTTTGCATCTTGATTTCTAGAACTGTTCATTTGTTTTTACAAATGGTATCTTTCCTTGCTTATCACCACTTTTCTTTTATCCCTTCCTTTTTTTGAAGTCGACAACTTTCTTTCTCAACCAATCTTTCTGCTTTGCTCTTTTCTTTTGCCCTTTTTCTCATCTGCTTCTTTCTGCATGTTGTCTCTTTCCAGCTCTGGGATTTAACTGTTGACCCCCTTTTCAGTTATCTTTCGTCTCACTGGTTTCCCTTTCTCCCCCTCCCCTATCCCTTTCCTTGCTCTGCCCTTGTTCTGCAAAGTCCCCATACACCAAATCTTTGTCTTGCTCCCCTTGCCCCTCTCATATCCCCCAAGACAATGTCCTGCACCAGCACAGAGCGCATCATCAAGCATCATCACTCATGATCACGCACCCGTGGAAGCGCCTGGGGACTTGTGAGATCACTAATCCTGTGTACCTTTTTATTACAATAACTCGTGATTTGAATAGTCTCACTGCACTCAAGATGTGACGTCACAACGTGCATGTAAAACGAAAATGCTGTATATGTTTTTGTAAGGATATGTTATCCATCTATTATAGTACATATATTATTGTGCTTACTGGGTCCTGAATTCAGTGAGATAAGGATTGGATGTCAAGTCAAAGGCGCCCAAATTATGGACTCAAGTCAGGGCGGAATCCAGAATCAGTGACGTTTTAGCAAGGCTTGAAGGCAGGGGCACGTGACTCACCAGGAAACTCGCTCCGAACACAGGAAGTATGATTATTTGTAGAACGTGTCCATCAAATTGCTGTAAAGAAAAGCAAAGATAGCCTTTCAAACAGGGTCGGACTGGGGCATAACATTTCCTCGGGCACCAATGAAAAAGTGGCCCAGCGGTGCAAATGGCAATTCATTCCTTTTGTGGCAGACTGAGTAGTACCCAAGGGGGAGGTTTTTGATAAAATGTGATGCAAAGTGTGCATTTGAAAGAAATATTGAGTAACACTGGTCAAAACTACTAGCCATATGGTGAACTAACTTATCAAACTGGGCTCACATGGGCCAAAAAACTGGCCTGGTTTGAGCAGTTTTTGGTTGGGCCAGTCCGAGCCTGCTTTCCAGTATTGCCGTCTCATAATGATCGTAAAACCCTCCGGCAGCAAAGAAATAACAGACTGATACAGAACAAAGTCTGCCTCCTCCAACATGAAACCAGGAACTAAACGATTGGCAAGACATATTTACCAATCAGTAGATCATGAAATCAGGGAATTTCTGGCACAGACACAAATTCAGTGTCGAAAGTGTGCCTCTGTAGTCTCGGGAGGATAGCTCAAAGGTAACGTGTTTTCCTTGGAAGCAAGATGACACTTAGCAATACAGGTTAGATTCCTGGCTCTGCACTTAGAAACCTCTGGGTATTAAACGCGTTATAAATAACCTATCATATCATGCTTCGACCAGGCAGGAGGTACATGTGAGCATAGATCTAAGTCTCCCACCATTTCCAATGAAACTACAAACATGCGCTTAAGGTAGGGTGACCAGATTAAAGAAGTAAAAAACCAGGCAACTAACCTAAAAGTAGGACTAACTTTTGAAAGTGGCTGTCAGGGCACTACACTAAGGTAGCGGTTGGAGGAGAATGGGTTTTAAGTGTTACTGTTCAAATAAACACATATAATGAATTTTTCACTAGAGTATCACAAACTAACACTATCTTCAGTTGTAAAATGCAGCATTTCTTCTGTGCCAGATTGAGCATTCCTGCCTGCCAGCTATGAAGACCTACTACCAAAAACTGGGACCACTGCAGTTTCCAATGGGAACATAATCTTAACAAAGGGGGACAGTGCTCCAAATTTCGGGACAGTCCTGCCAAAACCGGGTCGCCTGGTCACCCTAGCATAAGGTAGTAGAAAACGAGAACATGCCAAAAACATTGTGCCTAGTTTTAGCAAAATGCAGCACATTTGTGAAGTGACTTTTCCTAACTAATAATCTTGAACACTGGGGGTTATTTTTGCTGCCAACTAACGGTTCATAAAAAGCATGGGTGCAACATTGTTTGAATGCTTTTTACGAACCGTTAGTTGGCAGCAAAACCATTTGGGGCCTGAATCATGGAATTATCTGCATGGAAAATAGGGACTTTGTGTGCCAAACCGCGCCTGAAGTCTTGTTTGTCGATTCATGGAATCGACTGTGCTGTACTTTTTCATACTTTGTGGGGACTTCGCGCAGGCTTGGCACATCACTGTGAGAGGTCGAGTGACTTGCGTGAGAAAGCACATAGAGCATGGGTGTGGCTTGCGCAGAGCGCATGGTAGGGGGTAGAACTCAGAAAATGAAGTAGAACAAGGGAAAAAGTGAGCGTTACGAAGGACGGGTCTCAGAGTCCATCGCACGCCCACTACTGGGTGGAACAATACAGATTCATGGATCTGACCGTGCAACCTCTTGGCAGGGAAATGGCCATGCAAAGCCCTCGTTCTGTCCGCCACACAAGGCAGGCATACAGACACTTGAGCACAGGATTCACTGCGCAAAGGTAAGATCTGGTGTCGGATTTAGTGGTGCGTGTATGCAGTCAGGGTTCCCATCTAATTTAGGGGTGCGCGCACGGAGTGTAGCAGGGTGCAGGAACTATTTATGGGGGTTCACACGCAGATTATCTGAGTTTTACCTGAGTTACAATTCATCGTACGCATGTTGTCAGGGTGCCAGTAACAGTTACGGGGACCACGCGCAGGGGCTCTGAGATGCAGGCCTGCTTGTGGGGGACCCTATGCACTGTTTAAAGGGTGCATGTATTTGTGCCTGGGAGAGCACGCAAAGGTGGCTGTTTCTGGCTGTTTTTGCTTTGCGTGGGGGCTTGTCCGGGGTGTTCCAGCCGCAACTTGCATATACGGTTACTTTGCATGAACAATTCCAGAGCGTGCAGGTAAACTTCTGCATGCAGGCTCGCGCTGAGTCGTTCTCGGGGCGGGACGTTCGCAGGATCTCTGTGCACTTTTCCATGAATCAGGCCCAAGATTTTCAAGGAACGGTCAGTGGGAAGGGGGTGTGTCCAGACGAATACATTCTCCACCTCAATCAATCAGACATCATCTCCACCTGCATGCAATCTTGATGCGGGTGGAGATGCCATGGATTCCTTTGGAATCCACATCGTTTTGGCTCCAAGTAGGCAGATTACACAGTGGGAGAAATGTACGACTGCTTCCATGGGGCTTTGCATAAACTGGGACAGCACAGATTTCCTTGCATTATTGACTCCTTGCATGAAAACAATCCAAGTTGCACGGTGGGACTGTTTGGCAGTAAGTAAATGCATATGCAGCCACACCACGCAATGTGTGGGCATACCTTCTTAGTAGGAGTATTTTGCATAGTACACATTGTGAACTACATTGCCTCCAGTGGCTCTGTAGATTTGAGGATGTGGATTTTTAAAATTGTAGGAAGGTGCCGGATTGGTGGCCTTGAGGTAGCAGGAAATCTACAGTATTTAAAGCTCCCCTAGCCCCCGCCCATCAGGGTCGGATCCTTATGATCCGAGATACACAAGTTGAATTACTACATTCAACCACATACATTGTACTCACTTCTTTGTTTCTACCTCATGGAGTTGAGGATAAGTGGTCTCAGTGTGCTTTACTGGGAACAGCTGTGATTTCAGTTAAGAAGCAAAGTGCGACTTAGACGTAATCAAACATGTTCCCAGCAATGATTTGAACCCGATAGGGCCCCCATGTGTTTTCAAATGTACAGATCCACTTCTTAATGTTCAAGGTTGATGGTTGACCCTAGGTCTACAAACCTCAACTAAATTCTCAATTTTCTGACTTTTGTGTTAGACCTCTAGTGCGTCTTACAGGAAAAGCTTCCTCTTGATTCTTATTTGTCTGTTTCTTATATGTCAGAGGTGCCTCCCTCTGGAACAGCTTGCCTGTCTCTCTCCATCTTGAGCCAGACCTACTCAAGGTCCGGAAACTCCTGAAGACCTTCCTCTTCTCTTCCTCTCTCCCTCTCCCCTGTTAACCTCCTTCTCTTTGGCTGCTTCCCTCCCTCCTTCTCTTCCCCAACTTGCTCAGTTAGCTGGCTGGTCGCCTGGTGCATCTCCAGAGCCTCACAGGTCCCACGTTCCCCTGCCAGTTCTTCACTTCCCTCCAGCCTCTGGACTCTGCCTGCCACTACTGAAATATGCTCCATGATAGGGGAAACCACTCTGCACTTAACCCTGGCCCCTGCTGGACTGAGCACACTTGTCCCCCCTCCCTCACACTTCCTGTTCTGTTCTGCCCACTTAGACGTCCTTGAATATTCTAGGCCTAGCAAGTCTTTCCAGTCCCCCCTCTCTCTTCCCTCCCTAGCCTGGTCATGCTTGAAATACTCATGCATAGGTGCACTGGATGACCAAACCACCAAGCAAACTGAAATGTTCGCCAGACCAGTACTATTGTTTATTGATCTGGATGTTCCCTTCACCCCATCTTTCTCCCTCCACCTTTTGTCAAGCACTTCACTAGTAGATATTCCTCTGGCCTACTATGCTAGTTATTGTTGTTAGATCATTTGGAATCTTCAAGGCCTAAGAATGACGACTGCATTTCCTTGTTCCCTTCCCACCTTGAAGCTCTTTGAATCACTTCACTTGTGTTTAAGTGCTCTACAAATAATTACGATTTACAATTTCTTTGTCCCACTCTCTTCTCTTTTGGGGCTTGTATGAATTCCCTTTTACTCTGTATGGTGGTCCCAGGTCCTGTTACTGTTTATTTACAAAAGGGAAGTCTTTAATTCTTCCCTGGCTTTCGGCTGCCATGCCTCCTTACATCAAGTTGATGATGCCCCCAACCTATTGACTGTCAGTTAAGGCAATCTAGGAAGTCACCAGCATAAGTGTGGGGGTAAACAGCATCCCCAGTTTCATGACATTTGGGCAAACGAGGACGTGGAAGTCTCTGGCGGAATATCATTGCAGTGAAATTCCCTAATGATGCATTCTGAGACTAAAGATGAGAGTTACACACGTGTAAAGATGGCCTAGTACCCGTTGGAAGGGAATACCTGTCCAAAAGAAAGATCCTAAAGTGTGGGCTTCAAAGCAATGTTTGGTCTAAACTTAAATCGCTGGGATCAGGAGAGACAGTCAACTAAAAGTTATCGGGAAGGAAAATGGAGGAAAAATGAGCCTTTCTGGCAGAATTAACAGGCTTTCGAAGCCTCTTGGGTTGGGGATTGGGGGTGTTGCTGGATTGTCTGAGCGTTTACTGGATTTTTAAGATGTATTTTTTTATGTATTTATTTTTTGCTTATTCGCCGCTTAGACAGTAATACAATTCTGTTTCTGATTGCAGCCGCTCAGGTTTACCTGATTCTCGTGCTTATGCAGCATCACAGGGTTTAACTGGTTCTCAGTCTTCAGTAGAGGTTCAGGAGTTTTGGAATTTTTCGGCTTCTTTAGCAGTCTTTCACTAGTTCACAAGGGTTATATGTGATTTTACCAAAGGTCAAAATACCGAAAAAATACAGAAGTGTTTTTTTATATGTGGGGTCCCCTGCACCGCCTGGGGATTTTTTCTCCTTTTAACCCCACCCCAACCCATCTCCACCTATTTTAACCCCTTACCCCACTACCGTATGTATATTGAATTCACATTGATGGTATTTTTTAGGTATTTTGGCTTTTTCATTGAAACTTACCACTCTGATTTATTTTCAGTAAAATGACTGGGTACCGTTTACAAGCTTCCCAGGCTTCAGCAGCCTTTGCCCAGTTTGCAAGATTCTCAGTCATCTTTGCAGGACTCTCAGGCTTCTTCAGCAGCCTTTCACTAGTTTACAATCTTCTCAGGCTTCAGCACCCTTTCACCAGTTTGCAGGATTCTCAGGCTTCTTTATAGGATTCTCATGCTTCTTCAACAGCCTTTGAGCAGTTTGCAGGATTCCCAGGCTTCAGCGGCCTTTCACCAGCTTGCATGATTCTCAGGCTTCTTTGCAGGATTATCAGGCTTCGGCAGCCTTATCACTAGTTTGCACGATTATCAGGCTTCTTTGCAGGCTTCTTCAGCAGCCTTTGAGCAGTTTGCAGGATTTTCAGGCTTCTTTGCATGCTTCTTCAGCAGCCCTTCAGCAGTTTGCAGGATTCTCAGGCTTCTTGAGCAGCCCTTCAGCAGTTTGCAGGATTCTCAGGCTTCTTCAGCAGCCTTTGAGCAGTTTGCAGGATTCCCAGGCTTCAGCGTCCTTTCACCAGCTTGCATGATTCTCAGGCTTCTTTGCAGGATTATCAGGCTTCTTCAGCAGCCTTTGAGGACATTCTTTCCGGATTCTCAGACTTCAGCAGCCTTATCACTAGTTTGCAGGATTATCAGGCTTCTTTGAAGGCTTCTTCAGCAGCCTTTGAGCAGTTTGCAGGATGTTCAGGCTTCTTTGCATGCTTCTTCAGCAGCCTTTGAGCAGTTTGAAGGATTCCCATGCTTCTTTGCACGCTTCTTCCGCAGCCTTTGAGCAGTTTGCAGGATTCTCAGGCTTGAGCAGCCTTTCAACAGTTTGCAGGATTCTCAGGCTTTAGAAGACTTTTAAGGTCTTCAGTGTTCTTAGGCTTTAGCTGCCTCTCAGGGTTGAACAGATTCTCAGGATTCAGCAGACTTTCAGGGGTTTCCAGATTCTAAGGCTTGGGATGCCTTTGAGCGGTTTGCAGGATTCTCAAGTTTCAGCAACCTTTCAACAGTTTGCGGAATTCTTAGGGTTCAGCAGACTTTCAGGGTTTGCAGGATTCTCAGGCTTCAGCAGCCTGTCAGGGTTTTCAGGGCTCTCAGGCATCAGCAGGACCACGGGATGTGTAGGATGTGTAGGGTTTAGCCGTCTCTGAGGGGGCCTATTGGATTCTCAGGCAACATACGACTCACAGGGTTTTCAGGGTTCTCGGCTCTCCAGCAAATAGCCGTCACAACCTCTTCACCTTTCTGCTCCCAAGTTGTTTCATTGCATCTCAGGGTACGACGTTGTTACATCGCCAGACATTTTTCGAGTATTTTGACAAAACACTTCAGCTGAAAAAACAAATTGGAAAATATAGGGGGGTGTATTTAAGAGGATATAATGGGTAGGGGTGTGTGAGGAATAGGGACTAGATAATAGGGATGGAGGAGTTTGGGGGAAGCCCCCAAATAAAATGGAGTGGATGGAGGGAGTGGTGGGGAAAGGGTAAGGTTTGTTTTTGGGGGTGGTGTAGGGTGGGGACGTGGGGAGGCTATGGGGGCATTCTCCTTGTTGCCTTCCCACAATCAAGATGGTGCCGCACATGGAAGGGCCTCAGGGACACAGTGTATTCTCGCCCACTGTTCCAGCCTCTTGATTGGCTGATCACCCTTCCTCGGGTGTGAATGTCAATTCACAGTTGCCTAAATTGACAAATTGTTGGATTTTGGGAATGGGGCGATCACTTTAGCTCTTTGTGCTTTAATTGCCTTACATGTGAAAACTGAGAAAGTAGTAGAACAAACTGAGAAAGCATAAACAACAAACTGGGTGAACAAACTGAGAAAGCATTAAAACAAACCGAGCAAGCATAAGAGCAAACTTAGAAAGAATAAAAACAAACTGTGAAAGCATAAGAACAGGCCAATCCCATCGCCAGTTTTGACAAAGTGGGATCAGGCATAATTTTTTTAAAACACTGAAGTAGTAATCATTGGCACTTAGGACAATGGGAACAGATTATATATACATATGTAAATTAGCCACCAAAATGAACACTGAAATTGACTCCTTTGGGAGAACTCTTCACCAGACATTGCAAAGTAAATCACATAGATTGATAAGTGGAAGAGAGCAAAGGCCCTATGCCGATAACATGATTTTCACTTATACTTTATGCTGTGTTTATCAGTGATAAAAGTAGGCCTTTGTTTACTTTCAGTCAGGAGAAAACCTCACATGAACAATGTTAGACTTCCAGTCCTCAATCTATTCTAGTCGTTTTATAATGTTTGTTGCAGAGTGGCAAAGTTTAATTATAAAATGTCCTCTCAGAGCTACCCACAAGGGTCATTTTGATGGCCCACTTTGGGGCTATATTACAAGTAGACATGTAATCTATTGTTACTCTCCGGGGCAACACTTACGATTAGTTCAGTGTTTTTGACACTTTGATTGCACTCCGTTAAGTCATATTTAAGCAAGAAACCACAATGGGCAGGGGCATAAGTAGGTCTGGTAATGCCCAGAACCATGTTACAGGCCTGAGTGAAGCAGGGCCTTACTGTTAGCCCTGGGGCATTGCCAGACCCGGTAATTCCCACGCCTTGAGGGCATACCTGCCTAACCTCCGGAATTTTTCCAGAGACTCCGTAATCATAAGCATTTTTCCGGGTCGCCGGAAAAGTCCCTTGAATGTCAGGAATTTTGAGATTCTTTCCGGGTCCCGTCAGCCAATCAGGTGGAGAATATGATGGCACCCGGAAACGGCGCAAAATGTTCGCGCCCACTGCCTACACCAGTATAATAATGCTGCTTTCAATCCATGTCATTGGATTGAAATCAGCATTATTTCTGCTGTGGCGCCGCCTTCATTTTGCTTACTATAGCATTGAATGAATTATTTTCAATGCTATAGTAAGCAAACTGAAGGCTACAACAACCGAGTTTACCTTTTTGACAGGTGGGCGGGGCGTGTGGGCGGAGATGTGTGTAAATGGACGGAGTCTTGTGTGGCTGTGGGCGGGGCATAACTATCAGGAATTTTGATTTTCAAATGTAGGCAGGTATGCTTGAGGGGCTTATTGCTACTTGCATCCTGGCCTGTTTTTCCAGGATGCTAATATTTATTTTTTTAAGTTCAGATATGGCTAGACTACAACACAAGATGGCGTCATGGACAAGGGATAAGGAAACTGCACGTAGTCCGTTCACCCTTCCCATGGCAGCCATTACTGCTGCAGGGAGGGGGCACGAGCACTAAGTATTCCTGGTGCCAGCGAAGAAAAACGAATCTCCTAATAAGTCGGGCGTGGGAGCACTTACTTGATGCCCGGTGGCAGGGAAGATGTCTGCCTCCTGCTTCCGATGTGGTTCAGAACATGCCGCTCTGAGCTTTCTGATTGGCTGGGAGGCACCCTGGCCCTCCTACCAGAGTGATAATTACACATATCTGGATTGAACATTGGTATCTCAAATATTGTAAGAGTCAACTGCTTTAGTGGAAGATCTGTGTCAGTTTTCCCTTTAGTTCAAACATTTTGGGAGATGGTTCCCAAAATGATGGCACTATAACGTCAGGTGACATCAACACAGGGCTGACCCGGAGACAGAGACTAGATCCTTGTCAGTGGACCACCATAATTCTATTACTTTGCTTCCACTGGCCAAACCATTACAAACTGGGATTTTCGTCATGTTTTAAAGCGAAACCTAGTGGATTATGGTAGCCGACTACAATCACTTATAAAAGGAAAGTACAGAACTGGAATCATTGACAAGGAGCTATTCAGCTGGGTTGGACCTTTCCCAGCCCTACCAGCCTATAAAGTACTATTGTGTTTTTGGGATTCTCCTGATTTTCCATTAGATAAGTCAATGTTGTTTTTTTCTTCATTTAGATAAAATGTTGGAGTCTATTGTGCATTAAATGTAAACCAGGAGATGCATAACATCTCTTTGCGCTTTCTTGATCACAGGTCAGTCGTGGAAAGCCCTGAGCACCGGAGACAAGCGTCCATTCGTGGAGGAAGCAGAGAGACTGAGGGTCCAGCATCTTCAGGACCACCCCAACTACAAGTACCGGCCCCGGAGGAAGAAGCAGGCCAAAAAGATGAAACGCATCGAGCCCAACATCCTTCTGCACAGCCTATCGCAGCCTTGCAGTGATGTCTTCGGCCTGGGCCACCACCTCCGTGGCAGCCAGCCTGGGCACCTCCAGCCTCCGGTACTCACTCACTTCCGGGAGCTGCACTCCATGGGCTCAGAGATTGAGAGCTATGGCTTGCCCACGCCAGAGATGTCCCCCCTGGATGTCCTGGAGCAGGGCGAACCAGCCTTCTTTCCGCCGCACATGCAAGAGGACTGCCACATGCTGCCCTTCAGAGGCTACCACCACCCGCCGCCTCCACCACTGGAGTATGCCCCAGAGAAGGGCATGCTTGGAGACCTGGCTGTGCCCTACACTCAGTCCCAGCTCAACCTGGCAGACAGCATGAGGACTCCTCACCCATCTAGTATCTACTACAACCAGCTCTGCCCCGGACAACCAAGCGGCCATTCTACCGGCCAGGGCCAGCTCTCCCCACCACCCGAGGCCCAGCAGGTGGAAAATGTCGACCATTTGAACCAAGCAGAATTTTGGACCGATGTTGACCGAAATGAGTTCGATCAGTATTTGAATATGAGCAGAACTCGTGCCGAGGCGCCGGGACAAGGCTACCACATCGCCTTGTCCAAGCTAGCCCCCAGAACTCTGTCATGTGAGGACAACAGCCTGATCTCGGCCTTGTCCGATGCCAGCAGTGCTGTCTACTATAGTACTTGCATCACAGGCTAGGGCCAGCCCCCCGGAGAGGAGTGTGACCAGCCTGTGGCCGCCTTCAGAATGTCATGATCATTTTACTCACCAGCACCATCCTATATAGACCGAACCATTCCATGCGAGGCTTATTAAAATGCTAATCTCACTAGCTACAATGTATTCTACATGTATCTACTGTTTCCAAAGCAGTGAAGCAAAAGGTCAATATATACAATGTTAAAAGTAATCAGGCACTGCTAGGTCTGCTAGATTCAAGTTCAGTCCTCAAGAGCAGAATCCATCCCATACTTTCAAGATATGCACAAACATACATTTCAATACAGTGACTCTAAATGGGATTTATTTGCATAGTCAGTAATTTACCTGAAATCCTGGTGTGGTTGAGACTTGGAGACCCCTACCCTTGGTCTCTAAACCTTAGCAACTCTGGGTCCACTCATACTCGACCAAATTGGGTCCTAAACCATATCAGCCTGCGTCCTCTCAAACTCAACATCAGTGGGTCCTCAAACTCAGCAAGCCGGGGTCATACCAACAAGCCCAGGTCTTGGAAACAGTCTGCGGTGATCTACAAACTCATGTATATGGAACCTCTTAAAGTTAGGGGCAAAACACACCGTCCATCCTTGCATGCAACCTAAAGGGAACAACTGTGGGTCGCCTCAAGATCACCATCCCTGGGTCTTCTGGTCTACTTACCAGCTGCGTGCCCTCTCCTAATCCTGGCTCATCTCATGCTCTCCCACTTTGTGTTTCTAAACAACCATGAATCCTTTCACCGTCTCCAGATGTGAGCCTCACACACAATTTCCATCCCTAGGTTTCTTTGCAGTCATGGTCCTCTTAGCCTCGGTCATTGCAAGCTCGCACACTGTGTGTGTCTCAGCAACAGCAGGTCCTTCACAATCTCCAGACCTGGGGACTCTCACACGCACAATTTCCAGCCATGGCTTTTCTTTTACAGTCATGGTTCTCTCACTCTCTTCAGCCAGGGTCTTCCCACCCACAATGGGTCATTATGGGTTGCCCAAACTCTCTCATCAAGGTCATCTCAATCTTCCCATGTCTATGCCCTCTCAAACTTACCAAACCACGCTCCTCACTCCTGCCCCGGGTCTTCTTTTAGTCGTATCCAGCTCTACAGCGCTGTGCCCTTGTCACAAACCTGGGCAATCTCAAAATGAATAGTGATAGGCTCTCAAAATGGGGACCACTCTCCCAAAATCCTTAATTGCTAGTTTACCCTATTTGGGAATTGCTCTTAAAGTTTCAAAGGTTAGCTACGCAGGGGAGTACCATAGCAGACGGAGAAAATGTGTGGTCTGTTGCGCTATAAAATAAATATATAAGCAGGCAGCCAGCAATGTTGGAAGTGGATAGCTTTTTTAGGTTTTCACATTTTTATTTTGCAAGCTTTCAGGGTGACATAGTGGGCTTCCTCTGGCACTCATGCCACTGAGGCAGACCGTCCCTTCTGAGGAGGAGAAGGTCTGACTGGTCTTCCATCGCCTCCAGGTGGGCCTTCCCTTGCCTTGAGACCTGCTGGGAAAGGCATGAACCGTTGGCGATTGATCGCTGCCTGCACACCTCTGCTGAAGACTGTCAGCCACTGGCCAGATTGCGAGGACATATGGATAATACCCTCCACCTACTGCGCGGAAGGCATCCCAGGCTGTTCACACACACTCACTGGGGGTGTGGCCCTGCCAAGTATTTTCAGGGTCCCTTGTTTCTTTTCTATGCATTTTATTTTTTACATATGATATTCTCACAGGTATGAGACTATATTTTTACAAAACAATTGTTTCTGTGATTTCTATGTGATTGTCTGTGTATTTTGTAGTCCGGCCCGCTCAGTAAGGGCGACCATGGCAGCGCAATGTGGCCATGACGCGCCCCGTGTACACCTTTGGCAGTAATGTAGCATTCGTCGAGTTGTGTTGGAGGATAGGGAGGCCAAAAAGTGGGGTGGCGAGAGCAATGGTGGATTTTCAACCATTGGGGGGAAATGTACAACAATTGGAGAAATTGTGGTTTTTGGCAAACATGCATTAAAGGCTTCTGATACTGAGATGTCCCTGATCCCATCTGTGTACCCGCAGGCAGCTCCACCTGCAGCCTTTCATTACTGGTGTTCATCTCAAAATCAAGGCACCAACAGAAGCCGGGGGCTGCCAGGAGCATATGACCATCTTTACGCATGAGGGAGGCCAGGGCATCTCAGTCCTCGCCCCCTCCTTGTGGCACCAGCAGATCTGGAGAACCATTTTAAGCAATGAAGACCTGGCGGTCTCCCCATTCAACAGCCCTATCTTCACGCCCCCGGGGACAAGTCTCCTGCCGAATATTGCGCCTAGGAAAACCTCCTTGCCACACCATGCACATGTTCGTCGAAGAACGCCCATATTGCACTTTCTAGGATTTAAAGCAAACATTCTGACTAATGCCACGTTAAGCTGGGCTTTGCTGAGCTTGGCGTTGCTGAGCTTGGCTTTGCTGAGCTTGGCTTTGCTGAGCTGGGATTTGCTGAACTGGGCTTGCTGAACTGTGCCTTGCTGAACTGGCTTTGCTAAACTGGCATTGCTGAACTGGGCTTTGCTGAACTGCGCTTTGCTGAGCTGGGCTTTGCCGAACTGGGCTTGCTGAAACTGGGCTTTGCTGAGCTGGGATTTGCTGAACTGGGCTTTGCTGAACTGGGCTTGCTGAACTGTGCTTTGCTGAACTGGCTTTGCTAAACTGGCATTGCTGAACTGTGCCTTGCTGAACTGGCTTTGCTAAACTGGCATTGCTGAACTGGGCTTTGCTGAACTGCGCTTTGCTGAGCTGGGCTTTGCCGAACTGGGCTTGCTGAAACTGGGCTTTGCTGAACTGGGATATGCTGAACTGGGCTTTGCTGAACTGGGCTTGCTGAACTGTGCTTTGCTGAACTGGCTTTGCTAAACTGGCACTGCTGAACTGGGCTTTGCTGAACTGGACTTTGTTGAGCTGGGCTTTGCTGAACTAGGCTTGCTGCAACTGGGCTTTGCTGAACTGTGATTTGCTGAACTTGGCTTTGTTGGCCAAAGACAGACATGCCTTTTTGTGCTGTTTTGGTCACCAAGATGCATTCTAGTTTATCATCCGTGACCGTAACTAGGCTCATGGAAGTGGGTATTTTCAAACAGGTATTTATTGTAACTTACCACAGCACGGATATTGTTCCATATCTTTTTCACCATCCCAAGTTTACTTAGTTTTAAAGGTTACAGAGTATTAACATATCCGGGGACACTTCCGGCAGTAATAGGTAACCTCACTATTATTCATAGAGCAGCACAATGAAGGATCCATTTAAAGTTATCAAAATGATAACATTATACACTTATCCCAGACACAGTGGGTTCACAGCGGTATTAGGCGAATGGCCCAAATTCACCACCAATTTCCATGTCAGTGCAGCTCTGCTTAAGCATTCTAGGTCCCTGCGGTGAGATCTACAATAGTGTGAAGGATCTCAAATCACCAGGCCTGTGATATATGTTCAGGAAATCATCCTTTGTACACAATGAATAAATGGGTCCCAACAGCTCAAACTATTTCGGCATCTCAGCCCTGAGGGAGGCCCCCATTTGTTCCATGGCTGCTCCGAACCATATTATGGACCACCATTGCCAGATGTCCGGAGTTGTATTCGTTTTCCAATGCCGGCCTATTGTGACCCTGGCAGCCACCAGCAGGTGCAGTAATTTAGGACACTGTTCCACATTGATACTGGATGCAGCATGACAATTAAAGAGGAATCTTTTTATTTTTTTGTTTTTTAAGACATGTAGAGTAATTTTGGAAGGGCGTTTTGATCTTGCGAATGGTGTTGAAATGAAAAACAGGTAAGATAACATGTTATCACGCAGGGCGGAGTTTAAAGCAACAGGATCTGAATCCGTCATACAGCACAGGTGTAATCGGAAAGAATGCGTACAACTGAAGCGGGAATCCACACCACTTTGCCCGCTGCAACATTTCTGGCGGAATCCACACACTCTTGAGGGTAATGCGACGGGCGGGGTGTCCATCACATGTTTCAGTGGAAGTTGGAATAGAGGGATATATGAGTGGGAGATGGATAACCAATGCCACTCCGTGAAGAGTATGGCCATAGCAATTACTTGTGTTACTAGCAATCATCATCAAATAGCTTACTGCCGGCCTCACAGAAGGCTCTGCCTCCCACCACATCACAGTCAGCATCTTTCAGCTTGCTGTGCCATTACAGAAGTGGAGAAACCATATTCAATTGAGGCTCGGTCCCACCCTGAAGGGGCCATCCAGGCCAAACTGCCAGGTCGCATCCTTCCTGGAAGCAGCCGCAAGGAAACTGGACCACGCTTCTGCCTCGTTGGGGGTCATCAGTGGCGTGTCGCTCGGATCTCTGGGAAGGGCAAGCTCAGGATGCACTTTTGGGTTCACCGATCCCTCTCAGGTTGACTTTGCAACACCGAAGAGTGATGGATAGAAAGCTTTGAATTAATCAGAACCACTGGCAATAGCTTCTCACACGGAACAGGTGTAGCAGTTAAACAATTTTGATCTTTTACATAGACCCATTTTAATTTAGGTTTCAACCCTTTGAACACTTGGATGAACAGAATGTAAAATGTAAGTGCTGGTGCCGAGGAAGAGAGTGTCCATACCCTCCCATTTGGGGTTTAGGTGGCATGCATTCTCAGGATCAAGTACATGCTTGAGGATTATATGTGGTCATTCATACATTGTATTTCATGCAGTAACTCTGCTGCATTTCCTTATTTAAATAATTGCCTGACTGAAGAAAAACTATTAAATAATTAAGATAGCGTGACAGAATGCCATCTGGTTAGGGTGCAATTGCCATAGTATTTTTTATATTTAATCCATAAAATGATGCCGATAATTCTTCATTCGGTTTCTGAAAGGGAGTCTGCCAATTAAAACCACCTTTCAAAAATGCTCCATGCCAAAATTATAGTGTAAACATGTTCCTTTGCTGAGATAGCCTACTGGTACCCTGAGTGCCAGCTCTGCAGTTACAGGGTAGGGGCAAAGGTCACATGTGCATTCCTCAATGGTTTTGGTATGCAAAGTACCTGCATTCAGAGGTTGCTTTTTAATTTTCTGCATCTCGGATCTAAATTATAATAATTGTATGCTTTAGTCGGTCTGGTGGCAGTAAATCTGTAAATATAAGCCATCCCTGGTTATGACATAGGGAATGCTAAGAGAAGACGATTACACAGCCACAACAATTGGATATCGCACTAGTGTCACCTGCGTGAGAAGGGCCCAGCAATCACAGTACTGATGTATTTATTGGTGTGTATCCTGACAATCTCCACAGTTGCTACATAGAACAATGGAGAGGATGCTGTCTCTTTGATCATTGTGTGGAAAAAGACACCTCCTATCAGGACACAGGAGCTTCCCGCAGGAGGTCACATGGTAACCAGTGCTTCAGAGGCAGCACTGATATGGCAAATCCACTCTCACACCTGGGTGCTGACCACAGGAGTCCCTTTGAAGTTAGCAGGCTGCGGAAGGGAGCAGCGTTAGAGTAGCTTGAGTAGAGAGGTGGACTAAGAAAAAGGGCCCCCATCTTGATTTCTGTTGGGCTCTCTTTCCTTTCCTGTTCCCTCATTTCCTGCATGCAAGGCACTCTGCATGTGACGTCAGAGGCAGAAGGCCCTTGTTACATCAACCTGCACCCTTTGAGCAGACTTGCTCTGGACCAATCCCCTGTATATATTGTGTCTTTGTAACGAGAGAGACAGCCCTCATTCTTTGATTACTTTGTGGCCTATCAGTAGAAACAGGATACACTTTTGGATCTCTGTTTGTAGTGCAGCCCACTCCACAGTCCTCCACCAGTGAGGTCAAGAAAGAAGGTTTCCAAGGCAGAGGAGAGCTCTGTTCCCTACACAACTCCAGGAAATAGTGGCTGTGAACTGCCGGTGGACTAATGTAGCTTTGCTTTCTGTACTGGAACCAGTCTCATGTTCTCTGGAGGAAAAGGATCCTGTGTAAGTGCCAGCCAAACTCCCTGTGGTGCGAGGGCAGGACAAAAGCACTTACATTGTCCGGGAGCCCCTAGATTGGGACTCCAACAGCTCAGAAGACCAGAAGCAGCTGCAATCCTGTGTCACTGCCTCGAGATGTCTTGGAAATGGCTTGACTGTGCTCGCCACCTCCGAGCTGCCACATGACCTGCGGTGCGGCTTTTGGCATGCTAAGCAAACTTCGAACCGCTTGCTGCAACTCGAGCCATCCAGTCTCTGGCTCCACCCATTGCCCCGGAACGTCTTGAGCTACACGACCGCAGGTTTGACCTTTGTGGAAGCAAAAGATTGAAGCTCTCACTCGACCTCCTGGAAGTCATCGAATTCGCCACCAACTCAACCACTATCCGAACGAAGTGGAAGACATTGTCTCACTGTTTTAAACGCTGACTCAACCCTTTGGCAGCCTGCACCATTAAACCAACTATATGCTGCTTGCCAGTGGGATCACCTCAGTTTGAAATGTCTTGTCCTCGGCTTGATTGCAGATAAAGCACCAAGAAACCCAGCTCGAGGCTGTCGAGCCATCAAAGACAAGATTACGGTATTGTGAAGAGGCCCTTCCCCCCTGGGCCACCTTTGGTACCATAGTGACTTTTAAGCCCCCCTGTTATACCCTTTGCTTAGTTTTCTGTTACAGGGGTGGGTTTAACAAGTGTAGTCTAGTTACTTGATTTAATTTTTAGTGTATAATTAAAAGGCTATATTTTTACTGAATATTGACTAGGCATTCTTTTATTTTGGACCACTGTACTTAAGTTATTTGGGTTGCCACTGCTTTCACCTCACACCCCTCCATAAGAGATTACCTGACCACGGCCCACATCACCAAAAGAGGAGAAGACGGTATACCTGTCGTGCTCTGCCAGTTTCAACTTTATGATGTGGATCCCGGCTGGTTTAGAAGTAGTGTGGGCCTGAGTAGGCGATTTGGTCACTACTCATGCCTCTATTCCTGTGGAGCACAAGTCATTTCATCACGGGAAGACTCTCCCATTACCACAAGCATTTTGCTTTTTCCCACACTGAGGCCATACAGAGGCTGTCTGCAAGCTTTGAGCCAGGCGCCATCTCTACTGTGCCCACTGGAGGCCTGGATGGTCCCATGCAGATGGGCTGCTGCTCAGGTTTTTTCTTGGCATGATCTATTGACATGTCATAGCGTCAGCGAGCCCCCATCTCCTCAGAAGGGGCTGACTCTGAAAGCCTCCCATATGGGGAGTAAGGATAGCTCTGAAGCAAGGCAAGACTGTGCAACACAGGTTTGAATCCCGATCACGCGCCTAGAAAGCACTCTCTAGTATTAAGTGTGTTATAAAGAAACAATAAAAGAATACATATCATGCCGGATCCTGGACTTTTACCAATGATGAGATGCAGCGCCGGAGGCCTCACTATAGGCTTGTGAGTGGCGCGCCCCAGGTTCCACTGGTTTCCCTTTCCAGACTGCATGACACGTCTTCTGAGCTATGCTGAGAATTGCAGGGGATTATGCAGGTCATATCTGTCGTGGGTAAATCTGGGGTCAAGACCCCTGAGGACCCCCGGTATACCAACTCCCAGGCTAGCATCACGAAGTAGGCGATGGTCCCCAGACACCAGGGCTTCCCAATCTCTCAACTATGACTTTGTCATAGTCGGCTTTTTACCCATGCTGTATGGACAAACATTAAAAAAAATGAGGTGCCTAGTCCTCGCCAAATAAATCTCAACTGCTCTCTTTACATCCAGCATGTGAAGACTCTCCTTCGTGGGAGAACATTATTTTTATTTTTATTTTATTTTATTTATTTGTTACACGCCCAGACCCTCAGGTGTCACGGCGAGGTTATAAGACAGCTCAGAAAATAGTCATGTTCAAACATTACATTGGTTACATTACATGATATAGGTTACAATATATTAACAACACTAAACAGTGGCCTAAGTATTTACAACAGTATCCGGTGGAAGGTGTCCTATCCTTGGGTGCTAATATTGGTTGAATAACCAGGTTTTAAGCTGTTTTTTAAAGATCGTGAAGGAGGATGCTTTTTTGATGATGATAGGTAGGGAGTTCCAGTGTTTGGGGGCTAAGGTGGTGAAGCTGCTGCCCCCTGCTCTTGTGGTTTTGAATCGGGGGGGGTCCAGGAGGAGTTTGTTTTTGGATCTCAGTAGTCTTATGTTAGTTTTAGGGTGCAGAGTGTTATTGAGATAGATAGGTCCTTTTTTTGTAATACATTTGTAGGTGATGCATAGTGTTTTGAAAATGATGCGGGCTTTGATGGGGAGCCAGTGTACATCTTTCCTGGTCTTGGAGATGTGATCTGATTTTTTTATGCCTAGCGCTGCCCTCAGGACTTTGTTTTGCAAGAGTTGCATTTTAGCTAGGTTAGTGTTGGAGGTGCCCAGTAGTAAAACATTACAGTAGTCCAATTTCGATAGTACCAGTGCTCTGGCCAGGGTGAGGCAGTTTGCTGGGGTCAGAAATTGTCGGCTGAGTGCAATTAATTTAGAAGTGTAGGCCGTGGAAGAGGAAAGTGCATTGATCTGTTTAGTCATGGTTAGGCTGGCATAGAAGTACACGCCCAGTGTTTTTACTTGTTTAGACACTGGAATATTGGTACCGTCGATGTTGATGGTTGAATATTCTGGCTGCAGGGTAGCTAATTTGGCTGGAGCTCCTACGATGAGGACTTCCGTCTTCTCATCGTTGAGACATAGGCTGTTTAATGCCATCCAATTTTGTATGATGGCGTAAATTTTGTTGATTGTTAAGGTGTCCTGGTCATAGTTGCCTGTAAGGGGAATAAGGATCTGGGTGTCATCCGCAAAGTTTGTGTATGTGACACCCATGTTGTCAAGTGCTGAGAACAGAAGCTTGGTATATGCGTTATACAGCGTGGGAGAAAGGCAAGAGCCTTGGGGCACTCCTATGGGGACTGGGATGGGGTTGGCTGCTTCTTTGCCTATAGACACTCTGGAGGTGCGGTCGGTTAAGAATGATTTCACCCAGGCAGTGGCTGCCCCAGAGAAGTTAAATTCACGGGCAAGTGAGTTGCAGAGTTTGTCGTGGTCCACCAAATCGAACGCGGCTGAGAGGTCCAAAAGCAGGAGAATGCAAAGTTTCCCTGAGTCTCTAATGGCATCCATCTGGATTTTAAGGTCCAAGAGAGCTGTTTCAGTGCTGTGGTTAGGCCTGAAGCCTGATTGTCTGGTGCCGAGGAGCTGGTTAGATTCTAGATGGGTTTGAATTTGGTTATAGGCTAGTTTGTCGATGATTTTGAGTAAGAATGGGACCGTGGTTATGGGGCGATAATTAGTTGGAATGGTGGGGTCTAGATTTGGTTTTTTAAGAAGTGGTGTGACCCAGGCTTCTTTAATGCAAGTCGGGACTGTATTGGACTTGAATGAGGCATTGACAAATTTCGTAATGAGGGTGGTCAGTGTAGGTGCGCAGGCTTTGACTAGTTTGGCTGGGACAGTATCTCCTTTACAGTTGGATGCTTTTAGTTTGGAGATAGTGTCGAGCACGAGATTGTGGGTGACTGGTGTGAATTGGAAGGGGGGGTTGGAGTTGTCGCTGGAAGGGATACAGTGATTAGGGAGGCAGGGGTTTTTTGTAGCTAGGAGTGATTTTTTGGAGTTGATTTTGTTTTGTAACATAGAGATTTTGGAGGCAAGAGCATCTTGTATGGTGGTACACCATTCTTTGCTTGTGTTTATGGGTGTGTCGGTAGGAAGTGGATTTTCAAGTTCTCTAAGAATAGTGAAAAGCTCTTTGGAGTCGGATGCTGCATTGTTGATGCGAGCATTGTATGCGTTGGCTTTGTGTGAAATGATGGCTGATTTGTAGAGGGTGTTAGCGTCTTTGAATGCTTTGGCTGAGTCCGGGGAGGGATGTTTATTATAGGCATGCTCGAGAGAGCGTTTTTTCCTTCTAAGGACGATTAATTCCTCGTTGAACCAGAAGTTGGATTTTTTGTTGAGGCGCTTTAGTTTGGAGGTTACAGGTGCTATGGTGTTAATCGCTGTGGAGAGGCATTTGTGGTAGTGCTCAGCGATAATTGTGGGGTCATTGCTGGGGATTGAGTGGGTGTCTAGCAGTTTGTTCAAGGTGGGGTCGAGGTTCTCAGCTGTGAGCTTTTTAGAGTTTCTGCTTTCGATGAAGTCCATAGCTACGTTCTTGGGTGTGCAGGGATCGTCGTTGGTGATAGTAAATTCTATGCAGTAATGGTCTGTCCAATTCAGTGCGGTGATCGGGCCTAAGGTGATGTTGGTGTTGAGGGTGAGGATCCAATCGAGGGTTCTGCCCTTGGTGTGGGTGGGGACATTGATGTGTTGGTGGAAATTCATGTCATTTAGTGCCAGGATTAGGGCGGTTGCTTTGGGGTCTTGGTTATCATTGAAACCTAAATTCAAATCACCAATGATGATACATTTCGTTTTGGGTTTGATGAGGGGCGTCAGTATTAGAGGGATGTCTGTTTCTGGGTGGCTGTTTGTGCTAGGGGTTCTATAGATGACCACTATGTTGATTGTGGTGTTTTCATTCAATGAGAGTTTGGCGAGTAGTAATTCGTATCCTGATATTATTTCAATGGAGCTTGATCTAAGTTTGATAGTGTTTTTAGCAATGATGGCTACACCGCCTCCTGGAGTGGTGGTTCTATCAGATCTGAGAATGGTGTAGTCTGGCGGAATAGCCAGTGCTAGCAGAGGGCCTGATGCTTGATGTAACCAGGTTTCTGTGATTACTAGCATGTCAAGGTTAAGTTCGATAATGAGGTCGTGAATATCAATGGCGTGGGCTCCGAGGGAGCGGGCATTGATGAGTGCATTCTTGAAACTAATGGGAGGGTTGGGTTCCTTAGTGGGAGTATTTATAGTTGGTGGGCCACTTAGTGGAGTAGTTCTGGTTGCTTTAGGCTGGGGGTGTTTGTCGTTAGTTTTGTGTACCATGGGTTTAGGTGATCTGGGAGGCTGGGTCTTGGTAGTGGGGTTGTGGTGTGGGAGCCTTGTGCGAGCTGTTAAACGGGATGTTCTGTCATATCCTAGGATAGGGTGTGTTTTGCGATTGCTTAAGGGGTTGGGGTGTACATGTGGACATTCAGGGGGCAATAAAGGAAGGAGGCCTAATCCCTTCATCACAGTGCAATAGTGACATCCAGTGTATGATGGGCCATGGGGCGCAGGCCCTCCTATTATACAGAGGATGTAACTATTCACTCATATACAGTGCTGCGTTTTCCAAGAGCTATGCATGACAACATAATTGCCTATGAGCTGAACGGACACGAGCCCTGCAGACTCTCATTTGGGGTGCTGTTCCAAGTGGGGGCCTGCAAGGTCTCTGTCTCTGAAGGGGAAGGGAGCTTGGCCCATAGAAAGCCATGATGCTGTCAATTTGGACGATCTGAAAAGTCTTCCTGTGGGTTGTGCTGGGGGTGGGACTAAGGGAGGGAAGTGTCAATCAACTTCCCTACATACTTCTGTTCCTATGCTGAGATTATGAGTGTTCTAAGGAAAGTTCAGATGGACGAATTGGGCTGTGTGGCAAAGCGATATAAGTGTTCGACAAAACTGTGTGCATGGCTGAGTGTTGTGTGAATGTGTATGTGTGCTCATATATATGTGTACATACGTGGATTTCTGTATATGACCCTGCATGGATGCAATGTTTATGTGCATTTGTGTGAGGAGAGGAGCAAGAGAGGCGTGACAGGTTCTGGGATGGGTAAGAGGGTGGAGAGAGGAAACAACAGGGTTATGGGGGTTAAACCTATTAGGTCGTGGCAATCCTATCATATTTTTTAAGCATATTTTAATTACTGACTGCAGGACAACGGTATGAGGTAATAAAATATTGCGCCAAAATGCTGCTGTTTGACCCGGTAAAAGTGTGCCCCATTATACCATTTAAGGGGAGCGGGGATTGCACGGGTGTCCCCCGCTCCCATTAAATGGTATAATGGGTCCGGGGGTTGTGGTGGTGTCCCCCGCATGTTTTACATGGACTGCAGCGCAAAAAGGCAGCATTTTTACGCTGATATTATGTTACCACAGCAATTTTTGCCGCGATTATATCACATGGAACCAGGAAAACATGATGCAGGCAATGCTGGCAAATATATGCAGAGATGGCATGAAATCCCTCTTACAGAGACAGTAAAGCATTATTTGCAAAACAATATCACATGCTTGTATTCTTCAGTGGCAATACTGGCATATATTGGTCAAGCCAGCATGAAAATATCTTGTTAGAGTGGAAATATTTTCATTATTAAGGTGCACACAACCTGAGTGTATTCTTACAGTGGAAATACTGGCATATACTGCCACGGTCAGCATGGAAATGCTTTCTGAGTGCAATATTTACATTAATAAGCACAGCAAACATGAGTGTGTTCTTCCAGTGGCAATAGTGAGAAACATTGGCACTGCAAGCATGAGACTGTTTTCCTTAGAGTAGCAGCATCTACATTATTAGCCACAGCCACGATGGGCCTGTTCTTATAGTGGAAATACTGGTAAAAATGTGCACACCTAGAATGACATTGTTTTCTGATAGTGACAATACTGGCATTTATGGGGGGAACAGCCAACATGAGTGTGTTCCTGTGTGGAAATACTGGTATATATTGTGGGTACAAAAACCATGAACATTCATTTTACACTGCTGACATATATTGTGAGCACAGGCACAATGGCGTGTGTTTTACAGTGTCAATGAGGGCATATATTCTTGGCACGGGTATCATGAAAATGTATTAGATCATTCTCCTTTGTTCTGTTGATGACCTGGAATCAATTAGATTTTTTGACACTTTTACCCCACAGAACTGTAAACTGCAAGGATTGTATACAATGTTTGCAGAAAAACAAGAGGGTTCCTGGTAGTCCCTCTGCCGGCCTGGTCACGAGAGCCTTACCCATAGTTTTTAGCTCACTATCTTTCACAGAGGAGAAATGTCCAAAATAGATCAGTCTTTGTCCTGCCCTGGGGCAGTCCATCCCCGAAATACTATGCAATTCACCTCTGAACAAGAGTACCAACAGCAAACGTAGACACGTCGGTCTGGTTGGACCTCATCAGTAGGGTGGAGATGTGCCTCTCTAAGAATAGTGAGCAAGGGGTCCATGTCTGGATTCCCCAAGTAGCTTAGGGTGACACTCAAAGTTACTTAAATTATGCAAAAAGCAAAGGGGGGGGCTGGGCGTCCCTCTGCTGGACATTAGTCCTGGTTATGAGAGCCTTACCCAGAGTCTTTAGCTCACTATCTTTCACAGAGGAGAACTATCCAAAACATATCAGTCTTTGTCCTGTTCTGGGGCAGTCCAGCACCAAAGTGCTAGACCATTCTCCACTGAAGAGTACCAACAGCAACCCCAGACAAGTGTATCGGTCTGGTTGGACCTCATCAGTAGGATGGAGGCGTGCCTCTCTAAGAATAGTGATCAAAGTGTCGATGTCTGGATTCCCTAGTAACTCAGGGTGAGACCAAAGGTTACTTAAATTATGCAAAAAACAAGGGGGCTCCTGGGAGTTCCTTTGCCTGACATTAGTCCCGGTTATGAGAGCCCTACTCAGAGTCTTTAGCTTACAATCTTTCACAGAGGAGAAATATCCAAAACAGATCAGTCTTTGTCCTGTCCTGGGGCAGTCCAGCCCCGAAATGCTATGCAATTCTCCTCTGAACAAGAGTACCAACAGCAACCCCAGACACTTGTTTCGGTCTGCTTCTCACAAAGCACCAGTACGGTTAGCAACGGTGCCAGTTCTTCCGTGTCCCCATTCCCGTGGAGTCCTATTGGACTCCACGGGAATGGGGACTTACAGTTACCAGCGCCTGACATCCGTGGCCGACGCGACTTGTAATATCCCGGTGGCACGGTATTACGAGGTTGGGGGTAACCCGTCAGTACCTCCAGCGGGTTACCGCCAACCTTGTAATGAGGCCCAGTGGCGATACATGAACAGTCTGAAAGACAGTCCATGGAAAGACAAGGCCTGGCTGAAGATTCAAGGCTAATTTCACAGTTAAGGTCCCAAAACCACATGCAACAGTTGACCAGACGAATGTCAAAAGCTGAAACAATGACGCAGAGACAGTTGAAGTATAACTTCAGGGGTTCGGTGCATAGATATGTTAACAAGGGGTGCTGACGGGGAAGGAGGTTACGGCCAACACACAATTGGACAGAATAATGAGGGATTGTAACGAAGAGTCGAGGAAAAGTAAAGAAAAGCGCTTACTTACTTTGCTGAATCCGTTCCATGTCTTCTCATCGCAGCATCACAGCAACTACTGTGGCCTCTTCAGCTTCCACCCCACATGCCTGCCACTGTGTGTGACGTGCACGATTCCTACCGTGGCCAACTGGGAGATGTGCTTTTTCCAGCCATACAGTCAACCAGGGGAGTTGCTAGGTCTGGAAAAGACCCGGGGCTAACCTGATGTCAGAACTGTTGGGACTGGGGGCTAGCTAGTCTTTTGGCTGTAGCTCCTGAGATTCTATCCAGGGCTAGAACCAAAAGATCAGGGGCTATAGCCCCCTCAGCCCCCCCCTAGCAACGCCCCTGCAGTCAACACGGAGCCCGCCAGTGTCCCAAATCGGCTGGAATTCACCTTCCCATCTGTGAGACCTGACAGATGGGGACACGTCTGCCCCCTAGATGGATCAGGAGCATAACACGAGGGTGCACATGACCTGTCCCTAATTTCAATATAGAAATATCCCCTCTCCCCTATCCCGAGTGAAGCTGGTGCATACACTTCTAATGCACCCGCCTCCTATTTTGTTTGGTCCACTGTCCATCATCTTGTACTTCACCTCCTTCCAAGTTTTATGTATTTTCCACGTTTCTTTCAGAACATTTGCAGACACTTATGGATTTGAACTTACAGGGTGCTTTTGCCAAAGCGCTGAACAGAGAATTATACAAACATGGTTTCTGATAAATGAGGTAGCAGGTATGAGTAACAGGTCAGAGTCATCAAATAAGCATGAGGGAAAGTGAGTAGATGAGACTTAAGAAAGGTGTGGCAGGTAGGAAGGGTGAGGGCTGAGCAATGAGGGAGGGGAAGGATACTTTAAAGTTTGCGAGCTAGTAAGGGAAAAAAGTGGAAACGTGATTGGGCACAGGAGGGTTGGGGTGGGGATGAGGGTGAGGAACAGTTAGAGGATCCAGGCATCACAGCTTTTTTTCCTGTGGTGCCTGAATCCTAACTGGGACATGATAATTCGCGCCTTGAAACACTTGTGTATAGGCACATTATAAATGCCATATCATATCATATCAATTCAACAAAGCAATGCTTCAAAAAATATTCAGAATAGAAAACTTCGAAAATAAAGAGGAACTATATCCCCGGGACTCTTTGAAAATGTTTGCAAGATTTGGAACAAGACAGCACAATAATAATATTACCTTAAGACAAAAGAGAAACGAGGCTATATTGTTGCGAATGATATCTCTCACCATTTAAAGGCCACCATTAAGGCATTATGTGGATCAGGGACGTTGCATGAAGGCGAAAGAGAATCCCACAGAAAAGATGAGAAATTAATATGATGAACAACTTAATGGATGGTTGAATGAAGGTTTCATCGACTCTAAAAAAAATGTAATCCTCATTTTCCTACAACCCCAACAATATACTTACTTCCCAATATTCACAAATGTGGAAATACACAACCTCAAGGTCAATTGAGTAATCTATCAATTTGTTTCTAGAGAAGTGCATTAATACATTCCTGCAACCCTTTTGTGAAAGACATGAGCTCATACTTAAATGACAGTACAGTTATGTTGCAAACCCATCAACTAGTCTGAGGAACGCATCACTGTGACATAGTACACATGCATAAGACATTGCAATGCTTTCTGCAAACAAGATATGTTAGCTTCTTCCAAAACACTCATATGTTTCCAAAGATGTTAAGATATTGCTCCGTTCACCTGATGTTCCTGCTTGACACCGAAACATATAGTTCACGTTGCAGCAGAGAAAGGGGCACCACTTTTGCTCTTATGCATGGCAACGTATTTATGTGTTTGTGGGAACAAACTGCAGCATGGACAGACAAAACTCAGAAATATCTAGAAAATAGAATAGGTTGGAGAAGATTCATAGATGATATTTTTTTATCACATGGGATGGTGAAATGAATGCAGTTGTAGAGTACCTAGAATTTCTGAATGAAAACAAGTGCAATCTCCAATTCACATACCGATGCTACCACAATGACATTGAATTCTTGGACTTCGAATTATTAGTACATGATTATAAACTAAAGACAAGTCTAAACAGAGAACCGATTAACAGTAACTCATAATTGCATGCAAGAAGACATCACCCTGTGAGTTTGAAATGCGGAATCCATAAAAGGGGGGTTTGGAGGGATATGACTACGGAGAAATTGCTTTAATGAAGGAGAATGAGGTCTGGAAAGGGCCAGAGGAATGGCCCTGATATCTCTGAAATGAATATAAATAGCTTGATCAGCAGCAGTTGCTTCCTCGTCATCTGCTTTGCCAATGGAGTCGGTGTCAGACATCGGATGAGTCGCCTGCTATCTCCCTCAATCCTCTGCCCTTTCACAGTCCAGCAGACAACAGGGCAACAACCATTGGAAGTGCCCTCTCCTGACCAACACCACCATGGGTTCCACAACCCCACCTAAAATGACTGCCCTGCCAGATGACAATGACCCTGTCTCTTCCGCTTGGCAGGTCCAGTGCTGCTGCCTTCATCACACGAGTGCAACTGGGGACAACAAACTCCCTAGAGTCCCACTTTTGGAAAGATATCATGGGTGATTCCTCATAGTAAGGAAATGGTTGAACGGGTTGAGAAATTAGGTTACACTATATATGTAATCAAAGAAGCACATGAACATTTCAACATAAGCGGAGCTCTTAGGTGATCATAAAGCGATGATATGCGACAATATTATAGCAAGGGGAAGAGGGAACACTTAATAGGTTTCATAATAACTTTCAATAATCAATCTCCAAAGATTAGAGGAATACTAAACGGGCATTCAGGGCTTTGAATGTGAGGCACTGATTTAAAAAAACAAATGCAGTCAAGAATCCAATTGTCCCCTTTTTAAAAGCTAGATCTGGTTACAAAATAGCAAACCATGCACCATAGAAGAAAATCCTTTAACCCAAAAGACAGGGTTGCCCTCAGACAGAATCACCATGCATGATGACATATGAAGAATATGTCTTAATATGTCCATGTGAGGTTTGGACATCTGAAATACAATCAGAATATCAAGTCTGGGAGAAATAAAAATAAAGACCAATATTATTTTATGGGCAAACACTTTGAGACATTACACAAAAGACAGAAGAAGTAATATGACTATTTTGGACTTTTCCAAACAATGTATGTGGAAGGGATCGGACAGCAACACTGCACAGATTAGGAGGGTATCTAATCCTTTTTTTTGATGGGGAAAAAACATGCAGACATAATTCGAATGAGAATATGTTTTTATGCACAAAGTGAATGCATGGGGAAATCAAAATTTTGGAGGTAAAAAGAAAAATTGAAACACAACTAATCATGGGAACAATATCAATAATGGAGACATATGCAAACCCATGAATGCACAATGCAATTAAACAATATCACTAAAGAAAAATTAGATACATTAAAACTTAACCAACTATGCATATAATGGAAATGACCAATAGAACTCACAAGAATAACAAGGGTGGTACTCCATAGCCAATCCGGGGGTCAGCAACCTCCAAGGCAAAAGTGAGCATTAAAATCCGCAAAGGAAGCCATGCTTGAGTGCATAGAAAGTAATTCCAAGCTATTACGAGGAGAAGATAGCAGGTTGGAAGCAAGGCAGAAGGGAATAAGAACAGGACATTAGGAACAAATGGACCAAGACTAGGAAGAAACCAGGGATAAAAATGACTATCACCAGAACATACATTACACAATGCAGAACAAAGATGTTGAGGAGGGCCATACTTATGTGACACAGACATTTATGACCTGCATGTGCATGTGCTGCAGACTCACAGGGTTTATGTTTGAGTGCAGATATGTAAACAAGCCTTCCGTCTAGCCTCTACTCCTGAAGACCGAAGCAGGAACTTCTCCATCCATTCAGTGTTTGGTGCAACACCAATTGCACAATTGCACTTGGGTGCCTGACATACACCTCCTGGCAGCCAGTATGATTGGGGAGTACAGCTGGGGCGCTATATGGTTGAAAACCTGGTACTCCTCCTGTTACCGAGGTCTCAGAACAAGCAGTCAGCCCAGTGGCAAGGGCTATATAAAATCATCAAAGTACTCAATGATCACAACTACAGGGTACAGAATGGCGACAGATGCAAGATTAGTCAAGTGTATGATGTGAACTGGGTAAAAGCCGGTGGAAGCCAGAGGAACCCTCTTTGATGGCTCTCGCACTCCCGATTCCAGGGCACCAGATTCTGTTACTTTGAAGGAACTGATTCTGTGGAACTTCCCAGCAGAACCGAAAGAATGTGCCTGGGCCCATCTACAAAACCTCTCAGGTGTCTCCTGTGACTGACCTGGGAGGGCACATGACTTTGCACATCAAATTAAGACTTCCCGAAGAAAGCCAATCAGGCTTGGACCATACTGTATGCTAGAGGTACGCAAAAGACTATAGAGGAGTGGTCCAGAAGATGCGCAAAACCGTCACAGAGCTACTGGTTATTGGTAATTGTTCTTGTATTCAAGCCCGATGGAAGCTAGCGCATCTGCATCTACTTCTCCAAAGTCAATGAGATATCAACGCTCAATACTCCCTCCATGCCAGGGGTAGATGAGATGATCAGATGGACTGCGCCCCCAAAGTATATCTCTGCACACAACTTCATGAAAGGATTTTGGCAGAGCCCATTGTCTCAAGAGAAAACAGCCTTTGTCACCCAGAGGACTTTTTGTCAGTTCACAGTGCTGTGTTTGGTCTCCATTGCCCCTTCGTCTTCCAATGAGTAATGGACATAGTGCTTCAGTGAAACAGGCATTTCCTGAGCAGTACCTCAACATTGTCATTTTCAGTCAGAAATGAGTGAGCCACCTGTGATGAATCTAGCGATATCATCACTTACTCGTTGGAGGGAAGCTTCTCTTATGTGGCCAGGGAAAGGCAGAAATTAAATGACTCTGACCCTGGTTCCGCACCCCCTGATGCTTCTTTGGCCATCCTGTTGCCTCCCTCCTCTGCCACCCCTCTGGTGATCTCTTCTCCCTCTCTGACTACCCAGCCTTATCTTCCTTCCTCCTCTGCCCATCCTCAGGCACCTCCAACACTTCTGCAGGGTGTACCTCTTGCCTGTACCCCTCCCCGGAAGTCTTTTAAATGTGGCAACCTGCTCCACATCGCTACTCTCAACTCTTTTTCAGCTTTCAGATACTCCTATGACATCTGCCATCTCCTGGAAGAGCTTGATTTGGATATACACCATCTCACAGAGGCTTTGTTCATGGCCAGCTCTGTCACGAGTTTCAACACTCTAATTCCTGATGACTACAAAATCCTCTCCAAACCATTCTAATGCAGCACTACTCCTCCTTTAAATGCCTGGTCTGCAGGCACTCCATCTCTTCTGGCATCTCTCTCTCTGTGGGTACTATCTACAGGCTGCCTGGCCATTTTGCCCTCTTCCTCTTTGAGTGGGCTGACCTCTCCGCCTCGCTCATTGCCTCTACCTCCCAACTTCTCCTCTGAGACTTGAACATCCACCTGGATGTTACCAGCCCTTCTTCACGACTCTTTGGAAACCTCTGCGATTCTCTCTATATAATCTTCCCTCAGGCCCGACTCACTCTGCAGGGCACAACCTGGATGTTTTGATCTCCTCGGACCTCCCCTTCGCTAACACTCGCACTACTCCTCTCTCTTTGAGTGATCACTTTCTCCTTTCTTCCCACCTCTGTCTCTCTTCTCCGCAGGTCAAGCCGACTCCTACACTGCCACTTACCTTCTCGGTCACCGACCCATGAAGCGTGTGTCAGTTGAGGCTTTTGCCACTACTTTCTCTTCTCCTCCTGCACCTTTGGCTGACTCAGACCCTGGCACAGCCCTCTCTAACCTTCATCTCTCTATCTCTAACACTCTGATGTCCTTGCCCCTGTCATGAGGATCCGCTTGAATACCAAATCCAAGTGCAACTTTTGGTACGATTCCGACCTCGCCGCCCTTAAACACAAGTGTAGGGTGGCAGAGAAGAAGTGGAGGGTCTCGGGTGCAACCCGTGACAAACTGGCCTGCTGCCTGCTGCAAAGGCAGTACAGACAATCTGTCATCTCTAAGAAGAGAGCCTACATCCAAGCCTGCATCTCTGCGGCATCTAACAACTTGGCCAAACATTTCAAAATCTGCAAGGAGCTGGCCAATCCTGCTGCAGTCTCTTTTGCTCCTGTTCCCTCCCAGGCCTTCTGCACAGCCTTGGCCTCTCATTTCACTACTAAAACTCAGGACATCCTGTCCACCCTCTCTTCCTCTACTGCCTCTCCCTCCTCCTCTACCACTCCTGGCCTTTCTGAGGCTGTCTCTCCTCCTCCTTTCTCCTCCTTTCCTCTGTTCACCCCTGTCATTGTTTCCAGGCAAGTCCGATCTATGAAAGTCTCACCAAAGCAAGATCTCCCCTGCTCATCCAGAACAATCAAGGACCACATCAACACCCTTGCTCCAGCCCTGGCCAATTTCTGCAACAACTGTTTTGCCACTGGAATTTCCCCTCCCCCGATAAGCACTCTCTTGTGCACCCCCTTCTAAAGAAGCCCTTGGCCGATCCTTTCTCTCTGACTAACTATCGCCCAACCTCCAACACGCCTTTCCTGTGCAAACTCTTGGAAAAGCTGGCTATCTCCCAGCTTAATCTACATACTTAATCTGTTGGTTGCCTCCATGACCAGCAGTCTGGCTTCAGAGCTGACAGAATCACAGAAACTCCTCTCTTGAACACGCAAGAAGACTTGCTCTCCAATCCTGACTCTAATCTCCCTTCTGTCCTCATTCTCCTTGATCTATCCTCTGCTTTTGACACAGTCAACCATGCCGTCCTGCTCAATCTTCTCAGGGGCGACCTTGATATTACTGATAAGGCCCTGGCATGGTTAACCTCCTTTCTCACCAACCGACGCTCGTGGGTCCAACTGGGGTCTTTCCTCGTTCTATCTCTCTCTCTACTTGTGGTATTCCCCAGGGGTCTAACCTCTCTCCCTGGCTCTTCAACCACTACCTGGCACTTGTTGCCCACTGCATTGCTACTTTCTGCTCCAATTTTCAATGTTATGCAGATGAAACTCAGCTCTCTTTCATGCTCCCCTCAGCCTCCTTTGCTTTTTCTCTCATACCAGACTGTCTGGGCGCAATTCAGGAATGGTGTGCTGCCAATGATCTCTGCCTTAATGCCAGTAAGAATGAGATACTCCTCATTGGGACACCTGCCCCCTCCTTTCCACTCTCTCTCTGGCAGCCCACTCTGGGCCTTCTTCCTGCTCCTTTCTGGAAGGCTAAGAACCTTGGTGTCATCTTCGACTCCACCCTCTCCTTCTCTCCTCACATCTCTGACATCTATAAGAAGTCAAACTATCCACTGCACCTCCTCAGAGGTATTCTTCCTTTTCTCATTTTCCCACAGCAGCTCACTGTCTCCAGAGCTCTGGTGCTCTCTAGGCTGGACTATTGCAACAGCCTCTTTCTAAATATTCCTTCCTCTACTCTTTAACCTTTACAACTTATTCAGAACAGGACCTCGAGACTTGTCCTTTGCATCAAGCCCAGTAATCATATCTCCTCAGCGCTGAAATCTCTTCACTGGCTCCCCGTGTCTGCAAGGATCAACTTTCAGACCCTCTGCATTGTCCACAAAGCTTTCTGGGGCCTCGGACCGCTCTACCTCCAACTTACTCTTCCAAAACATCTTCCTTCTTGAGCCCTCCGCTCATCCGTTCCAACTCTCTGGGGGGTCAGATGCTCTCCAAGCAGAGAGTTGGGGGCAGATCTATCTCCTCAGCTGGAAAGGCCTGTTCCACCATAAACAATGATTTTCCAGGTTTTCCCAACCAATCTCTCTATTTACTCCCACCCCTATTCTAGTATTGAGACAAGGAGGAGGGATGGAGCAAGATGACTAGAAGTGGGAAGTCAACACCACGCTCTAGTCTTTTGAAATATTTGACCATTGCCGGGAAGTTTAAAATGGCCACAGCTCCTCCATGTGGGGGAGAGAGTCAGAGTCAGATGCTGGATGTAACTTGTCCTGATGCTGACCGGGATGCCAGAAATGAGACGGCCGTAAGAAGCAGCACAGAGGCTGACACAAACGGTGTGTCGGAAGACGGAGCTGAAGGAAACTTACCACTTGATGACTGTGGGCAGCTGGAGCCACCTGGAGCGAAGGAAGGAAAAGAGAAAGCTGACCAGCTGATGGGACGCATGCCCAGTCAGCGGATCGAGAGAACTAATGTGTTATCGGGATGTGCTAAGGTGAATGCTGTGTCGCATTCACCTTAGCACATCCCGATAACACATTAGTTCTCTCGATCCGCTGACTGGGCATGCGTCCCAGTCCTCTTTTTGATAACACGGGGGGCGCCCAACTGAAGACAGTAAAGAAACTGACATGGATGAAAACATTGTTGAAATAGGTGTGCTGATACATATAAAATATATATTACATATACAAACAGTGTTAAAGGTGGGTCAGAGACCTAATGCTTGAGAAGGGGATTTGATATACATGCAAACAGTGTTGAAAGAGGGTCAGAGACCCAACACTTGAAAAGAGGAATTAATACAGTACAGTTGTGAAGTTTGTCAAGAAAGGGTCAGGGACCCAATATTGGAAACATATTGTAACGTGGATGAAAGAGTGAACAGAGAAAGGAAAAGCCCTGGCAGGTTAGTGCACCAGTCAACCAGTGAGTTTGGGCTTACACCCAGGAAAGGAGTAAGAAAAGTACCAAAATAATATCCTAGCAGAAGAATAAACTAGGAGTTAAAAGTGAAGTAACATCCTTGCAGGAGAGTAAACCACAAGTGAGAAGAGAATTGTAGTAACATTCCGGCATGAGAGTAAACCAGGACTGAGAAGTGAAGAAATATCCTGGCAGGAGAGTAAACCAGAAGTGAAAAGAGAAGTGAAGTAATATCCTGGCAGGAGAGTAAACCAGGAGTGAGAGGAGAACTGGACCTGAAATTGTGAATACAAAAGGGAGGAAGGATCAATAAGAAAGTTGCAAATACCTTGGCAAGAGAGTATACCTGGGGTTGAAAGAGGACAGAGTGTGAGAAATGTAACTTTGATCAAGTGACATTTAAACTACCAGAAGGGCTGCAGGGGGAGGGGAGCCCCTTTCCTTGTAAAACCTTATTTCTTTTCTGTTTGGCACCTTAGGAACTTTATCTTGAGAACTTTGAAAGAAAGCTACAAGTACATAGCGTACTAGCACCCCCTTGTGCACATTATACTGAGTTGAGATTGTAGGGGTCAGTTTAGGATTTTTGGACACAGGCCGGAGGACGCGCTTTTGTTTACCATCCTGACAGAAAAGTTCCTTAGTTTGGTTGAGGCCGAGAAACCCCTCTTAGGATAAGAGATAGGTTGGATTTTGCCCAACCCTTTTTATTATTTATTGGAAATAAAAGTCTATAATCAAGACCTAACATGCCACTGTGTCAGAGTCTTACTCTTGATCCCTTACATATCGTGTCAGAAGTGCGATCTGGCTCAGCTGATACAAACTCGGGGACCCTTGAATTTGTGAAATTGGGTCAACTGGCTACCAATCTGAAGAATCTATTGGCTTTGATTTGGCTAGCAGTTGAGAGAAAACCTTTCAACCAGGAGACTGATTGTTGCTTCCCACAGACCTAGTCTTGATTCTCCCCAACGGAACCTATATCAGGTTGACTTCAAAATCAGGGCTTGCATGGAGACACGGCTTAGATGTTTTGGCAGGGGTGAAAGATCCCAACTATAGGGGTGATGTCAAGATTCTAATACAGAATAACAGGAAAAGCCTGTACAATATCAAAGTGGGAGAAAAGATATCCCAGGGGATCTTAGAGCAGGCTCTGTTCCCTATAATTGTGGAAAGTACCCAAACCAATGAGACCAAAAGAGGAGAAAAGGGATTTGGGGAGGCCGATGAAGAGCCCACACCATCATCTGAAGCATTAAGACCCAGCCCCCAGGGTGATGAATCAGAGAACATTTCCGATCTCCTGTTCGCCCAATACAATGATCCATTACTGGATGAGGCTTTTCTACACACAGTCTCGGAAGAGGAAGGGAGGAAAAAGGAGGAGCCATTTTTCAAGCAAGGGCTCCTATATAGAGGAGATACTGATTCAGTGAGATCACCAAGATCAGAGATTATAGTCCCCAACACCCAACAGAGGATAGGTGTTAGAAATAGCTCTTTCACATCTAATGGGCAGACATTTAGGAGCAGACAAGACGAAAAGCGTTAAAGTTGAGTCGGAGGTCCCAGTACTTGAGAAGGAGATTTAATATACATGCAAACAGTGTTTTCAGAGAGTTGGAGACCCAACACTTGAAAAGAGGAATTAACACAGTCGTGAACATTGTCAAGAAAGCTTCAGGGACCCAATATTGGAAACATATTGTAATGTGGATGAAAGAAAGAGTAAACAGAGAAAGGAATAGCCCTGGCAGGTTGGTGCACCAGGCAACCAGTGTGTCTGGGAGTCACACCTAGGAAAGTAGTAAGAAAAGAAGCAAAGTAACATCCTGGCAGGAGAGTAAAACAGGAGTGAGAAGTAACGTAAGGTCCTTGCAGTGGAGTAAACCAGGAGTGAGAAGAGAAGTGAAGTAATATCCTGGCAGGAGAGTAAACCAGTCAGTGAGAGAAGTGAACCTGAATTTGTGAATACAAAAGGAAGGATACACAGCCCTTTTAAGGATCAGTAAGAAAGTTGGAAATACTTAGCAGGGGGGTATACCAGGGGTAAAAAGAGGACCGAGTGTGAGAAATTGAACTGTGATCAAGTGACTTTTAAACTGTCAGAAGAACTCTAGGGAAAAGGGAGCCCCTTTCCTGATGAAACTTTATTTCTTTTCTGTTTGGCACCTTAAGAACTTTACATTGAGAACTTTGAAAGAAAGCTACAAGCATACAGTGCACTAGACTCCCCCTTGTGCACATTATACTGAGTTTAGAGTGTAAGGGCCAGTTTAGGATTTTTGGACACAGAACGGAGGATGCGCTTTTGTTTAACATCCTGACACAGACGTTCCTTAGTTTTGTTGAGGCTGGGGAAACCTCTCTTAAGATTAGGGATTGATAGGATTGTACCCAACCTTTTCTTATTATTTTCTGGAAATAAAAGTCTATAATCAAAACCTAACATGCCACTGTGTCTGAGTCTTGCTCTTGATGCCTTGCACACCTAAAGCATCTTTACTTGGTATCTCCCAGCTTGCAGAAGGCAGTTCTCACCGCTTTCCAAGCCAGGTTTCATCTAGCCTTGTCACCAGTATAATATATGAGTTTTCAAGTGGGAAAAGGAACAGTTCAACCTCAAGCAGTGAAAGGTAAGAGCATCCAGGACATCCCAACCCGCAAACCAAAAAGAACTATCTACCTTTTTGGGAATTGATGGCTACTATGGATGCTCCATGGTCAACCGTTTAACTATAGTCAGACCCCTAATGGATCAACTTAAGGGGGTGAAGTTCCAGAAGTTACAGTGGACCGATGCAACAGCAAAATCCTTTGGTCAGTTGCAGTGTGACCTATGTCATCCACTGTTGCTGATTATACCAAACTTTGGACACCCATTCAACCGCTTGACAAATGTTTAATGATTGGGACTGGTGTAGTATTATCCCAGAAATGGGATGGAGCAACCATGCTTTTTGTCAGCAGAAATGTCCAATCAAGAGAAATAATTAAGCCACTGTGAAGTGTCTGATGTATCTTTGATGTGGCTAGCGAAAGCCAGGGACATCAACCAAAGGGACATGAGGTGATCCTTAAATCTCCAGTTATACACCTTCCCATTGGTTCACTGAGAAGCTGCACCAGGTACCTGATTGACATCTCACCCAGGTGTCTAGGAAAAGAGGGGCGGTATGTGAAGAAGTGCCCTGGCGGATGCTGGGGCTACCAGGAAGGTGGCTCAGAGTCTCAGTGCCTCCTGAGTCAGCAGGGGTTGGACTCAGGAGCAGTATGGGGAAGATCCCTGGTAAGCAGGCCCTGGGCCCAGTACTTGTCAGGGGACCGACACAACCTCACCAAGGGGCGAGTCACTTGCCACCCCTCTGACACATCAGGGCAAATCGCTCCTAGAGGCTTAAATACTAACCCATCCTTATTGTGATTCTCTCCATTGGGGAATCCACCCCAATGGACAGAGTCTAAAACTTGCCCTAGTTAGACCCAAATCTTCAATACCTAGTTACAGGGGCTGGCTGAATTTGTCCTGGGTTCCTCACTACCCGCAGGTGGGCTTTTCAGGTCTGAAGCAGTGAGCAGTAATTTAATCGAGAGCTGGGACTGGCTATCTTCCATGAGCTCACTAAGGCTGCTTTGGGGTCGGAGGGTGGGTCCAATCCTCTATCTGTCATGTAGTCCATCTTGGGTTTGTGGTTCCCCCATTACCCTCCCTGAAGTTGCCTACATTGAGCTAAGAGCTCTGATGCATTCAGCGTGTGGATTACAGACCAGCCCTTCAGGTAAACTTTTAAAATTCTCTGAAGTACTTGTAACATTGTGTGAGGGGGATAACTGATACATTGTTTCCATGAGGGAGATTTACTAACTGGTAATCAGGAAGTTGTAACCTTGCTCACTATGTCAGCTTTTCTGTATTTGTGAAGTTGCAGTCTTGAAACATTAGGCTCCCAGAACAACAATGTTCATCGCAGGTCCCATGGATCGGTAAACACAATACCTTGGTGTGCTGGGTGCAATGGCAATATATGTGCTACCTTTGTTGGTTATACAGAAAGAGTTTCCCTTAAAGGAAGAGCCATCTTTCTCAGTATTGGAGATGTGGGTATGGGTAGGGTGAGCTTTAGACTGTCTCCATTGGGAAGATGGAGCTATTTCCTTGAAGATTATTATAACCCATGACACACCTACTCCCTTTCTTCTAAATCCCCAACCCCATATCAACCCTGAAGCAGGTTCTCTTACTCCCAGAGCCCTACAGAGATTTTGCTGGAACCTTCTAGACCTTCACAGGTTTATGGAACATGTGATTAGCCTCACCTGCTATATAAACGGTCCAGGTGGGTGATTCCAACACCACTTTCTCATCCGGGAATAGGTCTGGGAGGACTTTGAGGTTGGTTGAGTCCTCTTCGTATTTTGGGTTATTTTCCTCAAGCAAGGTTTTGAATCCATCATTCAGAAACCCAAACTGCATGGGTCCCACTTTTGGGGTTTTCTAGGCAAACCTTGGCACTATAACCCAGATTACCAAAGGTTTAACACCTTATTACCTTAGGTCATGACTCGAACAAGGGTTTCTTGCATTCTGTTGGTAAAGAAGGCCTTGCCTTGCTTTCCAGTATTGGCTGGGTGGAACTTGGTCTTCTTAGGGCAAGACTTTGCTCTCTCCAATGGGTACACGTTTTTGGCTTGCTAGTTTCCTAGGTCCCACAACTGTCTTTCATGAGTACATGGCTCATTGAAGCACATTGGCTGTTTGGATCACTTCCTCCAGGGAAGGCCCATGTAATGGACAAATGACTTTTTGCAGATATTGGGGTAGAGAGTCAACAAACAGTTTCAGGACTAACCTGCTCCACTGGGACTGAGATACTCATTGGGTGGTGTGAGTTGTGCATCTTGTTCTTTCTCATCTGGCAAGTGATGCTACTTTGGAGGCCTAACAGTCCGCTTGCATTGGCTTGAGCTTGTTTCAACTGGCTGGTCCTCTCCTAGGCCTCACTGCTATAAGAGTCATTTTGGTTCTTCTGCCAGGGCGGTGGATTCCTCCAGAAGGTCCATACTGGTTGCAATACTGTCTGATCCAGCTGAATCACAGGAGTCCTCTGATTCTTCTGGCAGGGGATCAAGTCTTAGAAATGTAAACTCAACTCCTACATCCCAAACCTTTGTCTGCAAAAGGTTGAGTAATTGCAGAAATCCAGGAGTCTTCTCTCTCTGACTTCCCCTGTGTATTCTTCTTATGTGGGTAGCCTCTGTATCAGGGCTTGATGAATCCCACGATGACATTATGTGTCAAAGATGGCACCAAGAAGACAACAACTTTCAAAGATGGTTCAAGGATTTTGTTAAAATAATGGTGATGGGGCTCATTAAGGGCTGCCACTCTCTCCCCAGGCAGTTCCCTCCCTAGCCCAGGCATCTGTCAACCCCAGCATGGCCACTATAGATGGGTAACCCCTACTTTCTAACAACTGACTGTCCTGATGGCCTAAGGGCAAACACCCTTTCGCTCTCTCTCCTTCTGGGAACAGTCTAGGTGAATTCCAACCCAGGCCCCACAAAAATAGTGCAAGACGAGATGCCTTCCAGACAATCAGGTCTGACTTGATCCTTTCTTTACATGCTCTTGTGCTCCTCGCCCTGATGTTCTATCCTTTGTCTCCCTTCCCTCTACTCTCCTCCCTTTCCCTCTCCCACTCTCCTCTGTCTCTCACTCTCTTGCTCTATCCTTCCGTCCCTCAGAGGTTCACTCGCTATTCCTACTCTCCCCACACCACACTATTACTCTGCCCTCTCCACACGACTACACTCCCTTCTCCACACTATCACTCTCCCCCTCCACACCTCTTCTCTCATGTTGCTGCATGCATTCCTTTATGTTAGATCTTGCGTGTTCTTTTGCATGATAGTGCAGATGAATGTTTGTTCTGCCTGTGGATTTAGAGGGGTTAATGTGAGATGTTAGGAGAAGTCCTCTCATTATGGGGCCTTCCAGGTGTTTTGAACTACAACTCCCATGATCATTCACTATTGACTCTGTTGGCTGGGGCTGAGAAGTCTAAAACATTTGGAGGGCCATGTAGTGGGTAACCATGAGGTAATGTGTGTGGGTTGTTCACATGTGTGATCTGCAGAGGCGTTGCTGGGAGGGCGGAGGGGCGTTGAGGAGGCTATAGCCCCGGGTCTTTTGGTTGTAGCCCCGGATAGAAGCTCAGGGGGTACAACCAAAAGGCTAACTAGCCCCGAGTCCCGATAGTTACATTAGCATGGCCCCAGATCTTTCCAGACCTAGCAACTCCCCATGTGATCTTCCTGGCATCGTGGAGGAAATCTTTAGGGGTAATGTTGCTGTTACTAGAATTCCTTGTTTCTGGTTAATATGTGTGGTTGTTCTGTGCTGTTTTCTTGCTTAATGGTGTGGAGGAAAGTTTGTTCTGTGTGCAGTTTTTAAAGTTGTCTACGAGGGCTGTTAAGTGTTAGTGATAATTGGCACGCGTCTAAAGCAAACTTTATTACAGAATATTGTGTTTGAGTTAGGTGCGAGAGTGCTGGGGATGGCCATGAGAATGTCCTATTCTTAGGTAACTTTTGTGGGTTGTTCGATGCGTTTTGTGATAGGCTTTGAATGTGACGTGTTTGTTTTAATATTGCACACTGTGAATGAGATGTGGTTACGCGATGTAATTGCGCGGGGTGTTGCTGAGTGCTGCTGTGCTGAATCCTGACCCTGGCATTAGCCAAAAACGTGTAACTTTTTGGGAAATTCTATTTGTTTTTGAGGAGGAAGTTCGTTTGTGACGAGAAATGCATGTTATTTTTACAATCGTGGTGTAGGCTTACTTATTTGTTACAGTGTGCATGCTTGTTGGGGGCACCCCAACATTGTTGGATGGTGTTTTAGGCATGTGTTGAATGCAACAGGCAAGTTATCTGAGTTATCTTGGAGCAGGCTCCCTGCGAAAGAAAAGGTGGAGACCGTACATTGTACTGTATGTTTTACAGCGGTGGACGTGAGAGCGCCTGCATCCCTGTACACGTGCGTTGCTAGTATGAAGGGAAACGTTACACTGAAGATTCATTGCATTGGCTGTGCAGTCCTGGAAAGTGATTGAGAAGATGAGGCTTGGGGCGAAATAGGTTGGGGAGCGCAAAGGCATGTCAGTGGCATGGATTTGGGTGTCTGTGGCTCTCAAATGGTCGTACACTGCGTGTCTGTCTGAATTGGCGGGCAGTTGCTGAAGTTGCGTGTGTGCACACCTGCGCCATGAGGTGTTGCACATATTGCATTCAATGTTGCCAAGGACATCTTTGAATGTACAGTCAGGATGTGTGTCTGGATAACTTTGTTGGCACACAGTATGTGGTTATTTCTGTTTATAGGTGTTGGCCTTCTCGTGTGGTTTTCAAAGGATTCATGATATAAATTATCGTGTTTTTATGTTGCTGACATGTTGTGCAACATGTGGCTTGTTGTGGACTCTTGGATCTACTGGTCCCAGTATTTTCTCTTCAAAATAACATAACATAACATAACATAATAAAATTTGGACTGGGTGAAAACCTTGGCTGCAAGACTCACTGACTGGAAATTCGTGGGGCTAACTGGGCTAATATAATGGCCTCTTGGAGTGCTTGTATCCTCGAATGTGGTGGTGTTCCTGATGTGCCCGTTGAGCACGTCAGAGGCAATGAACTTGCTTATAACAAGGGGACAAAGAAGAGCTGACCTGGAATGCTTGTTCCAGCACTTTCCGTCATCCCGCGTTGTTCTTTTCGTGTATCACAAACTGTTTATTTATTTTTTTTGGTTAAAAAAGTTTAATACAAAAACTTTTTGCAAAAATCTCATCAGATGCGTTCCTCAATTCTCAGATAATGTCAATAACGTCAAACATTGGCTTTTTGTCGGAAAGCCTTAAGAGTGCTTCTCAGTCTTCGAGCCAAGGCAGTTTTCCAAAAATGTGATCATAGCAATTTGCCAGTTCATTTTGTCCCCTCTTAGGAGCCGGCCTCACCACTCTTCCGCCGATAAGGAGGGAGTGGAGTCCAACATTTTTGTAAAATGAAAGGACCTCAATTCCCTTAAACCAGGACATCGAGTGCAAAGATGTTGGAGCGTTTCCCGCACACCAGGTTCCTTACAAAACCTACACTGAGGGGATTCCGAGCTATGACCCGCTCTTGCCGTAATGATTTCCATTGTCAGATACAAGTTGAATCTGACCCTCATCAGCTGAGCTCTGAAGTGCCGATCCGGATAAATGTTGATATATTCCGGGGTCTGACTATGCAGTCTTGCTTCCTGAGCTAACTGGCTAAAAAGCTTCCGTTTGTTAGCTTTTTTGCAGGTCGTAATCCAGTCCCTTTCCCATAGTTTTTTCATAACTTTTGCTGGGTTGGCTGAAAGCTCTTCCACTGAAGTGATCTTCTGGCTTGATCCTACAGAGTCCCCACTTTGCTGTTTTTCAACACTATTTTGCTTTTTAATAGCCTAAAGATCTGTGGGGAGTTAGGGTCAGAGTACTTTCCAAAAAGATTCAACATTTACCACTCAACGCATCCCCTCAGTGAGATCAGCCCCATCTCCCTTCTGACAATCCGTATTGGGATTGAATTCGGAAGACCCAGCACTTTTTTCCAGAAGCTCCCTTCTAGTAGTGGCCACTGTGTCACTGGAATGGTTAACAGAGCAACCGCCCCGTAGTTCACCGTAGGCACTGCTTAGCTTTGTAGAATTCAATCAAAGGCATTAAGGAAAAACCACAGAATCTCTGCATCAGAATTTTCACTTGGTTTGCCAAGACACACATTTATTTGTTTAAAGATTTGAGATGTTTCAACAGTCATCTGGTTTTTACAGATTGGGATTCCTAGGTATTTGAAGGTGTCTACGACTTCGATTTTCAGGGTCCCTATGCGCCAAGTTAATGAGTGTTTGGCTTTCCCACCATTTTTCTGTATCACAAGTATCTTGGGTTTTCCTAAATTTATTTGTAGGCCATTCAGCTTAGTGTATTCAATCAGCTTGTTAAAATTGCCTCTGTCGGCCGATTGTTGTCGAGTAAATCAGAGCCAAGTCATTCGCGTACAGCAGTCGATTTACCTCAGCTCCTCTGATTCTTGGTGGAAAGCACCTAATGTTAGCCATGGAAAGGCCCAGGTCTGAGATGTATAAGTTGAATAACGTTGGTGCCAAGGAGCACCCCTGTTTTACTCCTCGGTCAGTTGGAATCTTCTCACTTAACCTTCCCGTGGCATTCAGCCGAATTCTGCACAACGAGTTAGTGTGTAGAGATTTGATCTGGTCGACCAGGTCCACTGGACAGCTCCATGACAGAAGTTTATTCTATGTGCAATAGTGCATCATCGCACGGCTTTGTATAATCCGTGTGCCAATGGCCTTGTAGAAAGAGCCAGTGGTACCATTAAGGGTGCCATACAGTTGGCTTTGGTGAATGGACTTGATTGGCAGGAAGTTGTGACAGAATATTAAGCAGTTTATCGCAGAACCTCTTCAGTTACCACTGGGAGGTCGCCATTTGAACTCATGAGGGGAAGAAAGACTGGTACCACTCTGAGGTCTTTGGCATTGGCTGGTGGTGGCCCATGTGTGTTGGATTTGGAGGATATACATCGCAATGTTTTGGTATGCCAAGAAGCTGTGAGGTCATCCCAGAAGAGTAGGAATGAGTTGCAAGTTGTGGTGGGTGATACGGTTTGTATTAGAAATCCTAGGTTTGTTCAGAAAGGTGCCAGTGTGTTTATGCCTGCCAAAAAGGTGACAAAAAGTGGTAAGGGTCATGTGCAGTTGGAGGATGGATCTGTCTGGAGCAAGAGACGGGTGGTGATTCTGGGAGATGAGAGTAATAGTTCTGTGGAAAGTGAGGGCACTGATGTGTTGGATTTTAACCCTGTAGGGTTTCAGGCTAGTGTGGGCAGAGAAGAAGTTTGTGGTGTGCATGATCCGGTGGAAAGGCTGGATGTGGAGCATCAGGATGTGCCAAGAGAAGATCAAGTGGAGATTGATCAGGGGCGTCCGGCTAGACGTTGTGGTCCCCCTGCAAAACTTAGGGATTATGTGTGTTAATGTCTTCTAGAACCCAGTATATCCATCACTGTAGGTGATGTTGCATGTTTCTGCTTAGTTGTACTGTAGAGCACCGTGATGTTAATGGTGAAGTTCAATGTTTTGTGCAAGTTATGAGTTCTGCATTCATTTCATGATTTCAGCCGAATGTTTATTTATTGGCAAATGTTATGTTGCAATTGGTTATGTAAGGGAAGAGGGTATGTTGTAATGTATTGTATATGCGTGGCGCGTGTGGAATGTTGATCTGCTTTCAGGTATCAACATTCCGTATGAGCCAGTTTGTTTCAGGTCCTCTCTGGCGGTGGTGTCGGCTTCGGGGGTCCAAATAATAAAGTAACTAACGCACACTGGTGTCGTAGCTTTCATCAATGTGCCTGAGAATTCCCTTGAAGTGTAGCAGCTTTTCTACAAGATAGACATGTAGCTGTCGCCTCCTCCTCCCCCAGCTCACTAGGGGAACGCTGGACGGAAGGGCTAGAGCCAAGCGTTGCCCGTGCACAAGTGAATGCCGAGCACACAAAGGTGAAAGAGGGAAGGAGAAGAAGGGAAAACCCAGATCCTTCTGCTTGGCCGCTTAGTGAAAGAGGCGGTTAAATGGTCCAGGTCTTGGTAATGCGCCATGCTCTACACTAGGGAAGTAGGCACCGGAACCTGCTCTCCTTACTCTGTCTGAAGACCTTGTGGGTCACATAACATGATAGAGTTGGTCTTCTGTGCTCAGCCTGCCAAAGGAAACCTGAAGAAAAGCAATGGAATGCAAGGCCATGTGATGCAATATTGTACACTAGGCGATATCTTTTATACTGATGCACATCACCAAAATCATTTAGTGAGTCTCAAACAATTTGGAGGAAATTCTGGCACACAATAAACTGTAGACATCACTTGATGGCGAACAGTTCTCAAGTCTGGCTTGGATTTAAAGAGGCATATCAACACATTTCAGAAAAGGCCCTCTTCCAGGTGCTTCGGATGAACCCTTTTGCCAAGTTTGGTGCCGCCTCCACCTTCATGCCAGGGTTTAGTCACTGAAAGTCCCGCCATGTCCACGGACCTGGTTGAGCAATCCACACTCACATCTGAACTTGCAGTGTGGGAATTTGCAAAATGACCAGGCTGCCACTTTTAGCATCACATATTTTAGTAACCCGTACTCTCAACGTCTCACTTGTGACCACGGAACTCTAACCTTTTGGTGTGTATATCTGGGCTACCAGACTGTTCATTTGGTATCCGACCTCATTGGCATTGCCGGTCTCTTTTCCCGTTGCGTATTGATGCATACACACAGCAAGCAATGCTGTGGAGAGTGCTTTCTCAAAGAAGGGAGAGACCAAAGCCGGCCCTGAGGATGTCAGTCTTTATTTCGGTCCTACCCAATCTACACAATGCTTAGTCAATGATGTGAGTACCTCAGCACTTGATGGCAATCACTGGCAATGGAGTGAGCATGTGTATTTGATGGCAATCTCTGGAAATTACGTGAGTTCCTGGAGTGTAGATGGCATACGCATTCCACGGCTTTGGATGGAACTCTATGGAATGTGATAGCAGTAACTGGCTTAGGATGCATGCGAGACAATGGTGGGAGACAATGGTGGCAGGATCTGGGCATCTGATGGCAATTGCTGGCAAGTCCTGAAACCTGGCACACCTTATGCAATGACTGCGCAAAAGACAACATCATTGGCTCTTTTAGAGCCTGTTTTATTGTTGCAGGTAAAATATTTGTGTTACGGGTTAGGACTAGTCATTAGTACGGGTAACAGGCTGCGTTTACTGGTAGGAGTTTCAGGTTCGGATTACACGCAGAAAATGACATGTTGCGATTGGAGCTTAAATCTATAGATTGGGTTTAAGGATTAAATGTTATGGCTGGGGTTACAGGTTGGGTTGAAGGTTACAGCCCGAGATTGGGGAGTGGGGTTGACTGTTGAGTATGGAACAGGTCAGACCCCCTCTGTTCCAAGTGTTGATGTCCATCTTCCGCAGTCCCTTCCTCTTCCTTTCGCGGATTCCAATGGTGGTCTCCAGGAGTCCCTCTGCCCGCCCCACTAGAATGTTAATGGTGAGAATCCCCAAATACTTTTATACCTATGATTTAAACATCCAGGCCCTCTGATTTAAACACACGTGACCTGTGATTTAACCACCCTTGACACGTGATTTCAACACCATTGGCCTGGATTTCCCACCTCTGTGTCAAGCCTTCACAACACGCCCGGCCGGTCTATCATTCCACATTTTATCATAACAATTGTCACTAATTTTAGCGGTGGAGCCACATACCACATATCTTTAACACCTGTATACCACCACTTGTTCCCTTAAAAACCTCAGGATCTGACTGTCTGTCTCTACGTCTTCATGGTCCTTCTGCCATTTCTCAACATGGGAGAGCTTACCTCATTTTAATACAGCTGTCTTGGGAGGAGGGGCAGCCCCCCTAAACTCTCTCTTATACCCTGCTGCCTCCCTTCGCTTTCCCACCACTCAGCCCATGCTCAACCGTTTCCCTGGCCCCCTGTCCTCCCAAAACCTACAGTGGGAAAATGCGGTAAGTTGTCCCTCTTAGTGGTAGTACTGCAGTCAGCCAGATTAGAAGACATCCCAAATCTAACATTCAGTCTTGCACCCGAATGGACACCCAGGCCATTCCTCACTAGCACCCGCTAAGGGCCGTCTCGTCTTCACGCGATATGCAGCACAGACATCAAGCACCGATCACACTAATGAAACCTCTACCAGCATCTTCCTGCCTACACTAATTCACTTGCTGACCACAGGCCAAGCCGGCTGAACACTGGGGCCCAGAGAAATCCGCCACGTACACCACACACTCCCAAAGGTGTATACAATAGTGCTGAGGCCACTGGGTGTATATCCAGTTCTTGGGAAGAATCTCTTTTGATGCTTGTCTCCAAAAAGGGCGAACATACAGAGCCATCAAATCACAGACTACTGGCCTTATTAGATGTCGCTAGTAAAATGTCCTCCACTGCGATATTGAAGGAATTACAGTGCTGGGCTGCAAGGTACATGATACTAACCCCGTTTTATACAGGGTTCCGCTCAGCGTCGGCAACTACTCATTATACACTATTCCTGACCTTACTTAAAAGGAGGCCACTGAAAAAGACAGCTTATCACTGTACCATATCTATATAGACTTTACTGCTGCCTTCCATGGTGTGATTCGGGAATTATTGTGACATAAACTTGCCTGTTGGCAGTGTTGGGAATGGAGAAAAAAAATTACTGGGGGAACCCCCTCATCCTTGGATGGAGTGGGGCTGTGTGGGGGAGGAGGCGGCTCCAAAGGGCATGGCCCCAGGCCACGTTATGCAATACAGTAGCTCTTCAATGAACCCAATCCTGGTGATTTGCATAAAAGCAAAGAGCATTATGGGAACATAAGAATGTTAAATGTTAAAGGTATTTGTATCGCGCACCGTCACCAACGGAATTGGTCCCCAGGTGCTCTGGCGGATCTGTGAATGATATGGTGGGGATTGGTTAGTAGGGTGAAGAGGGAGTAGGATAGTGAGAGGAGTGGTGTTCTGTTGGCAGCTTCAACTCGGTGTACACTGGGTGCTGAGCTTTGGTGCGGGTATTGGATCGGTGTCAGTCCGCGTGTGCTGTTGCTCTGGCTTATGTGTTGTTGCAGTGTTGTGAAGTGCGTGCGGCTTGTTGTGCGAGAGATGGTTGTGTGAGTTTTTTTAGTGAGATAAGTATTCAGAGTTTGAGCTCATATTGGTTAGTGGGTTACATGACCTTTAGCATGCTAACATTCACAGTTTTGTCTAAGTGTGGCACTTGTTGGCCTTCACAATGTCCACAATTTTCTTATAGTGATTCAGCAAGAAACACTTTTGAGTGAGTAATGGAAATTGGTCTCTGCAGTTTTGATCACACTACTCACCCTATGAAAAAAATGTCTGTACATTGCAGGACATATATGTGAGGCTTTGGCTTATTTGGTATTCAGTTTCTCCTGCCGCATCTACTGAAAGCGCCTGCTTGTTTAACTGTGTGTTGCTTGTGCATGTGATAACTTGGCAGATGTCGCTGGGAGTATCCTGTTCTAAAGGTGAGTTATCACACGCATGAGCAGACTGCTTTCAGAAGAATGGCATCACTGCAGAATCTTCTGAACGCTGCCTGCTCGTTGAAGTGCATGTCGGTGCCATAACAAGACAAGTCTTGCTGCCATGTCTTTTCTTGCACTGCCTGTTGGAATATTCGCCCTGAATTGTTAAATATTCGAATACAATTGCACACAGAGACCACTGTCCAAGTGCGGTGAAAAAATCAGGGTTTATATTCTGGAAACATTTCCACTAAAAATCCCATAAAGCAAAACTATGGGACTAGAAAAACAAAGGTGAACATATAAATCAGTGAAACATGTATTCTGGTTACGTGACTACCATTCATGTTTTTTTGTACGACCACAAATGAATATGCTGTTATTCCCATCAAAAAAACTCAGAAGAGCTCTCATGAAAATGCGCTTTAATAGACTTTCAGTCACGGCTATATTAAGCTGTAGGCTAGGCACACCTGTGTTGAATAGGTCCTTTCGCCTTTGTAAGCCTCATTCTTTGGAAATGGCCAGCCATGTGTAGGGCAGGCCACCAACAATCACACAGTAAAAATCACTCCTCTAAGGAAAAAAGCTTGGTGCACCTCTTTCAAGGATAACAAAGATGTATTTCTAATACAGAAAGGAAAAAGCCAGACAGTAGGGGCTTTTAATCCTGATTGCCACAGAGTGGACCGGTTAGTTCAAAGCAAACAACACATTATAAAGGGTGATTTCATCACCCATGACACATACAGTATACAGTGTTCATTCCCCATCCCAATTGGCTATCCCCTATGTACATACCACCCATTCCCTATAGGGCTTTGCTCGATTGGTTGCAGTTTTGCTATGCCAATCCCCTTCCATGTGGTCTACGGCCTTGCCATCTTGGGTTCTATGAATGTAATTGGCGGACCATTTGAGAATGTTTCCCTCCCCATAGGCAACTCCCGTGATGTGCACCTGGTAGTTGGACGTGAGCTCAGTGGATACTCTCAAGGTCAAATTAGACCTTTCAAATGAGAGGCGCTTCATTGGATCCCAGACATGGTTCCCAGTCACAGAACTAAATTTGTTGGCATCAACCCCATGCTCCTCATAGTACAAATCACTGGGCATTGTGCTCTGTGCTCCCCCCTTAGCAGCAACCCCTCCCTGGGTCTCCACCTGGGTCTCTCTAGAATGACACTAATCAATTGAGTTGTGAGGGGTGTATGGGTGCTGTTTGTGGGCACCTGGCAGTTCAAGTAGGACCATCACCCTCCTGGGGGGCGCTAATGCACTAAATCTGGTTTGGAGTGTTTTGGCAGCTCAAAACCTCTGCCCTGGCTCCAAAAAGTTTGTCCTTCGGGGATGGGCGCAGCCCTTCCCATGCGTGGCTATTCACATTCTCTTCTGATTTCACAGGCCTGCAAACTGAGACATCGGATGGTTTATCTCTCCGGCCTGAAGGCCTTTTCGTCTAACGCCTGAGGTTGCAACAGGGATGATGTTTCTAAAATGATATAAAAACAATGAATTGTAGAATTATGAAATTGTATAATGAAAATATAATCTGTGGATGTTAATTGTGAGTTGAAATGTTAACTTTTTTGTGATTGTAAATGGTAATATATTTTTTATGTAGTGTATAACGTTTGTTAAAAACTGTAGCACACTTATAATTAAACAACAAAAACTTTAGAAAATACACATTTGCCTCATACACAATTACTGGGATGAGATAGCGGTAAATGGAGGTAATGCCTGGCTTATTTACCTGTAATCTTCATTACTCCTAGCCTGACTCTTCCTTGTCCTAGTACATATCTATGAGGCAAGTAACCTAATATGTAAGAACTGGGACAAGGATGAGAGACGTGGAGGTAATTCTGGGTCAAGGTGCTGATTTTGGGGTTTCGGGCAAGGGGTTAGAGGGAGAGGGCTATGTGGGGGTGCAGGGATTGTGCAATAAATCGTAATGGTAATTAATCTCCAGGCTAAGCAGGCATGATATGTGGTATTAGTGGCTAGAGAGGCATTTTGGTGCAGTCAGTCTAGTCATTTCATAATTTGGTTTTACTTTTTTTAACTGGGCATATCTGATGAAGCAGTCCTGTTAAGTGTAATTACCTGGCTATGCTGGCATTTGGTGCTGCCCGTCTAGCTGTTTCTTACTGTGGCATTGTATATTTTTCTGGGCATCTGTGATAAAACAACCATGATAAGTGTTATTGCTTCGACTTGCATTTTGGTGCAACCAGTCTAGGTATGTCTAAATGTGGCTTGGCATGCTTTACCGTAATATGTTATTACGTGTCTAGACTGATCTATAATGTGAAGCCAGTTGGACGTGGTTTCATTGTGGCATGGCATTTTTAATAGCAAAGCGCTAAATAGCATTAATGTTCCTGTGCACTGTTGGTGACTTGCATGTATTGGATTTTTGGGCTGGTGATACCTTACAAAACAATTGCAAACGTTCTGGCTCTTTAGCCAATTTTTCTCAGAAAGTGTGCTGTATAATATATTAAAACACATATTTATATCTTTCTCCTAGTGCAGTGTGCGGCGTACCCCTGCAGCAGCACGCTAGTGCCCATTGTACAAGTGTGGTAATCAAGGCCTGCCCAGAGTGAGGCGCGACCCGTGATTTGTTGCCGAGCTGGGGTGGGGCCCTCAGCATGGCTCGCAGGGGGCCCCCCAGATTTTGTGCTACGCCACTGCGTTCACCCCCTCTGTTTCCTCTCCTCACCAGCTCCCGCTAGTTTTCTTGCTCTGCTTCGCTGTTCCTTTCCAGCCTATCGTTGTTTTCTCGAGATTACCCGCATTGCGGCCTCTGTTTCTCACCAACTCTCTGCTGTCCCTTTCTGTCTCCTTCTCCGTCTACCCCTTCTTACTGAATGGCTGTCTTGTACTTGTCTCTCTTGTTAGCTGTCATCTTTCTCATCGTCCCTCGTGCACCCCATTATTTTGTCTCAGTATCTATAAAGCATTTCTGTTGTTAATTTTTGCCTCGGTGTCCGCTCTATTTCCCTAAATGCCTTTCTCTTTTTCTGTCCCTGTGCCCTCTCTCCTCTCACTGCCTCATTTTTTTTTATTCCATTCTGTGGTTTACATTTCTAGTGCAATTTTTTTGTAGATAGTAACTTAAACCAGACTCATATAATTGGAAACAAACAACCAGCGGGATAAGAAACAAGGGCTTGGTGGTGAAGACCAGGAGGGGGGTGGAACAATAATGACAGCCCCTCCCCGCCCCTCTCCTCTTTTTCCCTAGCAGGACGAGCGTTCAGCAGTCAGGAATCTACAGCTCTGCCAACAGGCCGCAATATCCCCACCCGCCCTTGTTATGAGCAACAGGGCTGGTTTTCTCGTTCTCACCCGCTTGTTTTCTTTCTACAAGCCGAGCAAAGGAAATCATTCTAAACTCCTGCCCCCTGTCAGAGCTGGGCCCTCCGGGGGAAACTACCTGAAAGACCGCTAGGGGTGGGACAGAGTCAGTTCCTCGTGCTTAACGGGCTCTGTCCTTAAGAGGCGTTAACCCGTGTATTGTTGTTTTGGCGACGTCCTCTGGTACTTGGGGGCTGACAAATGTCTCCTCCTCTCCCAACTTTGGATGCATTGGGCAAAACCGAACTCTTATTTCATACCTAGGTTGCAGACCCATTGGCTTAACATGCAATTGTGTCCCCGACTCTACTGGGAGTCGAAGGGCAACGAGGACTTCGCTCGGTCCCATCCTGGCTCGGCTTCCAGAAGCTTCCGCTAGCTATGCAACCGGACCATTCGCCAGCCATGTGAGGCGCCAGCCGATCTGGAACTCTCCCAGTTTCCCCGTCGACCAGTCATCCCTGGGGCCCTTTGTGACTTTCTAAAAAAAGGCCCGGTTCTCCATGCGTCCTAATAAAGCAGGGGGAGTCTGCAGACTGGAGTGGAGTCACTGCTGGAGAAAACGCCTGGCATGGATCCATTCATCCACCCCTCCCCCCCCAAGACTGGGTGTACCAGAACCCCAAGCGCAGGAACAATGTGGTAATAACGAGCATCCTGCCCTGTGTGCGCGTTACTGGAAGAGGAAGCTGTCCTCTGTGGCCTGACTCACGCAGCCCTCCTGGGAGGCCTGCTCTATAATGGAGGCGTCAGGGGCTGGGCACGGGCCTCGCTTGTTTTGCAGTTCAGACACTCCTAGTGCATGAGGTTCGTTGCATGGCCCTTCCTGTCCACCCCACGCCTTGCCTTTCCTTACAGGCGTGAGCCTGAAAAACCTGAGCTCTCGCGAGGTGGCCAGGAGCAGGCTGCAGGCAAAAACCTCTACTCCTCTGAACACAGATCTGCGCTACCTCAATCAGAGAGCAAGTAAAGTGGATGAAAGAACGCAATGATACGCGGCGGATCTACACACCACAACGCGCAGCGGATCTACACACCACGCAGGCCTGTTCTCTAGTCATCATTAGGCAAAAGAGACACCAGGCTTCAAGACAGGGCGGGGGATGAGTGTGACGAAACGAGGGAGCACAGGAGACGGTAGTGGCTAAAGCACAGCTCCACACTACTACGGACCCCAATCAGAAAGCTGACACAGCCCTACAGGTACACCTCCTTCACCTCTTTTGGTAATGTGGGCCGAGAGGAGTATTAGCTGGTGCAGATGCAAAACAGACAATATGCCCCGGCATGTGCAAATCTATTAATTAGAATATATATGGGCGCATCTGTCACTTACCACAAACAATAATATCACACACTGCGGAGACTTATAGATGATATCATTCTGATATGGAAAGGAGACGAAACCTTGGTATTGGAATACACTAAATTTTTGAATATGAATCTGTACATCGCCAAACAGACCATGTATCCGAGCAGTCAGAGAATCGCCCTTCTAGATCATGAACTATATATTGACAACAATACAAATCAATAAAAACAGGCAGTACAATATTTCATGCCAATAGCAATCATCCAAAACACATAATCAATAACATTCCTTATGGAAAATAAGGATTAAGAGGAACTGGAGGAACACAATGGAGTGTGAAAAACATGCAGAAGAAACAACACCCACATTTATAAAGAGAGGATATAAACAAAACATAATTTCAAAAGCACAATCATGAGTCAAACACCTTAGCAGAATCTCTTTTTTTTAAACACAAAGAGGACAAACTTCAAATAGACAACAACAAAATCAGATTCTTAACTACATACAGTAGTGATAACCATTGAGTACGAAAGATATTTAGGACCCACTGAAATATCCTAAAGTTGGACAATGATATTTGTAAATAGATACCGGATGAACTATTATTAATCTATAGAAGAACTCCAACAATAAAGAGCAACATTAGTCTCCATTTTTTAAAACCTGAGGCCATCAAAACAACTTAGCAAATACCACAAAATACGGGTAACCACATATGTGGACACTGTAACATATGTCCGCTCATGTTGGACAAACCCAAGTCAGTTACTTTAGCAAATGGAAGGACACAAACAATCAATAACTTCATCAATTGGAAAATAACATTGGTTGTTTATGGAATACAATGCATCTGCCAGAAATGGTATATTGGGAGGGTAGGAATGCCCCTAGACGCTCACGCCACACAAAATACAGGCCCAAGACACCTGTTCTAAGAATAACAAGGTTTATTTCCACTCAAAAATGGAAAGTGCCAACAGAGAACTCTGCGGCCGTGGCACGTTCTGCAGAAATCTGCATGAGCAACACTTTAAGAACGTAGATCGCTTTGAAACACATTTTGTATAGGCGCTATACAAATAAACTATCAATCAATCAATCAATCAGTGACATCATCACATACAGTAGAAACCTGCACGGCTGGTTGGTGAGCCCCTATACATGGGTGGCATGCTCCATAGAGGATGTCAGGCCATTGTTCCCAGCCCCCTCGCTCCATATTCTTCCACATGGGTGATAGTGCGTCCGTCATCGGTCATGGGGTGGCGAATAACTGATAATTAGGTACACACAAAACAATACATCTCTATCTATGCAGCAGTGCACCTGGTGCAAGCAGACAGGGAACCAAGGCAAAAGCTAAGGTCATACTAACTCACAAACCTCACTCGATCCCAGACAAGCTGGCACCTCTGCAAGGTTTTCCACTCTTGTTCTGGGCTATAATTTCATCCCTCCCTGCACCTCACAGCACAAATTATGTGACCCAAAAGTGAAGGCAAGAAAGCCCTGCTTTCTGATCTTGTATGATTGATCGAGGGTATAACAGGTTTATGATCAGTGGTCTGGGGCTGGCTGGTACCTTGGAATACAGAGGTCTTAAAGCCAGGGCATTTGGGTGCTTAGAGTTGGGCCTTGTGGGGGTCGAGGATGCCCTCCTTCTCATGTGATTGTATCATACAAACACGCTCAACCCTCCTCCCATGGCCTTGCAGGGCACATTCTCCCCAGAGCACAAAGATTGGCAATTTTTAAGAAAATTAAGGGTTTATGGATCTGTGCGGTTCTGGCCTTCCTCATCAGTGCCTGGGATGCAACATATTCTTTTCCTCATGTTTGCGGCCTAGACCTGTGATGCTGGCTGCTGTGCTTTTTCAAACCTTATGTTTCAATATGGCTGCTTATCTCTAAAATGGCATGTTCCTGCATGTGCACTACATCTACGAAGCATGCAATAATGTGATCGTGCAAAGGACTCTTAGAGCGCCCCCCTGACCCCTGGTCTCTTATATTACATGTCACAGCCTTTGCCTTATTCTGAACCGCTTGGGGTGTGGGATGGTCGTCTCCCCTTCCCAACAGGAGCACCATACGAAAAATTAAGTTAATACTACAAGAACATGTGTGAGCCATTGAAAACAATGATTCTAAGTATCCATTTGCACTGCATTGGAATGTTGAACAGCACTTGGACAACACTGAGAAACTCAAATGCACAGGACTTGAACATGTCTGTCTACCAACAAGAGGAGGCAATAAAGAATTGCTCATCAGACAGCAAGAATCCAAGTGGATAAACAATAGGGACACGTGTCACAGTGGGCTGAATCAAGACAATGAACTATATGTTTTATTATAACAATACTGTACTTCAATTATGAATTTAATTGGAAACAATCGCATATTCTGATATTACAAATATTATTCTTACTCAATAGGGTACATTAATATTAGCTATTACCCATTTTTTACCTACCATTCACCTATGGTGAATACACTGTTTCAGGACTCGATGTAGGATTGTATACATATAATTAATAGTGCAAAGAAATTAAAATAACATCCCAATTCCAGGATTCCTTACATCAGGTACTCAGAATTCATATATTACTTGTTTTCCAAATACCATTATTAATACTAGAAACACACAATGGAATTGGATTGAATAAAATACTGGGATCGAGGCATCTCTACCATGCCTATGCGTGATGCACTGACATCACCACACACAACATAGCACAGTGATGTCACTGACGTCACTATGAAAAGATGCCGTTTTTGTTTAGCAATGCGGTATATGGCTTTGTTGCGTGTAACAAGCGCAGGACACAACAGTCACATTTTTCAGCCCCCAACCAGCAAAAAAGATACACTTTACATCGGTTAAAGCAACATTTCTATTTTTTTACCTCAACCCCTATTCATTTCAACCTTAACTAATCAGCAAACTGCATCCCACCAAATGAAAGCAATATTACAATATTGCATAAACACAACTAACATGAACCATATCCTCCTTTTAGCCATTTGAGGATACTTTGAATCAATGAACTGAAGTCCACTTAAGACTTCAGAAATACATCGGAGGTCAGTCAAAACCTAATCTGTATTAACTATCTATTGGATTAGTCAAGTGTAGCCCAGATTTAACACTATGTATTATCTGAAATAGTTTTTATTGCAGTGAAGCATCCTCCTGATGAGACACTTTGTTGTAGTGAAACACGTTTCGAGGATTAAGAGGACTAAGGACGTGTGAACTAATAGGACTTATCATCACAGTATTTACCATAGAACTAAAGGGAGTATTAAAAGAACCGACAGGAATATCACAGGACCCGTGATCTACTTTAATGTTGTACTCATGTACAGGACCAGGCCCGAGAGACCAGCGTAGGATGATCTGGCTACTTGCCACCAGGACACGTATACAACCCAAGGAGGGTCTCCTCAACTGAGGGCGACCTTTCCTCCGAGAGACCGGACTACGCTTAAAATCAAGGAGTAGTACAGTGGTTCGAATGAAAGAGCAAGTACGAATCGCACACACCAAGCTAGGAAGAAAGAATACAAGAAAGAGTTAAATATAAGAAAGGGCAGATGGAAACGAATAAGGGAAGAAAGGTAAGCGCTAACCTTGTATGGATGGAAGTGGAACTCGGATGTGTGACGAGTCCTTACCAGGAATCCTGAGAGGAATACAGAGCCAGTACAGGAAGGGCAATGAGGTTAGTAGGTTAATAGGGCCTAACCCTAACGGAACGAGGACTCACTAACTGCGAGGAAAAAGGTTCATCTAAAGGTCCTTTCAGCATAGCGTCCAGATTAATGGGAAAAGGTCCATAACAATCCAATCCGGTAGGCAGGTGATAATAGCAGGAACTCCGTGGATAAGGAAAGATGCACAGTCTCAGTGAGAAGGAATTGGAAGGTTTCAGAGTGAGAGCAAGAGAGAATTAGCAGTAAGGCACTAGTAATGGGTTTCCATGCGGTAGGGGAATCACTTCACCAAAGAGGTGATTGCGAAGAGATTCCAGGGACGTTCCAAGCTTGTGATATTAGCTGGCAGCGTGGAGCAGACAAGGAGAAGGCAGTCGGGAGGTTGGGGACGTTCCGAGCTCGAATGGAGAGGAATGAAACAACAGAGCAACGTGATGTTAGGTGATCTGAGGGTTGCTCTGAAGGAACCTGAGAGAATGTCTGGAAATGTTCTGGGAACAAAAGGCAGAACAAATGAATTTCCAGAGTATCAGATACACGAAACGACTTCAATCAGAAGTGCCGCGGTAGTATTCAGTACCAAGGATACAGCCGGGCGAATGGTCAGGTGACCGCGTAGCCCATGTCGTTACCTAGCCAAGGGGGCTTGACAGGAGGAATACGGGCATGCGCCTGCCGTCCAGGCAGTAAGTCAGTTACCTAGCCAAGGGGACGCTATGCGGTCTGTGCCGGGGCACACATGACTGCAGTAAATGCCACAGTAGTTTCCATGGCTACATACGTAGCAAGTGACTCATGGGGAACCTGTGTGTTGGGGTAAGTGGTAGACGATCGGCTGTGACAGTATCCTCCCGCAATGAATGGGACACCCCCCGAGATGCGTGAAAATGGGCGAGGAGTCAAGGAGCATGTATGTTCTCACTGGGTTCCCAAGATCTGTCTTCAGGTCTGTAAAGTTTCCAATCCAACAAGTAGTGACGGCTAGCCCTACGTAGCTTGGTGTCAAGGATAGCACAGACCTCATACTCATCATTTCCATGTGTGGAGATTGGAAAAGGGTGCGTTGGCAAGTGGGTAGCAAGAGGACAGGGTTTCAGGAAGGACACATGAATAACAGGGTGGATGCGCCAATGTGCTGGTAGGTCAAGACGAACAGCCACTGGGTTTATGACATGAAGGACAGAATAGAGACCGACATATCGCAGCAACAGTTTTCGTTTGCCTGGAATATGCAGGCTTTTCGTGGCCAACCAAACCTTGGTGCCGCCCTGATAAGGGGGAGCTGGTAGACGATGTAGATTGGCATATTTCTCTGTCCTGTCCTGTCCCAGGCCTGTGTCAGATGTTCCCTGATGTAATCTTGAAAGGATGTTAGATCACGAATAAAAGCGCTGACCACTGGAATGTCATCTGGGTATGTCGTGGTCCAAGGGAATAGACCTCGGTTGCTGCCTATATAGAGCAAAAAACGGGGAAGAGCCAATGATAATTGTGAGGAGTTAGGGTATTTAATATATACTAAACTGTTCTTAACTATGTGCTTATTAGTAACACTGAGTTGTTTTCATTTTCTTTGCCATGTCAGACTTTAACCTCCTATCACTTGGGAAGGATGGCAGCAGGAATTCAATCTCTGACTTTCTACGAAATGGCAAAGCATCTTCATGTCAAAGCTTATTTAATTATGCTGTTACTTATCCTACCGACAGTATTTAAAGTGGGGTGAGAAATCGAGAGGGGGCTCTAACCAGACGTGGACAAAGTTGGGATGTGGGGACTAGTGTCTGGAGTGACACAGAATCACAAGTAGCTAAGGAGCCCATGTAACTACTGGAGCGGTAAAAAAGGCGTAGTAGAATGTGCCTACCTGCCATGAAAGTGAATCAATTCTATTTTAAAATGTGCATTAAAAAAAGCATTTAATCAGCTGCCAAAAATCGACTACATCTTCAAATACTAAAATAAAATCAAAATAGGTAAACACAAGCTCCAATCCATCAGTTATTTTTAAGGAAATCCATGATTCCTATGTATTCATTAATGTTATTAAATCATTTTGATGGCAAAACTACAGTATAATAAGTTGTACAAATCAAAAATGTATTCTCTATATCATGCCTCAAAATTTGCATTCGCAAGTAAATATTGGCTAGAGATAGTTGACCTTTGGTGAGTAGAAAATGATGTGCTCCTATGTGGTGAATTGAGGGGGCGAGTGATTTTTTATGCTTGGCTAGTAGCTTACAACTTGACATTTTAACTTCTGCACTATATTATATTTTCCTTTCTGAGTATTACAAACCAAATAATGTAACACTAAATGTTTGAAATGGGTGATGTGATTCTAAACATGCTTGACAATGACATCTACTGGTGATTATCACTATTGTTTAATATCGTTTCATTGAATATAAGCATAGGAAATCATGTCACAAATCCCTGACACAGCCGTATCTTGAGGGCAGTTCTTCATGCACTGTCAATGCTGAGCACTTAAAGCCCTGCCTGCCGATCTCCATGTCGTTCTGGTTGGGCTCTACAATTGCGAACTTTTGCAACTGCCTTTTCCCACCATTCCTTCATTGCTTTCTTCGTAACCCCTTATTGTGGCAATAAGACCCTCGGCGGCGGGCCAATACCGCCCCAGGTAATGCCCCCGGGGCCGTAGTTACAGGCCCGAGCGTATCTGTTTAGGTAAGATTAGCGACGGCCAGGCATCTGTATCTGAAAATCGCTGCACAGTTCCAGTGAAGCTACTAAGCCTGTGAGTTCTTTCCGAACAGTGAAACCAGATCACCAAACCATTTTATTTTGAAAGTACTGTCTAGTTTATTTCCTTAATGTCTGCTTTTGACAGTCAAAATGATTTGCTTTTTTGTAAACATCAGATGTTGTTGTGTGCCCCTTAGTCTTTACAGTAAAGCATAGAGGAGATTTGCTTAGGCTTGCATCAAATTACATTCTTTTACATGTAGTCTTCCATTTATGCTGTGGCCTAGAAAACTACAAGCAAGCTCCTTTTTCTATGGGGTATTTTTAGGCACCAGAAGAACCTTATAAGATTGTTTGGATTTCTTTTGTCCTGAGGATTCGGAAAGCCTTGTCTCAGAGTAATGGTAAGAAGGGTGCACCACGAGTGCTGTTGGCCGTCCTTGGCTGTGCTTGGAGAATGAACGCCTTGCTACGTGTGGGACTTTCTAGCGCCTGGAGGTATCCACAGAGCCGAACTTGACTCACAATTCACCCCTTGACTATTCCAAGGATTTATCTATGGATTATTTTAATTAACTTTTATCATTCTTTAGAACTACAGACTTACTGTGCTTTCGTCTCGGGAGGATGGCTTAGCAGCAACGTGCTCGCCTTGGAAGCAAGACGACACGGAGCAACACAGGTTCGATCCCCAAGACCGCGCTTAGAAACCTCTGGGTATTAAGCACGTTATAAATAACCTATCATATCATATGAAATTGGCTCCGCCCCCTGAATACCGGATTGCACCACGAGTGCTGTTGGCTGTTTGCTGTCTTGTAGGCACAGTTGGTTTACGGTTTTGTTTTTTCGTTATATTTGTAGGTGTATGTAATAATTTTGGCTTACTTAGGGATTGACGGATATTGGAATCTGAGGTGATATTTGTTGATCCTGATTTACGGAAATCTGCTAACCGAGACCTTTTGCTTTTGATACGTCTTGGGTGGGCGGCATTTGCCTTAAAAAAGGGGTGTCATCTGCCAAACAGGATATCTTTGGGAGCTACTACCCATACTACAAAACTACTTAATGAAGAAAAAAGAGAGGGCACTGCTTAAAAAATGCAATAATGCCAGCCCTGCTGATATTCTACAGTAGAAGGGATAGTATGTACCGCGCCTTGGCGCTACCTCTGCCGCCTTCCCTCAGGGAAGTAGGCAGTATTGCTGTGTCTGAGAGTTTTGTAGCGGACAACCCCTCTGGTGAAGAGAGGGTTGAGAGTACTGCACAGGATATTTTGAGTACTACTTTACCGCCGTCTGTAGTGGAGTTGGGTACATTGCCGCAAGAGATTCACGATCAAATCTTGGGAAAGGACACTCCAGAATGTCTTCTGGGACGCCTGAGCTTCTGAATGGCTCCTTTTTGAATACCCCCTATTTTCTAAACAGGTGTAGTTTCACTCTGAGCATTGTCAGAACACCTGCATGAGGAAGTAGTGGGGTATTTGAGTTTAACATTGGCTCAGAGACAGGTTAGTTCCGCCTTGGGGAGGGTGGACGACTCTCTTTCTGTTTGCTCTGCCATCCAATCTTTAAAAGAGAACTTGTGCATGGAGTTTAAAGTGCATAGTAAGTACCTAAAAGAGATTTCTTCACATATGGCTTCATTCGATAGACTGTTTAGGGAACGCCCTTGTGAATGTCCTCTTGAACATGTAATCCCTCAAGAGAATGATAACCTTGTCCCGTAGAGGCCAGTATGGATGGGGCAGTAGAACCGCATTCTAGTGGATCGGATTTGGAAAGGTTTTTAGGACCTCGAGTGAGGGAGGTACGATTGGCGAAAGGGTTTGATGATAAAAAATTGAAAAAAGGGAAAAAATCAAGGAAGAATAACAAAAGAAATTCTAATTTCATAAATTATTTAAAGATCACAAAATAAAACACCTCGTAAGTACCTCCACTCACTAGCACCATCAGACTTGAGTGAGAGACAACGTTTGGGAGACACTGGCTCTATCCTGGAGGGAGGAGAGGGAGATCTAAATGGTGACCGCAACCCTAGAGGGAAGAGTTTAACCTTGTGTGTGAGTGACTGGGGGTTGGATATGGGGAGAGAGGAGGACACGGTAGAGTTGGCTAGAGTGAATTATCAGAAGGAACCTGATGCTAGGTTATTAGATGTCATGAGACAACAAGGCTTGAATAAGGGACTAACGTATGGGATAATTAACAAACAACAGTGCTGCTTTTTGAGATCTTGAAACAGTTGCAGATACTGCACTCTAAAATCAATAGGAAAGCCAGACAGACTGGCGTGAAAGTATTAACCAACCAATAGAAACTACGTTCTAGCCCCTTGAGTTGTGGGGAGGTTAATGAGGAAGTAGCCCATATAGAAGCAGGAGGCCCTTTTTGATCAGATGGGGTAAAAATAGTAGATGTATGCTTTAAACCAGCTGCTTCTACAAAGGATCTGAATATTCAGATGACAAGTGTTCCCGCCCTGCCTGAGGGGTCGAAAACCTCCGCTTTGATGGAGGGGGATATTAGAGCAATAGTGAAGAATTTGCTTGGTCAAGATAACTTGAGAGTTCATGCCTTGGGGGAGGTCACTCAACGCAACTCATCTGTTGGTATTGATGGAGGGTGTAAACTAACAAACCCTACAACCCGAAAGGTTACTCATGAGGAGCATACTTTAGAGTGGGCATTCTCACTGGGGTCTAATGCCCAGGGGGTGGTGGACTTTTTGATTATCTTGCCCACCCCCCCTTAGAATCTGCCCTGTTGGCTTCTCTAAAAACCTCAGAAGCTTCCCTAAATTGGCCATTGTGAAGAAGGTCTGTGACTATTCATTTGATAGGCTTAAAGATACATCGGAGGCTACTCATCAGCCTAGTAATTCACCTCAGTCTGACAGGTTAAAAGAACCATTGACTACACATAACTTAGTTGGAAGCAAGATTAGCTCAATGAGATAAACTCTGGAAAGAGGTTCTTCCATGCTTCAGCAAAGCATGAGGGTGGAATTTCGACGGAGAGATCCTGTGTTCCGTGACAAACCCAGCTGGATGTTAAAGTACATGTTTGATCAGGGTGGTCCAGATTTGCTAAATAGATCACGCTAAATAGATGGTTTCCTAATCAAACCAAACTTCAAGTGACAACAAGTATGATATATCTGGGATATCCCATAATTAGTCATCGTAGAAGGTGTTTTAAGAGGAACGACCTGGGGGGAAAAATCGCTAAAACTGTTTGCACAAATGAAAAATGTCGATAATAAATATGGCAAATTTTACGTATATCCAGTATTTAAATACATTTTACACCTCAAAAGTGTTTCCCAGGCTGTGTTATGGATTGGAACTCTTTCCTCCTTGGTTAATTTCTGAACTACTCACTTACGAAGCACTGATTTGGCACTCTGTGATACATTTCATTCCAAAGTGTGTCACATTTTCAGCGATACGGTATGAATTGGGGCTTCAGTCCCTTTCTGGCATGGTAGAATGGAGAAGGTTGGCCCTTTTTTGGAAACTTTATGTCAACTCTGATAAAAGTTTATACTGCCTAATAAGTAAAGAGGTGAGGGAGGGTCATCTGAAGGTTGGCTTTGTGATGGTTTTCTATACTGACTGCCTGTGCTATTTGGACAAACTGGGCATCTCTCTGGAAGCTTTATTGAATAATCCACATAAAGTGAAGATGATAATCCAAAGAAATAACTGGGCACTCACTAACGACACTGTATTAAGATCTCGCCTTTATGCATAGGTTGTCTCTACTCAAAAACAACCTGATATCATGGAACAACTCTATCTGAAATGCTTTCCAAATAGGAGTTTGAGAAAGGACTTTATGCCGTTTGTTAAGACGGATTTCTGAACTCTGTCCTGGTGGCGCAGAAGTTCAGAAGGCCAACCTAATTACTTGGAACAGGGTAACCTCTGGACGAGCCAGACCAATCAAGGTAGCGATCGCGGCGGTCAAGACTAGGTCTCAAGAGGGGTGAGGGTGACTGAAAGCCCGCAATGAGCACACAAAGCAAGAGCGCTTACAAACTACTCCAAACAGTTGTTATATCAAAAATAGATACACATTTATTTTAAGGCCTTTAAAACAATGACCGTAGCGAGAAAATCACAATATCACAATACTAAACCAACACATACCATATCAACACAATATATATACAAATACAACAGTCGCTAGCGTTATAAGCACGAAATGTGTAGTCCACCTGCAAGGGAAGGAAAACAGGCAGTGCGATAACGCTTTAGACTCAGTTCGCCTTCAGAGGCACCTAACTAGATGGAAGTCCGAGCCCTGCGAAGAGTGGAGCCTTGTGCTCAAAGTACCTGCCACGCCGGTGCCCACGGGCAACTGGAGAAGCTCTTCGGAGGAAGTCAGGCAGTTCGGGTTAGTGCACAGCAGAAGGAGAACAGGTTCCGCAACTCAAGCGCAGCCTCCACAGCGGGCGGAAGCAATGCGCGAGTATGGCCAAAAGCGTGCTGTTTTTACACAGCAGGGAAAAGCAATGGGCTACTGCAGGAGGGCGACCAGATCCTAGCTAAACTACTCACCGGTCCCCGAAGCAAGCAGACCCAGGCTTCTCCACGTTAGTTTCAGCAGCTGGCAGGTTTAGAAGAGCAGGGAACGCCTCGTAGTCGTGTAGAGCAAAAAGACGTCCCAATCGACGAAACCAGCACAGTTTGTTGCCGCAGCAGGACAACGGAGCGGCCGTGTGTATTCGAGCCAAATGTACACTCCTCCCTTCCGACTTGGGAACGCCAAGTGTACGAAGCGTGGGAGAGTGACAAGGACTCGAAATACAACACAACCTGGCGGCGGTTACAGAGCAGGACTCCCTTGTAAACTGGTCAGTCAACTGGATGGCCCAGAGACACTTCCGAAGGCTTACTTGGCAGGAGAGGATGAAGTCGCCGGGAATAGCTGTTCCTGCTATTCCAAAGGTCGAAGCACCAGTACAGGCCTTCTGGTTCGATCCAAGGAGGAAAGGGTTTCACAGGACGACAGCAGTGCAAAGGAGGATTCCTTCAGCGGGTCACCAGCGATTCCTCGGTCCAGCCTCTTGGTTGCAGGATACTTGGCTCATGTATTCCTTCGTTCGTGAGAACTCAGGAGATCGACATGGTAGTGGTGTTTTCAGCTCCCTCTTATCCACGGTTCCCTTCGCGCCAAAACGGAGGGGAGCCAATGGGAGATCCGCTCATCAACACACATACCATACGTGGACCAATCACGGACCACGGTGGTCCCAGGCATTCACACCACCCTAGACTCTCTGGCACCCAGGATGTGTATTGGGACCAGACATCCCAGCCCACACCCTGGAGGCACACAAACGACATGTAGAAGCCCGCGAAAGCAACCACGTTTCGCGGGAAAGTACATGCCCAAATAAGGAAGGCCCCGGGTCGCCCGACCTGGGGAAGGTGAAGGGAGCAAGACGGTCAGTGGACAGGACAAAGGAGCCTCGTGGTCTGGCCATTTTGGGAGCCAGGCCACCATTTTGGGTTCAGTGCGAAAAACGTGCTCAGAACGCCAAAAGGAGCTCAAAATAAACAAAACGATCGCTGCCACCATTCCAGTCCCTGAATGACTTGCACTGATCAAATACCATCCTAAAAGAGTATCTAGGGCCTGTAGAAGGCTAGAGACCCAAGAGAGCTGTAACTTAGCTTACAGTGCCCTCTTGTGTCATGTTGCACTAAAGCCGCAACATGATAAAAGAAACTACGGGAAACAGCGTTCCCCGGTACTGACTGTCTTAAGGGCATGTCAGTTTCCCCGTAAGAAAGGAGCGAAAGCCCAGAGGAGTGCGGCAGAAGGCTGCACTTCTCTGGCAAAGTCAAGAACAAGGTGAAAACAACAGCAAAAAGTTTTAGGGGTTGCCACATGGAAGGAAAATTACCTACAATTACGAAATCTTTCCTAACACCGTTCAGGCTCAATGTGCTCCCCACTAAGGAAATCTTATGTATCAGAAGGAGCTTGTCGGAAGCGTTGGCTCACTGCCGATTTTGTAAATGTTTGCACGAAAAAGAAACCCTGCCTCATATAATCCTTCATTGCTCAGCATTGAGACCATGAATAATTGAATATTTTAGTAAATATGTGTCGTGTGCATATTGGCTTCCTCTTGATCTTCTTTGGTGGAGCATTATGCATGGTAAATCTGTCTCTCTGCATTTGGCTGTGTTAGGTTTTTGGAAAATGATATGTACATTTTATTAATAGATTTCTCATCCCTTTTAAGATTTATTAAGATTTATCATCATGATCAAAACTGTATGTTCGAGAAATGATGAAACGGTTGGCTCTGTATTCTAATGTATTTAAATCATATTTATTCCAATGTTTTAAATGTTTTAAATGTAAATGTTTTAAGTGGAAACGTGTTTTTCTTTATTGTTCTTTCTTTTTTCTATCTATTTTGTAAAGGTTTGGAAAACCCAACACACATAAATAAATAAAGTAATGGTAACAAGCCTCATCACATTGCCTTACAATACGCTTAATGGGGCTTAGAAAAATTTCTTTTCAGTTGGAGTTGCACTAGCATGGTTCCTTGAAGGGGAGGAAATTAGATATTTTGGGCTGATTTAGAATATTTCAGTACAGTACATTGTATTGGAATTGTGTGAACCAGGAGCTTACAGGAAATGTAAACTTCTGTGGAATATCAAACTGGGAGCTTATTATGAATGAACAACCGAGGGCTGCATTCCCAATAAGGGAATGTCAAACATACTAGAAATGTCAAACTACAATTTTACGCAGAACCTTACTGGCAATGCCAAACAGAGAGTTTAATGTGAACGTCAAGTTTAATTGGATTGTCATCCTGGGAGTTTACAGTGATTGTCACATTGGCAATTTACTGGGAAATGTCAAACTGGGAACTTACTGGGGATGTCAACCTTACTGGCAATGCCACACATGAGACTTAGTGGGAGTGTCAAATTCATATTAAAGTGGGAATCTAAAGCTAAAAGCTTACTGACAATGTCAACCTTACTGGGAGTGCCACACTGGTAGCTTACTAAGAATGTCAAACTGGAAGCTTACTGGGAATTTCAAAATGTGATCTTGGTAGAAATGTAAATCTGAAACCTATAGGTAGTATCAAACCAAAGCTTACAGCACCTGTGAGGCCAGCAACGTCATGTGATGTCATGATGTGATATAAAATAACATACCCTAACATGTCATACCATAACATCTCAGGAAGTGAGAGTGGGTGCCATTCAAGGATGTCAACATTAAATGCGAGTTTGAGAGTGGGTGTAAGTGTGAGCACAAGAGAGCATGGCATGTGTGAGAGTGAGTAGGTATGAGTGAGTGAGTGTGAGAGTGAGGATGTGCCAGTGTGATAGTAAGGTAGTGTGGGAGTGAGTTTAAGTGAGTGAGAGTGTCAGAATCGGTGAAGGAATGTCAGCATGAGTGGAGTCTAAGAGTGACTGTCAGAGGGAGAGTGACAGAGGGAGAAGGAGAGATGATTGCTGGTATTGCAGTCACTTAAACATAACCTAATATAGCCTCACAGGATATAATGTTGGAATCCATTTTCTTATCCCCTTCAAGGCACTATATTCGACTCGCCTTCTCAAGCCAATGATTAAATAGTTCTTCTATTATGAGGGGAAAATTCTGAAATGCGATGGTGTCTCAACTAGTCATCCTATCACACAGGGCAGAATGGGCTAAATCCCATGACACCGTGAACTAGACCAAATGCTCCAGGTGAAGCCCCTGCGTCAACCTCCCACTGGCCTCCAGGCCGATACGCCTTTCCCCGATACTCTCACCGACCTCCCAATCGCACAATCCACGTCCCTGTGCTGCACACCATGCACTGTGCTGGCCCTCCTTGTGCAGCGCAGTGTTCTCTCATTGGCACTTCCTCAACGGCATGTTTTCGGGGCGGTCCTGGAAACACAGTCCAACGACTGTGGACGAAATGGCACTAGAACGCTAACTAGGCATAATTTGTCTGAGTAATGATGAGCTCTTCCCTTGGCTGGACAACTGTTATATGAAGCCTTTATCAGTCCTCATTGAGTCTTCCACAGCTTCCTATCAAATGTGTGCAGAGAATAGGCAAATAACATTTACACAGAATCGCCTCTGCTGGAACATGTCCAAAACAGCGATCATTTTCCTGGCCAAGAACATCCGCCAATGCATCCCTTTGGACTGGCCTTCCTCGTTGGGTTCCCCATCAAACCTTGATTCCTGATGTCAATTTCATTGGCGTCCTCTTTGACAAGCCCTAGTGTAGCAAGCAGATCTGATAACTATCAAAGCATTTTCACATCTACCTCCATCTGTTAAAACCTATTCTACCATAAGGTAGAAGTAACCAGAATGTTGGCGCTTGCAAAGATGGATTACTGTAACTGTCTATACCTGCGCCTCCCAACAAAGCTAATGCAGCTCTTACAGCTGATGCAGATTAAAATAGCGAGGCTGATTCTGAAACCAAATCGGGGGATCTTATCACCCCACCATTGAAATCTTTGCACTGACTTCTGGAGGGCATGCAGAAAGAGTGGTTCTACGTCCCCTATAGACTGCATGATAACATATATCCCATTAGGAAGCGCCTAAGAGCTCCGCCATTGATAGGCTCCCTATGGTGGACTACTGGGAAAAGAGAACATGGATGCAGGACAGCTGGGAGCAAGAACGTGGGCCTATGGAAGCATCTGCCATCCAACCTCTGAATGGGAGAAGCCCACCTCAACTCCCCAAGACAGACCCTTCCCACTTAAAATAGCCACCACCTTTTGAACATACTGGTTGATCACATCTGTCCTACTCATGTTCTAACCAGGACCTCCTGGAAACAGACTCCAACATTGTACCATTGTGCTTCACCAAAATGCTTTCCCAATTACCCCCAACACTGCCACAAGACCAACAATGGTGTGTATCTATTGAGCCTAACGTTTGGATTCGCGGCAAAACCAGCAGACTGTAATATCGGCCTCCGGAAAGCAAATATCTAAGGTTTAATGTCACCTCGAAGCCGCCCTAACTGCTTATCAAAATGCAAAGCCACCATTCAATACCAGCCATCTTGCTCTCTCTAGTACTGATACTACTACTTCTACTACTGCTAATAATAATAATAGTAATCATTGTAATAATGTCAATACTTACACAGTGCTTCATTCTGGATTGCTACAGCGCATTCGCGCTGTGCCAATAGCTCTTAGTAGTTCCCAATGAATTGGTACTCAATTTGCAGAACTCGGAAGGATGAGCGGCGGAGTCAGCCTTCCATTTTGCCATTAGATTATGAGTGATATAAGAATACTTCCATACGCTTAGCTGAATGTTCCTCCAAAACGTTCATCTATCAGAAGACACAATCCATACGTTGCAATTCATTACCATTATCAATGCTCTTTGTGAGTTGGGCTGCTCCTTCTTACAGCTGTCTGAAGGCCTCTGGCAGAAAAAGACCAGCTCAAGTGTATGGTGTCTATGCAATGAACTCATTGCAATATTGAGCCTCGGTCTAGCTCACATTGTGATGTCATCTTTCATGTCATGGGTGTTAGTCTTAGCAGTGCACAGTGGTGGCGTGAGTTATGGTTGCTTAGCTTACCATAACTGGTGAATTTCTGGGGTTTTTCGGTTTTACTTGTAACCATAATGTGGATAGGTTGTTATTAGTGCAAAGTATAATGTTCCTTTCAAGTACTTGTTGGACAGAATTTGATAGGTTTTTCTTAGGGCAACTGAACCATAACGTCCCTTTAACAATGTTTTTTGTCCGAGAATTTCATGGGTTTTTAGTAGGGCACTTTAACCATAACATTCCTTTATCATACTTTTTCCAGTAAAGGTGATATGCTTTTAGTAGCGCAACGTAACCATAATGTCCCTTTAGCAACGTTTTTTTCACTGAATTTCATAGGTTTTTACCAGGATACCCTTAGTTTGTAAAGATGTACCGTACAGCATACTGAACCCGCTGGCACTGTGTTAATGCGCAGAGCAGTCGCAGAGTATGCGTCTGGTCACGGACATGGGGTGGCATCCACCCTGCTTAGAAAGGGACAGGTTCTCGGACATAGTGGTACCATTGAGCAAACACAAGAACATATACAAACAGCACCATGTACGTGAATTGCAAGGGAAAATAGAGTTGGTCTGGAATTGGTAAACAATTTTGCTGCCTTAAAAGATTATGTACAGGGACATATTATTGACAAAATGAAATACCACTGCCCGACCTGCATGTGTACCCCCTCCCCATTTCATAGACCGCCATCCCCTCAAAATCCATATGATGAGAGACGTGATGATGATCCCTTCCTCCCCTCACGAGCAACTTGTGCAAATCCCCAATTCCCCACAAAATTGATCCACTTCTGCTATCCCTTCCCTTTCGTAATAGTATCTATGAATGTGTGCAAATGAAGGTTGATATGTAAATTGTTTCTGAGTGTATATGTGGTTTTTCCTTTGTTTTTAAAATCCTGTTATAACTCAGCGGTGCACAGTAGTGATAGGAGTGACCGCAACTAAGCAAAAGGGAGATGTCCTACAGACACCACACCTGGCCGGCCTATCTGCAATCACAATGGAGGCTTCCATACCAGGACGGTATGAACCGCATGTCCGCATCTTGTGAACCACCTATAAGTAGTTGCAGGAGCGGACGTTTGTCCATTGCACAAGTACGCGCATGCATATTTCTTCCTCTGTCTGCTGGTAACCGCTGCTGTCCAGCATATGCAAAGAAAGTTGTGACAAACTTTAAGTAGTTCGAGGCGGCCACCCACATCCTACAGGTAGCTGTACACGTAAACATCCCACCTGCTATACCCTACAACCACCCAGCTTGTCCCTATATGGTCAGCACACATGTGTCGCACTATTAATCAGTGCAGAGATCCCAACGGTGTGCTTAGGACACCTACGCTCATGCGCACAAAGTAGTCCACCCAAAACGCATCCTGAGGACAGTCGTGCCAATCCAGAACATTTGCGATATCACCATGTGACCGCACCACCGCTGCACGTGGGCCCGTATATCATGAACACGATCCAGAACCTTGGATAGTGGAAAATAACAATGTTCTGCAATGTACCGGATGTTATTGAGAAAGTACATGCTTACAAACACCCCACAATGTGCCATTGCACATGTATGTATTTGGTGCAACGATGTAGGCCTATTTGCCAGTTGCAAGTCTCCACAGTAGCCCTACAAAAGGCCACACCCTGGTACTGCTCCGCTATCTGTTTGTATTTTTTCAGAACAGTGTAGGGGCCCACTTAGCTTTGAAGTGTAATTCAATATGGAACAATTTCTGCTATGCTTCATTACCTTTCCAAGTAATGGCAACCATAGCAGCCCAGCTCACTATGCACAGTAATAGAGAAAAGCATTAACGCCCCTTCCTGTGAACCACAGCCTCAGTACCAATATCTCCACTGTACTATTCCCATGGGTAGCATGCTGAAAACGGTAGTATGTGGCATGTGCGCTTCCCCAAGTACCACGGGGCCGCACCCCAGTAAAGCACGACCAGTCCTTCTTCCCTTTGCAGCATGCCGTTATTGGGTACTATTAAATAGTCAAACATGCATCCACCAATCAAATTGAAGAGCCCTCCATGTAATAATATCAGTTCTGTACAACAGTCCTCTGCGTACACACCACAACCATTAACATTATTGCGCAATCTCTTAGCCTCCACAGTCCCATTTCCATGCCCGCCATCCTCAAAAGCCCCGAATGTGGCTTTCATGCTGTGTGTGGGTGTGGGGGAATACATTGCAACCAGGGTAGGGGATTTCCTCTTCAGCGGTGGCTCTGAAAAGAGCCTTTTTTCAGTTTTTATAGGATTTTGTGTTTTCTTCTCCTCACAATCTTACAGGAAACTCTTCAACACAACCTGTAGATGGGCAAACAAAATAGCATCACCAATGGGTGACAACTAAATGCCATTTGCATGGAAAAACTCTGGAGTTTGACAACAAAAGATGCCATTGTTGCAGAAGAACATCCCACACGCAGACAAAAAATTACACATGCTTCTGTTGATGAGACACCTTCCAACCTCTGGCTGGGAACAACATACATTAGCATTGTCCCATATTCTTCTTGGTGTTAAGCAGGAGAAAAGGACCCCCTTGCTATCATATTGCACTTTCCCTGTCTAAGTTTATCTATACAAGATTTTTCTAATGAGTTGTCTATATAGTCTGAATGAACCTGTTTCTTTGGGTACTTTTGTAATGGTAAACTGTGCCTTTTGTGAGCTTTTCATGAACACATTTGTGAGTGCCAGTCCTCCCGGCTCACGTGATCCCCTTCACTTGAGTCTGGCGTTCTGTCTTCTCAGCTGCCTTCGTGGAATGCAGATGTGGTATCACTATTAACACAGGTTCACCTTGTACCTGCACCTTTTCCAAGTGTATTGGACAGTTGGAGTGCATATTCATGAACTTTCTTAAAGACAGTATGATGTTTTGTATGCATAATATTATATTGAGCAAGACCCAAAATGCATTATGGGCTGCAGATTAAATATGTTTTTTTTTAAATCTATTTACTTATGAAATAAAAAATGATGTATATTTTCCTATGCTTCTTATGATTTGGGTCTAATTGAGTCTTTTTCCTCCGTGCATCTCATGGAGGACAGTCAAGCAATAACGTGTCAATTATATTTTAATTTTGCCTGACAGGATCACTGTTCTACAATTGTTAATTAGTTCTCCCCCCCCTGTCAGTGCTGTAGGGGATACCCATCTTTGTAATTGAGATGCATGTGAAAAGCACCTGGGCAGTGGGAAAAAGCCTCTTCACTGCATTCAGCAATCTCTTCAGTCAATGGGACAAACCTAAACAAGCCACGTAACATAAATGCATGCCGTCATAGTGCACAACGACAATGTCAACAATAGCAAAATTGCGACACTTGTCTGCAAAGTGCATGCATATCGGCGAAACTGCTGTCATGGACATTGCACCACACTGCGTCCACACCTTCCAAACCGAAATTGCCATCAAATTGTCTTTCCTGGCCATACCTGCTCTATCATACCTGCAAATCTATCACAAAGGCATCACCCAAAATCAACACACTGCATTTCTCCATGTCAGTACGCAGAGTAATGAAAAGCAGTATTACCGCCCCTTCCTGTGAACCACACCCTCAGTACCTGATTGGATAATCCCCACAGTCCCATTTCCATTGGCCAGGATGGTGAGAAGCACAGAATGTGGCATGTGCGCTTCCCCAAGTAATGCGAGGTCTGTGCACCAGTAAAGCAGGAGCAGTCCTTCTTCCCTATCCACTATTTTTTGTCCACCACTACCTCACTAGGTACTGTTAAGTAGTCACACGCATCCCCCAATCCCATCCAAGACGTCAGCATCTAACACTGTCAGTTCTGTACAACACTTCATATGTACCGTTACACATTCAGACTGCAAGTGTCGTGTCATTCGAAAGCACGTCCAATAAAAAGTTCACTAAAACTATGCAAGATATCTGCATCCACATTCATTCACATGAGCACCCATCACCACAAAGTAGAGGTATGAATACTTTTTCTGCAGTATGTTTACAACTCTCTTATAAGTGCCTCTGAGCATGGTATGTGCCACTGAACGTCCATTACGTACTTACAAAACATACTGTTTTTACTCCCATCCCCTACCATCAAGTGGCATGTCAATGGTACATGCTTTGAATGTTTTCATTTACCCATATCACCTATTGTAATATGCAAACAGGAACTCTCTTCTTTCCTTCTGACAATGTAATGAATTTATTTGCGCACTAACCCATCTCCTACATAAATTGTACAAATATCGCACCAAAACCAGCACTAAATGTATCTTACCAACCTAAAGAGTTCGCGAAAGCTTACTGTCTCCACAGCTGTGGTTCTCTCTATGCTAGACTATTGCAACAGCCTCTTTCTAAATCTACCTGCTTCTACTCTCCACCTTGTGCAACTCATCCAGAACAGTACTGCGCGACTTGTCCTTGGCCTCAAGCCCAGGGAGCGTATCTCTCCAGGACTGAAATGTCTGCACTGGCTCCCAGTGGCTGCAAGGATTAAGGTGAAAACCCTCTGCATTATCCACAAGGCCTTCTGGGCCCTGGGGCCTCAATATCTTCAACTCTCACTTCCTAAATATCTTCCTGCTCAAGCTCTTCCCTCATCTGCCTCCAACTCCCTTGGGGTCATTTGCTTCTCCAAGTAACGAGTTGGCAGTAGATCTCTTTCTTCGGCTGGGGCCTCCCTCTAGAACACCCTCCCTGAAACTTGAGGAGAACCATCTCTGGTTCGGGAAGCACCTCAAAGTCTTTCTCTTTGCTTCTGCTTTTTCTCCTCCTCTCCCCTGCTGACTTGCGGGCTGAAACTGATTCTGCACTGCTTATCTTGCCACCCTCTGATGTCGGACCCAGGCCATCTCCCCCTGCCAGCTGCCCCCCTGCACCCCTGCACTGCCTTTCTTGTAACCCCTGCACTTGGGGACTGTTTTCTGTATCGCTAACAGTCCGACCACCACCTGATTTCTGCATCTTATCCTTGCACTTGCCACCAGAGGCTTATTTTTACTTATTGTCATTTATTCTTCTTCCCATGTACTGCACTTTTCCCTCCCCCAACCCATGCACTTGCGCGATCTGAGTGACACCTGGCCTAGTAGGATCATTGTCTCTGTCTTCCCTTTGTTCCCCCTCCTTTGCCTCATTGCGCCTTGAAACACTTGTGTATAGGCGTGTTATAAATACCATATCATAACAAATCATATCATATCATAGCATACACACATTGCATGCATGACAACAGAATGCCTGCCACTTACCTTGCACAATTCACAGAATTTGTTTCCGCAGTAACCCATTTCGTACAAAATATGGAAAAATATCACACAAAAGCAGCACTCAAGAGGTATGTTAGCAACTTAAAACAAGTACATACAGTGCATGCATATAAACAGGATGCCTGTCCGTTGCCTTGCACACGTCAACCATAGCCTTCTTCATTTCTCTGCACAAACAGACCTTCTGCCAAAGTTCTTGCATACACACCACAACCAGAAACCTTATTGAGCAATGCCTTAGCCTCAACAGTCCCATTTCAATGGCTGCCATCCTCAAAAGGGCCGGATGTGGCACACGTTATCCTGAAACTACCGTGGACTCTTCTGAGTTACCGTGCTAGGAACGGGAGGCGGGGGAAGACATTTGAAACATTGTATGGCATTGCGTCTTTAGGGGTGCCTGTTAAAAGAATTTTCTTTTCTTTTTTTCTTTTTTCGTGTTTGTTTTTTCTCTTTGTATGCATTTCTGTCTGCTTCTTCCTTACATTTTTACCGAATTCTGGTCAACGCTTCTTGCACAGGGTAAAAGAAAATAGCATTGCCAATGGCGTTCAAAGAAATGCCATTTGCATGGAAGCAGTGCATATTTTGTGACTTCATGATCTCATAGTGGGTGGAGAACATCCCATCAGTGCACATAAATGCACACATGCTTCTGTTTATAAGACACCTTCTGAGCTCTGGCTGGGGACAAATTGCACCCGCATGGTTCCATACTCCTCTGGGTGTAATGCATGAGTAAACAACCTTGGAAGTGGGAAAAATCTGCATCACTGCATTCATCAACTTCTTCAGGTGACGGCGCAAACGTCCACACGATATATAATCAAAATGTACACTTCCATAATGCACCACGACAACTTGAACAGTAGCGACAGAGGCCACATATCTGCAAAGGCAAACTATCCTGCCGAAACTGCACAGATAGAGATTGCCCCACAAAGCGTCCACTCCTTCCAACCCAAAATTTGCAGCAGCACCTCTTTGCACGGCATACCTGTGCAGATCTTGCACAAAGGTATCACCCACGATCAGCACTGTGCGTCTCTCCATCTCTACCAACCTCATTACACAGAGTATTGGGAAAAATAGTACCGCCCCTTCCTGTGAACCACACCCTTAACACCTGATTCGATAATCCCCACAGTTCCATTTCCATGCCCACCATGCTCAGAATGGCAGCATGTGGCACGTGCATTTTCCCAGCTACAGCGAGGGCCATGCCCCAGTAAAGCAGACACAGTCCTTCTCCTCTTTCCACTGTTCCTTTTCCAACACTCCCTCATTGAGTAGTGTGAAATATTCACACACGCATACAGCAATCACATCCGAGACCTCTGCATCCAACACTTTCATTTCTGTATAGAACTCCATATTTACCGTTAAACACTCTGAGTGCACAAAGTTCTGGAAAATAATCCACGATTTCAGCATCCAAAATCATCCAGAGTGGCAGCCATCATGACTTTGGCCATGCACATAAGAGTCTAGTGCTTGCCCACACCCAGAACAACATAATAGAGCCATGCAAGCAAACATGTGGCCAGATACCACAATCTACAAACGTAACATAGCCAGCTGCACTTCTACCCAACCCCCCCAGCATAACACAGCAATGCATGGAAACATGTAACAGTTAGCAGAATCCACAAACATACCACTGCCTCTGCCACCTCTACCCACTTTCATTCACAAAGTATTGTGTCACTGTCAACCAAACCACAAAATCTCCACAACATTGGGCCTACTGTCAGGAAGCTGCACAAAGCACAGTATCCATGCACATAGAAGATCCACTTCAACCCTACCCCCTTCTATACTGACAGTAGTCCAACACGGCACCCAGTGGGCACACTGCAGGACTTGTCACTTCCCAATCTCCAGCCACACACCGAAAACTGTAGGATGTTCTAACAATGATCACACCCATGGAACCAATAATATATGCATGTCAGCTCACTTCTGGTGCTCTATGAAGTGCAAAATGTCCTCCACAAGCATTCTGTAAAGCTGACTACCCTCTGAGAGATGCAGTCAAAATGAATTGCTGCGGGTGGTTGTGGTCAAGGACTTGGCTCTTGGGTGCATGGCCTACGGCCTATGACCTTTGCCCATGCACCCAATAGTCTAGGCCTTTCCCACACCCACCGCAACGTAATGCAGCCATGCATGCCAACATGTGATCAAGTACCACAATCCACACACGTACCACAGCCACCGGCACTCCTACCCAACCCCCGCACCATAATACAGCTTTGCATGGAAACATGCAACAGTTACCAGAATCTACAAACTTAACACAGCCTCCGGCACCCCTCCCCACTTTCATTCACATACTATGGTGTTACTGCCAACCGAACCAACAATCAATATATGCATGTCAGCTCACTTCTGGTGCTATCAAGTGCAAAATGTGCTCCACAACCATTTTGTAAAGCTGACCACCCTCTGAGAGATGCAGTCAAAACTGGATTGCTGCTGTGGGTGTGGTCAAGGCCTTGGCTCTTGGGTGCATGGCCTATGGTCTTTGGCCATGTACCCAATAGTCTAGGCCTTGCCCACACCCACCGCAACGTAACGGAGCCATACATGTCAACATGTGATCAAGTACCACAATCCACACACGTACCACAGCCACCGGCACGCCTAACCAACCTCTGTACCATAATACAGCTATGCATGGAAACATGCAACAGTTAGCAGAATCTACAAACATATAACAGCCTCCAGCACCCCTACCCACTTTCATTCACATAGTATGGTGTTACTGCCAACCAAACCAAATAATTGTTTGCAACAGTGGCGCTGCTCTCAGCACTCTATTCAGTGCACAAAACCAATACTTCATAGTGCACTACAGTAGTCAGCACTCAGCGCAATGGACACTACCCAAGCCTATGAAATATGCAGTTCAGCTCTATCCACTTGTATGCACACACTATTTGAACATTGCACCCCTTTCACACACTGCAGTATCCAAGCACATAGAAGATCCACTTCAACCATACACTCTTCTATAGTGACAGTATTCCAACAGTGCACCCAGTGCACACACTGCAGGACTTTTCACTCTATTACCTGCAGCCATGGACTAAACACTGTAGGATGTACTAACAATCACCACACCCATGGATCCAACAATGTATGCAATGCTGACGAACCACACACAGAAGGCAACAATGTGAAACCTACTTGCAACCACAGCACATAGTTGACGGTGTAAGACCTTCGCCCATGCATCGAAAGAACTACGGGCTTACCACACGCAACGCACCATAGTACACGCTATGTCACAATGTTCATGTAATGCGCAAGGCACTCTCCTTCTGCCATTGAGCTGCCACCAGTCATCATGGTAAGAGGTCGCCACACGATCTATCGTATCGTAACGAATGCTGCCTGCATTCACCACACATGGCAGTCACCTGCGGAGGGACATGCAAATTGGTGCAGTACGCACGGATACTGCAGACACACCACCGTCTTCTTTCACCTAATGCCATACTCATATGAAGCACTTCTCACTCCCCCACCCTTTCCATGCCTTCTTCCTACCACCACATGGCGTAAAGTATGTTTGCCAGGCCCTTTCGGTACTGCACTGTCCTCTGATGCACCATAACGACGTTTCCCAAAAATGTTGACGCACAGCACGCTTCCCTCCAGCTAACCACCGGCCGTGTCCAATGTTCGCCGACATCATGGCGTACTGCAAGCCAATGAGACTTTTGTCTGCGGAGCGAACAGGGAAATGGGTCCCCGGAGCAGAGACAGATAGCACTCATTTTTTTAAACGTACATTTCAGTTCTTTGCAACAAAAGTACTTGTTGGATTTCCACTGCGTGGGCTGTAGCTGTGCGCAAAGTGTTTGCCCATTCAGTCTATGGAAAACCAAAAATAAATTGGGACCCCTCTTTCACTTTGCCCCCCAGCACAAAACCTCACAAACTTGCTAAAAAAAATTCTGAGCGGGCCGTATACTTTTTTGGCAAACTTTGGTGAGGATTCCTCCAGGGGGAGCGAAGTTATAATCCACACAAAAAGTGGTCTTCCGATGGGTTTAGCAACTTAACCATAACTACATGGCCGCTTCCTGCAGGCCGTGTAATATATATATATATATATATATATATATATATATAATTGGTTATTTATATTGCACTTAATACCCAAAGGCTTCTAAGCGCGGACCGGAGCTTGAACCTGTGTTGCTCTGTTTAACATGTTATCTCCCTCCTGTGTTAGCCTATGACGTGTTAAGTACTTACCCGTTAAGGTCTGTTTCATTAGTTTTTAAGGTAACAGGGAACATTTCAACCCATTATTTGTGTGTATTCTTTTTATGCAGCTCTCAATAAATAGCATATATAACATCTTCAGCATATTATGTGGAGTGTATTGTTCGGGGGGGGTGGTATAGGCCGAATTGAATTGCATACCCGCTGCCCCTTCCCAACAGAGGCTGCTGTCACTACCAATTGAGAGAATCGGGACTAACTAGATGGACACCTTGTTCTCAGAAAACCCGTTGGTCTTCTGAAGCATGCCACCCGCATTTTCTGCCAAGGGAATACAAAACATTGGTTACCGAGAATAATTGCCTACTTTTCCTGTGCTCAATTGCCATGTTCCTGAAAAGGTGCTGTAACACTGCCAGCCAGCACAGGCAGCATATCCATTCTGATGGACTTTTTCCTAGATTGCTATAGGGTGGACTTCTGATGGCAGCTCGTTGGTTGAAGCAGAACCCTTTATAGCCTAGTCCTTTAAAGAGGTACACGAGTGCCCGTACGCAGGGAGTCCATGAAGGGTCATTGGACAGGCCACAGGCATCAGCGTGTCTGTGTGTGTATCTGCCCTCACTGGCTTACTGTTATGCGTAACCCCACGTGGAAAGCCAAAGTTATGGTCCTAAGAACCACACAAAGGGAGCATGGATTGCAGGCACACCTTTGGAAAGATTCCTGCTTATTCAGAGCACCACTGCGATGAGTACAGACTGGTGGGATGAGTTATGAGTGTGTATCAGGGTACCAGAACATGGAAGGATAGATAACAAGGTGCTATTTAGCTCGCAGGCGTCTGTTTCCAACACTCCCGTGCCCTCTTTGGGAATGTGAGAACCCGTTTATTTGCTTTCATTGCAAGTGAAAGCGAAAGCCTCTGCTTACCACCTATTCTTCATGGAAGCGCCATTATGCACAAAGCCCCAGGTGCTATCAGTGCCCGAAATCCTAGCAAATACATTAGCTCTGTGTACTTAGACATGGCGTCCCGGGTCATTGCGGCATCCGTGCCCTTGGCACACACCTTGACATCCCACTCGCGGACCTAGGTGCTCTCCAAATAACCCTTTGCCTCCAGTCCTTACCATGCTGTGTCTTTAAGTCCCTATTACGCTGCTACGGAGTTCAAATCTCCTCCAGCTCTGAAAGGAACGCAGGCCTCTAAAATGCAGAACCCGTCATGCAATCTCCATGTCAGTTCTGTGCTCTCGCATGATTGTTCCTAGGGTCTCCAGATGGTATCCAGAGAAGGCATAACACTGGTGTCAATACAAGATGGCGTGTCAGCTCAGCGAGTTAATGCTCGCCTCTTACATCTACGTGTGACATAACATCCCGGGTTTGAATCTCAGCCCTTCATCCGTCCAAGTTCAATACATTGAGGAACTCGAGTTATAATTACACCCATTTTCAATGCACGAGACACTCTGTTGTGCCCACTTTAACATGGTAAATGTGATTATAATCCCCGCTCGTGCTACCTGCCCTGATTACTGATGATCAATGCTTGAAGTCAGCATGGCCATCCTGGTGTTGTGGAGTGGACCTCCTATATGTGTTTCCCCTTTAAGGGGGTGTGTACCTTTCTATTGTGTTACCCTTTTAAGATGGGCCATGACTACTTCATGGCCCAAGATAATAAAAGGGAGACTGCAGGCACGTGCGGGGACGGGCTGCGGGCACCATGACTGAGTAACTGTTGTGTGTCCTTTATTGTGGCCTGCAGGCCCGCCCTGAACACACAGGGCCTGCAGGCCACGTTGCCATGGTGTTCCGTGCACAGCATGCAGGGCAGGATCGTATGAAGTGGCACGGTCAGCCGTGCCAATCACTCAGGCTCTGAAGCCTACCCAGTGCTGGTGTCCCATAGCACTGTAGAGTGGGGCTGGTGCGATGTCCATGGCCAGCCCCCACCCTTGAAATCTCCGAGGCCCTGAGCCCCCTGATGCTGGTGTCCCATAGCATCCAACGGGGGAGCTGATACGATGGCCCATGGCCAGCTCCACCCCCTAACATTGGCGACGAGGAAGTGTCTCTCTCTCAAGAAGGAAAAGGAGAGAGAGAGGACCACGAACACACGAAGTGCAAGTAATCTCTACAGTCCTTCAGCACAGCACCCGACCTTCACTGCAGCCAGGATGGACCCGCGCTCCACCGCACGTATTACGGTTATAGCCCTGGCCACCCTGCAGTGAGATGCTTCCAGCGGTGCCCGGCAAAAAGGAGGAAAAAGGGGAGAAATTGGCAGTTCCTGGGGTAGAAAGGGATGCCCCCCCTTCCCCCGCGGCACCCGCCACAAGCGAGGGAGAAAGGGCCCCATGCCCCGCAGTGAAGGGCAGCATCGGCCGCATCGCAATGGAGGCGGCATCAGGAGGAGGCCGCGTGTGCTTGCCAACCCCAAGAAGAAAGAGGAAGAGCGCCCGACCCACACTGCAAGCTAGGATTGGCCTGCGCCTCACTGGTAGCTGCGGTGCAGCCCCGGGTCACCCTGTGGTGAAGTGTGCCACGCGGCACTCCGCCGCATCAAAATGTATGTGTGCCCGCCCACAGGCAAAGCATCAGAGCGGCCACCGCCGCAAAGGAATGCAACCTCGGCTGCAAGTATCGAGCGGTGACATCGGCTGCATGGAGGAGGTGTGCTGCCCCCACCATAAGGAGGAGCATGCCCGTCGGCCTGGCCCTGCCGTGTGGGGAGGAGGAGTCCTGAAGGTAGGCCCCCTGGCAGTGGCCCTCTGCATGGAGGGTGCTCGTGTGGCCAGGGAAGGAGCCTGCCCGCAAGACCCAGCAGCATCCGCGCAGGGGAAGAGAGTTTGCAGCCCCGCCGTGCTGCGGGAAAGGAAAGGAAGAACTGTCCCTGCGGCAGCCACCCTGCTAAATGGGAGAGAGAGGTAGCCTGCCCTGCGGCATCCACTGCAACAGATAGAGGAACCGCCGGGCCCCCACTGTTGTTGGAAGCCCGGCGGGCAAGACAATGACGTGCTCCAGAGGCGGGACACAGCCTACCCCAGCAAGATCCGCCGTGGTGAGGAGGCAGGGGGTGGTCTGCCTCTGGGGCACCCGCCGTGTCTGCCCACCGCGGCACCTGCCGCCTGGGAGAAGGAGACACAGACTTGCTGCCTGTCCCATCCACCATAGTGGAAGGAAGGACCGCTGCCCTTCCCCCACCGAGAGCTCAGGGCCAGCAAGGCTGCAGATCGAGCAGGCGCGTGGGCATAAGGAAAAAAAGAGTGCCGGGGCCGCCGGCAAAACAAAGTGGTGGCCTGCATGGGAGTGCTCCGGTTGGGAGCGTATCTACAGTGCTCCAGTAGGAGCCGAGAGGAGAACCGTGGGAGCCCCGCTATGAATCCTGGGCCCGATGGTGGGAGCAACAAATGAGGAGGTGTCAGTGCCAATCTTCACTCCCAGAGTCCAGTGAATGGGTGAAAAGGAGCTGTGGAGCTCTGTTGGTCCCACAACATTAAGAGGCACAGAAGCAGTGCTGACACCCAACTGGAGTCAACTTGCACCAGAGGTGACTGGGGTCCTGCAGCCCCAGACCCCAGTTAACGTGCACATGCCCCAGGAAATATCATCCCCCACATCCTGGGCCCTTGGTGTGCACACTGTCAATAGACTCTTCCAGTGCACCCGGGCCTATGCCAGGAATAAAGAGACACTCCCGGCTGGGGGGAACATCGCCGAAAATGGGGTGAGTGATGTCCCGTCACCCCGCATCCGGTCAGCAGCACGTGGAACAGCCTGAACGCCCAGAGATGTGCGTATCGCCTCCCTGCATAAAACCTCAAGGGACTATGCCGATGTGGCCCCTGGTACCTACCAAGCAAGGCTTTGCCGGCCGTGAACTGTACTGTCAACGGACCTGGACCCGGGAAAGTGACCCCTGAACTGACGATCATGAAGAACGAATTGGTCTCCTGCAGTCCCACCTTAGCTTTAAGAGGACTCAGTTAACTGCATATTGATGCTGTGAACCTGCATAGTATGTATATGCTTAAAGTGGTCTCAGTAAAGGACAGCAATGTGAAGCTGTGCTCCGGCATTCGGGAGGGGTGCTCTATATATGGTACCAGTAACCAGTCATGAGTGTCCTGCAATGGTGGCAATTCTATACCGAAGGTTAATAAAGGGTTCTGTAATTTGCGGTCCGACTGCCAACTGTCCACCAGAGAGGGGCACACTGTGACTGCCACCTGTGGGGGGGGATGAGTTGACAGACGGTATCAGTTATGAAGTCAGTTATGTTGTGGTCACTCTGGTTAATCGTTATGTTGGAATAACACATGTTTGTTCCCTATGAAAAAGGAGGGATGTTATGGAGTGGACCTCCTATATGTGTTTCCCCTTTAATGGGGTGAGTACCTTTCTACTGTGTTACCCTTTTAAAGATAATAAAAGGGAGCCTGCAGGCACGTGGGGGGACGGGCTGCGGGCACCATGACCGAGTAACTGGTGTGTGTCCTTTATTGTGGCCTGCAGGCCCGCCCTGAAGACACAGGGCCTGCAGGCCACGTTGCCATGGGGTTCCGTGCACAGCATGCAGGGCCGGATCGTATGAAGTGGCACGGTCAGCCGTGCCACTCACTGAGGCTCTCTAGCCTACCCAGTGCTGGTGTCCCATAGCACTGTAGAGTGGGGCTGGTGGGATGTCCATGGCCAGCACCCACCCTTGCAACCTCCGAGGCCATGAGCCTCCTGATGCTGGTGTCCCATAGCATCCAACGGGGGAGCTGGTACGATGTCCCATGGCCAGCTCCACCCCCTAACACCTGGCGGCTACCCTGGAAACCAGATGGAGAAATAGAGGTGCGTGCACATATCTTGCCAGAATGAATTGTTGGATGAGTAGGTTATGATACATGGTGCCATGTCATGTTTGCAATGTCATGTCGAGGCCTCAGTGTTTGCGCTATAGGTGCCAGACAGCCTCAGCATATAGGCCTTACTTTGGACTGTTACCTGGATACAGTGTTGTTATTGTTACCCGCTGACATTTTTTTTCACAACCTGAACTCTAATGTAATTCTCTCAATATTGCAATTTAGATGTGTGTTTATCAGTTCGCTACACGTTCTCTCAGGTGATATTATGTCATGTTTCATTTGTCATTTTGCATATTGGTTTGATGCTGAGTGCCTTAAAGCATCCATGAGTCCCAAAATACCACAATAAATGTTTTGAGATCGACGAGCGGGCGCCATTAATGGGCAAAGTAGACCTGCACATGTGGCCCTGTTAGCAGACACTACAGCCCTGTTTCGACTTAAGATGCGCATCCTGCTGCCCAGTACCAGGGCATGGTGAATGCAGCCCAGGTTCAGAAGGCTATACAGAGGCTGGATAATGCACATTAAATACATAGGAGTCCTGACTCACACACCACTATGCCCACACCCACTGCCAGCAGGTCTGAAGAAACTCCAGCAGGCCCAGTCTGGGCCTTTGCTACCAGAGGAGCCATGGTTCACCAGGCTTCCAGCTTTCCTGTCTGTAGAACCTGGCTGTTCTTGGACCAATGGAGTAAGTAGAAGGGTTTATTGGGCCTAGTGTTAACATGGCCAGGCTCACAGTGGCACCTTGAGTCTGCGGAGGGCCTAAAAGCCTGACCACTACTGAGCTAAAGACAGTGCTCAGTGGCTTTACACATTTTGCTCATTCGTCAGGGAGTTGCAAGCATGGCAAATTTGCATTCCTGACATACAATCCCCCCAAAATGTTACCATTAACAGGATTTACAGGTGTACCTGCTGCAAAGATCACCGTTTCTCTTTCCTGTCAGTCCGTTTTGGACCACATTTGTTAAGTTAACGTATGTTAAGTTAATTTCTTAAGCGCGTAGTCACGCGAAGGTATCATGGAGCTAGAGAGAGAGAGACCATGTTCAAACCAGGTGTCAAGGTCAACAAAAGTAGATGCCTAGAAGAGCGCAGTTTTCACTGCTTTCCTGAAAGCCAAATGATTTGATAGCTTCCTAATCGGGAGTGGTAACCCGTTCCATAGGTAGGCCGCAACTATGGAGAAGGCACGGCCACCTATCCTTGTGCGACGTAACCTGTGTACAGTAAGGAGATCTTCAACAGAAGAGCGTAGAGAGCACCCAGGTTGATAACAAGAGAATTTAGCTTGAAGGAATTCTGCACCTTGAGAGTGGAGAGCACAGTGAACTATGCACAGGGCCTTAAATCTGATGCGCTGGCTAACCAGTAGCGAGTGGAGGGATTGAAGCACCGGGGTAATGTGGGCTCCATAAGGGGTGCCGGTTGCCATCGAGCTGCCAGATTTTATAGACGTTGCAACCGCCGTACAAGGCAGATCGTTTGGGCTAAGTACAGTGAGTTGCAGTAGTCTAGGCGAGATAGAACCAAAGCCGCGACCACCGGAGGGCGAGAAGTTCAGGGACCATAGGGAGAACCTTCTTCAGTACCTTAAGTTGGTAGCGGCCTGCCTGGCAGACGGTTGCGACTTGGTTCGCCATAGACGGGGAGGTGGGAAGGATAACCCCTAGATTTTTTACCTTGCCAACTGGGCTAGGAATAGAACCAAGCGTGGAAGGCCAAAAAACAGAAACCCAGAGTGAAGGATCAGGAGGGCACCCAACTGCCAGGACCTCCGTCTTGTCTCCGTTCAGTTTGAGCCAATTGTGGTCCATCTGTACACCACCGGCCATCAAGCAACTTCGGAGGCACGACGACACCTCAGCTTGATCACGGTCAAGCCAGATCAAGATCTGGGTGTCGTCGGTGTAAGAGTAGCAGTTGAGGCTGTGGGAGCGGATGAGACACACTAAGGCCCAACTGTAGATGTTAAATAAGATCAGAAACAAAGACGTGCCCTGTGAGACACCACAAGTGAGGTAACAGGGAGTGGAAAGGAAAGGCGGCATGGAGAGGGCCTGTGTACGATCCACCAGGAATGAGGTGAACCAGGCTAGCACCTGACCAGATAATCCTATCTGGGCAAGGCAAGATAACAGGATGGGGTGGTCTACAGTGTCGAACGCCGCTGATAAATCTAATAAAATCAAGGCCGCTACCCCACGTGAATCCACTAGCCTGGACATGTCATCCTGGACGGATAATAACACACTCTCGTTACCTCTACCGGGTCTAAAACCAGCCTGTGCAGGATTGAAAAAATTAGACGTTTCAGGGAAAGAGGAGAGCAGGGGTGTAACCAACGATTCGAGTAGTTTAGACAGAAATGGAAGCAAAGAAATAGGACAGAAGTTAGCTAAAACGGTTGGATCCACATTCACTTCTGCTGCTCACTGATTCTCTCCACTGTTGCTTGTTGGCTGGCCAGGGGAGTCACTCAGTGGTGACCATCTCTGGGCGCACTGGTGTTCACTTTGTTGGCTTGAATCCTGGAAGATTACCGCCCTGAGCCCTCAGTCCAGTGAGGTGGCCATACCACATGGCATGAAGTGCTGTACTGACAGCAAAGCATGTTCTAGCCCTTAAGGCAACAGTAGAGATCACAGTAACATCAAATAATGATATGCTATGTGAAATGATATTTTATTTATGTCGCACATATACACAAGTGTTTCAGGGCATGACGAGGCAAGGGAGGGGTACAAGGGAGGAACAAAACAATGATCTTACTAGGCCCAGTGACATTGAGAATGCGCAAGTGCATGGAAGAGGGAAGGGGGAAAGTGCAAGGGGCAGGGGAGGAGTGGAAAGTGCTGAACATGCGATCAACAACAAACAGGTAGTGCGGCCAGCAGGTGGCAAGTGCAAGAATAGGGCACAGACAACAAGTGTCTTATAAGTGCAAGACAGGGCTGTAGGGTTACAGATACAGAACCGAGTGCAAGGGTTGCCGGGAGGCAGTGCGGGTGAGCGGCTGGCTGGGAAGAGACCTGGGTCCGAGATCAGAGGGTAGCCAGGTGCCCGGTGCCAAAACAGACAGAGATCAGCAGGGGAGAAAGAAGGCAGAAGCAAAGATGAGGGTGTTGAGGCACTTCTGGCACCGGAGATGTTCTCCTCAAGTTTCAGAGAGGCAGGGAGGCTGTTCCAGAGGGAGGCCCCAACTGAAGAACGATGCCAGTCTGTCAATGCATACGGAAAAACGATATCTGGGCCTTCTCACCCCACCTACCCTGTTTGGACTGTGTGAGAGGCGGATGAGGGACAATGAACTCAATCTGTACAGCTATCTCAGGATATGTTTCCTCACTTTAGATGGTATGTTATACTATCAATACTAAAGATGTCGCTTTGCTGTCAACAGTGCAATGCTATATTTCTATCCAATATAAAACATACCAGCCTCATTAACATGTACAACTGTGCAACACTATATGCAATATAAAACATGTATACTTCATTAACTTGATGTTACAGACAAGTGCATATGTGTTAAAGGCTTCTTTGACATATCTGAGAATTGCGCATGTAATTTCCATGTGACGGCATGTTATTCAGTGTGAATGTGTTCTGCATGCAAAGTATATCAGAGCCCCCAACTGCAGACAGTTGCCGTTGGGGTAGATATACTATTTCATAATAGCCTGTTGCTGCTTTAGCCCGGCGTCTCACAGAATACGGCTGAATCCCACACACAAATCAGTCCAACTGTCACTTTGTCACTGAGACAGCCATCCTCTCTATGCTTGCACGCTCTTCTCTGTATGGCTAGTATAATGTCTCTAAACTAGTCATTTCTGCTAGTAATAGACCAGTTTCCTAAATTCTAAATACTATTCACATGAAATGTGAGGCTCTTTTATTGTCATAGCCATCAACAATGATATTTCACAAATAAGCAGGGTGGGAGATCACAAATAAAGTCCTTTGATTTATTATTACACACTTACAAAAACAAATAACAGAATTCTTCTACCATTGGGTCAACCAAATATTGGACCCTTGATTGTTTATTTGACAAATTAATTTCCTCAAATTTCACAAGACAACCCAAAAATAGATTTGTTTTCAATTTAACAATGTGGTAGTACCACTGTGTACCATCCAATATGGTCCAAAGGGATTAAACTCAACACAATGCACATTTTCTATCATTCGTGATACAATATTTACATACAAACGTGTGCTCTCCAGGGCAAGATGCATATCTGGAGTACCAAACAAAACACAATGTGACATACAATACAAAACATTGTAACAGGGAGGTCGACACTATAATGTTTCGGTCAAGGCAATCAATTTCTTGAGGCTTCTAGTGAGAGTGGTCTTCTTCAGTACGGGGGGATAAAGTGTTCTCCATGTCCGTGGGGTATCGTCATACACATATGCTGCGGTAAGTATTCGTAAACGAGTTCCTCTGTAATAGCCATCAACAAGACATTGAACGATCAATTTCATAACAAACCACTGTCACAGTAGACCATGGACAACCTGCACTGCACTTCTGCAGGATGCAATGTGAGCACTTGCATGCTGGTTAGTGGGCTGACTAAGGGCCCGGTTCATGGAATTTCTAGCATGGTTCAAAGTGACTTTGCACTGCTGAAAAGTGACTTTGCACTGCTCACACAAACTCTAATTCATGGAACTGTGCTAAGTGAATTTCTGCAGTGCAAAGTCAGTGCACAGTGGTCCAAAGTTATTTCTGCAGCACAAAATGACTTTGCACAGCAAAAATATACTTTGCACAGTTCCATGAATCAGGGTTTGTGCTGGCAGAGCAAAGTCACTTTTCTGCAGCGCAAAGTCACTTTGAACCGCACAATAAATTCCATGAATCAGGCCCATAATCTTAAACTTAAACGTTGGATGCATGGGTATCTGAGTAGTGGCTCGACCCCACGAAAAGCTATGCAGGCGGGCTTTTTGAAGTGTGTATATGGGTTTTGGATGTGCGAAGGGGGGCCTTCGACCAGTTGACTACACTGCGTACATTTTCCAGCACCAAATTACTGCATTTACGAATATTGCATAGCAAATGAGGTTTCAGGCATGCATTATAGACTGAAATACATTTCACCAGTTGTGAGCTATGGTTGCAGAAGCTTAAAGAAGCCATTACATGACATGAGAAATTTGTGAAATTGACGAGGTACGCCAGTCTGTTCTTTGCACGGGTTCAATAAGGTCAGGTCTAATATGATCAGTGCTGACATTACTTTCATTGCTGCTAGTTTACAAAAGAGTTTAGTTGGATGTTTCGTCTTTGATTTCAACAGAATTGGGCAAAAGACCTTTGTTACCTAGCTCTCTAGAAAAAGGTTCACCTAGTGCGCGAGTCCTTTGAGACCATGTTATGAGTGTCCACAAAGGGGGACAAGGAGACAATGTGCGATTCCTGTAAGATTGGGGCTACTTCTGTAGTTCTGCTGGTTGCAAAACCAGGAAGTCTGAGGAATGTTGAATATCCATTGTCTGAGGACTGTGGGGTAGTGTGGGAGGGGTGTATTGTTCTTCGGACTATGAGAATAGGAGGAGTATATTCCACAGTAGAAGCAAACCAACCAGAGGAAATCAGTGGTTCTTACCATGGACACACCCTGCTCATACTTGAAGGGTAGGTGCACTCTTATCTACTGAGTGGACCTCGGCTGCTGATGAGATACAAGGAGATGCTTGGCAGTGTCTGGGTTGGCCATAGGTGAGTTTGGAGTCTTGGAGAAAGAAAAGTTTGGATGCGTGTAACATTTTGGGAAAGTGCACGGACAGAGTGGCAGGGTGTGCTCACACAATATGTGTCTATTAGATCTCCCACTGCACACTGTGTCATCCTGCCCTTTTGTTACAAGTGCCAAGCTCAGTAACTCCATCACTTTGCTGCCCTTACCTTGCAAGCCTAATCCTAATGCAAAACAAGCAGAGTCTTGTGAGCTAGGTCAGACCTCAACGATTCCCTTAAATTCCGTAAACAAGACCATAGTCATAGTGGGGCATAGCCCCCAGTTCATTGGGGCCATTATGTGGCATCCATTCATGCATCGTGGTTATGCCTTGAGCGCTGGAGATTAGGCCTACTCATCCTGGTCTAGTCCAGGCCTTACTGTCCCAGTCTGTCACTTATCACCCCCGCGATGGAGACCTCCCTTAACGTCCTCGTCTGTGTGCTCCTAGAGGCCCCATCTACCTAGGTTTGATGAAATGACTACTGCTTTGCAGGAGTACAGGATTAGGTAGTGGATAAAGCACCTACTTCGCCCCACACTACTGCTAAACCAGCAGTAATCATAAGTGTAAAGGTGCAACAGGCACAGACCGGCAGTTATAACTCCTTTGCCACTTTGGGCAACGTGTGCCAAGGGCAGCTATGCTCCTCAGGAGGGGTATGTGCTAGTACAAAAGCAATACAAACAACAAAGGTATTGTGGTACCTATATAAAACAATGCCAAACAAGGTTTTTATAAAAATAGGATCTTAAACAAAAAAAATAGGTTCTATGATGTTTGCTCAAATTATTTACTGCAAATAATTTGACCGCCGCAACCTACCCACGTGCCTCCCACCTTGCTATATACCTAAACCTAACCCCCGTCTACTTTTGCGGCGAAATGCATCAAAAAAACATGAGCAAATGGCCTTGGACAAATGAGCCTGCAAGCAAATGGGCTAGTACCACAGAAATGCACACAACTGGGTTGGTAGACAGGAGCGTTCAGGCAAACTGTCAGCAACAAATTGTCCAAGTCAATAATATGTCTTTCAAAGGGTATAAAACGGGGGATTAAGAGTCACTAGGACCTTTTAAGGCTTCCCAGGAGGCCACTTCAAATACCTTTAGATCTTGGTCTTTGGGCCCAACCGTGTTTAACCAGATTTTTCAGCATCAAAACGTGGATCTGGACGCTTTTGACGCCGAGCTGAGGTCAAGTTGGGGAGCAGCAGGATTGGACTCCAGTGATGCAGTGCTGTTCAGCCATGTTGACAGATTGTGGGTGAAGATGCTGGGAATAGTAGGTGATGCTGGTTCAGCAGCCCTGGAAGACTCAGTGATCTCGGGTGCAGAGAAGCAGAGACTTACATTCTGTGGTGAGCAGGTCCTACTGGCTCAATATGGCGCAGCGGTACTGCAGCGGCGACGGCTTGGAGCTCGAAGAAGCTGGTAACCAGGCATGTGTTGTTGAGGTGGGAATTTGTGGAACTCAGATGCGCCAACTCCGGAGCTTTGACATCGAGAGAAACTCAGTGATGCAGAGGCGGTCAAGCGTTGAGATCGAAGATGACTCCGGCACTTCCATTGCAGCAGCTTGGATGACATCAAAAGTGCCCAAACTGGCATCAGAGTGATTCAGAGATGAAGGGAGAGCCATGGGTCACTTCCTTGGTTCTGTGGTGGCTGGGAGAGCCCGCCTAGCGGCAAGGTGCACGGTGAGTCCTTTTTTTTGCCCTTCCCAACCAGGATATTTTGTAGAGAGAACTTGCAGGTTTCTGTCACTTCCAGTGAGCAGGATCCAGGGTACCAGTGTCTCAGTACCAGTAGGCCTTGTCAAGCCAGCTGGGCATCCCAAATAGGCCCTTGTGATGATTAGGAACTATACCTTCCTTCTTCCTTGGAGTTCCCATCTTCACCTCTCTGGAAGAGGACTTTAGAGTAGACTGTATTCCCAATCACGTTCCAGTGAATCCTTCTTCAATAGTGTTCCAAAGATTAATCAACTAAGGGCAATGTTAGCCCCCTTACATAGGGAACATGCTACAGTGGATTGATCCACAGAAAGACTGTTACTAAGGTTCCAATCTGGACTGCTGTAGCAAGTGTCCTTTGCCTGCTGTAGTGGGAGGGGGACAGAAAGTTTGGGAGTCATAGCAAAACATCAAAATGGTGAAACCTCTCTGTGGGCTGAGCCTCTGTGGATTACTCTAACTCCCCTCTTCCTCTGTCTGTCTACATCAACAGGTCTCCAGTAATCAGCATCCTGGTGTGAGGTGGCCATTGTGATGACAGGTTATCTTTGAAGTATTGCTTCCCAGGGAACCTCCAATGGAGGGTTTCTGTGCCCTGGAGGAAGCTGTCAAGTGGGATCAAAAAGGCTTTGAGGACTGGACCCAACGTTTGTTGTGGGTGCACCCAGGTCAGATGACTAATACACACCATGCCCTGTCATGAATGAACCATTGATCACCAAGCTAACAATTATATGATATCTAATGCCTGTGGCTATACAATTGTGTAATCTCAGTAGCCACTATGCCCTAACTAGACATGGCTTATATTTAGATATTAATAACTGCCACCAGGCTAGTGGGGTATCCAATTATAATATTTTGAACAAGAGGTGCAGACGGTTAAAAAGCCACTGCTGCCTGTTGTAACTTTGAGCACATGTGTTCAGCAATGCACACTTGACCCTTAAACCTGCCCTGCTGCAACTGCAGTGTAGCGGTTGGGGAAGTCAGGAGAAAGTTGTCCGTAGGTGCATTATGTTTCTTGTCATGGAGCATTATGAAAGTGAGGTCTGATCAGCATAACTCACTTTCAGAAACAAAATTACCTGCATCATTTTATTATTACAAATCAAAAACTGCTTAGTCTATCCCACCCTCACTTGATGGCACTCTGGGAAATTAAGGTCTGTGCTCCTGGCAGTGCTTGCAGCTCCCTCCGTCTCAATGACTTTATCTTTAGACGTCCTGGGCAAATATAGCTATGAAAGAAACAGGGAATGGGTAAGACTGTCTGCATAGGATGCACTAGTGTAACGGGGGGCTCTGCCACCACATGTCCAGGCAGGGGGGCCCCCTTGCACTACAAAAATATATATTTATAAATATTTTTTAGTCTCTCTGCCTTCATAAATAAATTATTTCTGTTACAGCATAACCAAAATAATTTCTTTATGAAGGCAGAATGACTACACAAAGAAACTATTTCTTTTTGAAGTCCGAGGGCTCCCCCACCCCATGACATGGAAGCCTCTAGGCTGGAGGCCTCCATGTCATGGGGTGAGGGAGCTCTAAGATTTCAAAAATAAATAGTTTCTTTTAAAAGTCACTCTGCCTTCATAAAGAAATTATTTCCATTATGGTTCGGTCCTTAATGGAAATCATTTCTTTATGAAGTCTGAGTGACTTCAAAAAGAAACCATTTCTTTTTGAAGTAATAGGGCTACTCTCAACCCCATGATGTGTGCGTGTGAGTGTATATTATGTTATGTTATTTTGCATTTGTATAGCGCCGTATGTACCATTGGTATGATCTCAAGGCGCTGGTAGGTTGAACGCCCTCGGGAACCTGAGTTCAAGTCAGTTGAGAGAGAGAGAGAGTCGTAAGGTGCGTGGCCGCACCAGGTATGTATGCAGCTGGTGTGGTTGTTGCATGATAGCTGCTTCTTAGCAGTAAGTGTGGTGCTGAGGAGATCAGTTGAATGTGTTCAGTCTGGGGGTTGGACATCCAGACTGAATTCTGGCTGCGTTAGGCCTGAGGAGATGCCTAAACTAGCCGGTATGTGCTAGCTATCAGTGTTTTATTAGGATAATGGGTAGTTTGATGAGTCATGTTAGTATGAGAACAGCTTTACCGAATGTGTCATAGTACTGCTGTGTTCTAGTTGAATGGTGGTGTATAGAGTAAGCATACTAGTGTGATATTGTGGTAATCAGTAAAGTGTATGCGACCAGGCACACTCAATGATGCTGGGAATACCTTTGAAATTCAACTTTTAACACAGTGACGCTATTGGGCACATTTTCTAAGTTCAACTTTAACACAGTGATGCTATTAGGGCACACTCAATGATGTTGGAATACCTTCTACATTTACGCTATTAGTGCACACTTTCTAAGTTCAACTTTAACACAGTGATGCTATTAGGGCACACTTTCTAAGTTCAACTCTAACACAGTGACGCTATTAGGGCACACTCAATTATGTTGGAATACCAAATCCGAGTGATTTGCCCGCGGCTGAAATTACCGCAGGCAAATCGTTCACATGAGAAAGGTGCGAACTACCAAAAGTTTGCACCTTTCTCATGCGAACACACATACAAACTCACACCCACACACACAATAGGGGTGTCACGGTATTAGTTTTATGACGGTACAATAACCTTCTTGCCAAATGACGGTATATCATGGTTATCGCGGTATAGCAGGTGGAGTTAACTAATCTTAACAAATATTTTCTAAAAGGTCATAAATTGTCAGATTTATCATCATAAACAAAACCAGGCACCCAGGGCCAGAATTGGGCTTTTCAACATACTTTCCACTGAAATGCCACCCCTTGCTTCCACCAAACACAAACACACGTGTGGAGAGGAGACAAACACACGTGTGGAGAGGAGAGGCGGAGGGGAGCCCTGCTGCGACTGGCAAAGCAAACTGAATAGCTTTTCTTAAGTGGTCATTTTGGCTTTTAGCCCCCCCCACTGGCTACTGGTGAAGATGAACATGTTGCTATCTTGATAACCTGCATGCCACAGATCAATGGAGTCTGATGGTAGTATACGCTTGTGCGCATACACACACACGCACACACGCACTCTCTCTTTACATTACAGCCTTCAGTTTACTTGCGGGCCAAAAGGTGTTCAGTAATCACGGACATGTTACACTTTGGCATGGCAGCAGAGAATACCCACAGAGATGAGTACATTTCGCACTGTGACTTATTATATGTAAATTCAATGATGGAACCAGGGAAATCCCCCATTGTCATATGTTTAGAAAACATTATCCATTATAAATATATAAACCCCAAACCGCCAACCCAAAGTAAACACTTTTCCTTCTTGGCACTGTATTTATTCTTCCTATTGCTAACATATTGATTTTGTGTCAGGCACGTGTGGTTTATGGAATGGCATTAAAAACTGCTCCAACTGAAACTACTTGGCAGACGGCACATCCAACAGTGCAAGACCAAGACTGCGCAGCACTTGCTTACTGCAGCCTTTGCAAATCAGATTGAAAAGCACACTTAACGGTATGAACGGTATACCGGTATAAACAATGTGACGGTTATTATTGTTCAATTAAGTGGTTCACTGTATCTTTAACGGTATACCGTAATACCGTTACATCCCTAACACACAATACACCCATAACACTCCCCCACCCACACCCTCAGCACACCCCCACCCACACCCCCAACATAAACAAACCCCACTTACCTTCATCTTCACGCTGGGTTCCCTGCAGCGCCAGTTCCCTTTCACTTCCGTGATCGGGAACCGGCGCTGCAGGGTCCTTTTCTTTTCTTTTTTTTTTTTTAAACGGAAGGCTGCAGGGGTGTCCTCCGCAGCCCCCGCTCACTATACCATGAAGTATAGTGAGCGGGGTGATGCAGGGGACACCCCCGCAGACCCTGTTTTTTTTTATAATGCTACCACCAAAGGTTCGAACTTTTAGTGTTCGAACCTTTGATGGTAGCATTTTTAGAACAAAAGGTTCATGCGAACCTTTTGATTCGGGAAAATCGTCCTAAACCTGGAATACCTTCTATAGTTACGGTATTAGGGCACACTTTCTATGTTCAACTTTAACACAGTGACGCTATTAGGGCACACTTTCTAAGTTCAACTTTAACACAGTGACGTTATTAGGGCACACTTTCTAAGTTCAACTTTAACACAGTGATGCTATTAGGGCACACTTCTAAGTTCAACTCTAACACAGTGACACTATGAGGGCACACTCAATTATGTTGGAATACCTTCTACAGTTAAGCTATTAGGGCACACTTTCTAAGTTCAACTTTAACACAGTGACGCTATTAGGGCACAGTCAATTATGTTGGAATACCTTCTACAGTTACGCTATTAGGCACACTTTCTAAGTTCAACTTTAACACAGTGACGCTATTAGGGCACAGTCAGAGATGTTGGGAATACCTTCTAGATTCAACTCTAACACAGTGACGCTATTAGGGCACACTCAATGTCAATGTTAAAGGATATTTGTACCGCGCACTATCACCACCGGAGTGGTCCCCTGGCGCTCTTGCGGCTCTGAAAGAGGGAGGGGGGGTGAGTTAGTGGGAATGAGCTGTAAAAGTGCAAGATAGCAGTGATGTGCTGTTGGCAGCCTCAGCCCGGTGGGTCCATTGGCTGGGCTTGGAGTGTTACCCGGTCGATAGTCGTCATGTGCTGTTGTGCAAGTCTATGTGCGTTTTTTTGTTTGTTGCAGTGTAGTGAAGTTTGTGCGGTTTGTTGCGTTGTAAGCTTGTGGTTGTGTTTGGTTAGAGTTTGAGAGGTGTATGCAGAGGGATGAAATTGTTAGTGGATTGGTTGCTTGGCATTGCTGTCCTTGCAATTATGTCTAGGTGTGATGCCTGCTGTCATTCATTATTACATCGGAGTGTGGCGCTTGCTAATTTTCAATATTCTGTCTAGATGTGAGGCAGGCTAGTGATCACGTTTCAATTCTAGTGTTGCACTTGTCATCATTCACAGGTTCATTTAAGTGTTCTAACATTCACTTTTTTGTCTAGATGCGACGCAGGCTAAGGTTAAGAATTCAATCTAAGTGTGGCACATGCTAACATTCACATCTCTATCTAGATGTGATGCAAGCTAAGACTAAGAATTCAATTGAAGTGTGGCACATGCTAACATTCACATCTCTATCTAGATTTGACGCAAGCTAAGGTTTGGAATTCAATCTAAGGGTGGCACATGCTAACATTATTACACCTGTCTAAAAGGTGATGCAGGCTGATCTTGACCGTTCTGTATAGGTGTAGCACAAGTTACCATTGGCTAGTATGTTAGTGATTGATGCATTGCAACATTTACAGTCCAGCCACGATTGGATTTGGACTGGTGGCCACTAATCACTCTAAGTGTGCATGTTGTAAGACTGTGGCAGTATACATTATGGAGAGGTAAGGTAGAGTGGTGAGGGCTTTCTGGAGTAGAGTAATTGCTCTACACCCCACCCATGCCACACTTACAGTTTTGTTGGTGTCTGTTCACTGCTGGCTTCCTTTGCTTCCCCTGCAGACACCTGCTGACACTTCTTGGAGCCACCTCTGTTGGAGCCGCCCTTTGCCTAGGGGCCCTTAGCCCTGGGGCTGCCCTGAGAGGACCGGTGATGAAGGCTGAGAGGACCAATGGGAGCAGGGGGGGCGGTTTGGGAGGCGGGAGGGGACAGGAAGTAGGAAGAGGGCGCGGGCTGGAGTGGGGCTTGGAAAGGGCCTAGGGGCCTGCAAATTATATTCAAGAGGGCATCAGACAAGGGGCAACACTCACCGTGCTCCGATGGAATTGCCAAGCCCGAAAATTGGAGGCCCAGAGGGTCCCACGAGATTACAAACACTCACTTGCTACAGAAGGGTCTGTAATGTCCTGGTAACATGAGTGGTGGGCCAATCACGGAGGGGAAGGGCGGGACTAGCACAACCAGGAAGCGGGGAGGGAAGCGGGCCTGCGCGAGGGGAGATTGGGGCCAGAAACCACAAAACATGCTCAAAAAGGGCATCGGATAGACACCAGGAGGGGTGGGTTACTCACCAGTAGCATCTGCAGGGCAAATGGGGCACTGGGCGCGGAGCCGGACACCTAGGCAGGGGAAACACAGTAATGGGCAAATTGCGGAGGGGGGGCGGGACTAGCACAACCAGGAAGCAGGGAGGGAAGCTGGCCGACGCGAGGGGAGATCGGGACCAGAAACCACAAATTATGCACAAAAAAAGATGTCGGATAGACACCAGGATGGGGGGTACTCACCAGTAGCATCTGCAGGGCAAATGGGGCAATGGGCGCGGAGTGGGACACCAAGGCAGGGGAAACACAGTAATGGGCCAGTCGCAGATGGGGAGGGCGGGACTAGCACAACCAGGAAGCGGGGAGGGAAGCGGGCCTGCGCGAGGGGAGATCGGGCCCAGAAACCACAAAACATGCACAAAAAGGACGTCAGATAGACACCAGCAGGGGGGTTACTCACCAGTAGCATTTGCAGGGCAAATGTATGGTGAAAGGGTGCACACTTAAATGTATATGGGGCTGCCTGTGCGAGTGTATGGTGAAAGGGTGTACACTTAAATGTATGGGTGACTGCCTGGGTGTGCCTGAATAATGAAAGGGTGCACACTTAAATGTATAGGTGACTGCCTGTGTGAGTGTATGGTGAAAGGTTGCACACTTAAATTTATGGGTGGCTGCCTGGGTGTGTATGCCTGTATGGTGAAAGGGTGCACACTTAAATGTATGTTTGGCTGCCTGGGTGTACCTGTATGGTGAAAGGGTACACACTTAAATGTATGGGTGGCTGGGTGTGCGTGTGTTTGTATGTTGAATGGTGTGTCCATTGTGTTCAGGGGCACAACAAAACCTACATTTCAGGGGGTGGGGGTGCTAGTCCTTCAAATGTTGGGAGAGGTGCTAACTTCACGGGTGGTGGGGGAGGGGCAAACTTATTTGTGTGGGGCATCTAACTTCTTTATTCATTGTTATGAGACTATTCTAGTGCAGTTTCAATGTTACAAGCAGTTAACTCTATCCTTTAAGTCTGAAAGCACCCACGTATGGACTGCTGTGAAAATAAGCGGTCTCCTGCCCCCTCTCTATCCTTCCAATCACTTCCCTGGCATGCAAGCACTAAACCCATCAAAAATTCAATTGCCTAAAGAATTATGCATTTGAATGCAGGTACTAAAAGTGAAATGCTTTCCATTAGTTGTTGGGCCTGTGTTAACAGCGAAACCCAGGTATCGTTTAACATATGTGTCCTGTTCTGTCCGCAACGGCTCTGTAGGTCAGCCAGGATGAGGCAAAATAGCCCAAAATGTCAAGGAGGGATGTGAGGGGGAGGGCTGAAGCCCAGCCAGCTCAATGGCGTTGCACTACTACTTGTGTTTCATTCCTTAGTTACTTATTGGTAATCTCAATTACTCATAGCCCTATTCTTCCTCGTCCCAGTACTTGTGTGTGAGGCACTTTTACTCATACACAAGTACTGGAATGAGGTAGCGGGACATCGAGGTAATGCCTGGCTTAGTTACCTATAATTTTCATTACTCCTAGACCCACTCTTCCTCATCCCAGTACTTACCTATGAGGCAAGGAGCCTCATACGTAAGCACTACGACAAGAAAAAAGGATGTGGAGGTAGTTCTGGGCCGAGACATTGATTTTGGGGGTTGGGGCAGGAGGTGGGAGGGACAGGAGATGTGTGGGAGGGTCTGGGGGGATGGTGGGATGGGAATTGTGCGATAAATCTTAATGATCATCCATGCCCAGGCTAAGAAGGCTTGTTATCTGGCATTAGTGGCTAGAAAGGCATTTGGGTGCAGCCACTATAGTAATTTCTTCGTTTGGCTTCACTTTTTCTTAACTGGGCATCTCTGATAAAGCAGTCCTGCTAAGTGTAATTACCTGGCTAGACTGGCATTGGGTGCTCTCAGTCTAGCCATTTCTTACTGCAGCACTGTATATTTTTCTGGGCATCTGTGATAAAATAACCATGATAAGTGTTATTGCTTCGACTGCCATTTTGGTGCAACCAGTCTAGGTATGTCTAAATGTGGCCTGGCATGCTTTACTATTATATGTTATTACGTGTCTAGACTGATCTACATTGTGCAGACAGTTGGACATGTTTTCATTGTGGCATGGCGTTTCTAACAGCAAAGCATTATATTAAATAAAGCATAATGTTCTTGTGCACTGTTAGTGACTTGCATGTATTCAATTTTTCTCAGAAAGTGTGCTGTATTATGCATTAAAACACATATTTATATCTTTCTCGTAGTGCAGTGTTCAGCGTACCCCTGCAGCAGCACGTTCATGTGTATTGCGCAAGTGTGGTTATCTATGCCGGCCCAGAGTGTGACGCAACCCGTGATTTGTTGCTGAGTTGGGGAGGGCCCTCAGCATGACTCGCAGGGGGCCCCCAAATGTTGTGTTCCGCCACTGATAGGATGTTGGTGAACCCCCCTGTAATTTTGGGCTATGTTGACTCGACCTGGTTGACCTACAGAGCCGTGGCCGCACAGATCAGGATTCAGACTTTAAACGTAGGGTGACCATACGTCCCGGTTTTGCCAGTACTGTGCCAGTATTTTGTGCTCTGTCCCCCTTTCTCAAGATTATGTTCCCATTGGAAACTGCAATGGTCCTGATTTTTTGTAGCTGGTCTTCATAGCTGGCAGGCAGGAATACATAATCTTGCACAGAGAAAATGCTGCATTTTACAATTTAAGTTAGTGTTAGTTTGTGATAAATTAATTATAAAATGTGTTTATTTGAACAGTAACATAGCCACTTTCAAGAGTTAGTCCTACTTTCTTTGTTAATTGCCCTGTCCCGGTGTTTTACTTTTTAAATCTGGTCACCCTAATTAAAGGCACCTGTAGCTTCCCTGTTAACAAAGTCCCTGCAATTGCTAACATAACGCATTCCATTGTTGATACCTGCATACCTTTTTAGGCAATTGAAATTGTGATGGGGGTTAGTACTTGCATGTCAGGGGAGTGATTGGAAGGGTAGGGGGCAGGAGGTTCAGACGTGAAGGAGAGAGGCAACTGCTTGTAACATTGAAGCTGCACCAGAATAGTCTCATTAGAATGCGTAAAGACGTTAGATGACCCCATACGAGTAGGTTTGTCTCTCCACATGGCCAGGCTAATCCCTGTGACCGCGCTCTTGACTCTGCCGTGGTGGGCTCCTAGAGCCATGCGCGATCCCCAGGCTTGGCCCTGCCTCTCCCAGCTCTACGTCTATGTGAACGTGTACAGGATATATATATATTAGTCTTAGGCCCTCATTACGACCCTGGCGGAGGACCATGGTGCAATTTGCACCATGGTCCATGGCGCAAAGCTGCCAACTCCGCCATGGGGGTTGGCGGACTTACCGCCCCATTCCGACCTTGGCGGGGCGGTAAGTCCCCAATCCCCATTTACCCTTCCCCATTCCCATTTTTGCCCCATAGGGTATAATGGGAGTGGGGAAGGTGTTAATTACGCCACCGTAAATTACGGTGGCGTAATTAACAACAAGTCCCGTAGCGCCATGGATTTTTCCGCCTGCAAAAAGCAGGCGAAAAAATCACCATGGCGCTACGGGAACTCGTAGTCTGGCGGAAAGGTACGCCATGCTTTACGCCGGCGTAAACCCCTTTCCGCCAGGGTCCTAATGAGGGCCTTAGTGTTTTTGTACTTGAGTCTTGGCCGAGGTGGATGTGTGGGCAAATCAACATATGTTACAAACAGGCCGAAAAGAAGTGCCGCCCCACCCCCTTCCCAGAATGCGCTTTGCTTGGCCTGGCCTTTCCAGACCCTAAAGGTTCCATGCTGGTTCCCCGCCCGTGCTGTGGGATGTTATTCCAGCCCTTCCCAGGAAACACCCTGCGGTGTGTGGCGAAGAAAGGAGGAAACGCTTTGCTTGTATTCGCTGATAGAGCCAAAGGGAACACATGTTGCGCCCTCTAATCGCCACTGATGAGATGTTGACATGTCCTGTACCTTGCAGCCTATGAATAGGGTGCCCGAGGACGTCTCAGGAGGGCGTCTCTGGCAGGCGAGGACACCCATCACGGGTAATGCACGATGTGTGTGTGACACCCTGACAAGCAGGAACACGCTAACCATCGAAATGCAGTCTATGGATCATGTAGTAAACACCATTGCATCGTGGTGCTCATCCACTCTAGATCTCATGTAATAAACACTGTGCAAACAGCACTCGTGTAATGTGGTGTATGACTCACTAAGGCGTCACATATAACAGACACCCGCACCTGCAAACATGCAGTCTACGACTCATCATGTTATAGCGATCATGGCACATGTGTTCATCCAGTCTAAACCTCATGTAATAAACACGGTTTACATGGCACCTTAATAATGGCATCTACCTCTCATGTGGCATATGTGAGCATAAAACATGAGTCCTATACCACATCCCATACAGTTGCAGGTGTTTATCACATATAATAAATACCTGCACCTGCACACATGCCATGTACAACACATGTAATAAACATGACGTCGCCTGTGCTCACGCATTGTACACCTCATATAATAAATATGGTGCTGTCTGTCTTATGCAGTCTATATGTTTTGTAATAAACATCATGCCATCTCTGAATATGCTGAGACCTATTAAAATGCACATGGCTTTCTGTGTGCACGCACTCAACCACCCATGTAATGCACTTCATGCCACCTTTGTTCGTGCGTCCTTCATCTCATGCAACAAACAAGGTGCACATTCCATATGTGCAATGTAGTCTACGACTCAGTTAATAAGCATGACAGCATCTATGAATGGTGCTGTATGCCACCAATTCATAAGCATCCTGCACCTGCATAATGCAGAGGCAAATGTAATTAAATTAAAACCCATGTAATAAACACCATGCCTATGGTGTGTATGTACATTCCGTTTATATCCCATGTGCTAAGCAACAAACACACATGATATGTACATGGCACCTATATATATACTCAGGCCATGCACCCAAGAGTCTAGTGGCTGGCCACAACCACCACAGCATTGAAAAAGCCATGCACCCAAGAATCTGGCCAGTGGCCACAACTCACACACATAAGCCAGCCGCACGAGGACCTGTCCACTTCTGTACACATATTATTACAGTACTTGCAACCAGAGGCCAGACTCTTGGTACACCCAAGAGTCTAGAGGCTGGCCACAACCACCACAACATAATACAGCCATGCAACCAAGAATCTGGCCCGTGCCCACAACCCACACACATAAACCAGCGCACGAGGCCCTGTCCACTTCTGTACACATACTATTACTGTACTTGCAGCCAGTGGCCAGACTCTTGGGTGAATGGCCTCTATTCTAGGGGCTGGCCACAACCACCACAGCATATACAGCCATGCACCCAAGAATCTGGCCAGTGGCCACAACCCACACACATAAGCCAACCACCTGAAGCCCTGTCCACTTCTGTACACATACCATTACAGTACTTGCAACCAGTGGCCAGACTCTTGTGTGCCTGGCCTCTATTCTAGGGGCTGTCTACAACCACCACAGCATAATACAACCATGCACCCAGGAATCTGGCCAGTGACCACAACCCACACACATAAGCCAGCTGCCTGAGGCCCTGTCCATTTTTGTACACATACTATTACAGTACTTGCAGCCAGTGGCCAGACTCTTGGGTGCATGCACCCAAGAGTCTAGTGGCTGGCCACAACCACCACAGCATAATACAACCATGCACCCAAGAATCTGGCCAGTGGCCACAGCCCACACACATAAGCCAGGCACCCGAGGCCCAGTCCACTTCTCTACACATACTATTACAGTACTTGCAGCCAGTGCCCAGACTCTTGGGTGCATGGCCTAGAGTCTAGGGCCTGGCCACAACCACCACAGCATAATACAGCCTCCATAAACATCCAATGAAGCCTTCCTGCCGTCACCAGATAAGACGCCCGTCCAAGGCCCCGTCCGCGGACTGCTGTGGTATCCGTGGACTGTCGCGCTCCGCACAATCTTCTTCCACCTAAACAAATGCATGCTATCAACCATCTTTCACGTCCCCAGCCTTCCCAGCCCCTGTTCCCAACACCAAATGCCCCAAAACATGTTTCCCAGCCCTGTCCCCCACTGCGCTATCCTCGAAATGCCACGGCTATCCATGGATAGAACATGGCGGACGTTTCGGAAAAATATGACGCACATCACACTTTCCACCAGCCAATCAACAGGCACGTTGGGTGCCCACGGACATCACGCAGCCCTCCGGACCAATCAGAGTCCTATCCATGGAGCGAACAGGGAAATGGGTCCATGGAGCGAACCCAGATATCACAACATTTTTGGGACCTACATTTTGCCTGTTGTAAAGAAAACTACTGGACAGATTTACACCAAATTCACAAAAGCACGCTTTCAGGACCAATTTTCTGCTCCTGTCGCAAATTTGGTGATAATCCCTCCAGCGTTATGGGCTGTAGGCGTGAGAAAAATGTATTTTCCATTGCGTCTATGGGAAAGAAAAATATGGGACCCTCCTATAACTTTGACCCCCCTTTGCAAAACCTCACCAAATTGACAGACAAAATTCAGAGCAGCCCATATACTTTTTTTTGCAAAGTTTGATAAGGATTCGTCCAGGGGGAGCGAAGTTATAAGCCATCCAAAAAGTGTTCTTCCTATGAGTTGAGCAACTTAACCATAACTACATAGCCGCTACCGCAAGGGTAACGTTTCTGTTTGAAACACCCTGGATTGTTACAAGGGGGACAGGTGCAAGACATAAGTTTGCTTCAGCGTATCATCTGCAAGCAAATGGAATTTGTGAAAAATTCAATGGCCTTTTGAAGGAAAGGATAGCAAAATTAAAAGTAACTTTGAAGAAGGGATGGCTTCATTGCTTACTCCCTGCACTATTTGATTTGGTGACTGGATGTCGTATGAGAACTCTCACTCCCCCAACCAGGGCAAAAACAGACAGCCATAGTGTAGTGAGCGCTTTAGGCAATTAAATGCATGATTATTAGAAAATAATGGCAGAATGTTTTTCTTTTATGTCTCAACAGCTCCAGAGTCGATGGGAGGGGACAAAGGGAAGCAAGAAGGACAATCAGCCCATTGATTTGGAAGGGACACTCAAGCCACTCAGCCTCTATCCATGGGACCAGGTGCTGGTGCACATGTTTGTACGCACCTGGAGTACCTCCCACTCAGAGGGCTCCGATGAAGTGGAGGAAGTAAGCCCTACTGCTGCAAAACTACAAGGAAGGCGAGCGTGGATACACGTACTTGCTGTCAAACACTATAAAGGAGAAACCCTGACCTCTCCCGCACCTGCCCCTACTGAAGCTAGTGAAGAATGTCAGCGTGTGCAAACAAGATATTTAACCAACAGTCAAGACAAGGCAAGGGAAGAAGAAGCAAAACCTTTAGATTAGCGTTTCTTAAGGACTGATGGACTTGCAGTGATCCTGGAACACCTTCCCTAGACTAGGACAAAAGAGACAATCGGACAGAAGCATTAAAAGCCAGAAGAAAAGAAGAATACTTTATTTCTTATGTTACCTATTGTACACACATTCTTGCTTGCAGTTTTTTCTTATATCCTACAGTCTTATCCAGCTCTGATCAGAAGACATATAGACATTTCTCAGAAATCCAAAAACTAACCCTACTGTTTTAAGAATGATATTGGTGATTATTTTGCAGTTTTTGTTACGACTTCAAGATGCAGCAAAAATCGATAATACTTGATACATTAAAAATAGTTGGAGGAATAGAAATGTTTCAAGAAGTAAGAAATGCACCGCCACGAAACAAATGTACTCTACGTAGGATAATTATCAGAGCTTTTTTGTGGTATTTTGATTTTAACTGCTATCCCTATTACTTTGGCATTCACACATATTATTATAGGCAGTGATGAACAAGAAAGAAAGACATCTACCATTGTCCCCATTATCCCTATTAAGCGTCCCAAAACCCTGCTGATTTCTGATATTAAAATATTTTTTCCCGTATAAAAAGAGATGCTGAAGAAGACAATGAAAGTATAAATACATATTTAGACAAATCAGCTCATCTAGCTAATAACTTACGGTCCAGTACATGAAAGAGGTGGGAGAGAGAACATCAGAAGAAAGTTGTTATGTCTGTTCCTTAATACCGTAGGCCATGAATGTGGCAAGAATATTTATTGCAAGGGAAATGCCTTAACATGATGCAAAATGTCTCAGTCACTCGGCAGCATGGACCACCAGAGGACAATTCGAAGGAAGATGGGTGACTCAAAGATGGACGAAGACACATATGTTAAAACAAAGAGAATGGAGACTGGAATGTGGTGGACAAATACAAAACGTGTGTATCCATCCCAGCATGGAGAACAAATAAAAACTGTTGACATGAAAAGAATGGATTGTTCAGACATGACTGAAAAATCAGGAGAGCCAGGATGCTGGGAAAGAAAACAACTGTTGGTGTATGGGCGTGTAGCAACCAGTTTTGGATGGGAAGATGGATTAATATCATGCCATGCACACTAACTGAAGGAAGAAGCAGTTCACAAGGTGCAAAAGGTGAATGATGAATGCTTGGCACCATGGGCCAAGCATGCAAAACCACTAATTTGGGTTGACAACGAAGCAGTGCATATATTACAATTGAGGATCGCAACAACCTGCTTCAAGAATTAGGGCAAGGTCTGTGTTGGCAGGAATAAAGGACGTGGAGAAATAATTGAACTGCCAGGAATTAATGGAAGAACTGCAGTATAGATGGTACGATATTAGGCCTGCGGATCCAGTGCCTACATGCAGTTGCCTAACAACTGGAGAGGAGTGTGCTCCATTGTAATGGTACACGTCCCAGCATTAGTGATCCCCCAAAGTGACCTTCATATTGAGGAGTTTCCAAAAATGAGTAAATACCAAAGAAGGAAGGGATCATTGCATTTTCATCGACACAAAAGAGAGAACTATTTCTCATCAAAATCAATAATGGCTTATGAAGATATTCCTGATGAATACAAATTATTCAGCAAGACCGCCATAATAATGATATCTATATTGATGACAGGACTCCAAGCTGCAGTAAATGCCAAGTGGTTGCATATCACTAGGTGGGATTGCTGCAGGTGATCAATGCAACAATAAAATGATTTAATGCAATCAAAGAAGTTTTTAGAGCCACATGACTGATGACCCTCCAAAACAGGTATGTTCTGGACCTGATAACAGCAATGGAAGAGTTGTTTGTGCCAAGGTCTGGCCATCTTGCTGTACATTTACACCATCTCATGATGGAGAAAATGGAACCCTAACTGAAGCAATAACGATGCTAACAACTCGCCACATAAAGATGGAAAAGCAAGCTGATGGGATGTGTGAGAAACCTAAGGGTATTCTCCCAAGCAGACCTCGGGAAGCTGTTAATCAGGTGGCCTGGGAAGTGCTGACATTCTCAAACCCCAACCCTAGGAGCGGACGAGCAAAAGAAGATCACCTGGATAGGGGAGCCCAGGGTCGTGCTCTGGGAAATACCCCAGGTGAGATGCGGTATTGTACCAGGGAAAAGGAGAGGAGAATGAGATACCTGAGGCCTTTTTTATGCTGTAATACATCTACCCCCTACCTCCCATTAAATCTCTCTTGCTGAAATATAGCAAATCCCATAGGATCCCAAACCCAATTACATCCAGAAACCACCTCTCTCAGAATTCCTGCTTTTCCACGTCCTACCCGAACACGCCCAGTTATTCTTTTTCCCATCCTTCTGATTATTATTTCCTGCACTCCCATTCTGTTCAGCCGAAACAATACCATTCCTTTCTGTCTCACTAACCCTATCAATCTCACCCCTCTGAGAGTATGAGGGTTTTCATTCCATATATCACCTTTTACCCAACAACCAGACACACTAACCCCTCCCCTTTCCAACCCGAACACAGTCTTTCCCCACGAAAGACAAGAGACTAGTAAAACTGTTTCCCTGACATGTCCCAACCCAACAGACAAAGATGGCCAAGTTGTTCATCACAGCCGGTGAGTTGAGGAGAGAGTTGATGGGAGGCCGAACTGGGTTGAACGAAAAGTAGCAAATGGCTCAATTGAACTATGAATGGCCGATAAAGCTATTGATCCAAGAAGGGGGAAAACCAGCAACAGCGGAGTCTGACACCACGTGGGTGATCACTCCGGGAACTCTGGGCGATTGTCGTGATCTCTGCTTCCAAAAGGTCAGGGTTTTCCCAACTCCCTTGGAAGCAGATCCATAACCCAGGTTCCGAGTGCCAACCAGTCCCAATTGGGACCTTTTGGACCCAGTCCTGGCGCCAGTGGCACCAGGCTCATAAATATTCCCAGTCCCAGCGCTGGAAGCGCCGGGCTCATAATGCTTGGGTGGACTTACCTTCAGCAGACCATGCTGCTTACTTGCTGCCAGTTGAGCCTCTGATCCTCTTCTGTTTGGAACTACTTTTCCTGTTGGGTGGGGCTGGAGCCACTCCCTAGATTCAGAACACTGGAACTCTTCTGGAAAGCAGGAACTCTTTTCTTACCAGGAACTCTTTTCTTACTTAGGCGTGGCTGTGGAAGGAGACACCTAAGCACTACAGGAGGCTATTTAAACCACACCCGGTGGATGAATCTTGCTTTGCGTTATTCTGCAACCTCTGCAGCAGAACGCTCATCGTGTCTTCTGCATCCGGTCCTGGGCCTAAGGAAAAAGGCTTACCTTTCCTGAATCCAGTCTTCAGCAACACCTATAAAGACAAGAAAGAACAGGTTAGCATTCCGGCATCTGAAAGGCAAAGGCTTACCATCCTGAATCCAGTCTTCAGCAACACCTATAAAGACAAGAAAGAACAGGTTAGCATTCCGGCATCTGAAAGGCAAAGGCTTACCTACTCTTCGTGCGCTCCGGAGGTCTTCACACTGCATTCCGGCATCTGAAAGACAAAAGTTTACCAACTCTTCGCACGCTCCGGAGGCCTTCGGCGCTGCATCCCGCATCTGAAAGACAAAACAAGGTGCGTTTAAAGACATTGGGGAACTTTAATACTCACGTGCCATTACTCCTTTCCACATCTAATCCAGTGGGTATTCCGGCACCCTGCAGCCGCTCCGAACTCGTACCTGCAAAATAAAAAGACAGTTAGAGCGCATAGTGAAGCAGGCAACAAGCGCTTACTTACGTGCTTCCAGGCGCTTCTATTCATCACACGGGCTCCATCTTCAACTCACTTCAGCCCGTCATCCGCCATCGCCGGAACCCTGCAAAACAAGAGACATCATTACTAAAGACTTTAAAGACATTTGAATGACTCGAAACTTACCGTTCGTGCAGTAAACGACGGACAGCAGTCCTCTGAAGTCAAGAGGCCTGCGCTACCTATCCAGTGAAGAAACTGGTTACAGCACCCTGCCCCGAGGCAGATGGAGAGCTCGGCATTCACTTACCTAAGGTGAGAGCGTTAACCTTTGGGGGTCTACAGGAGAGGAGAAGAGGAAAGAGATAGGGACACCCCAATAACCCCAGTTCATTAACCCCATATTTTCTATCTGCAGACATCTTACTCTACACGTCAGACATACAGTGCACAGAGGTCCAGCCCAAAGAGCCAACCGGGTGCTACACATCACCTTTGAAGATACGGTAGTCGCCCAGTCAAGACCGGCGCCTCTGCGAGAATCAGGTGAGCGTTACAGCGATTACCCGATTGTTGAAACTACCATAATCAGAAGGCCTTGGGAAAAGGCAAAAAAAGGTCAAAGTAGCAATACAGGGGTCTTGTAAAAGCCTCTTTACAGTCGAAAGTCTTTGACCGACAGATGTTTGGGAAGCTAAGGGAAATAAATCCCAGTTGATGAAATTAGCGCATGAACAGGGGATCGAAAAGATTGGCAAAAGTGAACCCGAAGGAGGGATGCCGATAAAAGAGAATGAGGTCTAAAGTCCCGAAAAACAGTGTTTTAACAGGAGGGATGTCCACAGTGAACTGTGTAGCAACATTTGGCAAGCGTGAACCCAGCAGAGGGATGCTGACAAGAGGGGGCGAAGCATGATGCCCTAAAGAGTATTCTAAGACCCGGGGGACTCGAATGTCGCCCTTGGCATTTGGATCCTAGTCCGGCAGAGGAAGATCACGAAAGTAGCGAATAAACAGTGTGTTGCAAAAGTTGGCAAGACTGAACCCGGCGGAGGGATTGCGACAAGAGGGGGCGAAGCATGATGCCCTAAATAGTATTCTAATACCAGGGGAAGTGGATTGTCCCCCTTGGCATTTGGAACCGTGGGAGATCCCGAAAAAAAGGCTTCACCGCGATTGAGGGAAGCCAAGGGGTCTGAGCGCGAAAGAGGGAGATCCAGGGGTAAAAAGTAATCACCCAAAGTCCATTTGGAAAGGAACTTTTTGTTTCTTTGTTTTGTTGAATACATCAGGGCCTCAAAGGCAAGAGTCTTTATTGAAAAGTGACTTAACCGTTGAAGAACCTGATAGCTGGTACGGAACTGTCGGCTGGTGCTGGGAAGGCTCCAGTGTGTGCAGTGCACAGGAGATCCACCTTGTCCTGTGCTCAAAACATGGGAAAGGGAGACCCCTGGCAATCACATCCTGACTTATTATTTGTGAACACTACTTTCTTTATTGAAACCTCTACCCCACACTCTTTCTGTAATTAGTTGTAAGGATTTGGCAATAGTTTTTTTAGTATAGGCCTTTTACTTTGACAAGATGCCACAAGGACTGCCTTATTTTTCATTTGATGGTCGAAGCTTACTCCCATCTTAGATTTAGGTTTAGGTTAGGCATTTTTCCACCCTGCATTTACAGTTTAATAAACTCTCTTGAACTGTGATCACTTGTGTCTGTCTTTACTGTTGCCACCATGTGTTTCTCACATATGGTGTCGACAGTGGGATGTGGCTCAATTGAAACTAATTGGGAACCCTAACAAAATGAAGAACAGAATCTTACGAAAACCAGCTCTAAGGCAATAGATCAATCTCATAGGAATTCCACCTTTAGAACGGGAGTCATCTTTCATCCCTTAAGCCCCATGCGATTCACCCTGAATGGACAGCAGTAGAGGGAAATAGTTATTTCCTCTGATGTCCCCATGACTATCTAAATCCAGGAAGAGATAAAATTGTGATCTCCTTGGACTTACAGATGAGGTATTCTACCACCTATGCCAAGCACCAGGGGACCACTCTGGTGGTGATAGTGCATGGTACACATGTCCTTTAACATTAACATTAACATTAAAATCTATGTGGTGCCCCACAAAAGGTCGAGTATAGAGATATTTCCCCTTATATCTTGTGGGGAGGAGCCACAATTTGCTTTAATCAACTTTTCCCCTATCCCGAAAGATAGTCATCTGGGTGAAATACTGGGGACCTTTATTTTTGAAAACCAGTGGACCTCCCCAACTAAGAAGACCACTAGAAACCCAGATGGGTTGGATGACCCTCAAATAAATCATCCCTTCCTCTCCCCAGAAGACCCAAATCCTGGACCGCAGGAGTTGAAAGCCCTAATAACTCACTGTCTCCCTGGGCATTTGGCATATAAAGTCCCATCGCTGGAGAAATGACTTGCAAACTCATTCACATGGAGAAGATAACCCAAATCCCAGCCTTTTAAGGGCAAAGGAAGGTGACAATTTGGGAAGGGTAAAGAACGAAACAGCTAGGGAACCCGAGCTGAAGAAAAGACCCAAAGAGAACCTGATATATGAGACCTTAGGGGAATTGTCACCTCATGAGACATCAGGAGGGGCTCTAGAAAGCTCTTCTACAGAAAAACAAATCCCATAACCCCATCCTTACTCTTAAGAGGGGATGAGGGACGAACAGATAAGGGAACGGATACAGGAAGGACCCTGTATTGACCGGGAGGAACAAGACCTAGAGAGAAGTCAGGTCAAATTTGTTAGCCCCTGAATAAAGTGAGGAGAAGGTCAACATCTAGTCTATCTTTAAATGACTCAGAAGCCTCTCAAATCGAACCATTCTTATTTTGCGGAGAGTGGGAACACAATATGGAGACCTGTCATGGAAATATGGTGTTGGCCGCTCAAGACAGGGAAAGAATTATGGAGAGAGAAAGAGCAGTAAGAGACCTCTTGAAAATATTTCCTCCAAAAGCCCTGATTTACCAAGAAAGGGTTGAGGGTTCCAACAGTGACGTCCCCTGGTATATGCTGGAAGGCTTGGACCAACCTTCTGGGTGTTCCATGGTGGAATTTCCACATGAAACCCCATCTTCCAATCAGCATAGGGGAAGGGTATGTGAGAAACCTGAGGGTATTCTCCCAAGCAGACCTCTAGTAGTATTCAGGTGGCCTGGGAAGGGCTGACATTCTCAAACCCCAACCCTAGGAGCAGACAAGCAAGAGAGGATCACCTGTATAGGGGAGCCCAGGGTTGTGCTCAGGGAAATACCCCAGGTGAGATGCAGTATGTTACCGGGGAAGAAGGAGAGGAGGACAAGAAACCTGATGCTTTTGTAGGCTACAATACATCCACCCACTTCCTCCCATTAAATCTCTCTTGCCTAAATATAACAAATCGCCTAGGATCCCAAACCCAGTTACATCCAGAAACCACCATTCTCAGAATTCCTGCTTTTCCACATCCTACCCGAATACTCCCAGTTATTCTTTTTCCCGTCCCTCTGATTATTATTTCCTGCACTCACCATCTGCTCAGACAAAACAATACCATTCCCGTCTGTCTCACAAACCCTATGAATCTCACCCCACCGAGAGTACGAGGGCTCTAATTCCATATAGCACCTTTCCCCATCTTACTACGTAGGACAACCAGACACACTAATCCCTCCCCTTTCCAACCCGAACAGACTAATAAAACTGTTTACCTGACATGTCTCAACCCAAGGGTTAGGCAAAGTCAGGCAATTGACCAGAACCTCATACACCTGACAGCCCTTTCCTTTCCCCACAGGGATAAAAGGTGGAAAACAAGAGCACAAGATGAGCAAGGCAGATTGCACGAAGTGAGAGCTAACTCAGCTTGGCAGTATAAGAGGAGGAGAAAGACGGCGCATACCGAGAGTGTGACAAGGAGAGAAGTGACCTTGCCCTTTTTGACCAAAGCCCGTAAATCCTCCGCAGAAGGAATCGTAAGACCGCAAACAATAGCCAGCATGTTTTGCAGCACATGTCAACAGTACACAAGACCCTCCTCTGCTGATAACCAAGCTGGGGAGAGATGCTTGTCTCTGTGGTATCACACTTGACTCCAAAGAGAAATAAGGCCAAGTGGTTCATCACAGCTGGTGAGTCGAGTGGAGATTCAATGGGAGGCCGAACTGTGTTGAATAAAAAGTAGCAAACGGCTAAATTGAACTGTGATTGGCCATTAGAGCTATTGCTGCAAGAAGGCGGAAAACCAGCAACAGAGGAGTACGACACCATGTGGGTGCTCACTCTGGGAACTCTGGGTGATTACCCGATTGTTGAAACTACCATAATCAGAAGGCCTTGGGAAAAGGCAAAAAGAGGTCAAAGTGGTCACACAGGGGTCTTGTAAAATCCTCTGTACAGTCGGAAGTCTTTGACCGACAGATAATTGTGAAGCTAAGGAAATAAATCCCGCTTGGTGAGATTAGCGCATGAACAGAGGATTGAAAGGATTGGCAAGTGGGAAACCGAAGGAGGGATGCCGATAAAAGAGGGCCAAGGTATAAATGCCCGAAAAACAGTGTGTTGACCGGAGTGAACCCGACCAAGGGATGTCCACAGTGAACTGTTTAGCAAAAGTTGGCAAGTGTGAACCCAGCAAACAGTAGGGGTGAAGCATGATGCCCTAAAGAGTATGTTAAGGATTTCAATCAGGCAATACACGCGGGTCTGCCCTAGCATGTAATGCACAGATGAAATACTTATTTATTGTGTCTATAGGTTCAATATTCTGAGTGATATACCACTCATATCACACCCTTCTCAAAATACCCCCCAGGTCAAACTGAACCAGGAATCAGGCTGGTCGGTAAAGGTATTATTTATTTATTTATGTATTTATTTAAAATGCAAATCAAAGATAATTTTTGATATATGGGGCAGCAATCACCAATGTGGTGACAATACAAATCAGAAACTAAGTAAGGCAATTGAATTCACTTTTGAGCAGCACAGAAGATAAAACACAGGGAAAAGAACAGTTTTGGTTTGTGGAAAAGATGGCGTTTAAGTTAAGTATCCCCCTGCAAAGTTCTCAATTCACAAATGTGCAATTCTACACAGATGTAAGTAAGCGGCAGGTATTCAGGAATAAAAAACAGTGGATATGGTTTGAATGCAATCTTCCCTCCCCAAACAAGAGAGAAAAGTGTTTTTGCAACTTTTACACTTTTAAATTGACAGTTGAAAATGGCATGGAAAAACAATGGAAAGTGTGCAAAAATACTTAAATTGATATAAACTCTTATGAGAGCAACACTCAACAGGTCCTAGCAAACATAAGCTACAATCTGAGCGACAGTACACACTTTAAATCAGAATGGGAGTTGGGAAATACTTTGAAGGGAAAAACACACGTGGAAAACATTTGCAAAATGTGAATTCGCCCCTAAATTTCACTATGCATTTTTTAATAAAAACTCAGAGATGAAATTAAGTCTCTAGCTATAAAATTGAGGCAGTTATGCAAGTTTGAATGAGAGGCGTTTTTGAGAAAATTAACAGATAAAGCAGAAAATCGGTTTTAAATATGACAGGTTGGTTTTCCTTAATCTATATTAATGCTAAGAAAAAGAAGAATACCACCCGGGAATCTCCACAGTTACGCACAGCCGATTGTACGCCTTCACGTGGCGGATACTCCTTTTTTCTTTTATGGGAATTACTTTAATTAATCCAAATCACTAATGGTTTATGGTCTAATAAAACAAATGAGAGAAAATTGGCGCTAACACTAGGGATTACAAATAGGGTTGCAAGAATCGTTGTGCCAATATTAGAGGTTTTTAAGTTAAAGATGGGATAGGTTGGGAGATGTGGATAGGACAAGGTAAAACAAGATATGCTATAGTTTACTGTAATTCCTATTTATATTTACAGTCCACTTTAAATTAAGATTGGACCATCAGGGTTCTGGTCATCCGGATGGGGTCTACAGGCAGCAGGGCACGTCTGGCAGGATTGTCAGCTTTGCAGTTCTGGTCAATTGGACTGGCAGCTCAGGCTGGATTGGATTGGATTGGCCCTTCTGGTCACTGGACACTGTAGATCAGCGGGATGGCGAGTTTCAGCAAGCATGAATGGTAGCAAGCCAGATTGGATCAGAATTGTTTCCCTGAAGTTTGGGATGTTCAGGATTGGGGCCTAGCTGAAGAAGAGTTCAGCAAATGCTGAGGCCTGGGTTTTACAAACAGGGTAATTCATAGAATTTCGCAGAAAAGTGTCGCAAGCGGCTGGCGCAGAGTGTCCGCGTGCGATTGACTGCGCCAGGCACGTGCGCTAAAACCGATTTCCGCGCACAGCGTATTCATGGATTTCAGGCTTCCAAACCAGCCGTGGCGCAGAGAATCGCAGCGACCCTGCAGCAGCGCCAGTAACGCCCCCAAGAACGCCCTTGCGCAAGGAAAAGCCATCAAAATCGCTAAATCATCGCAAAGGGCTGCGCTAACCCTTGACCAGTTCACCGGGCTGGCAAACAGCAAACGCCAAGCGGGGAACGTGTATTGCAGGGGTGCGCGGGAAGTTCCACACGCGACTGGCCCCGTGCAAGCAGGGTACGTGAATTTCAGGGGTGCGCGGGAAGTTCCACACGCGATTTCAGCAGGGTACGTGTATTTCAGGGGTGCGCGGGAAGTTACACACGCGATTTCTGCAGGGTACGTGCATTTCAGGGGTGCGCGGGAAGTTCCACACGCGAATGGGCCAGTGCGAGCAGGGTACGTGTATTACATGGGTGCGCGGGAAGTTCCACACGCGATTCCATCAGGGTACGTGTATTTCAGGGGTGCGCGGGAAGTTACACACGCGAATGGGCCAGTGCGAGCAGGGTACGTGTATTCCATGGGTGCGCGGGAAGTTCCACACGCGATTTCATCAGGGTACGTGTATTTCAGGGGTGCGCGGGAAGTTCCACACGCGATTGGCCCAGTGCGAGCAGGGTACGTGTATTTCAGGGGTGCGCGGGAAGTTCAACACGCGATAGTCCCAGTGCGAGCAGGGTACGTGTATTTCAGGGGTGCGCGGGAAGTTCCACACGCGATTGTCCCAGTGCGAGCAGGGTACGTGTATTTCAGGGGTGCGCGGGAAGTTGCACACGCGATTGGCCCAGTGCGAGCAGGGTACGTGTATTTCAGGGGTGCGCGGGAAGTTCCACACGCGATAGTCCCAGTGCGAGCAGGGAATGTGTATTTCAGGGGTTCTGGGGAGTACTACACGTGATTTGGCCGTGTGGGTCCTCCCAGGTGTACGCTCCACAACCTCCACGGCCCCTGCAGGCAGCCCACACCACGGGGGACTACCCTGCACCCCTGCTCATGTACCGCAGGCAGCCCATCCACCATGGGCATGCCCCCCAGCCAACCCACATGTCACCTTGCACTACTGATCAACAATGCATGTCTCCCACCACCCCCACCCCCCAGCAGTGCAGGGGCATCCTCCACCAGGCCCCCACCCATGTCTCCCACCACCCCCACCCCCCAGCCACCAGGGGCAGCCTCCACCAGGCCCCCACTCATGTCTCCCACCACCCCCACCCCCCTGCCACCATGGGCATCCTCCACCAGGCCCCCACTCATGTCTCCCACCACCCCCAGCCACCAGGGGCAGCCTCCAGCAGGCCCCCACTCATGTCTCCCACCACCCCCACCCCCCAGCAGTGCAGGGGCAGCCTCCACCAGGCCCCCACTCATGTCTCCCACCACCCCCACCCCCCAGCAGTGCAGGGGCAGCCTCCACCAGGCCCCCACTCATGTCTCCCACCACCCCCACCCCCCTGTCACCATGGGCATCCTCCACCAGGCCCTCACTCATGTCTCCCACCACCCCCACCCCCCAGCCACCAGGGGCAGCCTCCAGCAGGCCCCCACTCATGTCTCCCACCACCCCCACCCCCCAGCAGTGCAGGGGCAGCCTCCACCAGGCCCCCACTCATGTCTACCACCACCCCCACCCCCCAGCAGTGCAGGGGCAGCCTCCACCAGGCCCCAACTCATGTCTACCACCACCCCCACCCCCCTGCCACCATGGGCAGCCTCCACCAGGCCCCCACTCATGTCTCCCACCACCCCCACCCCCCAGCCACCAGGGGCAGCCTCCACCAGGCCCCCACTCATGTCTCCCACCACCCCCACCTCCCCAGCAGTGCAGGGGCAGCCTCCACCAGGCCCCCACTCATGTCTACCACCACCCCCACCCCCCTGCCACCATGGCCACCCTCCACCAGGCCCCCACTCATGTCCCCCTGCACCCACACCCCCCAGCATCCAGGGTCACCCTCCACCAGGCCCCCACTCATGTCTCCCACCACCCCCAGCCACCAGGGGCAGCCTCCACCAGGCCCCCACTCATGTCCCCCTGCACCCCCACCCCCCAGCATCCAGGGTCACCCTCCACCAGGCCCCCACTCATGTCTCCCACCACCCCCACCCCCCTGCCACCATGGCCACCCTCCACCAGGCCCCCACTCATGTCCCCCTGCACCCCCACCCCCCAGCATCCAGGGTCACCCTCCACCAGGCACCCACTCATGTCTCCCACCACCCCCACCCCCCTGCCACCATGGCCACCCTCCACCAGGCCCCCACTCATGTCCCCCTGCACCCCACCCCCCAGCATCCAGGGTCACCCTCCACCAGGCACCCACTCATGTCTCCCACCACCCCCACCCCCCAGCCACCAGGGGCAGCCTCCACCAGGCCCCCACCCATGTCTCCCACCACCCCCACCCCCCAGCAGTGCAGGGGCAGCCTCCACCAGGCCCCCACTCATGTCTACCACCACCCCCACCCCCCAGCAGTGCAGGGGCAGCCTCTACCAGGCCCCCACTCATGTCTCCCACCACCCCCACCCCCCAGCCACCAGGGGCAGCCTCCACCAGGCCCCCACCCATGTATCCCACCACCCCCACCCCCCAGCAGTGCAGGGGCAGCCTCCAGCAGGCCCCCACTCATGTCTCCCACCACCCCCACCCCCCAGCCACCAGGGGCAGCCTCCACCAGGCCCCAACTCATGTCTCCCACCACCCCACCCCCCAGCAGTGCAGGGGCAGCCTCCACCAGGCCCCCACTCATGTCTCCCACCACCCCCACCCCCAGCCACCAGGGGCAGCCTCCACCAGGCCCCCACCCATGTCTCCCACCACCCCCACCCCCCAGCAGTGCAGGGGCAGCCTCCACCAGGCCCCAACTCATGCCTACCACCACCCCCACCCCCCTGCCACCATGGGCAGCCTCCACCAGGCCCCCACTCATGTCTCCCACCACCCCCACCCCCCAGCCACCAGGGGCAGCCTCCAGCAGGCCCCCACTCATGTCTCCCACCACCCCCACCCCCCAGCAGTGCAGGGGCAGCCTCCACCAGGCCCCCACTCATGTCACCCACCACCCCCACCCCCCAGCAGTGCAGGGGCAGCCTCCACCAGGCCCCCACTCATGTCTACCACCATCCCCACCCCCCAGCAGTGCAGGGGCAGCTTTCACCAGGCCCCAACTCATGTCTACCACCACCCCCACCCCCCAGCAGTGCAGGGGCAGCCTCCACCAGGCCCCCACTCATGTCTACCACCACCCCCACCCCCCTGCCACCATGGCCACCCTCCACCAGGCCCCCACTCATGTCCCCCTGCACCCCCACCCCCCAGCATCCAGGGTCACCCTCCACCAGGCCCCCAATCATGTCTACCACCGCCCCCACCCCCCTGCCACCATGGCCACCCTCCACCAGGCCCCCACTCATGTCCCCCTGCACCCCCACCCCCCAGCATCCAGGGTCACCCTCCACCAGGCCCCCACTCATGTCTCCCACCACCCCCACCCCCCAGCCACCAGAGGCAGCCTCCACCAGGCCCCCACTCATGTCCCCCTGCACCCCACCCCCCAGCATCCAGGGTCACCCTCCACCAGGCCCCCACTCATGTCTCCCACCACCCCCACCCCCCTGCCACCATGGCCACCCTCCACCAGGCCCCCACTCATGTCCCCCTGCACCCCCACCCCCCAGCATCCAGGGTCACCCTCCACTAGGCACCCACTCATGTCTCCCACCCCACCACCCCCACCCCCCTGCCACCATGACCACCCTCCACCAGGCCCCCACTCATGTCCCCCTGCACCCCCACCCCCCAGCATCCAGGGTCACCCTCCACCAGGCACCCACTCATGTCTACCACCACCCCCACCCCCCAGCAGTGCAGGGGCAGCCTCCACCAGGCCCCCACTCATGTCTCCCACCACCCCCACCCCCCAGCCACCAGGGGCAGCCTCCACCAGGCCCCCACCCATGTATCCCACCACCCCCACCCCCCAGCAGTGCAGGGGCAGCCTCCAGCAGGCCCCCACTCATGTCTCCCACCACCCCCACCCCCCAGCCACCAGGGGCAGCCTCCACCAGGCCCCAACTCATGTCTCCCACCACCCCACCCCCCAGCAGTGCAGGGGCAGCCTCCACCAGGCCCCCACTCATGTCTCCCACCACCCCCACCCCCAGCCACCAGGGGCAGCCTCCACCAGGCCCCCACCCATGTCTCCCACCACCCCCACCCCCCAGCAGTGCAGGGGCAGCCTCCACCAGGCCCCAACTCATGCCTACCACCACCCCCACCCCCCTGCCACCATGGGCAGCCTCCACCAGGCCCCCACTCATGTCTCCCACCACCCCCACCCCCCAGCCACCAGGGGCAGCCTCCAGCAGGCCCCCACTCATGTCTCCCACCACCCCCACCCCCCAGCAGTGCAGGGGCAGCCTCCACCAGGCCCCCACTCATGTCACCCACCACCCCCACCCCCCAGCAGTGCAGGGGCAGCCTCCACCAGGCCCCCACTCATGTCTACCACCACCCCCACCCCCCAGCAGTGCAGGGGCAGCCTCCACCAGGCCCCCACTCATGTCTACCACCACCCCCACCCCCCAGCAGTGCAGGGGTAGCCTCCACCAGGCCCCCACTCATGTCTACCACCACCCCCACCCCCCAGCAGTGCAGGGGCAGCCTCCACCAGGCCCCAACTCATGTCTACCACCACCCCACCCCCCTGCCACCATGGGCAGCCTCCACCAGGCCCCCACTCATGTCTCCCACCACCCCCACCCCCCAGCCACAAGGGGCAGCCTCCACCAGGCCCCCACTCATGTCTCCCACCACCCCCACCCCCCAGCAGTGCAGGGGCAGCCTCCACCAGGCCCCCACTCATGTCTACCACCACCCCCACCCCCCAGCAGTGCAGGGGCAGCCTCCACCAGGCCCCAACTCATGTCTACCACCACCCCCACCCCCCTGCCACCATGGGCAGCCTCCACCAGGCCCCCACTCATGTCTCCCACCACCCCCACCCCCCAGCCACAAGGGGCAGCCTCCACCAGGCCCCCACTCATGTCTCCCACCACCCCCACCCCCCAGCAGTGCAGGGGCAGCCTCCACCAGGCCCCCACTCATGTCTACCACCACCCCCACCCCCCAGCAGTGCAGGGGCAGCCTCCACCAGGCCCCAACTCATGTCTACCACCACCCCCACCCCCCTGCCACCATGGGCAGCCTCCACCAGGCCCCCACTCATGTCTCCCACCACCCCCACCCCCCAGCCACAAGGGGCAGCCTCCACCAGGCCCCCACTCATGTCCCCCTGCACCCCCACCCCCCAGCATCCAGGGTCACCCTCCACCAGGCACCCACTCATGTCTCCCACCACCCCCACCCCCCAGCCACCAGGGGCAGCCTCCACCAGGCCCCCACCCATGTCTCCCACCACCCCCACCCCCCAGCAGTGCAGGGGCAGCCTCCACCAGGCCCCCACTCATGTCTACCACCACCGCCACCCCCCAGCAGTGCAGGGGCAGCCTCCACCAGGCCCCCACTCATGTCTCCCACCACCCCCACCCCCCAGCCACCAGGGGCAGCCTCCACCAGGCCCCCACCCATGTCTCCCACCACCCCCACCCCCCAGCAGTGCAGGGGCAGCCTCCAGCAGGCCCCCACTCATGTCTCCCATCACCCCCACCCCCCAGCCACCAGGGGCAGCCTCCACCAGGCCCCAACTCATGTCTCCCACCACCCCCACCCCTCAGCAGTGCAGGGGCAGCCTCCACCAGGCCCCCACTCATGTCTCCCACCGCCCCCACCCCCCAGCCACCAGGGGCAGCCTCCACCAGGCCCCCACCCATGTCTCCCACCACCACCACCCCCCAGCAGTGCAGGGGCAGCCTCCACCAGGCCCCAACTCATGTCTACCACCACCTCCACCCCCCTGCCACCATGGGCAGCCTCCACCAGGCCCCCACTCATGTCTTCCACCACCCCCACCCCCCAGCCACCAGGGGCAGCCTCCAGCAGGCCCCCACTCATGTCTCCCACCACCCCCACCCCCCAGCAGTGCAGGGGCAGCCTCCACCAGGCCCCCACTCATGTCTCCCACCACCCCCACCCCCCAGCAGTGCAGGGGCAGCCTCCACCAGGCCCCCACTCATGTCTACCACCACCCCCACCCCCCAGCAGTGCAGGGGCAGCCTCCACCAGGCCCCAACTCATGTCTACCACCACCCCCACCCCCCTGCCACCATGGGCAGCCTCCACCAGGCCCCCACTCATGTCTCCCACCACCCCCACCCCCCAGCCACCAGGGGCAGCCTCCAGCAGGCCCCCACTCATGTCTCCCACCCCCCCCACCCCCCAGCAGTGCAGGGGCAGCCTCCACCAGGCCCCCACTCATGTCTCCCACCACCCCCACCCCCCAGCAGTGCAGGGGCAGCCTCCACCAGGCCCCCACTCATGTCTACCACCACCCCCACCCCCCAGCAGTGCAGGGGCAGCCTCCACCAGGCCCCCACTCATGTCTACCACCACCCCCACCCCCCAGCAGTGCAGGGGCAGCCTCCACCAGGCCCCCACTCATGTCTACCACCACCCCCACCCCCCAGCAGTGCAGGGGCAGCCTCCACCAGGCCCCAACTCATGTCTACCACCACCCCCACCCCCCTGCCACCATGGGCAGCCTCCACCAGGCCCCCACTCATGTCTCCCACCACCCCCACCCCCCAGCCACAAGGGGCAGCCTCCACCAGGCCCCCACTCATGTCTCCCACCACCCCCACCCCCCAGCAGTGCAGGGGCAGCCTCCACCAGGCCCCCACTCATGTCTACCACCACCCCCACCCCCCAGCAGTGCAGGGGCAGCCTCCACCAGGCCCCAACTCATGTCTACCACCACCCCCACCCCCCTGCCACCATGGGCAGCCTCCACCAGGCCCCCACTCATGTCTCCCACCACCCCCACCCCCAGCCACAAGGGGCAGCCTCCACCAGGCCCCCACTCATGTCTCCCACCACCCCCACCCCCCAGCAGTGCAGGGGCAGCCTCCACCAGGCCCCCACTCATGTCTACCACCACCCCCACCCCCCAGCAGTGCAGGGGCAGCCTCCACCAGGCCCCAACTCATGTCTACCACCACCCCCACCCCCCTGCCACCATGGGAAGCCTCCACCAGGCCCCCACTCATGTCTCCCACCACCCCCACCCCCCAGCCACAAGGGGCAGCCTCCACCAGGCCCCCACTCATGTCTCCCACCACCCCCACCCCCCAGCAGTGCAGGGGCAGCCTCCACCAGGCCCCCACTCATGTCTCCCACCACCCCCACCCCCCAGCAGTGCAGGGGCAGCCTCCACCAGGCCCCCACTCATGTCTACCATCACCCCCACCCCCCTGCCACCATGGCCACCCTCCACCAGGCCCCCACTCATGTCCCCCTGCACCCCCACCCCTCAGCATCCAGGGTCACCCTCCACCAGGCCCCCACTCATGTCTCCCACCACCCCCACCCCCCAGCCACCAGGGGCAGCCTCCACCAGGCCCCCACTCATGTCTCCCACCGCCCCCACCCCCCAGCCACCAGGGGCAGCATCCACCAGGCCCCCACCCATGTCTCCCACCACCCCCACACCCCAGCAGTGCAGGGGCAGCCTCCACCAGGCCCCAACTCATGTCTACCACCACCCCCACCCCCCTGCCACCATGGGCAGCCTCCACCAGGCCCCCACTCATGTCTCCCACCACCCCCACCCCCCAGCCACCAGGGGCAGCCTCCAGCAGGCCCCCACTCATGTCTCCCACCACCCCCACCCCCCAGCAGTGCAGGGGCAGCCTCCACCAGGCCCCCACTCATGTCTCCCACCACCCCCACCCCCCAGCAGTGCAGGGGCAGCCTCCACCAGGCCCCCACTCATGTCTACCACCACCCCCACCCCCCAGCAGTGCAGGGGCAGCCTCCACCAGGCCCCAACTCATGTCTACCACCACCCCCACCCCCCTGCCACCATGGGCAGCCTCCACCAGGCCCCCACTCATGTCTCCCACCACCCCCACCCCCCAGCCACCAGGGGCAGCCTCCAGCAGGCCCCCACTCATGTCTCCCACCCCCCCACCCCCCAGCAGTGCAGGGGCAGCCTCCACCAGGCCCCCACTCATGTCTCCCACCACCCCCACCCCCCAGCAGTGCAGGGGCAGCCTCCACCAGGCCCCCACTCATGTCTACAACCACCCCCACCCCCCAGCAGTGCAGGGGCAGCCTCCACCAGGCCCCCACTCATGTCTACCACCACCCCCACCCCCCAGCAGTGCAGGGGCAGCCTCCACCAGGCCCCAACTCATGTCTACCACCACCCCAACCCCCTGCCACCATGGGCAGCCTTCACCAGGCCCCCACTCATGTCTCCCACCACCCCCACCCCCCAGCCACCAGGGGCAGCCTCCACCAGGCCCCCACTCATGTCTCCCACCACCCCCACCTTCCAGCAGTGCAGGGGCAGCCTCCACCAGGCCCCCACTCATGTCTACCACCACCCCCACCCCCCTGCCACCATGGCCACCCTCCACCAGGCCCCCACTCATGTCCCCCTGCACCCCCACCCCCCAGCATCCAGGGTCACCCTCCACCAGGCCCCCACTCATGTCTCCCACCACCCCCACCCCCCAGCCACCAGGGGCAGCCTCCACCAGGCCCCCACTCATGTCCCCCTGCACCCCCACCCCCCCCAGCATCCAGGGTCACCCTCCACCAGGCCCCCACTCATGTCTCCCACCACCCCCACCCCCCTGCCACCATGGCCACCCTCCACCAGGCCCCCACTCATGTCCCCCTGCACCCCCACCCCCCAGCATCCAGGGTCACCCTCCACCAGGCACCCACTCATGTCTCCCACCACCCCCACCCCCCAGCCACCAGGGGCAGCCTCCACCAGGCCCCCACCCATGTCTCCCACCACCCCCACCCCCCTGCCACCATGGGCAGCCCCCACCAGGTCCTCACAATCCCCAATCATGTGCGTAATGGTCAGCCTCCACAGCCAAAAAGCCCTACCAAGTAACCCATTCACCCACATGGAAATGGAAATCACATGTTACACCCCCAATGTTCATGAAGCTAATGAACCCATGTCCGTCACACACAATGGTTTCAATTGAATGGGAAAACACCCAACATGACATGCATGAAACCAATGAGATGATACCACACAGTGAAGTATGGAAACAAAATTGTATTGAAAAAAATAAAGAATGCTAAAGAAAGAAAACAAACTACAATGTGAATGAGAAAAAAAAAGCTGCATGTCCGTATAAAAACACAAAACTGCAAATCAGAATCCAAAAAATTTTTGTCCAAAGTCAAATGTAAAAAAATCTCCATGCAATAAAGAACTATGTAAAAAACTACCAAGGGTCCATGAGCCCAACTGAACAAAGGAAACCTACTAAAAAACCTACCTAAAAATCAACTATATACAAAAAGTGGAGCAGTGTCCGTCGACTCCAAATCATAATAAGAAAGAAAGGTAACCTAAAACTAAAGAACTATATACAAAGGCGGCGGGCAAGTCCAGCGGCTCACTCCGTGGTGTCCCGGGCCAGGGCATCATCGAACTCCTGTTCGATGTCCCGGAGGCGGTCCAGTTCCATGGCCCCGAGGGTCCGCAGGGACGACGCTGTGTCCTCCTCCAACCCCCTGCGGATTGCCTCGAGGCACTCGGCCCGCCTCAGGGCCCTCCGCATGGAGTTCTCCGCCCTGACCATTGTGAGCCGCGCCTCTTCCGCCCGCCGCCGCTCCGCACCTATGGCGTGGCCCAACCGCTGCCACACGGAAGACAATCTCTGTCCTGGGTCCCCCTGCCCTCCGGCCGATGCCTGCCCCTCCGATGTCGAAAGTCCCAAGCCTTCATGTCTCCCACCATGTTGCTGCTGCTGCTGCTCTGCCTCTGCCCGTGCACTGCCTCCTGCTGCCTGCACATCCTCCGCCGGCTGGGGTGCAGTTGTTGATGTGGCCACCCCTGCTGGACCTCCGACTCCCGACTGTGGCAGGGATGCCTCCTCCACCAGCCTGGCCGCACCGTCAGAGGCAGCTCCACAGGGCACCCAGGTGACTGATGGGTGGGAAGATGGCACAGAGGACGACTGGCGCGTAGGGGGTCCAGTTGAGGAGGGGGTCGGAGCAAGCCCCATCAGACAGCGGAATCCGGCCTGGGTGACCTGTCCCAGCAGGCTGACGTGGTCAACGAGCCATTCGAGATGACGTGCAGTCTCTCCATGAAAAGACTGCAGGTCACCTCGCATGGCCCGTTGACGCAACGCCACACCAGCCAGGACAGGCTCAACCCGGACCTGGATGGCCACGTCCGCAGGCAGAGGAAGGCCAGTTGACGTCAGCTCATCCCCTGCCTGAAAACGGGTCTGGACGTAGGCATCCCTGCTGGTGCAAGATGATGCAGGGACAGGATCGGGGACAGGATTGCACACAGGCACCTCCGCGGCGGCCTGTGCTGCCTCCTGTCCCTGGTCCTGCACTGCACCACTAGCACCAGTGGGATCCCCACCTCCAGACCCCGTCTCTGGTGCTTGCACGGCCTCCTCCTCCACCAAACCCCCCACCAACCTGGATGACTCTGTGCCATCTTCCCCTGTTGGGCCCTGTGGGGTCCCAGCTGCCCCTTCTGCTGCCGAGGAGTCCAACTGCAACCTCCTCCTCTTGGACCTCCCCCCGGCAGCTGCGGCCTGGGACGCGGCACCGGACTCCTCACTCCCCGACGAGATGACAACACGGGAGGGGAGCCGGGCCTTGCGTCTCCGGCTGGCGGTCGGATCCCCGCCGCTGTGCTCCACAGCACCTTCTCCGCCCTCTTCATCAGTTGACGCTGCAGACAGGGAGAAACAAAACACAGGCATCAGGGCACTGTACAATGGACACATACACACATGACAGTTGCACATGAGTGGCATTGGCAAACCTCAGACATGTCATCACAATCCCCAACACACATGTCATTGCAACTCGCACACATGAGCCATACCACAGCCATATCGCAACTGCCACCACCATCCCTACACATACAACAGCATCAGCAGCCAAAGGGGAGCCAGACATCACATGCAACACAGGAAGTGCACCACACATGTACACACACCACCACACTTGCATGCATGTCTACACCTCTGCCAAGTGTCGCACTGTTCAGACAGGCATCCATGTCACATCTGCCAATCAGGCTTCCACATACCGCTGTCACATGCATCCATGTTGCATCACTGTTGCACCCTTGTCAAATACACACACATGCACATGCATGCAGTGCTCATACATGCAGCCGAAAACAACATACATGCCTGACATCACGGACATGTCTACTTACATACACATTCATCCAAACATGTGTGCACGCACAACTGCATTTGCCATGAAAGCCCACACACACAAGCACCATAAATGTCTCACACATTACAGCCCTCGCATGTGTCAGCCCCACGGCCCTGTACACCCCCACCCATACTCGACCCCATACAAACAGATGTGCAACCTGCACAATACCGAATAATCACCACACGCACTGCTCACAATCAGGATGCATGTACACTCACCGCTCGACTCCAGATGGGTCTGCTTCTCTAGGACCTGGACGTGGAGCGCTGGGGATAGGCGTTCCAGGACCCCCATCTGTTCTTCCGACAAGTGGCCCCGGCGCCCCTTGGCATCCGCTGCCTTCAAGAGGCGCCGGGCCTTGTTCAGGGTCCTGGACCTGAAGTCCTCCCAGCGCTTCCTGACATGTTGTAAGTCCCGGACTGCCACCCCCTCCGCGTTGATGGCAGTCACGATGTCAGTCCAGATCCGAGTCCGTCCTTCCTTGTCAGCGCGGGAACTTCTGAAGAGGGCATCATACTGCCCCAGGACTTGCTCCACCAGGACACCAACTTCGGTGGCACTGAAGCTGGTGCCCCTCTGCCTCTCTGGCCGGGGGTTGTCAGTGGTCACAGATGGTGTTTGCCCCGACATGACAACCCCAGAGGCAGGAGTGGGTGGGCAACTGGGTCCTGGGGCTGGGCTGTGGAGCGATGGAATTCCAGTCGGGAGTCTTCGGTTCCAGCAGGGGTGGTCACAGCAACAGCACCCCTGGCTGATGTGCAGGCAGCAAATGGCAGTGCACGTGGGCAGCAGGCAGTCAGGCAGCAGCAGATGGCAGGTAGGAGCGTGCTCGGGGCTCTGGGGGGCAGTAGTTCGGCCTTCTGGGCAGGAGCGTGGTCTTCCGTGTGCCTACGCATGGCCAGCTTGGTACGGAGTGATTTGGCACGTGAAAATCCTGCACGTCAGCATGAAAACCGGGGAAAAGCCCTCAGCGCGTAAGCGCGTCTGTGACGTGACCCGCACGGGTGTTTTCCACACAGCACGTGATGACAGAGCACACGTGGAAAGACTGCACGTCAGAATGTCATCGCGTGTGATTGGTGGAAATGGCCCTACACGCAGAAGTGACAAAGCGTGTAATTGGTGGAAATGGCCCTACACGCATAAGTGGCAAAGCGTGTAATTGGTGGAAATGGCCCTACACGCATAAGTGACAAAGCGTGTAATTGGTGGAAATGGCCCTAGCGCGTACACGCCGCGTAAGTGACGCTGGACGTGTGGGCCTGTATAAAAGGTACGCGTAGAACACCATTTCCTTGTACGTGCTTTTCGTGGAGAGCGAGTGGGTGAATTCTGTACTTCTTGTCGTTTCACACGCGATTTACTTCACGGCGTTTCAAGTTCGTATTCCCTGTTACCTCTGACAGCTTTTTCTCTTTTTTCTCTTTTACTGGTTTACCTGGGCCTGTTCCCTCAAACAGTGTTCCCTTCTACTGTTGTCCTGTCTCCTCAGACAGCGTACAAATCTTCTTTTGGCGGAGGTGTTGCCAACCAAACGCGCTCCTTTTTCACGCTCTTTGACCTGGCAGACGGTGAGTCACGCACGTATCGAACATCTGTGCTTGCCACGTGTGTAGCCTACCCCTTCAGAGGTCATTCTAGGCTGCGTGTGACACGCATACGTTCATTCTTGTGTTACTGGGTGCCACAGCGTAGTGCAGGTTTTTCTTTCTGCACACGTGGTCTAGGAGGGGTTGCGTGCACGTCATCTCCCTTTTTTGGGGCTCCTGTGCGTAGCGTGACCCGTCATCTTTCCCCAGGGGTTACAATCAGCCTTGCAAGAGCACTAGGGTACAATTACCATCTGGTACCCAACCCCTTTGACCCCCAATTGCCCAGGACAATATTTTACAGCCACTCCCATACGCACATTAACATCAGTGCCATGGCTGGGAGGCGAGGATTCCGTAAGGGTGGCAAAGGTGGAAGAGCCACAAGTGGTGGCCGTGGTGGATCCGGTAGGGGACGTGGTCGTTACTTGCAGGGTGAGCCTGTCCCCCCATGTGTGGAGGACCAGTCAGGGCACCCATAATCCCCCCCCTCCCGTTGAGGCTGATGTGGCTGACACCATCCATGCTCAGCCCTTGTTGGACCAGCCCATTGTGGCACCAGACCTGGCTGACTCCATGGCTGACTTCCAGGTCAGCAGGCCTATGACACGTGCGCTGGTGCACGTTGATGTCACCATGCCACGTGCATCTGGGGCAGCAAGGTCATCTGCTGCACCAAGTAGGCAGGGCGGAGAGGCTGCAGGGGCAGCTGCGGCTCCATCCACCCCAGCCCTCACACACCCAGCCCGGACAGTGTCGGTCCTAGTCCATGCTGCTGACATTCCCCCTGACACCATCACACTAGAGCCAATGCCTGCACCAACTCCCCTGCTGAATGTGCAATCCCACACTCCTGATACAGAGTCCACCAGGGCTCCTGCCCCTAGTGTCCAGAGCGGCGCAGGACACTCAGGATCACCACCACCTTCCAAGCGGAAGAGGAAGAGTGCTCGTCCGGCACAGGCTGATGCCCCAGACACGGCTACACAGTCCGGCCCGTCCAGGAAGCCCAGCTTCACGGATGACGAACTGAATGCACTTGTCGAGTATGTGTCCGCACATGACAACGAGATGGTCATTGTTGCAGGATCCAAGACCACACCTGCACAACGCCAGGCACACTGGCAGACCGTTGCGGACATCGTAAGTGCCCTTGGAATCGTGAGGCGCACAGCCAATGATTGCTATAAGCGCTGGAATGACCTAAAGCGCAGGGCAAAGAGTAAGCTGGCCTCAAGTCATGCCGCAACTCTAGTGACTGGAGGTGGGTCTCCAGTAGTAGACATGGAACTCACTCCACATGAGTCAGTCGCTGGGACCTACGTCACGGAGGAACAGATCCAAGGCGTGGGAGATTTGGCTGATTACGAGGCATTGTCCGGTGAGTGCACATGCATGTGTGTGTCATCCATGTGCATGGTGTGTGTGAGGGCTTCTGTTTGTGTGCCAGGTGAGAGTGTGTGCGCCTGAGTCGTATGGGTCAGCCATGTGCTTCATGCAATACATCCTGCGCAGCTGCATTTGGCCATAGCAGTATCCCTTCTGCCAACAGTAGACATCTAGCCCAACTGCACGCCAGTTGCCCTTGAAGTGTCACCTTGCCACAACATTGTTGCTTAATTTTTCACTGTTCATTTAGTCAGATTGTTTGCATTCCACCACTTTTACTAGGCATGTCGCAGTCCTCTAGTCACATGTCTGACATGGCTATGGTAAAGTGGAGTGACTTTGTTACCTGGATATCATTTGTTCAAACATGTCCCTGTGCAATTGGACCATTTTGGACTGGCAGCTCCAGGTGAAGAATCTGACCTGTTTGAATTAGAAAAGCTATTACATGCGGGAACTGGACTGAATGAATAGGTGCTGCCCTCCTCTCCATCTTCACTCAATAGCAATGGTACATGCCATCTGTGTGATGGCATGTGTGTTTCACCTGGCAATCACAGGCCAATGTGTGATGCCACTGCCAGGCAGCATGCAGAAAATGTGTTCATCTTCCATCTTGGTGTCATCAGTGTGTGCCATTTGCCTGCCCTTCATACGCAGTGAGGGTGCATGCATGGGAGGGTTTTAGTCATGTGGGACATGTGTCAAACAAGTACTGGTTCTCTTGCTTCTCAGCCCTCATTGTGTGCCATGGTGCTAATGCCTGTTTCAATTTCTTTGTTTTTATGTCTTTGCAGGGGAGGACGCACCTGATACTGCTGGGGTTGTGGAGATGGTGCAGACCCAGGAGGGGTCCGAGGGCCGAGCAACCACCAGTGAGGGACGTGGTGTGGTGGTGGGTGAGAACCCACAAGTGCTGCAGGTCGTGCTCTCAAGGGGTGTCTCTGGCTGCACCTCCCCCGAGCTGTACTCAGGTGTTGATTCGGATGAGACCTACTTGCCGTCGCAGGTGAGTGTTCCAGGGAGGGATTCTGTTCTGTCCCACCCACCTGCACCAGGGTCAGAACCCTCAATGGGGATGTCAGTGTTGGCAGCTACGCCTTTGGTGGTTACGGATGCAGGGTCACACTCCGCGACATCTGATCCTGTTCCTGGGCCAGCAGATCAGAGGGGGAATGCAGTCCTGCAGCCTCAGGCAGTGCCGGCACAGCAAGGCGCAGTTCGCCTTGCCCCAGACAGGTGTGGTGCCCGCCGACGTGATGGCCGTACGCCACCTGGCAATACCGCATGGGAGCAATCCATTTACGGTATGGCAACCCAACAGGCAGCATCATCCGAGATGATGGCTCAGGCCATGGATAGGGTGGCCACTTCCATTGTCCCCCCTGAAAGGCTGATGGAGCGACTAGAGCAGGCAACCGACTCCATCTGCCAGTCACACAGGGAGGACATGTTGGGGTCCAACAGGGACAGGCGGGCGGCACTGGCGACTCTGCAGGAGGCCATATCCATTGAGTCCCAGGGCCACAGGGAAGCCCTGAGGCAGGAGCTCCTTCACCTTAGGACGACTCTTGTTGAGCTTGAGGCTTCAACACACCAAAGGACAGAACAGCAGCTGGAGCGTCTCACCCGTACGCTCTCAGCTGAGATGCAGGCAACGAGGGCGGAGGTCCGGGCATCCCGTGAGTTGTTGCATGGGGACCTCCGCACACTCATCCTCCAGAACCAGACCTACCACACCCGCATGCTTGCAGCCATGGAGGAGCAGACGAGGGCCTTGCGTGGGCTGCCTCCCATAGTGCAACCACCTCCGGATGCAGCTGCACAGGGTGATAATAGCGACAGCAGTGATACTCCCACAATAGGGTAGCCGTGTGGGCCATGAGCCCATGGAGGTGTTTTTTTTTCCCAGGATCCACTCAGGTGGGTTCTGGTGTGCATCCAGTCCTCGGACCTCCTGGGTGGCCTCCCCAACCCCCCCGGGCCCATCAATGGCCATTTTTTATTTTTTTTTATTTTTATTTTTATTTTTATTTTTATTTATTTTATTCCCAATTTTTTTGGGACGATTTGTTGGCTTCCGTGGTTCCTGTGGGCATACGCTGCATTGTGGCTGGGCACATGCAGGCTTGTAATGTATTTGGTTCAGATGCTTGGGTTTGAGTCACACACACCCCTCCTGCTTCCCGTTTCCATGGGCTTGCGAAGGGTGTGCCCAAGTGACAGTGAATTACACAGTGACGTTGGACTCCCATGAGCTGTGTGGGCAGTCTGTAGTCAATACTGTGTATACATTCCTAGTGCATATTGCTGTTGTGTTGTACACTGCATGTTGCATTGATGTGTAACTCATCTTCTGTGTCTACCTCCCAATTTGCAGGTCCCTTCCTCATGTCTACACAAGGACCTCTAGTCTGGAGATGGGGTCCATGTTGGCAGCAGTGCACCTACAACTCTACATGGCGCCAACACTGCACAGTTGGTAGTGGTGGGAGTGCAGGCATTTCCAGGTGGTGAGACTACTAATATTTAACATTTGTGATGTCATGTTAATGGTAGTACGTGCTCAAGTTTGTTGTTGGTCCGGCATTACTGTGAGCATTTCAGGTGTTGCAAGTTTCTAATAGGGACACTGTACATTGTGACACTAGTGTCATGTTGTGGGGATTACTTTGTTTACCTGCAAATAGCATGACATGGCACGGTGTGTCGTGTGGCGGTGCTGGGGTTGGGTTGGCTGACATGGCACTGTCCTCTTGTTGCATTTTGCAAGTGGGTATTCATTTTAGCTGCTTGAATGTGTAACTTCACAAAACTGCATTGGTGGTGTCTGTGTGGGTAGGGATGCACACATTGTGACACTTCCAGGTGAACAATCTCAGGCTGATATGGTTTTCACGGTTCATTCTCCAGACATTCAGGATCAGTGTCAGGTTGAGTCATCATTGATTGTCAGATGGAATGTGCCAGGGCAGTGTGCACTCCACAGGGGTGTGATTTCTATGTGAAGTAATTAGCCACGCGCTGTGTACGGGCTGCCTCCCCCCGTGCCCTTTCCCCTCCCATGCGCAGCGGCTGTGCTGCATGTGGTTGGGGATGTGGTGCCACCACCATGTCCACGGCCAGGCCCCGGCGTGTTGCAACGTTGTGCAGGACACATGCTGCCACTATGATCCTGCACACTACTGGGGGAGCGTACAACAGCTGCCCGCCAGAACGGTCAAGGGAGCGAAAGCGTGACTTCAGCACTCTGAATGTGCGCTCTACTATGCCCCGGGTTGTAATGTGGGCTGCGTTATATCTTACCTGGGGTGGCGTGGTGGGGTTCCGAATTGGCGTCATCATGTGGGGGCTGAGAGGGTAGGCACTGTCCCCTGTGGAGGTGGTGATTGGTATCATTGGTGGGGTTGTGACCTTGCTCTGTATCTGACATGCATGCATGTGCAGTGGCATTCATACTCACCAAGCAGCCATGTATCGCCATGCCGCCCAGCTTCTAGGTCCCGGCTTAGGGTGGACATTCGGTAAATGAAGCTGTCGTGGGTTGACCCGGGATAGTTGGCATATACTGAGGTGATGATTCCCTTGGCATTAAATACTACCTGCACGTTGATGGAATGCCAGTGCTTGCGGTTCCTATCGATGTGCTCAGATGCCCTGGGGGGACGTAGAGCCACATGGGTGCAGTCGATGGCACCTAGCACTTTGGGGAATCGTGCCACAGCGTAAAAATCCAGGGCGGCAGCATGCCTTTCTGCAGGGGTTCTGGGCAGGTATATGTGCCTGCAGACTGATGGGCGTGCAGTGATGATGTTCAAGACCTGGTGTAGGCAGCGTGACTGGGTGGCCTGTGATACACCACCCACAATGGCACTTGTCCGCTGAAATGATCCAGTGGCTAAGAAGTGCAGTACATTGAGGACCTTCTCCAAGGGGCTGAGTGCTTGGGAGCACAGGGTGGGTGATGTGAGGTCATCCTCCCACTCACTCACCAGTTCCAGTATGATGTGTGGTGGAAACCTGTACCTCCCATGCACCTGGTCATCAGGCATCCCGAAAAGGCTGGTTCTGGGTGTGAATATTCTGGCCCTGACTATCCTCCTCCTCCTCCTTTGGTAGGCCACGCCCACTGCTGCTAGGAACGGTATGTTCATCCTGGGTCTGAGCTTGTTATTTTGTTAGCGCGCAAATTAATGCGTTGCGCGTGTTGTAGGCGAGCGTGTGACCCGCGCACCCCTGAAATCCAGTACCCAGTCCAATAGCGTGTGGAAATTCCCGCGCACACCGGGATACAGGTGCGCTGACGTACTTGCGTGTGTAAGTGTCCGCGCATCCCTGATATACACGTACATAGGCCAATCGCGTGTACGCGCACTTTTGTCCAATTACACGCGATGACACCCTGACGTGCTGTCCAATTACACGCGATGAGACTCTGACGTGCAGTCTTTCCACGTGTGCTCTGTCATCACGTGCTGTGTGGGAAACACCCGTGCGGGTCACATCACAGACGCGCTTACGCGCTGAGGGCCTTTGGTCCAATAGATTCGCGTATGCGTGCTGACGCGCTTACGCGCTAAGGGCCTTTCCTCGGTTTTCACGCTGACGTGCAGGATTTTCACGTGCCAAATCACTCCGTACCAAGCTGGCCACGCGTAAGCACACGGAAGACCACGCTCCTGCCCAGAAGGCCAAACTACTGCCCCCCAGAGCCCCGAGCACGCTCCCACCTGCCATCTGCTGCTGCCTGACTGCCTGCTGCCCACGTGCACTGCCGTTTGCTGCCTGCACATCAGCCAGGGGTGCTGTTGCTGTGACCACCCCTGCTGGAACCGAAGACTCCCGACTGGAATTCCATCGCTCCACAGCCCAGCCCCAGGACCCAGTTGCCCACCCACTCCTGCCTCTGGGGTTGTCATGTCGGGGCAAACACCATCTGTGACCACTGACAACCCCCGGCCAGAGAGGCAGAGGGGCACCAGCTTCAGTGCCACCGAAGTTGGTGTCCTGGTGGAGCAAGTCCCGGGGCAGTATGATGCCCTCTTCGGAAGTTTCCACGCCGACAAGGAAGGACGGACTCGGATCTGGACTGACATCGTGACTGCCATCAACGCGGAGGGGGTGGCAGTCCGGGACTTACAACATGTCAGGAAGCGCTGGGAGGACTTCAGGTCCAGGACCCTGAACAAGGCCCGGCGCCTCTTGAAGGCAGCGGATGCCAAGGGGCGCCAGGGCCACTTGTCGGAAGAACAGATGTGGGTCCTGGAACGCATATCCCCAGCGCTCCACGTCCAGGTCCTAGAGAAGCAGACCCGTCTGGAGTCGAGCGGTGAGTGTACATGCATCCTGATTGTGAGCAGTGCGTGTGGTGATTATTCGGTATTGTGCAGGTTGCACATCTGTTTGTATGGGGTCGAGTATGGGTGGGGGTGTACAGGGCCGTGGGGCTGACACATGCGAGGGCTGTAATGTGTGAGACATGGATGGTGCTTGTGTGTGTGGGCTTGCATGGCAAATGCAGTTGTGCGTGCACACATGTTTGGATGAATGTGTATGTAAGTAGACATGTCCGTGATGTCAGGCATGTATGTTGTTTTCGGCTGCATGTATGAGCACTGTGTACATGTGCATGTTTGTGTATTTGACAAGGGTGCAACAGTGATGCAACATGGATGCATGTGACAGCGGTATGTGGAAGCCTGATTGGCAGATGTGACATGGATGCCCGTCTGAACAGTGCGACACTTGGCAGAGGTGTAGACATGCATGCAAGTGTGGTGGTGTGTGTACATGTGTGGTGCACTTCCTGTGTTGCATGTGATGTCTGGCTCCCCTTTGGCTGCTGATGCTGTTGTATGTGTAGGGATGGTGGTGGCAGTTGCGATATGAATGTGGTATGGCTCATGTGTGCGAGTTGCAATGACATGTGTGTTGGGGATTGTGATGACATGTCTGAGGTTTGCCAATGCCACTCATGCGCAACTGTCATGTGTGTATGTGTCCATTGTACAGTGCCCTGATGCCTGTGTTTTGTTTCTCCCTGTCTGCAGCGTCAACTGATGAAGAGGGCGGAGAAGGTGCTGTGGAGCACAGCGGCGGGGATCCGACCACCAGCCGGAGATGCAAGGCCCGGCTCCCCTCCCGTGTTGTCATCTCGTCGGGGAGTGAGGAGTCCGGTGCCGCGTCCCAGGCCGCAGCTGCCGGGGGGAGGTCCAAGAGGCGGAGGTTGCAGTTGGACTCCTCGGCAGCAGAAGGGGCAGCTGGGACCCCACAGGGCCCAACAGGGGAAGATGGCTCGGAGTCATCCAGGTTGGTGGGGGGTTTGGTGGAGGAGGGGGCCGTGCAAGCACCAGAGACGGGGTCTGGAGGTGGGGATCCCACTGGTGCTAGTGGTGCAGTGCAGGACCAGGGATAGGAGGCAGCACAGGCCGCCGCGGAGGTGCCTGTGTGCAATCCTGTCCCCGATCCTGTCCCTGCATCATCTTGCACCAGCAGGGATGCCTACGTCCAGACCCGTTTTCCGGCAGGGGATGAGCTGACGTCAACTGGCCTTCCTCTGCCTGCGGACGTGGCCATCCAGGTCCGGGTTGAGCCTGTCCTGGCTGGTGTGGCGTTGCGTCAACGGGCCATGCGAGGTGACCTGCAGTCTTTTCATGGAGAGACTGCACGTCATCTCGAATGGCTCGTTGACCACGTCAGCCTGCTGGGACAGGTCACCCAGGCCAGATTCCTCCGTCTGATGGGGCTTGCTCCGACCCCTACCTCAACTGGACCCCCTACGCGCCAGTCGTCCTCTGTGCCATCTTCCCACCCATCAGTCACCTGGGTGCCCTGTGGAGCTGCCTCTGACGGTGCGGCCAGGCTGGTGGAGGAGGCATCCCTACCACAGTCGGGAGTCGGAGGTCCAGCAGGGGTGGCCACATCAACAACTGCACCCCAGCCGGCGGAGGATGTGCAGGCAGCAGGAGGCAGTGCACGGGCAGAGGCAGAGCAGCAGCAGCAGCAACATGGTGGGAGACATGAAGGCTTGGGGCTTTCGACATCGGAGGGGCAGGCATCGGCCGGAGGGCAGGGGGACCCAGGACAGAGATTGTCTTCCGTGTGGCAGCGGTTGGGCCACGCCATAGGTGCGGAGCGGCGGCGGGCGGAAGAGGCGCGGCTCACAATGGTCAGGGCGGAGAACTCCATGCGGAGGGCCCTGAGGCGGGCCGAGTGCCTCGAGGCAATCCGCAGGGGGTTGGAGGAGGACACGGCGTCGTCCCTGCGGACCCTCGGGGCCATGGAACTGGACCGCCTCCGGGACATCGAACAGGAGTTCGATGATGCCCTGGCCCGGGACACCACGGAGTGAGCCGCTGGACTTGCCCGCCGCCTTTGTATATTGTTCTTTAGTTTTAGGTTTCCTTTCTTTCTTATTATGATTTGGAGTCGACGGACACTGCTCCACTTTTTGTATATAGTTGATTATTAGGTAGGTTTTTTAGTAGGTTTCCTTTGTTCAGTTGTTGGGCTCATGGACCCTTGGTAGTTTTTTACATAGTTCTTTATTGCATGGAGATTTTTTTACATTTGACTTTGGACAAAATTTTTTGGGATTCTGATTTGCAGTTTTGTGTTTTTATACGGACATGCAGGTTTTTTTTTCTCATTCACATTGTAGTTTGTTTTCTTTCTTTAGCATTCTTTATTTTTTTCAATACAATTTTGTTTCCATACTTCACTGTGTGGTATCATCTCATTGCTTTCATGCATGTCATGTTGGGTGTTTTCCCATTCAATTGCAACCATTGTGTGTGACGGACATGGGTTCATTAGCTTCATGAACATTGGGGGTGTAACATGTGATTTCCATTTCCATGTGGGTGAATGGGTTACTTGGTAGGGCTTTTTGGCTGTGGAGGCTGACCATTACGCACATGATTGGGGATTGTGAGGACCTGGTGGGGGCTGCCCATGGTGGCAGGGGGGTGGGGGTGGTGGTAGACATGAGTGGGGGCCTGGTGGAGGCTGCCCCTGCACTGCTGGGGGGTGGGGGTGGTGGGAGACATGGGTGGGGGCCTGGTGGAGGCTGCCCCTGGTGGCTGGGGGGTGGGGGTGGTGGGAGACATGAGTGGGTGCCTGGTGGAGGGTGACCCTGGATGCTGGGGGGTGGGGGTGCAGGGGGACATGAGTGGGGGCCTGGTGGAGGGTGACCATGGATGCTGGGGGGTGGGGGTGCAGGGGGACATGAGTGGGGGCCTGGTGGAGGGTGGCCATGGTGGCAGGGGGGTGGGGGTGGTGGTAGACATGAGTGGGGGCCTGGTGGAGGCTGCCCCTGCACTGCTGGGGGGTGGGGGTGGTGGGAGACATGAGTGGGGGCCTGGTGGAGGCTGCCCCTGCACTGCTGGGGGGTGGGGGTGGTGGGAGACATGAGTGGGGGCCTGCTGGAGGCTGCCCACGGTGGCAGGGGGGTGGGGGTGGTGGGAGACATGAGTGGGGGCCTGGTGGAGGGTGACCCTGGATGCTGGGGGGTGGGGGTGCAGGGGGACATGAGTGGGGGCCTGGTGGAGGGTGGCCATGGTGGCAGGGGGGTGGTGGTGGTGGTAGACATGAGTGGGGGCCTGGTGGAGGCTTCCCCTGCACTGCTGGGGGGTGGGGGTGGTGGGAGACATGAGTGGGGGCCTGGTGGAGGGTGACCCTGGATGCTGGGGGGTGGGGGTGCAGGGGGACATGAGTGGGGGCCTGGTGGAGGGTGGCCATGGTGGCAGGGGGGTGGGGGTGGTGGTAGACATGAGTGGGGGCCTGGTGGAGGCTGCCCCTGCACTGCTGGGGGGTGGGGGTGGTGGGAGACATGAGTGGGGGCCTGGTGGAGGGTGACCCTGGATGCTGGGGGGGGGTGCAGGGGGACATGAGTGGGGGCCTGGTGGAGGGTGACCCTGGATGCTGGGGGGTGGGGGTGCAGGGGGACATGAGTGGGGGCCTGGTGGAGGGTGGCCATGGTGGCAGGGGGGTGGGGGTGATGGTAGACATGAGTGGGGGCCTGGTGGAGGCTGCCCCTGCACTGCTGGGGGGTGGGGGTGGCGGGAGACATGAGTGGGGGCCTGGTGGAGGCTGCCCCTGGTGGCTGGGGGGTGGGGGTGGTGGGAGACATGGGTGGGGGCCTGGTGGAGGATGCCCTGCAATGCTGGGGGGTGGGGGTGGTGGGAGACATGAGTGGGGGCCTGGTGGAGGGTGACCCTGGATGCTGGGGGGTGGGGGTGCAGGGGGACATGAGTGGGGCCTGGTGGAGGGTGGCCATGGTGGCAGGGGGGTGGGGGTGGTGGTAGACATGAGTGGGGGCCTGGTGGAGGCTGCCCCTGGTGGCTGGGGGGTGGGGGTGGTGGGAGACATGGGTGGGGGCCTGGTGGAGGCTGCCCCTGGTGGCTGGGGGTGGTGGGAGACATGAGTGGGGGCCTGGTGGAGGCTGCCCATGGTGGCAGGGGGGTGGGGGTGGTGGGAGACATGGGTGGGGGCCTGGTGGAGGCTGCCCCTGGTGGCTGGGGGGTGGGGGTGGTGGGAGACATGAGTGTCTCCCACCACCCCCACCCCCCAGCATTGCAGGGGCAGGGGGGTGGGGTGGTGGGAGACATGGGTGGGGGCCTGGTGGAGGCTGCCCTTGGTGGCTGTGGGGTGGGGGTGGTGGGAGACATGAGTGGGGGCCTGCTGGAGGCTGCCCATGGTGGCAGGGGGGTGGGGGTGGTGGGAGACATGGGTGGGGGCCTGGTGGAGGCTGCCCATGGTGGCAGGGGGGTGGGGGTAGTGGGAGACATGGGTGGGGGCCTGGTGGGGGCTGCCCATGGTGGCAGGGGGGTGGGGGTGGTGGGAGACATGAGTGGGGGCCTGGTGGGACCTGCCCATGGTGGCAGGGGGGCGGGGGTGGTGGGAGACATGGGTGGGGGCCTGGTGGGGGCTGGCCATGGTGGCAGGGGGGTGGGGGTGGTGGGAGACATGAGTGGGGGCCTGGTGGGGGCTGCCCATGGTGGCAGGGGGGTGGGGGTGGTGGGAGACATGGGTGGGGGCCTGGTGGGGGCTGCCCATGGTGGCTGGGGGGTGGGGGTGGTGGGAGACATGCATTGTTGATCAGTAGTGCAAGGTGACATGTGGGTTGGCTGGGGGGCATTCCCATGGTGGATGGGCTGCCTGCGGGACATGAGCATGGGTGCAGGGTAGTCCCCCGTGGTGTGGGCTGCCTGCAGGGTCCATGGAGGTTTTGGAGCGTACACCTGGGAGGGCCCACACGGCCAATTCACGTGTGGTACTCCCCAGAACCCCTGAAATACACATACCCTGCTGAAATCGTGTGTGGAACTTCCCACGCACCCCTGAAATACACATACCTTGCTGAAATCGCGTGTGGAAATTCCCGCGCACCCCTGAAATACACGTACCCTGCTCGCACTGGGCCAATCGCGTGTGGAACTTCCCGCGCACCCCTGAAATACACGTACCCTGATGAAATCGCGTGTGGAACTTCCCGCGCACCCCTGAAATACACATACCTTGCTGAAATCGCGTGTGGAACTTCCCGCGCACCCCTGAAATACACGTACCCTGCTCGCACTGGGCCAATCGCGTGTGGAACTTCCCGCGCACCCCTGAAATACACGTACCCTGATGAAATCGCGTGTGGAACTTCCCGCGCACCCCTGAAATACACATACCTTGCTGAAATCACGTGTGGAACTTCCCGCGCACCCCTGAAATACACGTACCCTGCTCGCACTGGGCCAATCGCGTGTGGAACTTCCCGCGCACCCCTGAAATACACGTACCCTGATGAAATCGCGTGTGGAACTTCCCGCGCACCCCTGAAATACACATACCTTGCTGAAATCGCGTGTGGAACTTCCCGCGCACCCCTGAAATACACGTACCCTGCTCGCACTGGGCCAATCGCGTGTGGAACTTCCCGCGCACCCCTGCAATACACGTACCCTGATGAAATCCCGTGTGGAAATTCCCGCGCACCCCTGAAATACACATACCTTGCTGAAATCGCGTGTGGAAATTCCCGCGCACCCCTGAAATACACGTACCCTGCTCGCACTGGGCCAATCGCGTGTGGAACTTCCCGCGCACCCCTGAAATACACATACCTTGCTGAAATCCCGTGTGGAAATTCCCGCGCACCCCTGAAATACACGTACCCTGCTCGCACTGGGCCAATCGCGTGTGGAACTTCCCGTGCACCCCTGAAATACACGTACCCTCATGAAATCGCATGTGGAACTTCCCGCGCACCCCTGAAATACACGTACCCTGCTGAAATCGCGTGTGGAAATTCCCGCGCACCCCTGAAATACACGTACCCTGATGAAATCGCGTGTGGAACTTCCCGCGCACCCCTGAAATACACGTACCCTGCTGAAATCGCGTGTGGAACTTCCCGCGTACCCCTGAAATACACGTACCTGGCCAAATCGCGTGTGAGACTTCCCGCGCACCCCGGTATACACGCACACGTATTTTTTGTCAGCGGGTGTCCGTGTTTGTGGGTACCCCTTTGCACGTCATTTGTCCTGGAGGGCCACAGTATAAGACATTCATCATGGCAGTATATAGGTGCTATTTGTTGGCGCACCTTTTGGCGCACATTTCTTACAGCCGCAGAGACGCTACCGCCTGCTTTCTTGTGGCGGTCGTGTTTGTGCCTGTGCGCTGGTTTGACCGTGCGCTTTTTTGCCCTATTCTATTCCATGAATACGTGTTGTAGGCGAGCGTGTGGGCGTTCCGCGCACTTGTGCCCTGTACTTCCCCCGTGACGCCCATGTTTTGGCAAGTTGTTCCCCATTCCGAGTGTTACGCCCGTGTTCCGCCTACTTTTGTTCCGTGCGCCGCGCTATGTGCGATTTTCGCTGTGGCCTGTGCGATTTTCGCTGTGACCTGGCGCACGCTGTTAGATGGCCTGTGCGCCAACGTGCGCCGCGCACTTTTTTATCGCACATCCGCTGGTTTTCTCGCGCACGGACTTCCATGAATCGATGTGCGCTCCTTTTCGTGCGATTTTCGCACTTGCACTGCGATTTTCGCTATTCCACTGCGATTCGCACGTTTTTGCCCACTTGCGCCGCGCTAATTATTCCATGAATCGGCCTCAAAGTATTCTGGATCAGGACAAGATGAAGAATTCTGGAACAGGATGTAGCAGTCAGGAACAGGATGAAGCAGTCAGGAACATAGCGTCATGCGGAAATCAGGATGGAGTCAGAATCAGTGTGTCTGTGTGTTGTGAGGTTCCCTTATTTATTATGCCAAGCGACATCACTCAGTTTATGGTAGGGGCAGACTTACAACCCACAATGCTGTGATAGGTCAAAGGCACTTGCCTTTTTCTAGTTGGAAGACAGTAAGGGCTGTCATATTTTATGATGTGACCTGGGAAACGCCCAGTTATTTGGACCAAAATGTAACTTTCCCACAAATACACATTTCTATACTTATTCCCTCTAATGAAATCGGACACATGCATTACATATTTTGTGGGCTACCTTGACATACAACTCCCATGTCGGTGGTACCTGGCTTTGTCTTTCTGTGGAATTTTGCCAATTTTAATCATAAAGATTTGGCCTAACAATTCCTAACTTGGTACATATCTGTGCAATCACCCCTAGAACACGTTTATACAATATTAGATTTGCAGCATCAAAAGTCTTTGCGCAATTAATGTTTTTGTGTAACTTTTGGTCATTATACAGTACAGAGTTCAATCACGTCGTCAAAGAAAGAGCATAAAATTAGATTTACAACTATCAACTTTTAGATGTATCCTCCTTCTTGTAGCAAAGTCAAAAGTCTTTAAAGCTTAATTACAAATAGGCATTTAACCACCAAGAGTCCATAGCCTTTTTTTTTTTTACTTTTCCTTCAACTGGCAACAGCTGTCAAATTCCTTTGTTCATGGTGGGGGTCCTCTTCTTTGAGAGGGAAGTTTCCTGCCCCTCCCCTGTGGGGATGAGGGTTCAAGCTTGCCATTGTCCATGGCTGGGGCCAAGACGAAAGTCTGATGAGTTCTTTGTCCTGAGTATATGAAAACCTCCCAGCAGCAATTAGTCCTTTCCTGCCAGGAGTGAGGTGTCAACCATTCCCAGGCTGAGGCTGTCAGTTCAGAATTAAATAGTTAACTTAACTGAAGGCTGGGTTTTAGCTGTAAGTTACCTACATGTTTCATTAAATATTTAAAATGACACAGTTTATAGATGGATTTTGACATTTAGCAATCCTTTGACATTTCTTACAAAATTAGGCCTTTCAACAAAACATGCTTTTAAACAGGCGATTTGGCACTTTCTTCCTGAAAAAGTACATTTAAACTGAGTCCTTTAAATCAGATATTCCTCTGCAGCACACACATCTTATTCAGCCCCAGTTCTTTCCTTGAGTGCTGGGATTTGTTTTGCAGTCTGAATATATGTATCCAGGCTTGGTTTGAAGTTTCTGCCTGCACAGTTGAATTTGTTACATGTTGCCATTTTAGCCTCATTTTACCTGTGAAACTGAAAACAAATGTTGTTGGGCGGGTTTTTCCTGAGATACATTTCTTGGCTGCTGTCAGTCAATGAGGCCCGGCTCCTCTGAGCCACACTGGATGATCTGTAACCCTTTTACTCTCAAGGATTCACTGGAAAATAAATGGATCTAGTGCCAAAACAGCACTTTGAATGTTGGAAAAGTTACATTTTAAAAGGCATTTTCGATTTTCAGGACAATTATGCTGGCTGGCTCCATGTTGAAGGGAACAGAACCCACTGGCATGCTCCTGCAGGGAGAATTCTGTTTTCACCCCCCCTGACTATGTTTGGCAGGGTGTGCAGCCTTTTGTGGTTGTGACCCAACACAGTTTTTCAGATTCTTGAGCGCACAGGGGTTAGAGCATCAATTTTTGGCTGTTTCTTTCCCCATTCGTAGAGTGATGCAGTGAGGCACATTGGAATGGTTCAAAATATCCCACAAGTATTATAAGACCAGGGGAAGTGGATTTTCCAACTTGGCATTTGGATCTGAGCCCGGCAGAGGGAGATCCCGAAAGTAGCGAATGAACAGTGTTTTGCAAAAGTTGGCAAGAGTGAACCCGGGGGAGGGATGCCGACAAGAGGGGGCGAAGCATGATGCCCTTAAGAGTATTGTAAGACCAGGGGAAGTGGATTGGCCCCCTTGGCATTTGGCTCCAAGGCCGGCAGAGGGAGATCCTGAAAGAAAGGCTTGAGCCTGATCGAGGGATGCCAAGGGGTCCGGGGTCAAAAGAGAGAGATCCACGGGTGGAAAGTCATCACCCAAAGTCCATTTGGAAAGGAACTTTTTGTTTCTTTATTTTGTTGAATACATCAGGCCCTCGAAGGCAAGACACTTTTTTTTATTGAAAAGAGACTTAAACACCGAAGAACCCGATAGCTGGTATGGAACTGTCGGCTCGTGCTGGGAAGGCTCGAGTGTGTGCTGTGCTCAGGAGATCCACCTTGTCTGTGCTAAAAACGTGGGTAAGGGAGACCCCTCGCAATCACATTCTGACTTATTATTTTTGAACACTTCTTTCTTTATTGAAAACCCTACCCCACACTCTTTCTGTAATTAGTTGTAAGGATTTGGCAATAGTTTATTTAGTATGGGCCTTTTACTTAGACAGGACGCTTCAAGGACTGACTGCCTTATTTTTCATTTGATGGTCGAAGCTTGCTCCCATCTTGGATTTAGGTTTAGGTTAGGCATTTTTCAACCCTGCATTTACAGTTTAATAAACACCCTGGAACTGTCATCACTTGTATCTGTCTTTACTGTTGCCACCACGAGTTCCTTACAGATGACAGGAGACAATTGGTTCTCATCTCTGTTTTCATGGATTCCATCTTGGTTGGTGAATTCTTTCAAATTACTCAGATTTTGTCTCATAAGGATCCTCTTGGGACAATGCCAGAAGACAGCCAAGAAAGCTATTGGAATGAAGGTAATGATTGATTTTAACAGTGGTACTGGAGGCAAAATGCAGACGGAAGAAAATTCTCGAGAAAATATCAAGAAGAGTTCTCTTGCACCTCCAGGAACAAAGTTTTACTATCGTCAAGATTGGAAGAGATAACTCATATGTGGGACGATTGATATTCTGTTCACCAGGGGGGGAATGTCATCACATAACCTGGAGTGTGGATCAACATATAAAGAATGCTGATCACCTGAGAGGGGTGACAAAGATATGGGTCCCAAAGAAAAGAAAATGAAGCAGGAATTTTGGAGGAGGAGGCGAAGAGTGCGGTCGAATATTCTGCCAGAGGGGGGAATGTAGAGGTGCAGGTGGACACTTTTTCCCTGGTCTCTGTCACCTCACCACCATCATACTGGGATAGCAGACGAAGAGCTGCAATTGGAAACCCATGTATGAATCCATGCAATATTCCTGTACTACATCAAGTATATGAGAGAGGATATGCACTCAGGCAATAGTTCAGAATATACCCTCATGGTGAGACAGTAGAAGGCTGCTATCAGGAAGGATGCCCCCTGTCAAGATGCCAAAATGCGGCTATGGGTAATATGGATGAACGCTAAGTGAAATCTGACGACAACAAAATGATGTCATACAGAAGATGAATGTACCTATGCCAAAACGGTATGAAAATACTTAAGACTGACGATGTAACTGAAGTACTAAGAGAAACATGTACCTAAAGATGAAGTGATCATGAATATAACAAGATGAGGCAACCTGCTGCCCAATCACTGTAAATAGGCTCTAACGCAAGGTAGAAAAGACATATAGAAGCTTGCTAAGAAAAAGAGTCAGTCAGTAGTACCTTTACTACGGCCATGAGGCCATAAAAGTACAAGCAACACAAACAGATCATTAAAGAACAAAAACGTAATGGACTTGTTCTGTCCTGCTTCCGTTGAGATCCATGTTTGCAGGAGTTCCAGGATACCTGCAACAAATTCCCAGGGACCGTTCCCCCAATGGCAGTGCATTCACTCCTGATAAAACAGTGTTATGGGGACCACTCACAATACAGACTTTGCCATTGCGGTCAGGGTTTGGGCCAATAATGATTGAACTGTTAATAAGTGGAGAGCTTTTCACACTAAAGCCCAAAACACAGTTTGCTGTGCGCTGGTCTCTAAAATCTACACCAATTAAAGCATAGCCATTGTCCTCCCTGTGTTGCATCCGTGTGTAGTTCAATATGGCCTCCCGGGATACAAATAAGCAACCACATATAGAGCGAAGCCAATGCAGACTTTTGTTAATCAAAGCCTCTCTATGTTCACGCTGGTTTTGATGCAGTTTTGGGACATGAAGTAAATAAACATGATGGCCCTTTAGTCCTTTCCCATGGTTAACTCTACGGCCTGTGGGGCAGACATTAGTCTTTGCATGCTTTTGGGCTACGTGACTGTCACTGAGTGTTTGATTTTCCTTTGGCATGATAACTCTATGGGCCTGGTCTGTTCCCCTAGCTGTAGCCCGCTTGAAGGAATGAGGCACTTGGGTTAATGGGTTTGATGTCACATTGGGCTGGCCACTTAGAGATGGTTGAACCTCAACAGAACTTGCCTTTTTAGGCCCGGTTGGGGGTCGACTTGCACAGGGATGATCTGCCCCTTCAGGCCTCAGGTTCAATTTACAGGCTGTAGTGACCATATTGCTACATGCTTGCTCCTCCGAACTTGGATTTATCCCAGTGACACCCGCCATTCCTGCTGGAAAGCCCCTCAAAACCCCCCTCTCCCCAGGACTTCAAGGAATGCCGTAAGCAGCCTTTTAACATCCCTAACTTCCACCAAGACCTGGCAGTAGTCGCAACCACTAGGTGTGGGTGCTCCCCCATCAATAAGAGCGACAACAGAAGGGACAGCAGAAGATTGAACCGGGGGACCGATTGATGGCGGGGCGCTTGGGGTACTTGCGCCAAACTGTGCTTTTTTCTCCAAGAAGACTGTGTTTTGAGTGGGGCCTGTGAGCGGCGGATGGATTACATGCACAGAGCCTATGATAGGCCACTGTAAAGTCTCCAAGCCAGAAGGGACCATTTGAGACTTAAGTGGTGGCATTCCCATCATATCCAAGCCAAGGTCAAGCAGACTTGGGCTTGGTTTAGGTTCCCCTGGGGTTGGGAAGGATTGGTTGTGAAGGTGCACTCAAATTCTGTTCAAATAATTCATGTGATCCTTGTTCCATAAATGTGGTAAATAACTCTCAGGTGCTCCTTGTTGGGTCTGTGCTACCAGACTGGACTCTATATACAAGGGTGGTCCCCCAGAGTCAACGGGAGGCAAACAAGGGCACACTAACACCAATACAATTGGTAAAAGGTCAATCATTCATATTCAGGTACTTTCAACAAAGTGTTTTATGTATTACATCAGACTACAGGTTCATCATAGTCATTATCGTGGTCAACAGGCTACTTTTCATACTTAACAGTACAATAACAAAGTCATTCTTATTCATTACAGTGTTTTTGACTTCAAATTCAATAATTAGTACATTTCTTTCATGATTCGAATTCATAATTGTTTTTCTAAGTAACACAGTGGCAGTAAATTAGTTCCGATACTAGAATGTATCCGATATCTTGATTGGATCTTTTTAGGGTGCTCTGTTTGCGTTGATTGTTCTTATGAGGACACCTCCTATCATTCACTACGCGTTTCGGGCTTCCTTGAGCCCTTCTTCAGATGAAGATATCTGACCTTTGGGTGATTTTTTTTAAAAGATAAATTAAACTGTATTAGGTGATGCACTCAGACATCCTACTCATACTTTTGTATTTTCATATTGTGTTGGTATTCTCAACACTCTACATTACCAACCTCAGAATTAGCTGTGAGCCATTCATTGATGCTATTGTCTCTCTGGGAGCAGTGCATGGGGTTTAAGGGTAACACCCCCCCCCCCCGTCCCCCCTCAGGCCACAGGAGCTCTTACCAGGAGATTTCCTGGGTACCCTGCTTCAAAGGGGCACACTTATAACAAAGGCCAGCCTCACACAAGAGTGCTTCACTACAGAGGGCCATTGAAGTCAGAAAACATGGGAAAGGGGTGGAGTTAAAGTATCCAGAGAGGGAAAGATGGACCAGAGAAGGGTTTCTGCCATCTTGCTTTTCTTTTGGGCTTTCTTTCTTCCTGACCCCTACATTCCTGCAGAACAAGGCACTCTGGATATGATGTAATATCACATGGGTCACTTGTCACACCAACAGAGATTGGATACCATGCAACAGTCTTTCTTTTGTCCGATCCCCAGTGACATTTTGCCTTCATAAGGAAGAATTCACCGCATCTCTATCTCTACTGGAATGCAGTCCATTCTATAATCTTCCAACAGTGAGGTGAAGGTGGAAGGCATCCAAGCAGAGAAGAGCTAAATCCCCTAAGTAGCCCCAGGGAACAGTTCGGGTGGATGCTGTTTGGACCAAGTCCTGCCCCTGTGCTGGTGTTGTGGAACGAGGCTCCTCACTAGTTATGAAGGATCCCCTGTAGGTGTCATAAAGACTCCCTGGAGTGGGAGTGCAGAACAAAAGGACTTATTTAGTCCAGGAGCCCTTGGATTGGGACTCACAGTAACCAGAAAGCTCAAGAGCATCTGAAATCCTGTTCACGCTGCTTTGAACGACACTGAATCATGTTTGACACCATTCAAGCTGAAACAAGACCTGCAGTGCTGCTTTTGGCACTTCACGGCTTCGCAACTGCTCTCCTGTATCTTACAAAATGCTTGGCGCTGCTTACCACCAGTAACGTTCTAAACCGCCTCCTCTCACACACTGGCTGTCTGCTGCAGACGCCTTCGACTTGCCACATCTTCAAGGTCTTCTATGTCTATTTACCACAGTTAAAGGCTACATCACAAAAAGGCCACTTTTTTAGGATGGTTTGGTGCAGTCTTCCATAGGCGGTAAATGGATAGTTTGGTGGTTCCATCCCTGAATTCCCTGCCCCCTCCCGCAATAGTAGGATTTTCTTTTAATCAGGGGGTTTCACCTCCCTCCCCAAAATCCCATTTAGCTCCCTCCTCCCTTCCCCGCCACAAACATTGCACACGCCCCACCCCTCACACCTCATATATACATACATACATGCATACAGACAGACAGACAGACAAACACACAAACGCACACACCTACCTTCTCTCTGTGCGGTAGTCTTCTGGAACGCTCTAAGGCTGGGCCTGTCAGCCCTGTGCGCACTCATCGAAGCATGGGGCGAGGCTCAAATTGGCTGCGGCCTTCTGCTGCAGTCTTCAGTGTGTAGTCCGTTTTGCACACGATCAATATATTGCAGGCAAAAGACTGCATACTCTTTGAGCACTGCCTTAAACCAACAGGACTTCACTGAGAGCTGACTGGAACACATACTTCACCTACGACAGCAGTGAGATCGTCTCGTACAGGCTCGACCACCAATCTGAACCTGTTGGATCCTTCTAACCGCATTGCCTTGAACAGTGACTCAACTCATCTCAAAGCTGACTCGATGCTTACTTGCGGCTGGATCAATGTGACTCACCTCATCTCGAACCGGGTTCGATCGCAAGGAAAGTGCAGAGAAACCCAGTTCATTATTGTCGAACCACCTAAATCCAAGAATATAATATTGACAAGAGTCTCTGTCCCCCTGGTCCACTTTTTGGGACCACAGTGACTTGTAAGCCCCCTTTTCAATATTTTTCTGGACAGGCATATCCTTTTTGAACCTTGACATTGCTGCAATACTTTGCCTGAACACACCTGCTCAAGTACCAAGAGCAACTTCTGTTTTTCTTTCTTACAGGGGTGAGATTTATTGCGTGTTTTTTCAGATAGGTATTTGCATTTTTTTGTTTAATTAAAAGTCTATATTTATAGAACCTTGATTGGACATTCCCTTTATTATGGACTGTTGGGTTGCGACTGGATCACATTCACTCCCCTCCTGAAATTAGAGCCTGCCCTCGGCCCACGTTACCACAAAAGGCAAAGGATGTATACGCGTCGGCCTGTTTCTGTTTCACCTTTATGATTGGGAACCCTGCTGGTTTAATAGCAGTGTGGGGCTGAGTGGGCAGTTGTACACCAGTACTTATCCCTGTACTCCTGCAGAGCAGTACAAAACACGGATCATGTAATATGTTCACGATCAGGGCTTGTGTTGTTTCCACTCTGCGAGAGATGTCTAGTGAGGTATTGTATGTGGATCGTAGAATGTGTTCACTATCAAGTCCTGTGTTGTATTAACTCTGTCTGTGATGTGTGGTGAGGTACTGTACACGGATCATGGATTGTGCTCTAAATCACAGTATGTGCTGTTTTCCCTCTGTCAGGTATGTGGAGTAGGGTGTAGTATGCAGAGTGTGCCATGTGTTTGCTATTAGGACCTATAAGTTGTCACTCTGTCAGTGATGTGTAGCGACGTATGGGACGCAGATCGTGGAATGTGTTCACAATCAGGGATTGTGTTGTTTTCAGTATGTGAGTGATGTCTAGTGAGGTATTGTATGTGGATCATAGAAAGGTTTCACTATCAAGTCTTGTGTTGTTTTCAGTCTGTCTGTGATGTGCAGTGTTGTGTTGTGGCCCTCCCGCGTGTGTTGCCCGTTTAATGTGATGTGTCCCTCCCATGTGTATTGCCCTTTTAAGATGGGCCATGACTCTGTCATGGCCCAAGCTAATAAAAGGAGCCCCTGCAGGCACGTGTGGCTGCAGACTTCCAAAGAGGAATGCCTGAGTTCGTCTCACATTTAGGCCTGCAGGCCCACACCGTGTGAGTACAGGTCTGCAGGCCATGTTGCCATGGGGCCCGCTTGCCAGCAAGGTGGCCAGGGTCCGCATGTGCTGGGCATTGTCCGCTCAGCAACTCCCTGAGGCACTGGGCTTCCAGGGTGCTGGTGTCCCATAGCATCCACAGGGGGCCGGCTTGATTCCTATGGCCGGGCCCCCACAACATGTAGTGGGGTATAGTATGCAGCAGTGGTGGAAATGGAAGAAATATGGTGGGGGATCCCACAACACACAGGCCGGGGTGGGGGAGGAGTTTTGGGGGCGGTGGGCGCTGCCCAAGGGGGTGTGGTCTAGAGGGGGCAGGGCTTGTAGTGGACATCCAGCAATGCTGGAATATGGTAAAAAAAAAAGCTGTGACGGCAGCATTGCCTTTTACCGCCGGCTTTGGCACTGTTGTGTGATGCACAATGCTCGCTACATGTACAACTGAAAGGAATGGGTTGTACATGTAGCGAGCATTGTGCATTACACACCAGTGCCAAAGCCGCGGTAAAAGTCAGAGCTGCCGTCCCGTGTACTTTTCTTTTTTTTTTAACGATTCCAGCGCGGTTCATGGTCTTGGGCGGCGGATCTCAGATCCGCCGAGAGCCTGCCCAATGACCAGCACTGGTATGCAGAGTGTGTAATGTGTTTGCTATCAGGACCTGTGAGTTGTCACTCTGCCAGTAATGTGTAGTGAGGTATGGGACGCAGATCGTGGAATGTGTTCACGGCCAGGGCCTGTGTTGTGTTCATTCTGTGAGTGGCGTGTAGTGAGGTCATGTACATGGATCATGGAATGTCTTCCCTATAAGGGCGTGTGTTGTTTTCAGTCTGTCAGGGGTGTATAGTGAGGTATTGTACACGGATCATGGTATGTGTTCACTAACTGGCTCTTTGCGTAGTCACTCCCAGTGATGTGTAGTGAGGTATTGTAGCAGATTGTGGAATGTGTTCACGATCTGGGGCTTTGCGTGGCACTTGTTCAGCAATATGTTCTGAGTTATTGTACATGATCGTGAAATGTGTTTACTGTCAGGGCCTGTGTTGATTTCACTCTGCTGGTGCGGAGGTTTTCCTGGACTGTGGAATGCGCTCGCCCTTCTGTTGTCACCACTCTGTTAAGGTGTTGCTCTGCCGCCTGTAGGAATTCCCTGTTATGTTACTAAGCAGCCGGCTGGGTTTGTTATTCAATTTTTGGAGCATCGAGGCCGGTTTCCTGGCCAGAGTTTCTGGGCCTTCGCCCTGGCGCAGGGCCATGCAGGATCACCTGCACTCCATGTGATTAATGGCGGGAACACCCGGCCTGGCCCAGCTTCCTGTCCATTGTTGTTTCAGCAGCGAATCCACTTCCTTCACTGACTCCGGAGGGCTCAAAGCAGGAGCCACGAGAAGGACTGGGAACAAACACTCACACTCAGTCTCACAATCTGAGCACCGGGGGAGGGAGAGGGTGCTGGGGGGCAAGGGCGTCGGGAGGGACACATTGGGTGCTGGAGGGGGTTATGTAACTCAGAGGGATACACTGGGGCAGTGCTAGAAAGGATTAGAGCAAGACATGCATGGGGGCGGCGGAAAGAATAAAGAAGGGACACACGTGTTGGAAAAGGCATGGTGGCTTAGAGCAGAGAGGCTATTTAGGGACAGACCTTAGGGCGTGGTGCACCAGAGGCAGGGCAAGGGGAAACCCGAAGAAGCACGTAGGGGCATTATTTGGAAGAAAAGGGAAGGCTTATAGAAATAGAGCGTGCATTTGGGTCAGGAATACCCAGCAAAGCAAGGAGAACAACTTTGCCAGTTAGAGGCGCTCTGAGGCACATTTGTGGAGGAGGGTAAGATTGAAGACTGAAGAGGGACACATTTCTGTGACTGGGGGTGATCATAGACGTACACATTTTGGAGGCAGGGTTTCAGCCAGATGTTTACAGGTGTATCTGGTGTGTTGCAGGGCCTGGGGATTCAGAAGGACATGTGTGGGGTGAGGGGATGGTCTGGCACAGAAGGCTGCCTTTTGAGGCAATGGATGAGGCATAGGAAATTCCTCTGCTTGGTTTTGGGGATTCATCCTAAAGGACAGGTGAGGTATAGCACCAAGAAGGCACCATTGTGAGGAATCCTCGACCGTGAGACATGAATGGACTGGGAGAGGGATGACTGAGAAAATGGCGTTCGTAAGCAGGGCAGGGAGCAAGGCTATCATTAAGGAGACAGCTGGCGTTACAATTGTCGCCAACGCTAGAGGTGACCAGGGACTTGTGGGTTCTCTAAACCTCGCCACCCAGGTCCCCTTACTCACCAATTTAAACGCTGGCCTCTTCATCCCGCCTGGGCAAAGGTGGGGGGCTAAGGGGGAGATCGCCTGCACAGCCGAAGGAGAGACTGCCTTGACACAGTAAAGGTGATGCAATAGAGCGGTAGAAAGTGAGAGAGGGAGAGAAAGCGCGAGGAAGCTAGAGAAAGCGTGAGACTGTGGGAGACAGAGGGAGAGAGGCATCGTTCAAATGAGAAGAAAAAGAAAAAAAAGGAATGAAAGAATAATGTGCAACAGGAGAGCAGAAAGGAAAGCGCGAGAGAACAAAAAAGCGAAGGGAGAAAAATAAAAGCAAACAAGGGGTTAATAAGAAAAGTGGAAGATGGAAAAGAAAAAGGAATGATGAAGGAATATGTGAAAAATACCTTAAGAAAGAGAGTGCATTAAATGAATAAAAATGAGAAAGAAATGGGGATTGCAAGTACGTCATAGAGGAAGGAATGAAAAGAAGGGAAAGAAAAGGAGTGCAGAGAGGAAAGGAAGAAAGTCTGAATGTGGGTGTGTGTGAATTAGAGTGTAGTGTGAAGGTTCTGTTGGTGGGCATGTGAATTAGATAGATGTGTGTATGTTGTGGTGCGTGTCTACAATAGTGAATTCGTTTGAATGAGTGTGTGTGGACTTGGGAGCAAATATGGGAAGGACATTAGAGCAGCCAATATGAACATTTTCATAGAGTGACATGGCATGTGTAACTGGCATTATGGGCACAGCCAACAGGATTAATGTTCTTATGTGGAATATTGGTCTACATTGGTGCAGGCGGCGTGAACATTTTTTCCTACAGTTGCTTTGCATTTTTTACTGGCATTAAGGGCAAGTAGTAAACAGGTTTATTCAGATGTAACATCCATTAAAACACACACACAAACACATTATTTTAAAAACATGACACTTTTAACAATTTACCACCATTAGAAAGCAAAACAGTATAGTTAAAAATCTCTAAAACTTAAATCTATTGACTACTTGCAGGGCTGCCTCAAAAAAGTGGGCTAAATAATATAAAACGCCCACATCGTTGCATTGCATTACATAAGCCAAACTATCCCCAGGTGTTCGCAAGCAGTTTTCTTTCAAATGTGGTTTGTTCCATTGCCTTCTGAGCTGTATCAAGAATCTCCAGTCCAGCAGGAAGTGTGCCAAATCCTCCTTACCCCTCAGTCCACATGGACAGATCACTTCCACTTCAAGCCATGGCATCCTTGTTCTCAATGGTATCACGTTTAACTTGGCACATATGATGTTCATTCAGCATTCTGCCGTTTTTATTTTGGTAATTTCACACGTGCTACCCTCATGAATTGGCCTGGGGCAATAACATTTTAGGGAGGATAAATGTCTGCATCTCATCAGAAGCGCCTTTAGCTCCAGGTCTTCTGCTTTATCCTTTAGAGGATTGTTGTGCTGTCTACGCATCGGTTCTCTCAGCGCCACTACATCATTCAACCCACATCTCTTCAATAGATCGAGTCCACGGTTATACCAGATCCCCAAGTGCTTGCTGCTTGTTTTAATGGACTCTCTGCAATCTCAGTATTTGGGTTCACTGGAGTGCACAATTGTGCATTGAAATACAATTCCAGGAACCTCAGTTCGGCTTGTATGGCAATACTAACCATCCCCAGCTCACACCTTAATACATCAAAGTTGGCTCTATGCGGGACACCAGTGATCCTGCGCAGTCCAGAGTTTAGCAATGTATCAAGATGTTTGCATGGGGCTGTCCCCCAGATCTCTGCACCATAAAGAATGGCTGTATTCATTTTTGGCCTGAAGACTTGAATGCACTTATCTAGGTGTTTCCTGCCGAATTTGTAGTAAAAGCGTATAATACCTCTTAAGCTTCACATCGACTGTCTGTGTGAGGAATTCGACCATCCGCACAGTGGGTGTACACTCGCCTGGGCGTTTTTAAGTTTTTTTTTTAATTGAATGATGGGAGATCAACCTCGGAAAATTTGTGGGGCTAATCCGCACACTTTTTCCTATGCTCACTGCACAACAACCACATAGTCACATGTACTCTGGGTGAACACAGCCTACAGGCGCAGTCCTCCTGTCATGTTCAGTTGGAATGTGACAGCCAGGAGTACATAAGAGCAGCAGAGGGAAGAGGCCAACACCTTCCTCCTGCCATGGCCAGCCTAATTAAATATCAAAAGATCCATGGGTCCACCCTATCCTTTGTCCACCTGCTGGTGGTAGCGCATACTGATGAGAGTTCATTGAAGCAGGCCTGTGGGAGGCCTGGTCACAGGACTGACAAAGGACAGGATACCCAAGACCCTTTTGATATACATCTGTGTGACTTGAAGTCAGCTCCTGCCACTTAGTATGAAGGGCAGTGAATGTCATGTCTGGGACCACTGTTTACAGTGGTCATCCCCACTCGGGGACACCATTCAGGAACATATGAGTATGTGATTTGATAGAGACAGAAAGGGGGTCATTACGAGTGTGGCGGTAAGGGGTTAATGGCACCGGCAAGGATGCTGGTGCCGTTAACCCCTTACTGCCGCATTTCGAGGTCCCTTAGCGGGTCCCACTAAGGCCGGCCGGTAAAACCAGCCGTCCTTAGCGGGAGCCGCTAAGGGACCAGGGAGCCAATAATGGGCCCGTAATTTATGGGTCCGTTATTAGCTCCCTCCCCATTCCAATTGAGCCCTATGGGGGCTCAAATGGGAATGGGGAATGGTTTTCTGAATGGGGACTTACCGGGTCCTCCAAGGTTGGAATGACCCGGTAAATCCCCATTCAGAGAACCCGGACCTGGACACGAGTTTGGAGGAAGCCATGGCGCTATTAGCGCCATGGCTTCCTCCAAACTCGTAATGACCTCCAGAGTCTGTTCTCACCATGACTTCAAGCGAGCCCTGCTTTTTGATAAGGAACCACAGAGATCTCAATTAACCAGAGAGACCCTTTGATCCACAACAGACAGGAAGATAGGTGGGACTTAGTAGTACATGTTTTCACCCATTTAGCTTTCCTGTTGCAAAGCACTCTGGTTATGACCTCATGCATAACAGAAGACTGTTGCTGGGGACCCAGGATTGGTTCATTAAGGTAGGCTTAACCTGCACCAATCACTGGAGCCCATTTGGCTTTAAAAGAGGGTTTAGCCACTCTCTTAGCACATCATGTGAAGACTTTGCAAGCAGTAACCAGAAGGACTCATTTGGACCCTGGCTGAAGCTACAGTCTGCCTTAAAGCTTCCGCCAGTGAAGAATGGCCATGATTGCCAAGAGGGAAGCAAGATCCCTCCCCTAAACATCTCTAAGGGAACAGAGCGAAATACTGAATCCAGAGGACCCTCTAGCAGCTCCAGAACTGGTACTGAGCCAGCACACAGCGTGTCCTGCTAGGCTCTGCAAAGCAATCTCCCTAGGTGGGAAGTGTCAGAGAGTCTCTCAACTGAAGGACAAGGCCATTGCCTGAAACACTCTCCTCAGCTTTGGGCTGTCCACCTTAAAGGAAGACACAAGCCCACTGAAGAAGCTAGGAGAAGTGCATCGGCAAGCATCAACCAGCGTCCACCTGAAAGGACATTTTCGAGACGGTTGAGCCCCTCAAACTGCAACCGACTGCACCCTTGACTGTTGTCACGCTGCAGTCACAAAAATCGTCTGAGACGCCTTGACCAGTGTTACAGTCCCGCCGGCCAGCACTGAGACAACGATTCCTGACCCCAAGCTGCCATGTAGGCCTGCTTGTAGCCGTCCATCCAGCCTCGCTCGCCGAACTGCCTGCCGCCTGATACCAGCAGCTGTCTCCCATCTGGAACTCTGTCGTAGGTGATACAAAGTGCACTGGTACCAACTCGACCTTGTCAAGCAGCCAGAACGTCTACGAGAAAAAGGTACACTGTGGTTCTGTCTCCCTGGTTCTTCTCCGAAACCCCTGGTGACATGTTAAGACTCCTTGCCCCCTTTGTGCTGAGCCAAGTATCCTTGAACATTACGATTTATTACTTTACCGACACCGACTACCCTCCTGTCAGTATCCAGAGTGCATCCCCTTTCTTCTTGAAACTGTCTGTCCTCTGTACTTCTTTACAGGGTGGGTTGTATTTTGTAGTGTGCTAGGACTGTCTTTTGTAATAATAATGAATTAGATATTTGTATACGACCTTGACTGGGCAGTCCCTTTTACATTGGGTAATAATTGGATTTTTGCTGTGTACCAACTAACCAAGAATCCACGGCCTAGCAGAGATAAGCCTGCCATTCCGTCATTGTTACCAAAATTAGACAAGGAGGTTAATAATTTACTTGTGTTTCCTATCTGTTTGGATTCCTTCTGCTAGGTTTAGAAATCGATATTCATCCCTGGATCACTTGTGTCCTGGACGTTGATTTGTCACATTGGTGGCAAGCGGTCGGATCAGTTGGAGACTTGCACACAGCTTAGTCACCCAACAATAAAAGTACTGTTGCAGGCAATGTTTAGTCACTGCTAGGTATTAGTAATAGTCATGAATCTTGACATGGAGACTGTAAAAGGCATGACCAAGGATGTCCTGTGTGTCTTATGTCAAGAGAGGTGACTTCCCCACAGCACTAAGGTTAATAAACCTGAGTTGCTCACCATCCTCCATGCTTGGGTAGAAGCGAGGGTGGTTGGGGAGAAGACCCCAGGGGATGGGATAGGCTCTGTGTACCCAAACAAACAAGTCTTTCCGGAGGGGAAAAAGGATGAAGAGGACCTCATGAGCAGTGTTTCTCTGCAATCATCCTGCCAGTGGGTAAAAGTGGTTTCTCAACACTCAAGAGTGTCAGTGAGAACAGAGGGTAGTGCGACATCCTGCAGGTCCCAGGCCTCAGCACAGTCTCTAAGTGGCCCAGTAATTGTTCCGGCTGTTAATGAGGTAGCGGCTAGAAAGCTCTGCTCGAGGAGAGGAGACTAGTGCTAGAGGAACAGAAACAGCAGATCAAGGTCGCAATGGAGCGGGACAGGGCTGCCATAGAGCAGGCGAGCTGGCTCTCGAAGAGAAGGAGGTCAACAGATCCACCTGTAGCAAAAGTAGCAGTAGTGGCTCAAACCAGATTGCCCAGGATCAGCCCTGGAGGCACATCCCCAAAGACTTAGTGCAGGTTTACATGTGGAAAAGTATATTTTTGAATGGTTTGAAGCACTTGAGTTTGCTTTTCAGGTACAGGAGGTGGATGAGGTACTGTGGGGTGCAGCCATGATGAGTCGCTTACCGACACCAGGGACAGATGCTATTCTTCTGTTAACTCCTGAGGAAAGGCCTGTTTATGAAAGTATGAAGGCAGCTCTCCTCAGGAAGTTCTGTAAAACCCCAGAACAGTATCTCAAGAGCTTCAGTGAGCTCAGAAAGAAAAGTGGGCAGACATTCAAAGCGTTCACACACTTGTCATTTAAATATCCAAGCAGGTAGGTGACTGATAACAAAGTTGACACATTTAAAGGGATGTACAATTTGATTGCGTGTGAACATGTATTGAAAAGTGGAGAGGTTCACCTACACCAGCATCTTCTGACAAGACTATCACAGACCCTAGGGAGCTTTCAAAGGCTGCCAACAGGTTTGTGAGTACTTGAGTCCGGAAAAGGGCTCAGGCAAGCACACCCAAACCAGAAGAGAAATCGGCAGACAAAAAAATAAACAGGGAAGGGAAGGACAAAGGTCCAACCCAATCCTATTTGTCAGGTCCCCAAAAGAATGAAGGGAAATCCCAAAACTCTAGTTCAGCCATGCACACTGAAGAGAAGAACGCAGGCACCCCTAAGACTGGGACACTTGTGGGCCTTGGGGTTCCTTATGTGGGTCAAAATAGCTAATAGCGAAAAAAGTAATGGACATCCAAGTTTTACTCCTGCGCTTATCATAAAACTTTCTGAATACTTATGATCTGCTGCGCATCTCAACCTAGCCGATGCATTTTCGTAGAGGAGGATTATTAAATGCAGTAGTCCAGAGGGGACGCCTATTCTTCTATATTTTGTCCTGAGCAAGGTACGATTAACAGAATCAAAGGCCTTCTTAAGATCTAAGAAGACGACGTATAGGTTAATCCCCCTCCTCCTAGTGTACTTTTCCACAATCATGTTTAATCCAAAACATTGATTGATAGTGGAGAAGCCCCTTCGAAAACCGGCTTGCATGTCCGGAACGGCATAGTTATCTGATACCCATTCCCCCAACCACTCTGAAAGATATTCCGCAAAGATTTTACTTGCAACATCTAAAAGTGCGATTGGGCAGTAGCAATGTGGATCGAGGGCATTACCTTTTTTGAACAAAGGAAAAATGAAACTTTTGTTCCATGATTCTGGTAGGGGTGCCACCATTCCATCGACGCACTAAATACCTCAAGCCTCAATCCATCGGGTCCTGCCGCCTTACCGTTCTTAAGCATTCTTATTTGTAATTCCAGGTCTCTCTGTGAAAAAGCCTTTGCCTTGGGGTTCCCTTCGATTGACTACAATTACTTGCAGTTGGGCTACTATGCCATGAAGGATGTCACTAAAATGGGATACCCACTGATCACCTGTGATTCCTTCTACGGGGCCTATGCTTGCTCCCGCCAAACCCTGTTTCACCACCTCCCAAACTTTTCTTGAGTTATTTTCACAGACAGTCCTGCCCAGGTAATCGCACTGTTTTATCGTGAAAATACTTTTCTTTTGTGACAGTAACGAGTGGTAGGCTTTTTTAAGCTGATGGAGTTTGCTGGTGTGGAGGCAACTCTCCAAAGAGGCACAATAAAGTTCCACTTTCGCACGTCTGCATTCTGCATGAAACCATGGTGCATTGCCATGGTGCATTGTTTCTACTGTTATTGGACATAGGGAATTTCTTGCCTGATACACAAGGGCCAATGTTTGGGATATATATGAGTGTGAAATAATGTAGCACTTTAGTGGGTTGTTGCTCCTTCAACAAGTTATCCCATAAAGGTTTAGTTTCTGTATCATCAAGTCAAGGCAGAAATTCAAATTTCTCAAACTTATGCATTGGTCTTAACTGGTACAGGGAGTCCGGCCTTCTAGGCTCTATAAGATTAGTGTGATTTATTAACCAACTCAATAACAGCAGGTTATGGTCGCTCTCAGGGCAATGTCGAGCTTTAAATCCCTCCACCCGTGTGATTTAAAGGCAACCAATCAGACAGTAATTTATTAGAGAACTCCTCAGCTCTGCTTTGAAAGTTGGTTTAGGGGGAGTATCCCCTGCGCACCCTCCGTTCAGCTCGATATATAAATATGTATTCATAAATTGGTACATTTGCCGACCCATCGCCGATGTCCTGCCCATGCTTCTTATTTTGGGGATCCCACATACCTCTTCAACAAATTATTTATCAAGCGGTATATTCTTTTTTGGCCCAACTTTGCGTTAACATCTCCTATTAATATTAAGCCCCCATCCTCACTTTTCAACCAATTCTTAGGGACAAAATAATCCGCCTGATACGTACTTGATTGCTTTGGTTTGGGGGGACGTAGATATTTATGAGGGAAAAGCCAAAAGGAGCATGTTCTCACCTGGGCATACTGGCATATTCTGGCAGAAAGAGAAAGGATATGTTTGCAGATAGTATTGTTATTGGAATTACGGGCAAAGCAAACAAAACATGAGTATGTTCTTTAGTGTGAATGCTGGAATATATTGGTGCAGCCAGAATTGACATGTAATGATATTTGATATTGATATTTTATTTGTATCGTGCTCATACACAAGTGTTTCAGAGCGGGACAAGGCAAGGGAGGGGAACAAGGGAAGACAAAAACAACGATCTTACTAGGCCCATGACATTGAACATGCACAAGTGCAGGGGAGAGGGAAGGGGGAAGTGCAAGGGAGAGGAATAAATGGAAAGTGCTGAGCAAGGGATACACCAATACAAAAGTTAGTGCAGCCAGCAAGGTGGCAAGTGCAGGTTTTTAGCGCAGACGGGGGGAGTCTGGTAAGTGCAGGTAAGTGGATTGTAGGGTAACAGATGCAGACCCAAGTGCAAGGGTTGCCAGGGGCAGTGCAGGTAAGTGACTGAGCGGTCATGGACCTGGGGTCAAAATCAGAGGGTGAACCAGGTGCACTGTGCTGAAGCAGGCAAATCAGCAGGGGAGAGGGAGAGCGAAGGCAGAAGCAAAGAGGAAGGTCTTTAGGTGATTCCGAAACCGGAGATGGTTCATCTCAAGTTTCAGAGAGGCAGGGAGGCTGTTCCAGAGGGAGGCCCCGGCAGAGGAAAGAGATCTACCACCAACTCATTGCTTGGAGAAGCGACTGACCCCGAGGGAATTGGAGCTGGAGGAGCGAAGAGCTCGAGTAGGAAGGTATTTACGGAGGGAAAGTTGAATGTATTTTGGACCCAGGCCCCAGAAAGCCCTGTGGACAATGCAAAGGGTCTTGAATTTAATCCTTGCAACCACTGGGAGCCAATGAAGAGATTTCAGGGCTGGAGAGATACAATCCCTGGGCTTGAGGCCAAGGATCAGTCTCGCAGTCCTGTTCTGGATGAGTTGCAGAGGGCGGAGAGTAGAAGCAGGCAGATTTAGAAAGAGGCTGTTGCAGTAGTTCAGCCTGGGGAAAACCAGTGCGCTAGAAACAGTAAGCTTCTGGGGGAAGGAGAGGAAAGGAAGAATACCTCTGAGGAGGTGCAGTTGGTAATTTGACTTCTTAGAGATGCCAGAGATGTGAGGAGAAAAGGAGACTGTGGAGTCGAAGATGACCCCGAGGTTCTTAGCCTCACAGGTGGGCGCAGGGAGAGTGGGCCAAGGGAGGACGGCCAGAGAGTGACAGGAAAGGAGGGTGCAGGTGTGCTGATGAGGAGAATCTCTGTCTTACTGGCATTAAGGCAGAGATCATTGGGGGCACACCACTCCTGGATGGCAGAAGGACAGTCAGAGATGAGAGAAGAAGAGGTGGCAGAGGGAAGCCTGAAAACGAGCTGAGTGTCTTCTGCATAACACTGAAAGTTGGAGCAGAGAGCGGCAATGCGGTGGGCAAGGAGTGCCAGCTATTGGATGTATGTATGGGCACACAGCCAGAAGGAAAATGTTTTTTTTTTATATTGGCAGAATATTGGCATATGTTTTGGGCAAAGGCAACATGAAAATGTACTCGAAACTACTTCTGCGCACTGTTGGTGATTTTTCATGTGTTACTGTCCAAAACGGATTGTAAACTGGCATTCAACTGAATTTTCACTGTTAATGAGCTATAAAAATGCACCCTTTTAGCTCATTGTTTTAAGAAGAATTCTCTCTCAGGGGAGCAACTTTGGTTGGTTTTGGGCTTCCTTGCTACGCCTGGTCACTCCTGTATATTCATGTGCAATGTCTACAACCCACCAATCAAAGAATTCAATAGCCACCATTGCTGGTTTTAGGTGAGTGAAAAGGGCAGTGGTTTGCCCTCATGATTGGCTTGAAGGGCTTCAGCCATTCTAATATTGAGCAGATACTTTGCATGTAGACATGTAGATTACTGTTGTGCCATTGAAGTGAAAAAATGTGGCTCTCCTCACCAAGTAGGTTTCTGCCTTGGTGCCTGGTATGTATTACACGGCCTGCGGTAGAGGCCCTGCAGCTATGGTTACGTTTATCAACGCCTAGCAAGGGCAGCTTTTGGGCGGCTTATAACTTTGCCGCCGTTCAATGCATTTGCATTTCAATGATTTTGCAAAGGTTTGTGCGGTTTCATCAAGATGGGGAGGTGGGGGTGGCAAGGTTATAGGGTGGCCCCAAAACCTTTGAAATCCGGATAGACATGGAAACGTTTGTTGCTTGTGGCTATAGCCCAAACTGCTGGACAGAAATGCACCAAATTTTCACGAGGAGTGGCAACCTTGTCCCGAAAGTGTGCTTTTGCACATTTTTATGCCCAAAATGTAAGCCAAAATAATGTGTGATATATCATTCTGGTCTGTGGACTCACTTCCTGCTAGCAACATTCCAAACAGAACACCTTGTAGGGACTTTTCATCAGAATTAATGTCATTGGTGATATGTGATGTCATCAGTGATGTCATCTTTGATGTCCTGGGTGTTAGTCTTATCAGTGCACGGTGGTGGCGCGAGGTATGGTTGCATAGCAAACCATAACTGGCGAATTTCTGTTTTTTTTTTACCTTGCAATCATAACGTCCCTTTAACAATGATTTTTTCAAGGAATTTCATGGGTTTTATTAGTGCAACTTAAACATAACATCCCTTTAAAAAAGTGTTTTCAGTGAATATATATATATATATATATATATAAATATATTTATATATTATGTATATACATATATATATTCAGTGAAAAAACTTTGTTAAAGGGACGTTATGGTTAAGTTGCGCTACTAAAACCTATGAAATTCAGTGAAAAAAACTTTGTTAAAGGGACGTTATGGTTCAAAGTAAAACCGAAAACCCCCTGAAATTCGTCAATTATGGTAAGATAAGCAACCATAACTCGCGCCACCGTGCACTGCTAACACTAACACCCAGGACATCAAAGATGACATCACAAATGCCATTGATGACATCACTGATGACATCACATGGCTGGCTCTCCCTTTTTTTCCTTTACTGACATATCTAAGCCACATAGTTTTCTTCAGTAACAGTCAGGAAGTAAAAATTGAAAAGGTACTATATTTGTAGACTTAGGGTCAAGTCAAATCATATGAAACATATACATAGCGGAAGACACAGGCTTGAAAGAGAGCAATCCTTTCTGTGCATGAAGATAATTATTAGAGTTATCAGCACTTTCTCATATTTTTATTTTTATTACTCTACCTTCCCTGTATATGCTCATATTTGTATACATTATACTCACTCTCCTTTCCTTTGGGTGCAGTCACATCATGTGATACACATACATTTGGTAAGTAGCAGCTTTGAAACAGAGCAATAGTTTCTCTGCATAAAGACAATCAGTTAGGTTATGAACTCTTTCTGCTACTACTTCTGCTTTTTTGTTTACTTCACTGTCCCTGTATATACTCATATTTGTATGTGTTGTTGTCTCTTTGTGTTTTGTCTGTAATAATTATGTATTAAGTGGGTTTTATTATCTACTTATTACATTTTTTACAGTACGCAAAACTCTAATAAGAAAGCAGTTATCATTTCACTATTCAACATGGAAAGATTATGAATATGGCACCTTCATCATGTATGCTGCACACACTGCCTATGTTTCTGCATGAGTAGCTTAGTATACTGGATAGAACTTCATAATAGAATGCTATTTATATCAATGCATTGCTTAATGCACTAATTAGCTCATGATATTTATCCCAATGATCCTTGACAGTTTTTGGTCAGCATTATAAGAATCCCTTGTACAGAGTTTTTATGAAAAGTAAATGCACATGTGATGTCATCAGTGATGTCATCAATGACATTTGTGATGTCATCTTTGATGTCCTGGGTGTTAGTGTTAGCAGTGCACGGTGGCGAGAGATATGGTTGCTTATCTTACCATAACTGCCGAATTTCAGGGGTTTTTCGGTTTTACTTTGAACCATAACGTCCCTTTAACAAAGTTTTTTTCACTGAATTTCATAAGTTTTTAGTAGTGCAACTTAACCATAACGTCCCTTTAACAAAGTTTTTTCACTGAATTTCATAGGTTTTTAGTAGCGCAACTTAACCATAACATCCCTTTAACAAAGTTTTTTCACTGAATTTCATAGGTTTTTCGTAGCGCAACTTAACCATAACGTCCCTTTAACAAAGTTTTTTCACTGAATTTCATAGGTTTTTAGTAGCACAACTTAACCATAATATCCCTCACTTCATATACATGTAATATAGAACATACTGAACCCCCACGTAGTGATTTTGATGTCTGTGGACTACCGCCATGTCCGCGGACATATCGAGAATCTGAGCGTGGTGAATGTAAATTTAAATAGTGTGCCCCATTTCCCCTTTGAAGTTGGCTCTGAAAAGAGACGTTTTTTTAGTTTTTTTTACAGATGCTTGACAGACACCTGTTATTTTGTATTTTTTTTTCTTGTTTTTTTTTCTTACTTTACTCCTAAAATCTTCACATAACGTTCTCCAAAGCAACCCTTACATTCCAAAATAGAAAGGCATTTCCCGTTAAAGATAAAGAGATGCCATCTTCTTTAAAATTAACAGTATTACTGCCATCAATATTCTCATAATTACAGAAGAACATACCAGCTCTAAGCATGAAGGCACACATGCCTCGGTTGATGACACACCTAGCAATGTTTTGCTGAGGACAAAAAACTGAACTATTGTCCCATATTGCCCTAGGTAGTAATCCAGAAAAAATTACTTTCACATTTGGAAGGATCTTCATTACGGCTTGAACCAAGCGTTCCAAATCAGCCAACAAACTAGGGGCACTGACGTTACCCAAATGGAAAGCACCATAGTGCAAAACTACCACATGCGGACTGTTCATCGTGGCCATATCCTCACAAACTTGTACAATTCCCTGTACATTGCAATCAGGCACAGCGCTCCACACCACCTCCACTCCTTTCACATCAAAGTTCTTTTCAACATGCCTGCATCGAGCGTACTGTTGTAAACCATGCACAAACATATCTCCAAGCACCAACACCCTGACTTTCTCTACTTCTGCCATCTTCACCACACACAGTCTCTTTCAACACAAATCCACAACCTCGACATCTGATTGGCTAATACGTACAGTCTTCTTTCCATGTTGGATTTGCTGTAGCGGTCCACGGACAGCCGCGGTGTCCGCAGACTGCGTAACTCTTCGACACCCCTTCTACCATTTCCACCTTACTCTCTGTGCCATTCCCTCATTGCATACAGCTAAGCAGTCACACAATACGAAGAACGTCCTCAGAACACCCCCATTTTGTTTATTTTCGAACATTTCAGGAAAATTATCATTTCATTATTCAACATATTAACATTACAAATATTATACTTTCATCTTGTACGCTGCACACAATGCTATGTTTCTCCATTAGTGGCTCAGTATACTAGATAGAACCCCATAATACAATGCTATTTAAGAACACAAATTTCATGAAAAGTAAATGCACATGTGATGTCATCAGTGATGTCATCAATGACATTTGCGATGTCATCTTTGATGTCCTGGGTGTTAGTCTTAGAACTGCACGGTGGTGGCGCGAGTTATGGTTGCTTAGCTTACCATAATTGGCGAATTTCAGGGGTTTTTCGGCTTTACTTGGAACCATAACGTCCCTTAAGCAAACTTTTTTTATAAGCACGCAAACAATATACAAAGATGTAGTGTAAACAGCAAGTTCTCACAGATGGCTTTACACAGAATGTTGCAAAGTAAGCATTTATGCTTGTTCACAGTGAAGGTCAGCTGCTTCCATTTTTTTCTCGCGGCCCGGAGAGGCCCACGACTCCCAGTATAAGGTTCTATTTTTTTTTTACCTTGACAGACAGAGACTGTGCTGAAAGACTTCTTTTGAAGAAGTGTAGCAAAAACGTAAGACACGATAAAGATGAAATTTCTGAAACGAAACCACTTTTGTATATTATATCACTTTGAGAAAGATCGTTGGCACACACGGAGTCGTATTTTGGGACTGCACTACACTTGGACAATGTAAAATGCAATTATAATGTAAGTAACCCTTTAGATTATTTTATACCGGAATATAATAACAATAGCGTGGCATTAAAGCCCGGTCAAGTTGTACTTGTTCGTTCAATGTGGCATATTGTTTTCTACCGCGCACTATCACCGCCGAAGTGATCCCCTGTCGTTTAGAGGGCTCTGAAAAAGGCAGACGACACAGGATGGGTTAATAGAAATAATTTTACGGGCCGTAGCCGGTCAAGTGCTCTACTCGCTGTGCCACTTCACTGTAGCTGGTCAAGTGGCACAGCGAGTAGAGCGCTCGCTTTGACATCCGTGCACAGCTTGCTAACGCAGGTTGGAATCCCGGCACGGCCAAACTCAGCCTTTCATCCTTCTGTGGTCGATAAATGAGCACTGCACACCGTGGGTAATAATAAGCAGCGCTGAGATACCTGACGGTTCTTAGCGCTATATAAATGCGAAAATATTATGATTTTATTATTAACATACTCCGTTGCACTATCTTCGCTAGCAAATAGTTTCACGTCCTAATGAATAAAATTAATATTTTTAATAAAGATCGGCTGGTGAGACTAATTTATGTTTTTTAAAACAGGAACGTTGCCCCATTTTGCCAATGTCACGATTTTCAGACTCCAGCGGATGGATTGTTCAACTGCCAGGTGCAGCTCCATGTATGCAACTTCATGCCCTTACGCAGTACTAGCGGCTAGAAGCAACATACCAACCATTATGGTGGTCTAATGCCTCGTTGTTGGAGCAACCTTCCGATTATCAGTGCGACCATTTACTGCTTTTATCATAAACCAACAGCCTATCTACCGCAAAGGAACAGCGCGTGGCTCAAAATAAACTTTTGCTGATCGACAGCAGAGACAATTGCAAATCGCTGAATATTCACTAAACATTTCATGTGAAATAAATGTACTTTACCAAATGTACAATCCTGCTGTTTACTTTTAAACCACAGTTTCATATTCCGAATTGTGGCGCACTGTGTTCTAAGCTGATCTAACACCCTCTGTACCGCAAAGGAACATCGCGTGGCTCAACATGAACTTTTGCGGATCGACAACAAAGACAAATGCAAATCGCTGAATATTCTCTAAACATTTGATGTCAAATAAATGTGCTTTACAAAATTTACAATCTTGCTGTTTGCTTTTAAATCACAGTTTCATATTCCGAATTGTGGCGCGCTGTGTTGTGACATAATGTGTGTTGTCTTCCGGGTTCTGTGTAAAGTCGCGTAGGACTGAAGACGACTGGGCGCGTTTGATGACGCACCCTGTAACGTCACGGAGAGAGGCGGGGAATATGAATGCTTTCATAATGTCAGGCTTAGGGGCGGGAGATATGATTTAGTGTCGCAAAAGCAAGTCAGCCAGGTCTATAGCGCCAGTCATAGGATTATCACATAATGTCGGCGCACACCAGCCTGATTTATTGTTTTTTTAGTGGACAAAAAGTCGGGTGAGGCCAATAGGAAATTGTACTATCAGCGGACAAAAGGAGGGTTCGTAGAACACTTTCAACCTGACAACAAACAATACAAACAACGTTCTCAGAACACCCCCATTTTGTGTAATTGCAACCATTTCGGGACACCGCGAGTGTTCTTAGAACACATTCAACTTGACAGATTACAATACGAACAGCGTCCTCAGGACACCCCAGTTTGTGTATTTCCGAACATTTAAATACACCGCAAGTGTTTTTAGCTCAATTTTACCTTCCTTGCGAACAAAAATGACACATACTCCGTCCTCTGAACACCCCACCATTTAGTTTATTTACAAAATGTCAGAACAGCCGTGTTCTCCGCGGACAAATGGAACACAACAAAAGCGTATAGCACATAAAAAAACAAAACATTGAACCTATCTCATACTCCCTCACCCTCCCCAAACATTTTTACACACATACACACTCCACTAAATACAATTTTTAATCCAAGTTTCACCGCGCTGTCCGCGGTCGATGGCGAATAAAAGATGGCGGGCACCACAGAAAATCTGACGCGCTCCACGCCCCACGCCGTCCAATCAGCGAACATGTCGCATGTCCGCGGACATGACGCAAGCCCATGGGCCAATCGGGGTGCTGTCCGCGGAGCGAACAGGGAAGTCCCTCTGCGAAGCGAACACAGATATCACTAATTTTTTTGCCTTACATTTTGGTCATTTTTTAAAAAACTACTGGACGGATTTATACCAAATTTGCAAAAGCACGCTTTCGGGACCGAGCCGCCGCTCCTGCTGCAAACTTGGTGTAAATCCGTCCAGCGGTTCGGGCTGTAGCCGTGCGCAAAGTTTTTTCCCATTATGTCTATAGGAAAAAACAAAAGTTTTGGGACCCCCCTATAACTTTGCCCCCCCTGGACCAAACCTCTCCAAAGTTTGCAAAAAAATTCACAGTAGGCCATATACTTTTTTGCAAAGTTTGGTGAGGATTCGTCCAGAGGGAGCGAAGTTATAAGCCGCCCAAAAAGTGCTCTTCCTATGGAAACACCAATTTATCCATAACTACGTCCATGTAACAAAACAATGTACATGTATGTACATGTATGTACATGTATGCTCCTTTAGACACGTGAAAAACGAATTACATGATTTAACTACTTTAAGATGTATAACAGGAGTGTGGGAGCCCCTGTAATGAGACCGAACATGGTTCAAATAACCTGTTCTATGGAAGCACTTCCACTCAGGAGGCTCTACTACCAGGTTTTAGCGCCCTGACTTTTCACGGAGGTTATTTTAGCTGTGTCGTCCTCAGCAGAGGTCTCTCACACTTTTGTTACTTTAAGAGGTTTACACCTTTTTAACGCAAGTCGTCATACTTTTACATCATTGGGGTTAAGGATTCAGCACGTGTGCACAAGAAAAACAAATGTCACCCCTGCCGCAATAGTCAAAAGTTGGCACCCATGACGCTGGGCAAGGCCCGGTGCAAGAGAGATCTGATGAGGAAAGGCAGCCGAGGCGGGGCTACAGAGAGGTGGACATCAGGAAATGGCGGCACGGGGAGGACAGAAGTGGTGGGACGAGGAAACCACCTGATAGTTGGGGAGGTAAGGTCCGGCCAGAGATAGAGCGCGATACAGGCTGGGAAAGAACGTGGCTGTGAACAGGCAGCGCTTTAAATGGGAGGCGACATCGAGGGGTTACTCTAACACGGGGGCGTGGCCTAAATAGCGATAAACTTGGATTAAGGGACGCTGGCTGGCTCAAACGATACACCAATTTCAACTTTGATTATTGATTTTGGTTAACATATTCCCAGAGAAAGATACAAATGCTATCTGGCTACAGTGAAAGTGGAATATTGATAGGATCGAGTGACCAGATCCGATCACAGTTGTGACAACTGCCAGGGCAGACAGGAATAAGTCATCTAGGGCACCCTTCTGCCTTAAAACAAAATGAAGCCTCGTGGCGAGGGGCATGGAGAGCAGGGAGGCTAATGACCATATCCTTCAAACCAGCAGCAGGGCTGGGGGCGGCAGAGTAGTGAGCTTTGAGTACAGCGTGCAGAGACGAGTATGGTAAGGGCGGCTGCGATCAGTTGGCACTCTGCCATGGCGCTGCTCGTGGGAAGATAGCAGCCGGATGGCACCAGCTATCAGGCCATGACACCCCCCACCCCCACACTGTAAAATGCTGGCTGAAAAGCACCATCACAGCCATGTGTTTATTGCCTATCTCTAACGAGATGGGATCGACAGAGCAGACCTCCGTCTGGCGAGGCCCTGGACAGTTTGCCATCCTGGCACCTACTCCTGGTGGCTCTAATCAGTGCCCCTCACTTGCCAGGACAACAGTGACAGGGAGCCCGGGCAGCACCAGTCTGAATGTGCAAAGGAGCAATATCAAAGGGTCTGCTTTCAGGAAACCCAGCAGTGCACCAGCTCAGGAGTAAGTGCTGGAGATTCGCTCTGTCCTGGCTAGCCCCGGCCCACTTAAAGCCTTGTGTAGAGTGGAAAGTCAGTGTCAGGCTAGAACAAATCCGAGTGGGAGGACAGCTGCAAAGATGGGGTGAGAGAGTGATCGGATGCCGTGAAAGAAACTGGGGTATTGTGTGGCACTGGGATTAATGACAGGGGCCTCATTTGGGAGTCACGAAAAGTCACATCTGGGACCCCCTGCACCAGGATGTTATTGTTAGCCCGCCAGCATGTTGAGAAGCCCCCGATTGTATTCGCAGTCCCTCGAATATTTGAGAAGTACACTACACTAAGTACTCAGGAATACTGGCCAGCGCACTGCCATATTGAGCAGAAGCATGATTTTATTGGCAGCTGCCATGAATATTTAATTAGCAGACTAACAGTGATGGAAGCACCCTGGTATCCTAGGCAACACCTTGCTGTTATTGTTATCACTCTGGAACATTCGAGAAGCACACAGCTAGCTATTAACCACCGCCTGGCATATGATGGCAGCAACTTGATGATGCTTACCATGTGGGCACATGAATTCCGATGGCATATTCACTGGAGCAGAACATTCGATGGGCTTCCTATTTCCATTCCTTGGGCAGAAGTCGGAACGCCCGTGTCTTCTTGTGGTTTTAATGGGCACGTACTTTTCGGACGAGCTTACGGTGTGGTCGTATTGCCTTGGGCTCTGCCCCAGGCCTGTAAGGGTTGGTTTGCTCTGTGACTGGCGTTTGCCAAGAGAAATGTCGCCAGGCGGAGAATGCTGAGGGGCCGGCCTTAGGGCAGGGTCGCCCGGGCGCCCCTCGCCCATCCACCGGGCGCCATTGGCCTCTGCGCTCACTTCCCCGCCCCCGCCACGCCAACTCTGGAAGGCATGGTGAACGAGAGGGGCACATTGGGGGCACGTCTCACTGTTACCTATAAGACCTCAGTGGCAAAACACAAAATTGCCCCACTACAAAACGTTATTGGGGCCCGATAAGCGGCTTGCCACTCAAAGACACAGGTCCTAGTCCAATTTAGGGTACCATACTCCAACACTACCTTTTAGGGGAGTTTCAGGGGAGCAGGTAAAGGGCTGTCCCCCTAAGCCAGTCCTTGACTCTATGCGTGTATTAAGTCAAAGGTTTTCTGAGTCGGGGCTTCCAGTGTTGACTGGCCTGACGTGACTGCCTGCCCAAGACACTTTTTTTTATAGGTACTGGCCTGACATGTGACTGACTCTACTTCAGCCCATCCCCCCATCTCAGTGGCGTGTCAGGAATTTTCCATAACAATTTTAATATGAAAGTCTCCGTATGGGATAACTTGGTGAAGAGGCTGTACAAAAACAGGAAAGAGCTCGGCAGCGCGCATTGGAGTGAAGCGAGGACGTGTGGTCGCGAGGAAGCGCCCAGGAGCGCACAGGATGTCAGCGGGCTCCCAAGAGCGCACAGGATGTCAATGGCGCCCGTCAGGATTCCTGGCCTTATCTCTGCGCCCCAGAAGGCCCTAAACAACAGAGCCCAGCTGCAGCGTGGATGGGGGCGGTGGTAGGGCATTCAGTAAGCAGCAAAGGGGGAGGGAAGGGGGTGTCGAAGGGGTCAGGAAAGATCTTACGCCTTTTCTTGGCAGATTGCGCGTTTCTATTTTTGAAGAATAATTACGTAATAAAGTACTTATTTAGCGTTTACAGCTGCAGGCATACAGCTTCGAAGCATTGCAAAAAACAGGTGCATCCCAACTCAAGGGCGCCCATTTGATTGACCTCGGAAGAATAGCTGATAGATAAACCCGCTGTAACCTGCATAGTAACTCGCTGAGCTATCGTCCCCGGCAAAACGCCTTTTTTTATAAAAAAAAAATGTATCCAGTTTCTTGCCCACTGCATACCAAGTATACACCTGTGATTTGATATTCGCAGAGCCGGATTACTCATTAAGGCGCACTAGGCACGTGCCACAGGCCACCGAGCTTAAAGGTCTCACTAAGGTCAAGTACTTCCCAAAACCGTGGTGATAACAAAGCTCACATCACACCCCTCACATTTCTGTTTTACATTAGTTGCAGGTCTCTGTTAAAGTCCCCCCTCATGTGCTCTCCACATTTGATCAGAGCTTGTACTGGTCCTAAGTCAAATCCTCACAATTTCTGGTCACGTGTTCCCTGCGCCTGCTGGCTCCAGTCACAACATCGCAAAGACCGCGCAAGCTCAATTGGTGCCATTAGGTCTTTATTGTTACTGAAAGTGCTGACACGTGTTTCGCTGGTCAGTGATCACATTAAGGCACTGGCCTCCTAAGAAGCACTATCCAGTGCACACTACTGCGCCAGGCAACACGCCCCCATTTTACTCAATGTCCACGACATATCCTAACTTGCCTTGATGAAGACCCTTGAATGGTCGAAACACGTGTCAGCACTTTCAGTAACAAGAAAGACCTAATGGCACCAATTGAGCTAGCAGGCTCCCTTTTCATTGAATTGTGATCTAACAAGCCCACAGAACTCTCAACTTAGATTACCTACCATCTGTGTGCGCTCCGCCAATAACGTAAGAACCCCACACTCACCCTGCAACTCTTCACCTGGAACATTTGAGCAGTGCCCCATTGGATTCCTGCAATAGGCTGCTTCTACGCAAAATTCTGAAGGAGATAAATTCAGCGCGGTAGCCATATTTTCCCGTTGCTCTCACCCCCCTCTATAAATCACATACACACACACACAAAATTACACATTCACTTATTTAAACATCCCATTAATCATACACTCGCTCATTTCCATGCACACCCAGCCCGTATACATCCTACACTATTTCACACACACTAATTCACACAAAAATTACATACACACTCCTTGCACACATGCATACAAACATAATGAGCTAACATGCGAACCTTTTAACACTGCTAGTTACAGAAAAGACTTCCTTCGCATCGCTGCGTAACAAAAAGCAAGTGTACACATCAGCCACTCCCCTTGGATGTGAAAGAACACATAAAGTTGCGTTGGAGCTGGGGAGCCGACGCAGGGTTCTGTCCTGCTCATGGTTCCATAGCTGTTTGTGGACTGGCGCTGCAGGAAGGGAACACAAAAATGGTATGTGGATGTGTTTGTGGATGCATGTGTAGGAATGAGTGTATGTTTGGGTGTGTGCGTGAATGAAAGAGTGTATGTTGCATGGGTGTGCATGTGAATGAGAGTGTATGCTATGATTGCGTGGGTGAAGGAGTTATGAATTCTGTGAATGTTTATAGCTGCACAAGTGTATGTGTATGAATGCTGAATGAATGCGTGTGGTTGGTTGCATGAAAAACACTTCCCTCCCTCGTAATTTGCAGCCCGCCCCTAAGCATAACCATGATCCCCAGTGAAAAATGACATGTCAGAGGCAGGCAGTCCAGTCTAGCTATGTTACAACACTTATGTTTGGCAAACGTGAATGTGTGGTTACATGGGTAGACTGGACTGACTCTGGCATGGCATTTTTTACTGGCTAGCAATGTTAAAAAAAATGATACGCGTTGTTATGTGCTAGACTGGACTGCATTGCTGCAGTCAGTCTAGTTACATTTTATGCTTCTGGTATGGCATTTTTACTTATTTAAAGCAAATATGTATTTTTACGTTGCTAGACTGGACTGCATTGTTCCAGTCAGTCTTGATATGTTTTCTGCCTCTAGCATGTTGTTTTTTATTGGACATCAAGGTTAGCGTAAACATGATAAGTGTTGTTACGTGGCTAGATAGGACTGCATTGCTGTAGCCAGTCCGGTCACATCTTTTGCCTCTGGCATGGCCTTTTTTACTGGGCATCATGGTTAACCAAATATGATACTTGTTATTATATAGTTAGACTGGCCTATATTGCTGCAGCCAGTCTGTTTATGTTTCCTTACCGTGGCATGGCAATATTTACTAATGGCATCAACATTAAAGCAAACATGATAATAGTTGTTATGTGGCTAGAGTGGCCACGTTGCTGCAGCCAATCTGATTATGTTTTATGCTTCTGGCATGGCATTTTTTCTCAGCATCAATGTTAAAGCAAATATGTTAAGGGTTTTTATGTGGCTAGACTGGCTTACTTTACTGCAGCCAGTCTGGTTGTGCAATCTCACTGTAACATGGCGTTTTTTACTGGACATCAAGGTTAAAGCAAACATGATACGTGTTGTTATGTAAATAGACTGTACTGCATTTCTGCAGCTAGTCTGGTTATATTTTCTGTCTCTGGTATGGCCTTTTTTACTGGGCATTGGCATTTTGGTTAAAGCAAACATGATAAGTGTTATTACGTGGGTAGACTGGCCTATATTGCAGCAGCCAGTCTTGTTACATTTTCTTACTGTGGAATGTCATTATTTAATGGCCATCAAATTTAGAGCAGCAATGGTAAGTGTTGTTATGTGACTAGAGTGGCTTACATTGATGCAGACAGTCTGGTTATGCTTTTTTCTATGGAATTGTATTTTTTTTTCACTGGGAATCAAGGATAAAGCACACATGATGAAAGTTGTTTTGTGGATAGACTGGCTTATGTTGCTGCAGCCAGTCTGGTTGCATTTTCGGACTCTGGCAGGGCATTTTCTGCTCAGCATCAAGGCCAAAGCAAACATGATATGAGTTGTTGTGTGGATAGACTGCTCTATGTTGCTGCAGCCAGTCTGGTTACATTTTCTGACTCTGGCATGGCATTTTTATTGGGCATCATGGTTAAAGCAACATGATAGGTGTTATGTGGCTTGACTGGCCTACATTGTGAGGGTTCCTCACCATTCACATATTATACGGTCAACTAGGGTGTCTAGGAGGTTCAGGCTGTTTATGTCTGGGTCAGGATATAGGAGGGGGAGTTATTCATAGTGTCAGTGGAAAGTTGGGTGGTGTTTCTTATCATACACAGTATTATTTCCTTAACTCTCTTTGCAGGAAACCTATGCCTCCCCTACGCAATTTGGAGGCTCTGTTTCACAGTTCTGATTGGCTGTGGGAGAGTGTGAGGCAGGTTGGAATCTTGTCTTGAATTCTAAACTGCCTTTCATTCAAAGAATTCCCAGAGCAGGTCACAGCAGTTTGAGCTCCAGAAAATCTGAGACTTATAGATAGTCATTGAGATAACCTGAGAAGTTAAGTCCAAGCAGTGGGGGTCAAAAGAAAACAGCCATAAGAAGTACTAGAGAAGAAGAGACTGAGAAAGGAAGCAAAGACAGCAGCAGCCAGAGCTAAGTGAACTCAGTTCTAGTGAATGATTTCTGTGCAGCGTGAACTTAGAAAGAATAGTGCACGTTACACTAAATTAATATTGTACAGTTGTTGATAAGTTGCTGTTAAGGAACAAAAAGTTTCATGTGCAGGGAACTCTGTTGTGCACGTTTAATTGTACAAACTGAAGCATGCGGGCGAGTGGAGCTCGGACACTAACAGTAATTAACTAATGCAATTCCGATTGCAAGAACAGTAACTACGTTGCATATCGTTATATTCTTCTTGATTCAGCGCGGGCCAGCAGATCGCATTGAATACTAGAGAAAAGAACCCTAGTGCTTTGAGTACGATACGCCGTACACGCTTCTAATTGATCTGTGACTGACAGGTCAGCCGTCTTCTGAAGCAGTCAGTGTAATAAGACGACACACCTCCCGAAATCCAGGCCGCGTCATCTACAGACAGCGCGTCAATTCTCAGAAGCTGTAAAGCTTTTCTAAAATAGCGCGAGGCAGCACTAGTAAAGGCAAGGACAGACAGTAGCAAAACAAAATGTATCTAAAAGTGAACAGTGGAATTTGCCATGAGTAAATAACCTCCATGAACATTCCATAACATGCCCCAGAGGTCTATATACTTCAATTTCGAATTTATAGAAAGACGAAATACAAAGTGAATTCCAGTGGTATACTTAAGGAACAACTTTCAAAAGAAAAGATACAGCAATCAATCTCTGTTTTTTCAAGCGCCTATCAGCAATAAGGCATAGGCAACAGGTATTGGCATGGAATTTACAGGGAATTAATTACTTGTGGTTGGAAAGCTAGAGTAAGGTGTCAATGCTGTTCTGTGTTAATCTTTTAAGTCACAGAAGTTTCAGCTCATTCTAAGGAGGTTCCAGGAGACAAGGGCAATTGAGGAGGCCTGTGTTTTTATTATTTTATCTTGTTAAATGACTCCAATCAAGCAGTCCCACTAAGTCAGTGCCTTGTCTGGGATTGCTCAAGGGAAGCCCTTATTTATATATTTGTATGTCCAGTTCGTGTACTCTGGATGACAACCCTTATATAAAACCCCTCTCTTAGAATCCCCCTGACCTCACTGAGCCAAGAAGTAAGTTTGTTTTGCAAATTTAAAAGGTTTATTTGAGAATTAAACAATATATATATATATCGCACTTTTATAATAAATTAATAATTGATATCACACTTAGACATATGAGCAGTAATCAGCAATAGGTAATCCTACAATAGCACAGTTCTGGTGACTTATGACTAGGAATAGGGGAGTAAGGTATCAGAGAATGCTTTATGGTTTCAGGGAGATGCAAGGTGGAAAAGAAGCAACGCAGGAATAAACTTGATATGATTTCAGCAAAACATAATATAATCACTTTTCCCCTTTTGGCAATTCACCCCCCCCTCTAGGCAATGTAAGGAGGTGGAAGTGACACACACAGTCTTCAGGAATACAATCACAGTACAATCCCAATTCAGTTCCCCCTAGCAAGCTTAGATCAACAGGGATGATTTTAAACACAGACAAAGTACTTTAAAGGTGGTATGCAAAGAAGTGAAAAATATGCTAAAATGATTTTAATTCCCTCTAGAGGTTCAGGGTGGGTGACAGCTACTTTGTATTAGTTCAGGATCACTTTAGCAATGCTCTATGGATGATTGTCAGGTGGCAAACGAATTTCAGCAAAGGAAAGCAAGGAGCTGCTATTTTGCCAAGTGAAGAAATTGAGCCAAATCGCAATTCGCGGCAATTTTTCCAAGTGCGTCGAGCGCGATTACGGAAAAAAGTATAATTAATGGAAAGTCGGTGCTGGGTTCGTTGGAAAGCCCAGAATCTTAGCTTTAAGATGAAAGTTGAATTTTGTTCCTAGGACAAACGGTTCCGGAGATACGGACGATTTCGTGAAGGTAGATTCTCAAAAGAAAAGTCAAGCTCAGAATGACAGATTACAGTTTTCAGGTTTGAGATCACAGAAGGAACACAAGATTTCTAGGATGCAGTTCTCAATAGGTTAAAATAGTTTGAATTAGATTATTTTAAACTAAGAGATTGGGTTTTGCACAGTTCTGGTGGTACTCACACTATATTTTGGACAGTAATGCGAGTTCGCCACGGATCGGGTCAGGATTGGACTGCGGTTCCCTCGCCACGGTCGGTCTCTGCCTGGTTCTGCTCACAGCGATCTGGGTCAGCTCTGCTAGCGGCACTGCACAGCGGTCTGGATCTCTGGTTCTGGCAAAAGTTCTTGGCACTGCACGGCGGTCTGGTCTCTGGTTCCGGGTACAGCTCTGCTTTCTGGGTGTTTCTGGCACAGGGTTTTAGGCCAGAATCAAACAGCTCAGCCCGGCTGTTTTACTCTGATGTGCCCCTTGGAAGTCTGGGGCGAATCAGTTTGCAAAAGATTTTGAGGCCTGCTGACAAATTCTGAAGTCTGAATTCAAAGTTCTGGTCTCTGTCTGGATTTGAAGTCTAAGTGCTGGATCTGGTGTCTTCTGGCAAAACGCTCCGCAAGAAATCAGCTTGAAGTGGGAAGTGAATGTCCTGTCTGGCTTACTGTGGCTCTTTTTATGTGTTTAGAAAGTGGGTGGGTCGGCTCATTCTGCATGCCCAACCCTCTCAACTTATCATTGGCCCGTTCCTCCTCTCTCCCTTGATTGGGGGAACTGGGTTGTGAGTCAGATTGATGAGGTAGGTTTATGGTCAGAGGATCCTCCCCTTGTCAAATTGCACACAAATCTATTTCTGATCCAAATACATATTTATCTATGTGCCATTTCTCTAATATTATATGTCCAGTTAACATATTTTCTGTAGCACCAAACCATCCGATCCCTGTCTTTGTAAGATGTCGTGTCCACTTATGACAGAATTCTCCCCTTTTCATGCAGATAACGACCTCTAAACCTTTCCAGATTTTACACAAATGTGCACCAGGGATATGGGTTTCAGATGGTAAAGTGTCAGATTTTTAACATGCATACATTTGGAGTAACAACCTTTTTTCCGCTACTATTCCCAAGAACATACCACAGGGTCCTAACACCTCTTAAAATGTGCACAGAAAAATCACAAGAATGATGATGTTATTTATATAATTTTTACAAGTCCGCACTATGAATTTTCCATCTTTTTACAATTATGCTCTGGCCCCAAAGGGGTGTGGTTTTCCAAAGCACATGGTGGAATTTCTGGTTTATCCACTTCCCCCAAGCTCAGCTGGCTCACAAGAGGAAGCCATTTACGACCCCCCTAATTTAACATTTGCCTGGGCCAAGGACAGTGCTTTGTTTAGTTTCCTGTAGTCCCCAGGTGCTCCTCCTCTGATTCAATCAGGGAGGTGTCATCTCCTTTTGGTGGGGGCAGCAGAATGCAGCCAGGCCTGGGAAGAGTGGCTGAGCAAGTTTCACTCCTGTCGGGGGTAGTTGCCGGGCGGAATTCACTCTCTTCAAGCCAGGCTTCAGCTAAATGTCACTTTGGTACCCAGTTTTCTACATTCAAATCAAACTGACAATTTTTACACATGCAGCTAGAACGCTGATTCTAAGTTCAAAACTATGACATTTCAACAGTTGCAAACTATGTGACACTCAACAGTAGGTCACTCATTTATTTTAAACATTTAGATTTTAGTGGCTTTGGGTCCAGTTTCACTTGAGCTGCTGACATCCACAGCTCAGCCAGTTTTGTTATAAACATTATTTTGGGCTCTTTCTCTTTCCAGATTTTGTATGCACACAAGTCTACCTTCTGCCAAATGTCTGCTGGTGTTCATTGAGATTTTTGAATATCTTGCAATGTTTAAAATAGGCATTTTTAGCTTGCATTTCAGAGAAACAAAGGTGATTTCAAAGCGCTTTTTTTTTAGCCACCGGCACTGCTGTTTTTCCTTTGGCACATATTTCACTCATGGCACTCCTGGCCCCTCACGCTGGCACGGGTGGGTGGCAGGTCAGGGGACCATTTTGCTGTGCGCAAAACTGCATGGTTCTCCAGGATTCTGGCGCAAATGTGGGCTTTTCTGCCCTCTTGGATTTCCTAAGCCCACAGCTCCAAATGTTGCAGCATAATAACTTGAACGTGGGCCAAGACACACAACAAGCCCCCCGCCCGACTGCGCTTTGATTTCGAGTCAAGGGGGAGTCGGGTGCAAATGATGTTTTGATCCACGCGTTGGTATGTCCGCATCCTCTTCTTCCAATTCTGCAGATGGCACAGTTCAGCATCTTTTCCTCTATACGGTTGGATCGATCGGTTCTCCTCGCCGGTCCTGATGGGAATATTGGGCGGTACCCTGGGCCCCTCGGATCTTTGCTCCCGGTCCCTGGGTCGTTCTCCTTGGTCAGTCTCCATGGTTTCATCTCTCCTAGGATGATAAAGCAAAAGCGGCAATACCTATTTGTAGACATTTCTCCCCACTATTGATATAGTGGGGCCGCATATACATTTTATAGTCAAAAACATGAACATATACATTTTTTTGAATCAGGAGGCAAGAACATATTCAAGAATCATAGAATTATAGGCTATACGTGGAATATTTTAGGGTGGAACTGAATTAATCTGGAGCGGTCCCCTCTGGTATTTCAGAGGACTCCTCCAGTTGCTGCAGAGTGTGCCTGAGATGGCAACACTTTAGCTGATTTATATGGACCCACTTATCTTCCCCTTCCGCCAGACTACCTTTGGGGATGCAGATCTTATAAGCTACTGGGGAGATCTTGTCTATAATTTCAAACAGTCCCTTCCATGTAGGCAAACATTTTCGCCGTTTGGCCTGGTTTCTTTGGAAATTGTATAGATAAACCCGGTCTCCCACATTATATTCCTTCCTGGTGGTCTTCAGGTTGTAGTGGGTCTTCATGCTATCAGCTGATCTTTCTAGATTCCGCTGAGCATAGGCAAAAGCATGTTGGGGGTGTTTCCTTAAATTCTCCACATACTCATGAGTTGTGGAGGCATTTATCAATGTCTGCTCTTGGGTCCTGTAAAGCAAATGCTGGGGAAGCACCATCTTGCGTCCAGTCATCAGCTCAAATGGTGACATTTTAGTTGCAGATGAAGGGGTAGATCTGATGGCCATTAGGAACAGAGGTAATCGGATATCCCAACTTTGCCCAGAATCTGCCACAAACTTTTTTAATATGCTCACAATGGTCCGGTTGTAGATTTCTACTACCCCAGAAGAAGCTGGCCGGTAAGCAATATGTAGCTTCCTTTTGACCCCCAGTATCTCCCACATCTTTGTCATTACTTCACTGGTGAAGTGACTACCCCTGTCTGACTCAATCCTTTGAGGTAGACCAAAACGGGAAAAGATGTGGTTAATCATCAGGGCAGCTGCTGTTTCTGCCTTGCAGTTTGGGGCCGGGAGACATTCCACCCACTTGGTAAACAAGCATGTGACGGTCAACATGTACTTGTTTCCTCTAGACGAGCGAATTACAGGGCCTACGAAGTCAATTTGCAAATCTGACCATGGCAGTGTCATCCCCCTCTTTTGGAGAGGCGCACGGTGTGTGAGGGATGATGGCTGAAATTGTGCACACACAAGACACCCCTTCAAGTATTGGTCGAGGTCCTGCCCCATGTGTGGCCAGTATGCAACCTCTCTTAAGATTTCCAGTGTTGTGTGAAACCCCCTATGACCGGCGGTGGCCGCATCATCGGCGTGACTTAACATCAGGCTTCGGAATGAGGTAGGGACCACCCACTGATCATGGCCAGCTTGGGATTTCCTTACCAACAAACTGTCTTGGATTCGGAACATCTTTGGACATTTCATCAACACTCTAAGGTCCTCGTTCCCAATGTAATCGGTATCCGTCAGGGGAAAGTTCTCAGGGTCCTCAATGTGTTGGTAAAACTTACCAATTATTGGATCCCCCTTTTGAGCCATAATTAAATCAGCATCAGGGGTCTCCTTACTCCATTGTGCAGTTGAAAGATCATTGTGAGCATTTGTCTGGGACCTAGTGATAGCAGTGACCTGGATTTCCCCCAACAGGGACTCTATTTCTATTAGAGCCCCTTGGATGGCCCCGGTTTTGGCCAGCTGATCAGGTAAGTCATTTCCAGTTTTGTCTGGTCCCTCTACTTTGGAATGACCCTTGATCTTCTTCCAGTAGATAGTCATCCCATTCGAGGTGACCAGGTCATCAATGTTTTGGATTAACTTCCCATGTTTCAAGGGTTTGTTATTAGCACATAACATGCCTCTGGTTTTCCAATTAACCAGGTGCTCCACGAACCCGTTCCGTACATAATCCGAATCTGTGATTATGACCAGTTCGTGGAGTTGATGTTGGACAGCAGTGAGGATGGCCTGATGCACAGCCATCAACTCTGTCACCTGACTACTTTGGGGACCAATTTTGTACCCAGCGGAGGGTTCTGGAAACTCCTTCACCCATGCATTCCCCACGCTGGCCACCAGTTCTTTCTCCCCGTTGTTGTCAACATGGTAAGAGCATCCATCCACATAGACAGTGGGCATTCCCTCACACTTGTCTTCTTCAAAGACTTTGTGGGGGGAATTAAGGTATGCCTCCATGTTGTCCTTGATTTTTAGACTTTCGTCCTCGAGACAGTTTTCTCTGGCACAATCATGCAAGTCAGCCAGACCTTGCGCGAGGGGACTCTTCTTGTTTTGGCCATATCTGACCTCCACTGAAAAGCCTTGCATTGACAGAATCCAGGAAGTAATTCGGGAATTACTCACATTTCCGGCCCGGATTCTGTCACTTTGGAGATTTTGCAGAGGCTGATGTGGAGTATCCACTATGATGTGTTCCCCCTGGATAAACGGGCGGTCATTCTTAAATGCCCACAGCGTTGCCAGGCGTGCCTTCTCACAATCGTTGAATTTTTCCTCCACAGAGGATAAAGTTTTGCTCGCATAGGAGATTACTTTATTGACCTTGTCATGCTTTTGGTATAATACTGCCGTCAAGCACGTATTAGAAAACCCCGTCTCCAGGAAGAACTCCTTGTTTCCTACAGGGTAAGCTAGGCAAGGTGCTTGTGAGAGGCTTCTTTTGAGTTGTCTTACTGCCTCGGATTGTTCTGGACCCCATTCCCACTTGACCCCCCTCTTCAAAAGATGAATCAGGGGTCTGGTGATCTCTGCGTAGCCCTCAATGAACTTTCTGCTGTAATTAGTCAGTCCAAGGAGGCTCCTTAGTTCCCGCAGAGTTGTGGGATCCTTCAGTTTCTGAAGTGCTTCCACCTTTCTTTTCTTGGGGACAGAGACCCTGAGGAGTAATCTCATGTCCCAAGAAATTAACACGGGTTCTACACCACTGTGCTTTCTGAAAGGAAAGTTTTGCTCCGGCGGCCCTCAACTGTGTCAGAACATAACGGATCTCCGGTATGTGTTCTTCCACAGAGGAACTTTTGATGAGGACATCATCTACATAAGCCAGGTTACCCCTCGTACCTAGGTCGGGCATGGCCTTATGTAGGAAAATGTTGAATTCATTGCCGGAGTTGAGGTATCCGAAGGGAGTTCGGGACCATGTGTACTGCTGGCCCCAAAGGTGAAAGCCAGTTTGTATTGGTCCTCCCTACTGACAGGCACGGTCCAGTACCCATTGGTCAGGTCTATTGCAGTGAATACCTGGGACCCCTGAATCTGGGCCAGCCCTTGGTCAATGTAGGGCAGAGGCCATCGGGAAGTATGGACCTGTTTGTTGAGCTCCCTAAGGTCGGCACAGAGTCTCCACTGGCCGTTTGGCTTCAATATTCCCAGCACCAGATTATTGAAGGTGCTGTGTACTGGACGGATTATTCCCCGGGACTCAAGGTTCTTAATTATTTCAGTAAGGGACTCCATGGATGCGAGAGGCAAACGATATTGCTTCACAAACACTGGAGTCATTCCAGGGTCCGTGGGAATTGTTGTTGTGTGGATGTCGGTGCGACCACAGTCATATGAGTCTACCGCAAAGAGATCTTGGAAATCCAAGAAAACTTGTTTCAACTTTTGCTTCTGTTCCAGAGTCACACAGGCATCAGCTAGGTTGACTCTCCCTTCCACCATCTGCCTGAAACCTGGAAAGACTTCTGGTTTTGCTATCTCAGCGGCCTCCACCAGCTGGGTGGAGAAGTCCCTGGTCAGAGTGCTAATTTGGACTGGAGGCTTCAGGTGGGAAAGGCAGTCCTCATGGACCTGGAAAATCACCTCATCCCTTCTGAAGTCACAAGTCACGTCTTCCTTACTATAAGGGCAAGAAGTGTACACCAGGAAGTTCCCCCCATGCCGGGTAAAGATCCTGTCTCGTGTTGTATTGTCAACACTGTCACTGTCAAAACAGTCCTTGGGGGTTGGTCCTAACAGTTCATTTCCTAAATCAATGGAGAAATGTCGGTCATCAACCGCTATTCCAATAATGGTGCCTGCGGCTAGAGTAATACTCTTTAAGTCGCTGTTATCCACCTCTATTGGAATGGTGTCATGTTCTATGTTGACTAATGGTGTTGGGTTTACCCCTAACCCTTGCTGTTGGAGGAAAGCATTTAGATGAATATACGCATCAGGGTTTTTCAATTTTTGTCCTCTTTTAACTTTCACTTCCAGGGAGAATTGTCGGGTCCTTTCTGGGATGGTGACTTCTTCTTTAATCTGAATTTCAACTGCATAAGGTAGCAATTGCGCTGACCTAAATGCTTTTTCAGGATCATCAAAGCCCATGGGATTATCCGCTAATCGGGACCAAGCTTTGAAGTTTATTAGGTCCAAACTAATGGCACAGCGATTGAGACTTTCACTGCCTAAGTAAAAGACGGCAGTGACGTCTCGCACTACCCAACAATTATGGACTATGCTCTTGTTGCCAATGGAGATTTTGAGCATACACCTGCTTGGCAGGAGATGTTTGGAATTAGGTGCTTCCAGGTCCATTTCCCATTTGTCTATCAGTTTGAATGTGGGAATGGCTGGATCTTTTGGGAGTTGGCGGAACATGGCTTCGCTGATGAAGCTCTTACCGTTGTTCACACACACTCGAGCGAGAACAGAGTCCTTCCCATCATTTAACTGAACAGGGATGAACAACTGCTCTCCAATTTGCTGAATATCAGACAGGCTCTGAGCTGATTTCACATCTTCCTGGACTATCGGAGTGGGAATGTCTGATTGTGGATTAGTAAAGAATTTCAGAGTATTTCCTTCCAGTGTGGAATACCACCTTAAACTGGAAGGAAGGTTGATTTTCAGAAATAGAGAGGACCCCCCATCACCAGTCTGTTGTCCTATTGCTATTACGGTCACGTCTGGAATTTGGTTGTTCTGGAAGTGAAATTCTACTTGGTCAGATTTTTGTTCAACCATGTGGCAGGTGCCGTTTAAACTAACATGGTTGACACTTTGTTTTAATTTTATTGGTCGGCTAGTCTGGGTCCAGAGGACCTTGTTTACACAATCTATTAGGGGTGACAACCTTCTCAGGAGATCATTCCCTAGTAAACAAGGGGTGCCTTCTGGAGTCACTACTATGACCGGGTGTTTCACCTTGTGTCGCCCAATTTTGATGTCCAAGTCTGCAGTCCCCTCGACGGGAATTTCCTTCCCGTCAAAGTTCTGCAGTTGTCCAGGAAGAGAGGTGAGAGGAATGCAGTAATTCTCCCCCCTTCCTGCATTCAGTTCATCAAAGGCCCTTTTGGACAGAAGGGTAGCTTGGGATCCAGTGTCCACCAGTGCCAAAATTGTACCCTGCCCCTGTACTTGTACCGGGGCATAGTTCCTTCCCTCCTTCTCCTCAAGGGGGCACAGATAATGCACATTTTTGGACAACTGGTGGGCTAACCTTCTGGTTTTGGACATGGCGAGAGAAGAGATTTGGGCAGAATTCTGTGAAGAGCCTGGGGAATCTGAAAGAAAAAGTTGGCAACTGGAAATGGTTTCGGGTTCTGGGCCGCCCCCCCCTTTTTGGATGCAGTCATCAGGTTGGGTTTGACCCATGGGATTTTGGTATTGTTGGTTCTGGGATAGAATGATGGGCGGCGACAGCTCAATCCCCACATCTACCCAGTCTATTGATTCAGTTTTAGGTTCCCCTGGTTCCGGTTCTGGGCCACCCCCCGCTCTTTGGAGGCAGTCACCCGGATGGGTTTGAACCAGGGAAGTTTGGTTTTGTTGGTTCTGGGATAGGATGATGGGCGGCGACAGGTCAATCCTCACATCTACCCAGTCTGGATTGGAATCTCTCGGGACCCATTTTTCCTTGGGAGGAGTTCCCCCATCTCTGAAGGAGAAGATCCTTTTCCCAGCATCCTCTGAGGATCCCTCTCCCTCAAATTGGAAGACCTGTACCTCCTCTACAAAGTGGGTCTGTTTGGGTCCTTTGTTTCTCCTACCTCCTCTCTGCTCCTTGGGTGGCAGACTTTCAGGGGTAGGAGATTTTGTTTACGGTTCCTGGTTTTCCAGGGGCTGTTTATAAGTTGGGAAGGAAGCTTCCTCCAAGGCTTTACACCCCCCTTCCCCTTGAGCCTCCTCCCTGGGAACCGGTGGGTTATCGGGGTGCTGCCCCCGTCATTGTTCTGGAGCACCAGGCCCAGAGTTTGGGGCATTCTGCGCTGGCATGCTCATCTGAGGGTTCTGTTGCGCCCTCAGCATGTGACCCAGATCCCGTGCCATGTTTTGGACCTGGCGCTCAAGTTGGGAAACCCGCTCAGGCTGATTCGGGGTTCTGTTTTCTCCCCTGGGATGATCCCGGGAAGGTGTAACGCTCACCTGGTTCCGACGGAGGCGCGGGCGTGGTCTGGACTGCAGTGGCCTCTTCGAAGGAGATGTTCAGCACCCTGAAGATGGAGTGGGCTGGGTTCCCAAATCCGGCTTGTCTGGCTAGGATGAATACCCTTCTGTGAGCAAAAAGGAAGGGTTAATACTCTGCGGGTTTTGTGTTGATCTCCCGTTCCCCTTCTCACCCTCCTTGCAACCCTTCTGTAATTCCCTGTGGAGACTCACCTTAGGGATTGAAAAGGCGAGCTCTCCATCCTGTTTCTGATGCAGGGGCGCGTTGGGATCCAGTTACGTCACTGGATAGTAAGTTCGAGTTCGCTTGTCTGTTCCGGTAAGTACCGTAAATGTTTATGGAAAGCTTGAGTCTAAACTGTTCCTCTTCTCTTTTGCAGGTAATGGAAGACTCCGGGCTGAGGGCGGTTTCCGTCGAAAACCTGATTTCAGGTGAGTTTTGGTGTAGGCCCACTACTGTCTTTTCCTGTCTCTTTTTCCTTAGGGGCCGGAGTTCGAGAATGCCGAAGAAATGGAGCCGGTACGAAGCAGAAGCTGAGTCCGACCTGTAAGCTGGTGAGTGTAAAATAGTTCGTTTGCTACGGTTCTTGCATTCACTAATGTGATGTTTGCTTTTTCCCCATAGGGGCCGGGGTGCTGAAATGCCCAAGGAATGGCATCGACCCGAAGGTAAGAAGAATTAGCTTGGCGGGTAAGTGCTTCTTGGTTATTTTCCCCTTCTCACCTTGCTTTCTTCTCTTCGTCTCCCCGTAGGTGCTGGAATGCTGCAGGAGATCCGGATGGGCGTCGCAGAGCCAAAGGCGCCACGTGCAGGTAAGAGAAGTGTGCCGAGAAGTATGCGACACAGTGAGTATTTAAAATGATGTCTTTTTGCAGGAACGTTGGCGCGCTGAATCCGGATTGCAGCTTTAACAGGTAAGGTTTGTTTTCACCTGTTTCTTCTTCCCTTTTCCATCCTTAGGTGTTTCCAGGATGCTGGCAGGCGTGGTCGAGGACTGGAGCAGGAGCAGGCACGGTGAGCGTCCAGCTGCTATGAGCAGAACAACGCGAAGCGTGGTTTGTTGTCTGGGCATGGCTTAAATAGCCTTTCAAGTAGTCCCAGGTATGTATCCTTCCACTGAAGGTATGTATCCTGCCACCAGCCACTCCCGTGTGGTTAAGTAGTTCTTTTTTCATCTGGAAATTGTAGAATGATCTGCCAGGTAAGGAAATTGCAGCATGGTCTGCCAGGTAAGTTTGCACCAACCACTATTCCTTCCATATCTTGTATGAGCCTGGCGCCGATGGTGCCAGGACTGTTATCCCTTATGTGCCTGACGCCAACGGCGCCAGGACTGAGTCCAAAGAGCCCCTATGAAGGGTGGCTGGGACTTCCCTAGTATACATGTTGCCTGCCTCTGAGGGTGCCGGGCCCTGTCTGGCCCCTTGGAGGTAGGCATCATGACAGTACCTCCCCCCCAGGCCCCTCCCAAGGACGTACTGTCCGGAGGCTTTGGTTTGTGTGAAACTTACGATGAAATTTTTGTATTAGACGAGGTGCATGTATATGATCGCTTTGTTCCCAAGATCTCTCCTGAGGTCCATATCCTTTCCAATCAATTAGGTAAAAAACCTTTGACTTGGACATCTTAGAATCTAATATGTCTTTAACTTCGAATTCCAGTTCCCCATCTACTGGGATTGGTTCTGGTGGCTTGAGTAGCCTGGTTCCGGGTTGTACAGGTTTCAACAGGGATACGTGGAAAACCGGATGGATTCGCATGTTGGGGGGCAGATCGAGTTTGAAGGCTACCGGGTTGATTACAGCCTTGATTGGATAAGGCCCTATATATCTTGGGTTAAAAGTTTGCGGGCCTTTAAGTGGTATATGTCTAGTCGCCAGCCACACTTGATCTCCAACTTGGTAAGGAGGTACTTCGCTCCGATGTAAGTCAGCATTTTCCTTATATTTGTCCTTGGCCTGCTGTAAATGAGTCTTGGCTTCTTTGTAGGCTCGGGTTATGGTGGCATGTAAGTTATCCACGGCGGGCATTTCAAGGCCTTGAGGTGGTTCAAGATCCGAAGTTCTGGGATGGTGGCCAAATAAGGTATAAAACGGAGTCTGGCCAATTCCTGAATGCACAGAATTGTTGTACGCGTATTCAGCAATCCATAAAATGTCTTTCCAATTATATTCTGATTGATGCAACATGCACCGTAAGTACTGTTCCAATGTCTGGTTTGTTCTCTCGGTTTGGCCGTCGGTCTGAGGATGTTGGCTGGTAGATAAACGCACATCAACTTGTGCCATTTGGCAACATCTCTTCCAGAACCGAGAAATAAACTGGCTTCCCCGATCGGAGATTAATATGGATGGAAAACCATGTAGACGAACGACGTTCTTAAGAAATTCCTTGGCTAGGGTGGAGGCTGAAGGCAGCCCTTTCAAGGGAATAAAATGGGCCATCTTGGAGAAGAGGTCTACAATTACCAGTATAGTATTAAATCCATGACAAGGAGGTAGGTCAGTTATAAAATCCAGCGCTAAAATGTACCAAGGTGCCGGTGGGATGTCCAGAGGTCGTAACGGACTGGCTGGTTTTTGCTTTTGACTTTTATTTTGGGCGCACACTGCGCATGTCATCACGAAAGATTTTATATCCTTTCGCGAGGAGGGCCACCAGAAATGCCTTTTAATTTTTTCTTCAGTCTTAGCGATGCCCGGGTGTCCTTCCATTAGTGTCTCATGATGATGGGCAATAACGAGATCTTGCAAATCCTTTTGAGGCAAGAACAGTCGCCCCTGGAAATAAGGTAAATCGTTATTAATTGAAAATCTGGGATCTTTCAGGCTCCATTCTTGCAAGGCTGCAGCGTCGAAAAGCAATTTAACTCTAGTTTGAATATCCTCTAGAGTTTGTGAGGAGATCACCCCCAAAATTCTCTGTTCGGGAATAATCGGAACTGGATCTAGAGTTGGGGTAGAATCGCCCATTCCTATTCGAGATAGTGCGTCCGCCTTGCCATTCTTGCAGCCGGGGCGATAGGTGATCACAAAGTCAAATTCTGCAAAGAACAGGGCCCAACGGAGTTGGCGTGAGGATTGAGCTTTGGCCGTTTTTAAGTATTGCAAATTCCTGTGGTCTGTAATTACGGTAACAGTATGTCTTGCGCCAAGAAGGTAATGACGCCAAGCCTTGAAAGCTGACTTGATAGCTAATAGTTCTTTATCTGTGATTGTGTAGTTAACTTCTGGAGCTGAGAATTTTCTGGACCAAAAGGCCACAGGATACAGTTGGTTTGAGACTGGGTCCCTCTGTGATAGAACCGCTCCCATGGCTAAACTAGATGCGTCAGTTTCCACAACGTAAGGGAGAGCTGGACGGGGATGTTTTAACACAGGTGCGGAGGTGAATTTAGTTTTTAGTTCCTGAAATGCTTGTTCTGCTTCCGTAGTCCATTTGAAGCATTTGTTTTTCCGTAAAAGGGCTGTGATGGGTTGAACCACTCGAGAAAACTCCGGGATAAACCTTCGATAGAAATTGGCAAAACCAAGCATGCTCTGAACCCCTTTCACAGAACTAGGGCATGGCCATTTGAGGATCGCGTCCACGTTCCGTGAGTCCATTCGAACTCCCTTTGGCGTTAGGGCGAAACCAAGAAACTCAACCTCCGTGACGTGAAAAATGCACTTTTCGAGCTTTGCAAATAGTTTGTGCTGGCGTAGTTTCTCCAGGACGGCCTTAACATGTTTTCGGTGATCAGATTCCGAGGAAGAGTACACTAGGATGTCGTCAATATATATGATGACACAAACATCTATGAGTTCTCGAAAGATGTCATTCATAAAATACTGGAAGGCAGCAGGTGCGTTGCACAACCCGAAGGGCATCACTTGGTATTCAAAGAGTCCGTATTTGGTGCGGAAGGCTGTTTTCCATTCATCGCCTTCTCTGACGCGCACCAGATGGTAAGCCCCTCTTAAATCCAGCTTGGTAAAGATGCAGGCATCTTTCACCTGGTCGAGGAGTTCAGGGATCAGAGGCAGGGGGTAACTATTCTTAACCGTTATCTGATTTAAGGCGCGATAGTCAATACATGTTCTAAGGTCGCCTTCCTTTTTCGGCACGAAGAACAAAGCTGAAGAAGCCGGTGACTTTGACGGGCGAATAAACCCATTGGCAAGATACTGATCCAAATACTGGCGTAAATGAAGATTCTCTGGTTCGGTAAGGGCATAAATCCTACCACAAGGCAGTTGAGCATTGGGTACCAGATCAATTTGACAATCGTATGGCCGGTGGGGTGGTAAGGTGTTGGCCTGTTCTTTTTGAAAAACGTCCTGAAAGTCCTGATACTCAAGTGGTAGTTGTGCTGACACAGAGGTTACTGAGGCTAGACCCACTTGTGGATTTCCGGAATAACAAGTTTGTCTGCAGTTAGGAAAGGTGATACTCTTTGCTCGCCAGTCAATTCGAGGATTATGTGCTTCTAACCAAGGGATCCCCAAGATTACCTGAAATTGTGGAGCCTTGATTACGTCGAACACTACGGTTTCCCTATGACCATCTTGGCCAACCAGTGTCATTTCTGTGGTAGAATGTGTTACCGGCCCAGAGGCAATTTCGGTCCCATCAACCGTGGTAATGACATCTTTGGTGATTTTTGGTCGGAGAGGGAGACCAATCCTGGAAGCCAATTCAAGATCAACATAGTTCCCAATAGCCCCACTGTCGAGATAGGCCTTTATGCCATGTAATCGTTGAGGCTGCTTTGGATCCACGAGGGTCATTGGCATGATGAAATGCAAGGTCAAAGAGTTTGTCTTCACGCTCGGCAAGCGGACCTCTACGCTTGTCGGGCTTGATCGTTTCCCGAATCAGATTTTGGAAGGTTTTGGTCTGTGGCTCCAACCACCTTCTTGGGTGGTTTTACCGGGCAATTTCGTAGAAAGTGTCCAGACTCTCCGCAATAGAGACATAACTGGTTTTGCCGTCTTATTTCTCGTTCTTTCTGCGTTAGGGGTCCTTTTACTCCCCCAATTTGCATTGGCTCCGAAGTGTCAGTGCTCTTGGGGTTTGCGTGGTTTTTTACCAAAGCCCGAGTTTCAAATCTGGTCCGATCAGTCTTTCTGTTCTGGAGTCTATGATCAAGTTGGATCACTAAATCAATGTATTCCTCACAGAGTTGGGGTGGATTCACAATTTGAGCCAGAACGTCTTTTAGCTCTCCTCGAAGTCCTCGATTAAACAAGGTGATTCTTTTATTCTCAGGCCACCCAGTTTCCACGATCAGTCTGTTAAATGTGGCGATATAAGATAGGAGGTCTTGGTTCCCTTGACGCAAAGACAGAAGTTCGTTATCCAAGGCCTCACCCTGGGCGTGCCGGGCAAATAATCTCTCCATACTCGCCTGGAAGCGTTGAAAGTCACGAAGGATAGGATCGTCTTGCTTTACCAACGGAATAGACCAATCGGCTGCACAGCCGCTGAGATACGATAAAACAAAAGCCACCCTAGTTTGGTCATTAGGGAAGGCCCCAGGTCTACATAAAAAGTGTAAACGACATTGGTTCATGAAAACAGCGTATTTCTTGGGGTCCCCTGCAAAACGTTCAGGTGGGGCCAAAGGCATGTTTTCCGGCAGGTTAATTTGCACCGGGTTAGTGGAAGCCATAGGAGTGGACTCTCTCCCGGAAGCAGGTAATGGCGTTTGTCTAGCCTGATTCTGCAAAAGCTGTTTAGCCAGGTCATCGGTTCGTTCTTTGGACAAGATCAGTTCTCTTCGAAGAACGTTGGTTTCTTGGCGGGCGGCGTGAACTTCCGCCCGTAATTCCCCCAATAGTTGGGCCAGTTGGTCTGTTTCGGAAGTCTCCATGGCGCCTGGGTGGGTAATTGTGGGTAGGCTTCGCGTTCTGTAACGCTCAACTGGTTCCCACGGAGGCACGGGCGTGGTCTGGACGGCAGTGGCCTCTTCGAAGGAGATGTTCAACACCCTGAAGATGGAGTGGGCTGGGTTCCCAAATCCGGCTTGTCTGACTCGGATGAATACCCGCCTGTGAGCGAAAAGGAAGGGTTAATACTCTGCGGGTTTTGTGTTGATCTCCCGTTCCCCTTCTCACCCTCCTTGCAACCCTTCTGTAATTCCCTGTGGAGACTCACCTTAGGGATTGAAAAGGCGGGCTCTCCATCCTGCTTCTGATGCAGGGGCGCGTTGGGATCCAGTTACGTCACTGGATAGTAAGTTCGAGTTCGCTTGTCTGTTCCGGTAAGTACCGTAAATGTTTATGGCAAGCTTGAGTCTAAACTGTTCCTCTTCTCTTTTGCAGGTAATGGAAGACTCCGGGCTGAGGGCGGTTTCCGTCGAAAACCTGATTTCAGGTGAGTTTTGGTGTAGGCCCACTACTGTCTTTTCCTGTCTCTTTTTCCTTAGGGACCGGAGTTCGAGAATGCCGAAGAAATGGAGCCGGTACGAAGTAGAAGCTGAGTCCGACCTGTAAGCTGGTGAGTTTAAAATAGTTCGTTTGCTACGGTTCTTGCATTCACTAATGTGATGTTTGCTTTTTCCCCATAGGGGCCGGGGTGCTGAAATGCCCAAGGAATGGCATCGACCCGAAGGTAAGAAGAATTAGCTTTGTGGGTAAGTGCTTCTTGGTTATTTTCCCCTTCTCACCTTGTTTTCTTCTCTTTGTCTCCCCGTAGGTGCTGGAATGTTGCAGGAGATCCGGATGGGCGTCGCAGAACCAAAGGCGCCACGTGCAGGTAAGAGAAGTGCGCTGAGAAGTATGCGACGCGGTGTGTATTTAAAATGATGTTTTTTTGCAGGAACGTTGGCGCGCTGAATCCGGAATGCAGCTTTAACAGGTAAGGTTTGTTTTCACCTGTTTCTTCTTCCCTTTTCTATCCTTAGGTGTTTCCAGGATGCTGGAAGGCGTGGTCGAGGACTGGAGCAGGAGCAGGCACGGTGAGCGTCCAGCTGCTATGAGCAGAACAACGCGAAGCGTGGTTTTCTGTCTGGGCGTGGCTTAAATAGCCTTTCAAGTAGTACCAGGTATGTATCCTTCCACTGAAGGTATGTATCCTGCCACCAGCCACTCCCGTGTGGTTAAGTAGTTCTTTTTTCATCTGGAAGTTGTAGAATGATCTGCCAGGTAAGGAAATTGCAGCATGGTCTGCCAGGTAAGTTTGCACCAACCACTATTCCTTCCATATCTTGTATGAGCCTGGCGCCGATGGTGCCAGGACTGTTATCCCTTATGAGCCTGACGCCAACGACGCCAGGACTGAGTCCAAAGAGCCCCTATCTGGGGTGGCTGGGACTTCCCTAGTATACATGTTGCCTGCCTCTGAGGGTGCCGGGCCCTGTCTGGCCCCTTGGAGGTAGGCATCATGACAGAAGGGTAGCTCTCCCTTCTCTGATAATACCCTGGGTTGGGAAGATTTGGGTAGCCCTCCACCCTTGGCCTCCCCTCTCCCGGATTAGGTTGTCTGGGCTCAGGGAATTGGGGAAAGAAGGATGGATGGTTTGGGGGTTGGAAATTGGGTTGATACCTGGAAAAAAAGTTCTGCCCAGTGTTTGGGGAATTTCTGCCCTCCTGTGGGAAGTTAGGAGGGAAGTTCCCTGGGTCAGGTGCTTGGCTGGATCACCCCCTTGGGCTGGAGGAGTCCACACATAACCAAGGATTGGTCTGTTTCCCTTATAGCGGGGACTTACATAGTCAGGGGAGCGGGGGACCCCATTTGCGGGATTACCTCCTTGACTCCCTGTCTGTGACTGGCCCGAGGGCCTTCTGGGCTTAGAATTATTTTGTTCAGGCAGGTTTGTAGGCCCCCCCATCTCCAAATCTAAAACGGGGGCAACCTTTACCTCTGCCACCTTGGCAGCAGCAGTGGTGCTGTTGGATTTGTTTTTTTTTGGCTGATTCTTGTTTTCCACCAGTTTTTGCACCTCATAGATGCGGGTGGCTTGCTCAATGACCCAGTCTAAAGATCTTTTCTCGTGAAAATCTCTCACAAGCTGGATCATTATGTATTTGGGGAGAGCATGGAAAAATGTGTTGATGAATTCTCTGCTGTCCGTGTGCACCCTTCTGATGTTCTGTGCAAAGGCACGCTTCAATTCTTGCACAAATTCTTGTGGGGCCTGATCCTCCCCACATTGCAAATTGTAGGCTGCCTTGCGAGCCTCTTGGGGATTTCTATGCACAGAAAAGTGTTTCAAGATGGCCGCCCTATAGGTGGACCATCTTGAATGATTTTGGTCCTCCAGCCCCGCAAAGAAACTGGAGTATTCTGGGGAGAATGTCCATTTGATGTACTGGATGCAGCTACTGCTGTCCTTCAAATGGAAGGTCTCCATCATTTGCTCAAAGAGCTCCAAGTGTTCCCACACAGAATACTTGGAGTTCTTGTGATAAGGCGTAATGACACTCCTGATTGCCTTAATCTGTTTTAAGGGGTCCTTAAGCAAGGCCCTTTTTGCATTATTGGCCTTTTTGGTTTGGGTCACCCTGGTCCATTCATCCTCCGACTCAGAAGCACTGCTCCCAGAGGTGCACGTCTGATCTTCCAGGTTTTCCCGGATTCTGCGAGCCTGGGAATGGCTGCCAGAATGTGGGTACCTGGTCTCCTGTGTCCTGTGATGCTGAGAGGAGTCTTCAGATCCCTCCTTGCTACCAGGATTTGCTGGGTACCCCCCCCACTGACCTAACTGGGCAGAGGTTTTCAGGATGCCCTTAGTGGGCCTACTCTCCTGGGGTTCCCCACTAAATTGCACTGTGCTTGGGTGCCCATACCTGGATGCCCGCCCATCCATTCCTGGGTGGTACTGGTCTATGAGCCCCATCCTTTTGGCTGGATAGGAATCTGCCATCCCTGTGGCCCTGTGCTCATGTGCGCCAGGGGACATGAGGGTGGCAGAGTCCAGGGACTGGGAGAGATGAAGGCTTCTGGTACTAGGGCCCCTGAGGTTATGCTCAGGTGTTACCCTTTCCCAGCGAACTTCATCTCTATCAGCCCCTGCTCCTTGTTGCAATGCAAGAGCCTGGGCTTTCAGTTCCTCAACCAAGGCCTTACTAGACTCTATCAGTCTCTCCTGCATGGCTACCTGTTGCTGGAGCCTATCATTGTGCTGACAGAGAGCCTCATTCTCTCTCTGTGCCTTCTGATTGGTCCTGGAGTACTGGGTCAGTCTTTGCTGCAGGGTGGTTACCTCCTGGGCACAGTCCCTACTGGCCTGCTCCTTTCTTGCCAGAGCATCTTCCACCCTCCTGGTGTGCTCTAGCAAGTCCTGATTCTCTTTTTGGAGGTCACCCAGCCCCTGGAGGGCCAGGTGATTTTCTTCAATTTTTTCTTTTAATTGGCAGACTTCCTGGCCTAAGGTGTTCCTTTCCTGACTAAGAGCCTGCATCTGTGCCGCCAGATCGTCCCTCTTCCTTTGAAAGGCACCAGCTTTCTGGCGTTCTTGATCAAACTCTGCCTGGGTATCCAGGTCTTTCAACATCAATGTATTGCTTTCCTCTTTCTCTCTGTCTAGTCGAATTTGCAGGGTGGCTACCTGCTCTGTGCATGCCCTGTTAAAGTCTAGATGTTGCTCCAGCTTTTTCTGGCTCCACAGTAGGGAGTCCAACCCTTCTTGGTACTCCTTCTGCAAGGCCAGAAATCTGGTATCCTGGTCAGCCTTTTCCTGTTGCAGGGTATCCATATCCTCCTTCATTTTAATGATGTATTGTCTACTCTCGTTTTCGGGCTCCTGGCTTCTGTGCAGCCTCTGCTCAGAAGAGTCCAGGTCAGATTGGGCCTTTTCTAACGCCATCTGTTGCCTATTTGCCAGATCTTGGCCTTCAGCACATTTGTCCTGCATGGCTCCCATATATAGATACAAATATGCCGCTATCCTGGCAATCTTATTGTGTTCATCTTTGGCTTTAGAAGCCATATATAGTTCACTCAGGGCCACATGTAAGGGACCCTGATCTCTCCATATATCTGACCCAGTTGTAGTGACCTGTTGTGTGATCGCCTGCAACCATACATTTTGGTCCTGTTCAGACCATTCACCTCTCACAAACAGTTTATGTAAGAGGTGCTCCCTAGCTATTTTCATATCTACCAAGGTCGTCATTCTGGAGATTGATTTCCTTCCTGACTTACAGAAGTTTGTATTTTATTTTGCAAAACAGACCGTTTCCTTAGAGCGTTCCTTTGAGGAGTGCTTTACAGCGTAACACAGCGTGGTGATCTAACCGGATATGTATCCTGTCAGCTGGCACACTGTATTAATCTGCACAAGTGATAGCTCTAATCCAGAATCCCCGGCTATGAGCCCCCACTTTGTTAAATGACTCCAATCAAGCAGTCCCACTAAGTCAGTGCCTTGTCTGGGATTGCTCAAGGGAAGCCCTTATTTATATATTTGTATGTCCAGTTCGTGTACTCTGGATGACAACCCTTATATAACACTTTTATAATAAATTAATAATTGATATCACACTTAGACATATGAGCAGTAATCAGCAATAGGTAATCCTACAATAGCACAGTTCTGGTGACTTATGACTAGGAACAGAGGAATAAGGTATCAGAGAATGCTTTATATGGTACAAGGAAATGCAAGGTGGAAAAGAAGCAACACAGGAATAAACTTGATATGATTTCAGCAAAACATAATATTATCACTTTTCTCCTTTTGGCAATTCACCCCCCCCCAGGCAATGTAAGGAGGTGGAAGTGACACACACAGTCTTCAGGAATACAATCACAGTACAATCCCAATTCAGTTCCCCCCTAGCAAGCTTAGATCAACAGGGATGATTTTAAACACAGGCAAAGTACTTTAAAGGTGGTATGCAAAGAAGTGAAAAATATGCTAAAATGATTTTAATTCCCTCTAGAGGTTCAGGGCGGGTGACAGCTACTTTGTATTAGTTCAGGATCCCTTTAGCAATGCTCTATGAATCTATGAATGATTGTCAGGTGGCAAACGAATTTCAGCAAAGGAAAGCAAGGAGCTGCTATTTTGGCAAGTGACGAAATTGAGCCAAATCGGAATTCGCGGCAATTTTTCTCCGAGTGCGTCGAGCGCGATTACGGAAAAAGTATAATGAATAGAAAGTCATTCCTAGGACAAACGGTTCCGCAGATACAGACGATTTCGTGAAGGTAGATTCTCAAAAGAAAAGTCAAGCTCAGAATGACAGATGACAGTTTTCAGGTTTGAGATCACAGAAGGAACACACGATTTCCAGGATGCAGTTCTCAATAGGTTAAAATAGTTTGAATTAGATTATTTTAAACTAAGAGATTGGGTTTTGCACAGTTCTGGCGGTACTCACACTATATTTTGGACAGGAATGCGACTTCGGCATGGATCGGGTCAGGATTGGACTGCGGTTCCCTCGCCACAGACGGTCTCTGCCTGCTTCTGCTCACAGCGATCTGGGTCAGCTCTGCTAGCGGCACTGCACAGCGGTCTGGATCTCTGGTTCTGGCAAAAGTTCTTGGCACTGCTCGGCGGTCTGGTCTCTGGTTCCGGGTACAGCTCTGCTTTCTGGGTGTTTCTGACACAGGGTTTTAGGCCAGAATCAAACAGCTCAGCCCGGCTGTTTTACTCTGATGTGCCCCTTGGAAGTCTGGGGTGAATCAGTTTGCAAAAGATTTTGAGGCCTGCTGACAAATTTTGAAGTCTGAATTCAAAGTTCTGGTCTCTGTCTGGATTTGAAGTCTAAGTGCTGGATCTGGTGTCTTCTGGCAAAACGCTCCGCAAGAAATCAGCTTGAAGTGGGAAGTGAATGTCCGGTCTGGCTTCCAGTGGCTCTTTTCATTTGTTTAGAAAGTGTTTAGAAAAGTGGGTGGGTCGGCTCATTCTGCATGCCCAACCTTCTCAACTTATCATTGGCCAGTTCCTCCTCTCTCCCTTGATTGGGGGAACTGGGTTGTGAGTCAGAGTGATGAGGTAGGTTTATGGTCAGAGGATCCTCCCCTTGTCAAATTGCACACAAATCTATTTCTGATCCAAATACATATTTATCTATGTACCATTTTTCTAATATTATATGTCCAGTTAACATATTTTCAGTAGCTCCAAACCATCCGATCCCTGCCTTTGTAAGATGTTGTGTCCACTTATGACAGAATTCTCCCCTTTTCATCCAGATAACGACCTCTAAACCTTTCCAGATTTTACACAAATGTGCACCAGGGATATGGGTTTCAGATGGTAAAGTGTCAGATTTTTAACATGCATACATTTGGAGTAACAATCCCCGCTACTATCCCCAAGAACATACCACAGGGTCCTCACACCTCTTAAAATGTGCACAGAAAAATCACAAGCATGATGATGTTATTTATATAATTTTTACAAGTCCGCACTATGAATTATCCATCTTTTTAAAATTATGCTCTGGCCCCAAAGGGGTGTGGTTTTCCAAAGCACATGGTGGAATTTCTGCTTTATCCACTTCCCCCAAGCTCAGCTGGCTCACAGATGCAGTTCTCCTCCCCGATTCCTTCCAAGAGGAAGCCATTTACGACCCCCTAATTTAACATTTGCCTGGGCCAAGGACAGTGCTTTGTTTAGTTTCCTGTAGTCCCCAGGTGCTCCTCCCCTGATTCAATCAGGGAGGTGTCATCTCCTTTTGGTGGGGGCAGCAGAATGCAGCCAGGCCTGGGAAGAGTGGCTGAGCAAGTTTCACTCCTGTCGGGGGTAGTTGCCGGGCAGAATTCAGCCTCTTCAAGCCAGGCTTCAGCTAAATGTCACTTTGGTACCCAGTTTTCTACATTCAAATCAAACTGACAATGTTTACACATGCAGCTAGAACGCTGATTCTAAGTTCAAAACTATGACATTTCAACAGTTGCAAACTATGTGACACTCAACAGTAGGTCACTCATTTATTTTAAACATTTAGATTTTAGTGGCTTTGGGTCCAGTTTCACTTGAGCTGCTGACATCCACAGCTCAGCCAGTTTTGTTATAAACATTGTTTTGGGCTCTTTCTCATTCCAGATTTTGTATGCACACAAGTCTACCTTCTGCCAAATGTCTGCTGGTGTTCATTGAGATTTCTAAATATCTTGCGATGTTTATAATAGGCATTTTTAGCTTGCATTTCAGAGAAACAAAGGTGATTTCAAACGCTTTCACTGCTGTTTTTCCTTTGGCACACATTTCACTCATGGCACTCCTGGCCCTTCACGCTCGCACGGGTGGGTGGCAGGTCAGGGGACCATTTTGCTGTGCGCAAAACTGCATGGTTCTCCAGGATTCTGGCACAAATGTGGGCTTTTCTGCCCTCTTGGATTTCCTAAGCCTACAGCACCAAGTGTTGCAGCATAATAACTTGAACGTGGGCCAAGACACCCAACAATCCACTACCCCTTTTCCCCTTGAGTTTATCAGCTTGGCATTTGTAAGTTAAAGATTGTCTGGCGTGCAGTCTTAGGGGGCCTGGTGGGCTATCGTCACTCCTTCTGGAATGAGGAGCTGGGACCTGACAACATTGCTGCAGCCAGTTGTGGTATGTTTTGTGCCTCAAACATGGCATTCTTTACTGGGCATCATGGTTAAAGCAAACATAATAGGAGGTATGTGGCTTGACTGGCCTAATTTGCTGTAGCCAGTCTGCCTGCATTTTCTGACTTCAGCATGACATGTTTTACTGTGCATAATGGTTAAAGCAAACATGATAAGTGTTGTTAAGTGGCTAGACTGGCTTGCACTGCTGCTGCCAGTCTAGTTATAGTTCTGTAGTGTGGCAATTTTTACTGGGTATCATGGTTAAAGTAAACATAATTGTTATGTGTCTGCATGGGCCCACATTGCTGCAGCCAGCCTTCTTACATTGTCTCCCCGTGGCATGTCATTTTATGTAGTGTGCATGAAGGTTAAAGCAAACATGATAAGGGTTGCTATGCGGCCAGACTGCTCTACGCTGCTGCAGCCTTTCTGGTTACAATGTATGACTTTGGAATGGCATTTTGACTGGACATCAAAGTAAAAGTAAACATGATATGTGTTGTTACATGGCTAGATTGGACTGTATTGCTGCAGCCAGTAGAGTTGTTTTCTGCCTCTGGCATGGCATTTTTTAACTGGGCATCATGGTTAAAGCAAATATGATACAGAGTGTTACTTGCATTGCTGCAGCCAGCCTGGTTACATTTTCATAGTGTGGCACTGACATGGCATTTTCTACTGGGTAGCATGGTTAAAGTAAGCTTAATTGTTATATGGCTGCACGGGCCAACGTTGCTGCAGTCAGATTGGTTACGTGTTTCTTCCTGTGGCATGCCATTTTTTACTGGGCAGCAAGGTTAAACAAAAAGTGACAAGTGTTATTATGTGATTAGACTGACCTACATTGGTGCATCTAGTCTGAATATATTTTCTTACTGCAGCATTGCATTTTTTACTGGCAAGTAAAAAGGAGCATGTTTTATATGATAATTCTGACATTTTTTGGTGCACAAGTATAGGCAACACCAGCATGAAACAATCTTTTATACTGGCATATATTTTGGGCAAAGTCATCATGAAAATGATTTGGAAAATGCTCTGATGGCAGTTGGTGACTTACATCTGTTGGATTTTTTCATGTATTACCCTACAAAACCAAATATAAACTGTGGCTTTTGACCTAATTTTTCACTGAAACTATGCTCTAAAATTCATCATTTTAACCCATTATTTAAAACCTTATCTCAGGGGGGAAACCCCTAAACTGCCCTTGGTGGGTATGAACTCGCTTACTAGGCTTGTTTGCTTATGAATTTTCGTGGGAAAGGTTTACCCCCACCAATGAAAAAATTCCCCAGTACCACTTTGTCAGAAAGCCAGCGACTGGGTGGGACTAGTGACTGGGGGGAGAGAGAGGCTGTGACGGGGAGCCAAAAGGGGGCATGACTGGTGGGGAAAGAAGGGCAGCGGCTGGGAACGAGACTGGGGAAGAGGTGGAGCGATAAGAGAAGAGGGGGCTTCTAGGGGAAGATGGGAGGAATGACTGGGGGATATAGGATGTACGACTGAGGGGGAAACAGGAGGAGCAACTGAGGGGGCAGAAATTACATCAGACATTGAAGGAGCGAGAGATCGAGTTAAAAAAGAGGAAGACAGGGGCAAAAAGATACTGAGAAAGAGTGAAGGACTGGAGTCTGAAAGAGGAACTGCAGAGGGCAGGGTGGGAGTTGGGAGCCTGGTTGGAAGTGTTCCACGACTGGGGAATGCGTTTTGAAACTTGCCAGTGTGACAGTGCTAGTGAGTATGCGCATGACTCAGTGGTTGAAGTGAGCGGGAGTGTTCCACTACTTTTATTTTTTTACTGTTAACATCTCCACTACGTTTTGCAACTATTTTCACCATTCTTTAACTGTTCATTGTGAATTTAAAGCACACTTCTCCATCTTACCATCGGATATGAGTTACAGCTAAAGTGAAATCTGTTACAACTTAATTGGCAGTCAACCAGCATGACTGCACCCCCTGAAAAATGTGTTGCACTGTGCTCCCTTCCTGTCTACTCTATCCCCTGCCGGGGTCACAGTTCCAATACTTTTTTGGTGCACTTATAGCACTGGCATGACTGTTAGAGTGAAAGGTTTGGGAGTTCACATTTTGATGGAGAATTGGTGAGTGTGAGATAGGTGTTGCTGAGTGTGAGGGGTCTGGATGACTGTGGCACTGGAGAACATAGAAGGGGAATATTGGCACCGTAACCAGTGATACCGAGCAATAAAGTTATTTATATGAAATAGGCATGCACAGGAAAAGGCAGGAGAGCAAAGCCAACACTCGTCTGTCAAGCCTCAGACATCTGGGACACTTGCCACTAAACTTCTAGCAGAGACAGCTTAGCAAAGGTGTAAATAATGAGAACCTTGACCTCTTGCGCTTCGCATATGATGCCTCTTGTTCACACTCTGGTTCTATCACATCCTGGCTTTCACAAACACCCTCAAATGTATTAAATAAAAGTCTGCAAAAATACAGTAAAAATAATGTTTTGGGCCGGAAATGCTGCCATATGATAAACTGCAGATGTCATTTCATAGGTGACCTCCGGCCCACGCTGCAGGATAGACTCCACCCCCTTGTCAGCGATAACATAATGCAAGCAGAATGACATGTTTTGATTTGGATGTTCTGCAGCTGCAAAGCTCCGAATCCAGATGGCAACATAGAGAGTTGCCAAGGGGCCCAAATCATCAGCCCGAGAAGCACCCTTTGAGGGGAACTGGTCGCCTACACTTACAATGGAATCAAAAGATGTTGCTGGGTGCAAACCTTGCACTGAATACTGGTGAACTTAAGATGTGAGCAGCTGACACCTAGCGATAGCAACTCAAAGGGATCACACAGAGGACGCCCCATGCTTTCTCCGGGGAGAACAGGCCGCGAGGGCGGTACGTGGTGAGTTTGCGCAATGTGGCAGATCAGGTGGAAGGAAAGCCCCCTCACCTCTCAAACCCATGCCACTACTTTGCTTGGCCTCCCTGTCTCAGACATTTAGGGGCGGGGATTTGGGTGCCAGAGGTAGGAGCAGAGCTTTCAGGGGGTCCAAAGGCATGGGTAAGTGACCCACTCAGTCCTGGGTTTATCCTAAGCATTCTGGTTATTTATAAAAATGTTTTCTGACTGGCACAGGGTCAGTGATGCGCATTATAGCAGCCGCAAAGTATTTAGAAACTGGTGTCATGTCCCTTGCCACCAGATTTGAACCTGGTGTAATATCTGCTGGTTTGGGATTTATAGAAGAGCGTGTCCTGCTGCGGTGGTGTCCCAGAGTATCAGGTAATGTTGCAATGATATGACACAAATATTTGGCTACTTTGTTTCGGGTGGATAGCTCGGAGGCAACGCGCTCGCCTTGGAAGCAAAGAAAACACAAAGAAACCTCTGGTTTTGAAGCACGTTATAAATAAATAATTACAATACTATAGTGTATATCGTAGCCAAATATTTTATGGACAATTTTCTGATGGGCAAATACATGATTGGCTGTGTTGCTCTGGTGTGCTGTGCCAGACCTGGCATCTGCGTCTCATATGTTCCTCTCCAGCAGGGACTGAAAGTAGTATGTTTTCTTATTCCAATTTCGTTTGAAAACCTACTATGTAAAATAATGTCTTGGCGGCAGGGCTGTCACATGTGAGGCCTGGGGCCAAACATTTGGTGGAACCCCCTTACTAGAAAGAAACCATGTATGCCTATAGGAGAGAGTTTTATTCATATGGTTTGCATTATATATTTGTATACACACACACACCAATTTTAAAGGGGACTTACACACTACAATGTTAAAGGCGACTTATCTGTGTAACTTAACATTAAAACAGCATGTATATGACAGCTTTTTCACACATTAGAGCAATGATTGGGTTGTGAGCAGTGGTGTCTATCCAGAGCTGCCCCCTCTCTCCATCCTGTTTTCGCTTTCCACTCCACACTGGAGCACTTGTGACGAGAAGGCTGTAGAGCAATGCCTCTACGCCATCGTTCTACTTTTTTCCCATCTGTTGGCGTTGAACCCCACAAGTGACTGCAACAGAGAAACGTAGAGACACAAATTATCCTTTATGCAGAAAAGAGGATGCTACACAATTCCCAGTTTGCACAGGGCCACCTTATGGTTTGTCAGTACAGGTACATGTGGGGCTCCTCAAAATCTAAACACGCATTGGCAATGCCAACAGTTTGGGCTATTGTGTACGCATGGGAAAGGCACTTGCCAGGCAGAACTATAGTGGTATTAACTGCCCATTGATGGTAGCAGGTGCAAAAATGGTGCAAGCACCTAAGCATCTAATAGCAGTGCTTGGAAAATGCCTAGTACTTATAGACAAGGCAAAAATATTGTTTTTTGCCAATGCTTGTTTTTAACAGGACTTCAGTGAAGGACTCACACAGTGTTTATAAATCGAGTGGTTGAAGGCAGACTTGGTAAGACATTTTTATTACACCAGTAGCAGGGTTACAACTGCAATGAAGTCATTAACTGTCAGAAGACTGCTTTGAAAAAACACTGGGAGGCACTTGAATGCAAAGATTGATGGCAAGGCTTGATTAAAGCAAGCTGAAAGACTTTTCATGAGGAGCTGTTTTGGGTGAGGAGAGGCAGGATCTGGGTGGGAATGGCCATAGGGATTAGTATGGCCATGGGCAGACAATGGCTGGGCACATAACCATTAACACCTACAGGCTGTGTGTCCCTTCTGATATGCCATTCCTCCCTTACTCTAATGCAATAGTGTCGGTTTATAGCTGTCCCAAGTGATACCTAATAGCCCAAACTAAAAGTGAGTGGGACTGAATTTATCAAAGGAAGTAACTTCAATGTGATTCACACCCGATTGCATTTAGAAATAAATAGCTTCAATTCCCAGAATGGTTGGAGTGTGAACCCAAAACTCCAGGCCAAAAATATTGGCTGCCTTGGATCTGATGGCAGGTTGTACTTCATAAGAACTGTTGAATGCGATTTCGGACATGTGATCTCTTTCTGAGCACGAAGACTATTTTACATCAGTTTCATCAAGAAGTTAGTCCTTTCCTTTAAGAATCTAAGATAGCCAAGTGGGTTGTACACCTGTGGAAGAGGTGTGTGTGGTATTTGCAGCTCATAGGCAGGCCTGACCCCTAGACATTTGTCCATCCAAGGTACATAAAAGAGTTGGGTAATAATACAAATATTTGTTGCGGTGGGCTAGAGCTTCTGGGGTGATCTGTATTGGTAGTATGAATGAATCTGGAAAAAGTCAAAATCTAGTTAACATTCTGCATTGGGAACCAAGAGGGTCCAAGATAAGATTCGGAGCTGGGAGTATTTTACTCCCTACCATGGAGTTTGAGACTCAAACACATTTTCAGGGACTAGAAACATAGTTTTCATTGTTTATCAAATAACAGGACAGACCAAAGAAAATAGTAAAATACTGCCTTAATCACAATGAAAGAAAGCAGGGAAATGCAACAGCAATGAAAGTAGATGCTCAATATTCTCACATCATGTTGTTTATACAGAGTTTATATACTTTCACATACGTCATTTATGACATCATCCTAAGTGCCATTTCATAAAACCTGTCACTGAGAGGGATTGGATTAGGGGAACATATTTACTTTTAGAATTATATACGGGTTAATATCTCATTGGCTGCCCCTTGTCTGTAGAGCATGCCCTTAGCTGCTTCTGCATATGTCACTTACTGATTATAGCAGAGAATATGGCAGCAGACTAATAACTGCAACATTGTATATGAAAGTGCATGGCAGGCCTTTTTAATTGGTTGGCAACCCTATCCAACCTTGGACTTTCGGCTTGTTTAGCAGCACATGAGTGAAAACCAAACCTAGGGGTTGGAGCTGCATCAACTTGTTCTTTGTTTTGCCAATTAGTCCATCATATGTCATCAACCCAATTCTGAGACAAAGTCTATTGTTTGTAGTTGACCTCGTAGTCTGCTCACTGTCCTGGAACATTCGAGGGCGTGCAAGCACACCGCTATCTTAACTCAAAGCTCTAATGAATAGCCTTTGTTTTGAGTGCTTCATCCCGTGTTAGGAGACCACGATTTTGTCCACTTCAGCCTCTCAATTACTGCTACATGATTTTGTTAAACAGGGTGTCATTACCAATTTTGGCCTTTAAAGGCTTGCTCACTCCACCTCAAATAGGTTTTTCGTGGTTGATAACACTTGGCATCTGCAAATATCCTTGTCTCTCCTAATCTTAGCAGAAATATGTCTTATGCACATGGTCTGTTCATTCGACTCACTTTGTGGCTTGCACCCATCTCTCAAAATAGCCTCCTTGATCCCATGCCAAAGTACTCCCTTATTCTGCACACAAAAACAGCTTCTTCACTAATTCTTCACTTTGCAATCCTAGGCTTGTATTTTGAGGTAGCTGGATTGATTCTTTAACAAGGGCCGTCATCCATTTTCTTCCAATGGCCGTCCTAAACGTTGTGTATGTACCTCTTTCTAGCAAGCTTCTATATGTTTTTCTACCTAGTGTCACAGCATATTTACAGTTATTGTTCAGCAAGTTACTTCATCTTATTTTCACGATTAATTCATTTTTAGATACTTGTTTCTCTTTGTGCTTCAATTACATCGTCAGTCTTAAGTATTTTCATACTGTTTCAACATAGATTTATATATCTTCTTCATGACATCATTCTGTTGTCATCAGACATTTACTTAGCGTTACTTATCCATGATTTCCATAACCGCATTCTGGCACTTTGGCAAAGGGCATCCTTCTTGGTGATATCCTTCCACCGTTTCAACATGAGGGTATATTCTGAATGGCTTTTTGAGTACAAATTATCTTTCATATAATCAACGTGGTATGGACATGTCGGCAAAAACTCACACATGGATTCCCATTTGTAGCTCCTGGTCTGTACCTTCAATAAGACAGTGTTGAGGGGGTGGGTATGAGAGAAAAGGCATCCACCTGCTTCTCCACATTCCCCCTTCTGGTCGAATATTTGACCATGCCCTTCTTTTCTTCTTCCACAATTCCTGCTCTATCTTCTTCTATCATCTCATCATATTTTCTTTTCTTTTGGACCCATATCTTCATCACCCCCCTCAGGTGACCTGCATTCTTTATGTGTTCATCCACACTCCAGGTCATTTATCGACAATCCCCTCCTGGTGAACAGACTATCCATCGTGCCACATATCTCTTCTGATCTTGGGGATAGTAAAACCTTGTTCCTGGAGGTGCAAGAGAACACTTCTTAATATTTTCTCAAGCGCTTTCTTCCGTCTACATTTGTTCTCCAGCGCCACTGTTAATGTCAATCATTATATTCATTACAATAGCTTTCTTGGCTGTTTTCTGGCATTGTCCCAAGATGATCCTTATGCGATAGAATCCTAGGAACACCAACACTAATATTGGTCATATTAATTTGAAAGTACTTGCTAGCCAAGATGGAATCCATGGAAACAGAGATGAGAACCAATTGTCTCCTGCCATCTCATCAGCTTCTTCTTCCATTTTTGTATGCAGGGTTGTTAACATTGTTATTGCTTCTGTCAGTGTTCCATTTTCTCCATCATGAGATGGTGTAAAAGTACAGCAAGATGGACTGACCTTGGCACAGACACCCCCTTCCACTGCTGTTATCATATCCAGCATTAATCGTCTGCAGCAATTTCCACCTGGTGATATGCAACCACTTGGCATTTACTGCAGCTTGAAGTCCTGGTATAAATATAGATGTCAATATTATAGCGATCTTGCTGAATAATTTGTGTTCATCAGGAATGTCTCAATAGTTCTTTATTGATTTCAATGAGAAACAATTCTCTCTTTTTAGTCAGCAAAGATGAAATAATATTTTTTTTTGGGGGTTCATACATTTTTGGAAACTGCTCAATATGGAGGTCACTTTCGGGAATCACTAGTCCTGAGACTTGTACATTTACAATGGAGCACACTCCTTCCCAATCTTCAGGCAACTGCATGTGGGCTCTGGATCCACAGGCCCAATATCAATCCATTAGTACTGCAGTTCCTCGATTCATTCCTGGCACTTCAATTATTTCTTCACAACCCTTGTTCTTTCCAACATAGACTGTGCCATTATTCTTGAAGCAGGGTGTTGCGTTCTTCAATTGTAATATATGCACTGATTCTGCTTTGTTGTCAACCCATGTTAACAGTTTTGCATATTTTGCCCATGATTCCAGGCACTCGCCATTCACCTTTTGTACCTTGTGGATTGCTTATTTCTTCATCAAATGTGCAGGGCAAGATATTAGTCCATCGTCCCATCCAGTTCCAGGTTGCTACTTGCCAATACACCAACAGCTGTGTTCTCTCCCAGCATCCTGGATCTCCTGATTTTTCAGTCATGTCTGAGCAGTTCATTCTTTTCATTTCAACAGTTTTAATTTGTTCTCCATACTGGGATGAATACATACGTTTTTTGTTTGTCCACCCCATTGCAGTCTCCATTCTTTTTGTCTTCACATATGTATCTCCATATGAAAAAGCCTGTCTTGATTGCCATTTTAGAGTCGCCCATTTTCCTTCAAATTGCCCTCTGGTGGTACATGCCGCTAGGTGACTGAGACATTTTGCACCGTGTGAAGGGATTTCCCTTGCAATAAATGTTTTGCCGCATTCATGGCGTACAGTATTAAAGAACAGATGTAACAACTCTCTTCCGATGTTCTCTCTCCCACCTCTTTCACGTGCTGGTACCAAAGATCATTAGCTAGATGAGCTGATTTATCTAATTATGTACTTTCATTGTCTTCCTCAGCATCTCTTTTTATGCGAGAAAAATGTCTTTTAATATCAGAAATTAGTGGGGGTTTGGACTCGTTAATGGGGACAACAGGGACAATGGCGACACTGGTGGATGTCATATTTTCTTATTCTTCATTGCTTATAAAAAGTATGAATGCCAATGTAGTAAAGCTAGCAGTTAAAATCAAAATGCCACAAAAAGTTCCAATAATTATCCTCTGCGTAGTACATTTCTTTCGTGGAGCTACAGTTCTTACCTCTTGAAACATTTCCATTTCCCCAATTATGTTTAATATATATATATATATATCAAGTGTGTCGATTATTGATAATGTATGAACTTATAACAAATACTGCAAAATAATCGCCAATTTAATTCTTAAAACAATAGTGATATTTTTAGGATTGACGAAAAACACCATAATATCTTTAAGTCTACAAATCCATCTGTCCTCAATAAAACCCTAATCTAAAAGTTTCTTCTTTCTTTGCCTTGTCTTGGTTTTTGGCTATGGGTCATGTTTCCATTCGCTGAACTTCTTCACTTGCTTCAGTGGGGGTAGCTGCAGGAGAGGTCAAGCTTTATCCTTTGTAGGGTTTAACATCTTGTAGTTTTACAGCAGTAGTGCATACTTCCTCTACTTTGTGAGGACATTCAAAATGAGGGGTACACCAGGTGGGCACACATTTACGCACCAGCACCTGGTCACCTGGGTACAAGCTAAGTGGCTTGAGCGTCTCTTCCAAATCAATGGACTGATTGTTGTTTTTGTTTTCCCTTGACAGCTCCCGGTGGTTCTGGAGCTGTTGGGACATAAAAGAAGCACTTTCAGTCATTGTTTTCAAATAATCAAGCATTTCATCCCCTATAGCCCTTGCTACACTATGGGCATCTGTATTGCCCTTGTTGAGGGAATGAGAGAAGTTCTCATGCGGCGTCCAGTCACTAACTCATGGGGCGTCAGATGGTGATCTGAGCCTGGCTGGTTCTGCATCTCATATAACGCAAGGGATAGGCAATTAAGCCATCCCTTCTTTAACATGACTTTTAGTTTTGCTATCCTCTCTTTTCAAAGGCCATTTAATTTCTTGCAAATCCTATTTGCTTGTGGATGATAAGTTGAAGCAAACATATGTTTAATGCCTAATAGCAGAACTATATTTTGGAATAACTCATTCACGAAGTGAGGTCCATTATCGGATCACAAAACCTTGCACACACCCAATCTTGGGAATGTTTTGCGCACAAGGAGCTTGGCAGCACAAGCGGCATCAGGGTGCGTTCATTTACCTACCTCAATCCATCTAGAAAATGGACATAGTCCAACAAGCATATATATATAGCTGTTGTATGTCTGCAGCATATCTACATAATCAATGTGTAGATCCTGGAATGGTCCATTCGGTCTGGGAATTACTCCTCTCACTATTTGTGAAGTGTGCCCTGCAGTACATTTTTCACACACAATACAGTTTATATTGAACCGTGCCACATGTTTAAATAGGTTTGATATAAACCATTCTTCTGCAATAGTAGCAGCTAGACTCTCTCGAGACACATATGCTGGTTAGTGAAGCTGTTCCAATTCTACCCTCAATAGTGCTAGAGGCATAACTTGCTTTCAAGTGATGTCCTGTCTCTAAATTATTTCCATAACTCTTTTACTACCTATGATACTCGTCCTTTCATTTCAAGTAACTGCACAATGGACATCATATTAAATTCTTCCTTAACCAGCATGCATCGCTCTGTTGCCTGCTTTATATTCTTTGCTTCACTCTCTCATGTGGTTGGGTAATAAACTGAGAAAAGTATGCTGTTGGCCCACAGAATGACCTGAAATATGTCAACTATTATTTCTCAAAAATACAGAAGTCCTTAGATTGTGTTCAGTCAACAAGTGCCCAATAAGCACGTCTTGATTTATTGGAAGTATTTAAACAGTTGAACAGCCGACATGTGTTTCGACCAGAAGGTCGTCCTCAAGGCAGTCTGGTCAATAACTGAAATCTATATCTGTGGAGTGATACAAGCTATTATATCACCCAGGACGGATTGTTACTACATAACTTGTAGAATAGACTCAGAACCGATTTGTTGTGAAGAGGGTAATCTCTGATTTTTCTTTAAAATAGCAATTACCTATGGTGCTAATGTTCAGTTGCATGAATTGGCAGCCAAATGGCCCCTAATCTGCTAATTATAAATACTTTTTGTGAGTCAAGATGATGAAGACGGTAAGGATGCTGCTCCTAGTGGCTAGTCACTAGAGGTCAACAAAAGGTGTTGATACCATAACTACTAATAATTCGGGATGGATCCCGTGTGTCTCCCGTGTGTTTACTCGTGGCTCCTCGTGGCTTGAGGAGACACAAGGGATCATCCCAATTTATTAGTAGTTATGATATCAACACCATTTTATTTATTTTATTTTTATTTATTACATTTGTTACTCGCCCAGACCCAAGGGTATCACGGCGAAAATACAGGTGATTCGTCTCATTTTTATACAGTGTTACAAATGCAGTCATATAAAACTTTTTTATACTTAGGTTACAAAAAATCATATAGTCAAATTTCTTATACAAAGTTACAATTGTTCAGGTAGGCACCCGCACTTGTTTCAGCACTACTTACAGTTCTGAGGGTGACCAGTAGCTGTATATGTTGGCCATGGGAGAGTAGGACTCAAGCGGTTAATATTTGTTGAATAACCAAGTTTTCAGTGCTTTTTTGAATCTTAGTAAGAAGTCCTCATTTTTGATGCTCAGGGGTAGTGCGTTCCAGTGCGATGGGGCTAAGACTTTGAAGCTACCTCCTCCAGCTCTACTGTATTTGTATTGAGGAACTTCTAAGAGGGCCAGTTTGTTGGATCTCAGTGTCCTACAAGAGACTTTTTTCTTAATGGAGTTGTTGAGGTAGATAGGTGCTTTTTTGGTGGTACATTTGTAGACGATACTAAGGGTTTTGAAGATGATCCTTGCTTCAATTGACAGCCAGTGGTTTTCTCTTCTAATGCTGGATATGTGTTCGGGTTTCTTTATACCTAGTGCCACTCTAAGGGCTTTGTTCTGTAATAATTGGATTTTGTTTAAATTGGTTTTAGAGGTTCATAGAAAGAGGATGTTACAATAATCCAGTTTCGTTAAAATCAAAGCTCTGGCCAGGGTGATGCAATTTGAGGGGGTAAGAAATTGGCAGCTGAGTGCAATGAGTTGTGCTGTGTAGGCTGTGAATGAGGAGAGGGCTGCTATTTGTTTGTGCATAGTGAGGTTGGCGTCTGTGTAGACACCAAGCGTTTTGACTTGTTTGAGTACAGGGATCAGTGTGCCGTCAATGTTAATGTGAGAGTAGTCCGGGTGGAGGGTGCTTATTCTTTTTTGGGAGCCCACAATGAGGACCTCCGTTTTCTCATCGTTAAGGCAGAGGCTATTGAGGGCCATCCAATTTTGGATTATAGAGTATACTTTATTCATGGTGAGGGTGTCTTGGGTGTAATCGCCTGTAATGGGGATAAGGATCCGGGTGTCATCTGCAAAGTTGGTGTAGATGACACCCATATCGTCTAAATCCGAGAATAGGAGTTTAGTATATGCATTGTAGAGGGTGGGGGAGAGGCAGGATCCCTGGGGGACTCCTATGGGTACTATTATAGGGTCCGCTGCAAAATTTCCGATGGCAACTCTGGATGTATGGTCCGTTAGAAAGGATTTGATCCAATGTGTTGCGTTGCTGGAGAAATTGAAATCTTTTTTTAGCGTGTTGCATAGTTTATCATGGTCTACCAAGTCGAATGCAGCTGATAGGTCCAGTAGCAGTAGGGCGGCTAGTTTGCCTGAATCTCTAATGGAGTCCAGTTGGATTTTCAGATCCAGGAGAGCTGTCTCGGTGCCATGGTTGGGTCTAAAACCTGATTGTCTGGCTCCTAGCAAGTCATTTTGTTTGAGGTGGGTTTGTACTTGGTTATAGGCTATTTTATCAATGATTTTAAGTAAGAATGGGACAGTCGTTATGGGCGGTAGTTCGTGGGCACTAATGGATCTAGAGTGGGCTTTTTTAGTAGGGGATGACCCATGCCAAATATTGTACCTAGCTATGGACTTCTGTATGTTTGAGAAATAATAGTTGACATATTTCAGGTCATTGCGCGGACCAACAGCATACATTTCTCAGTTTATTGTATCTATCAGGAGGCTTAAGGGGGCCCTGTATGCTGTTACTGCTGCAATTTGACTATCTATTGGATTACAGGAGACTAAGCGTGGCCTAACCTGTTACTCCCCTTCTTTTGCTTTGTATCTGTGGTTGGGAAATAGGCTGCTTTTTTGGCTTCTAAATCTGCAGCTTCATTTCCGCTAGAGATTAAGTCTGTTCTCTTTGAATGGGCTGCGCACTTAACAATCCCTATGTTCTCTGGGAAACTCATGGCTTCAATACGTTTTTCTAATAATCCTACATGTTGCACTGCAATGCCATCTGCGCAGAGTTAAGCCCTCCTTTTTCAATGTGACAAACATGCGTGTACAGTTGACGTCACATAGGCGGAGTCAGAGTACACCGTCACTTCCTTATCCTCAAAGCTCTGCAGCGTGTAAATATGTGCGGCTAATTCTGCAGTCTGTGCTGAATAATTTTGGGCCAATCTCCTAACTAATAATTTCCTCACATTTACCATCTCAGTTCAGCTTTGCCATTGCCAATCCTGAATGTCTCACCCGAGTCTTTTGATCAATTCTCAATGACCCATCAATGAACACCACTTGCACCCTTCCTGGAGCACTTTCTCTAACTTGGGGAATATCATCACTACACTCAGTATACGTTGTAGTACAATCATGCATATCAGTATCTTCTCCCACTGGTTCAGCTATAAAGATTGCTGGATTCACTGTGCTACACCTAAGAATTTTGATTGCAGGGTTGGAGATAATTAGCTCATATCCTGACGCTCTTTGTGTGGTCAATGTGCTTTTAGGCTTCTCCAAAATTGCAAATAATGCATGTTCTACAAACAATGTTACTGAACACTAGGTCATGTTTGAGACTTTTTTAATTGCAAAGGCAGCTCCTGCCAAAGATTGCTCACAAGGATAATGTCCTTTCATGACTGGATCTAAGATCCCACTATAATAAGACAATAGTTTATGACCATGTCCTAATGTTGTTTTATGTGTAAGCACTGCTGTCATAACTTCTCCATTTGAAAGAGGGAAACATTTAAATTCTTCACTGTAATTTGATCAGCTTTTTTAATTCAGGAAATCCTTCAGTCATCTCTTCTGTCCGTATTCATTGATTTTCAGTCATCTGTGCATCTTTGAGTCCTTTTAAAAGTGGTTGAATATATGTACTGTAATCAAAGACCCAGACACTGCAATAATTGCATAGGCTAAAAACGGTTGCATTTGTATCACTGTTTTAGACTGTTCAGTCCTCATAATAGCCTGTGCCCTTTCAGTTGTCACTTTTCTCACTTTGTGTGAGATCAACTGACCTATATACAGTACCTCTTTTTGGAAATATTGTATTTGTGCCCTTTCTCTGCCAATAGAGTTTGACAGTTTTCTCTGCATCTTTGCTCTGTCTCACTGCACACCAAGATGTCGTCAACATGTTGAATTCTGATACTTTCAAGTTGAACTTTACCCAAGTCCATCTGACGGACTCTATAAAAAATTGATGGGCACTCACAAAACCCCTGAGGCAAACGAGTGTGTTTCAGGCGAATCGCTCTATATGAAAATGAAGTCAAATCTTGTGAGTCTTCATGAAGGGGAATGAAAAAATGCATTTATTAAATCTACAACAGTGAAATACTTTGCTTTCGATGGGATATTGCACAATATCGTTGCAGGATTTGGAACTAAAGGAAATTCTGATTCAACTATATTGTTTAGGGGCCTTCAGCCCTGGATACATCTCCACAACTCCCCTGTTGATTTTCTGACAGGGTACACAGCCGTGATACACAGAGAATCAGATGGTACCAAAATGCCTTGTTTCATTAAAGAGGATATGGTTTCAAATATACATTAATCCGCTTCTCTCGACATGGAATACTATTTTGCACATGGAAGAATTGCTCCTGGTTTGAGCTTAATGTTTACTGCTCCCATTCCTTTCAATAGAGCGACATCATATGGACTTGTAGTCCATAAGATACGTGGTACTTTTTCCAAGTCTTCCTAAAAAAATGCCATCCTCTGCGGTATTTCTATATTCTCTACTTTAATCTAATAACTATGATTTATTTTTTTAAAAACTCATCATTTGAATATTCATCTGTAAATAGCTCCTCGTCTGTCAAATCTGTCAACCTGTATACTTCATTGAGGGCTATCACCATTCTCCATCCCCTTCCCTCATCATCTATCCCATTAAGCATCATTTGTTCTTCTCTCACTATTGGTCCTTTTAGTTCTAAAGGGATAATCAAGGAAGGCCCCATCATCCATAGGAATCTCTGGCCTGAAACAGAAATGTATCAGGTAGTCTCAATACCTTGCCAATCAGTTTAGGCAACCACGCCATACAAAAGCACTTCCTCGTCTAGAGGTACTCCTCGTATAGTTTTCTTTCCTGTAAATGCTGGTATGAGCTTACTCACATTCACCTAATGTATTCCTGGAGTAGAACACACTATTCCTTTGTCAGTAAAAGATATCGCCATGTTAAGTTTCGTCATGAAGTCACGCCCTAGTATGTTTACTGGTGTTTGTCTAGAGAATAATATTGGCATACATATGTGATTTACACCTATAGAAATTGGTAATTTGTCTGTAAATGGAACTAAACTCATTGCCACAGAAACTCCCTGCTCATTCATGACAAAGCCTGACATTGGATGTTTTCCCTCACGGACACAGGAACAAGTTACTTCAGTGTCCACAAGAAAATGAAAACGTCTTGCCTCATATTGTCACCTTGACCCTTGGTTCCTCTCTTGGATCCGGTGTTACCGATAGCACTGAACACATCAGTTCCTTCTGTGGATTGTCTCATTGAGAATATAAATCCATTCCTGTACCTGTGAAAGGATTTTCTACCACCATAGTCATACTCCCTGTTTTGGGTGTGGCTACTTGCATGGCTCCCGTATCCATGTGCAATTGAGATGCAACTGCCTGTTGCATTGGAATATATTGTACTTGTTGTGTGGGTACTTGTTGCATCTGCATAGGTACTTGCTGTTGATGCCCTTGTGGCAGTTGCAGCTGTATTGGGACTTGGTGTATTTGCTGTGCTTGCGGTGCATATGTCTGGGTTTGCGTGTGATCTTGTGCATAATATCCTTGTGAATCTGTATTATACTGGGGAGCGTATCCGATCCCCCCACTTGGAGATTGCCAATTCTGTTGATGCATGCCTCCCCTGCTTCTGCATACTCTAGCTAATGTCCTAATTTACCACAGCTCCAACATTGCAGTGGCTATCCGCCATTAAATCCTCCCCTTCCTTGAAGGTTTTGAAATTCACCTTGTCCTTCTCCTCATGGCCCATTCCCTCTTCCTCTTGGCATACAATTATACATTATACCTGTTTTGATCCATAACGCATGCTGCATTATTCTGCTGTGATAGCTGCACTATTTGTGCCGTCGCTCCCTCATTGTTTGTCAATACCGCTCCTTTTATGCCGTGTTTTGATAATTCCTTCTACACCAACTTTCCCTGTTCCTGGTTTCTACCCTCTGCTTTCTTTTTGCCTTTCTCCCTAAAGATTCTACAGTAATGTACAATTGCCAATTGTACCTTTGGCCATGTGGCTTTGCTTTCATTCTTACCTGTTTCTTTAGTTGACTTTCCACTGGCTCTGGCAGCCCTTGACATGAAATGTGATAAAATAATGGCATTGTTTTATCCCATAATTCATGCATCTCCATAGTGGTTCTGTCCTGAATCTTCTGAATAGAGGCAGTGGGGTCTCTCCCAGTTGTCTAGTCATTATAGCCCCAATGTCCGATGTATTAGGATATTGTACTCTTAGTGATCGCCATACATCTGCTCTACAATTATTAAATGGCGATCGCTCATGCACTGTGTTTTGTGTAGTGACTTTTGGATATCCTGCTCTTTTCCAAACATCGTCAGCTCTCTCCCCTAGGATGGCTGATAATAGGACTTTAATGTCACCTATAGCTCAAGTCACTCCTGGCATTCTTTTCTCTAGTTCAGAAAACCATTTTTCCACAGCATAAGTTAAACTTCATGGTGTGCACTTTAAATTCTCCTTATCCATTTGGGTACAGGGACTATATTGTGGTCGACCCCCCCTTTCTCTAATAGGGGGAATTGTAACAATCTTGAGTCATAATCATACCTGCCCACACTCCTTGTTTTCCAAGCAGTGTTGTTCTCGCCCGTTTGTTTCCATCCTGGCAATGCCCTTAATCTGCTTATATAAGGTGGAGAAATATCCCCTGTACTACGTGAACATGCTTGCGGTTCTTCAATATATGGTGTTGGATCTGATGTTTTTTTCTATGGGGTCCTCTAAATCTGTCAATTTTACCCATTTACGCTTGATTCCCTTGAAATTCTGCATTTGCCCTCTCTCTGCGCCCTCTCATTCGCCCCTCTTTCTTCATCCGACATCATTATGCCCCAGTTCGTGTGACTGTTATCTTCTTCTACATTGTCAAGATCTAATCTACTTAAAGACATTGTTCTATGATCGTCTGTTATGACGTCGGCTGAGTTACCCTCAGTTTGCTTTGATCGGGAGCTTTCAATGTTCTCTTGAGTTCCATACCTTCCTCTATCCCTCATTTGCCTACATAATTTCTCAAGCCTCTGCTCTATGTCTTCGGTGTCCTGCCCATCAGCCCATGCTGATCGAGGCATTCTTTGCAGCTCTCTTTGGGGCTGTTGTGACCCTCTATCTTCTTCCAATTGTTCTTTTGCTTCTATAGGCATTATGCTTCTGCGGCATAGATATTCTGTTTCATGGGGGTTCATTATGACCCTGTTGGTAGCCGTGCGGGTAAATACCGGCATGGCTGCTGCCGGAGTTATACGTTTACTGGCACACAGCAGTGGGGATGTACCGGGGCATTACAGCCCCGGCAGACCCGGCACATCCCCATTGCTGGGTGCCGGTAATTATTACTCCCCATTCCCATTTGAGTCCCATTGGACTCAATGGGAATGGGGAGGCCGGATGCACAGGCACCATTCATGAATGGTGCCGGTGCATCCTTTGAGGTCTGTTCGCGGGTGCCGGTCCGCCCACCGGGTCAGACCTGGAGGCCGGTAAGGCACCCACGAGCAGCACTCCTAGTTTGCCAGTCTGGTAACAACGGTGCCGGTAGTTTACTGCCACCGTTGTTACTGGACTGGCAAACTTGTAATGAGGCCCATGGTCTTTTAATCCCATACACCTGTTCATTTCTTCCTTTCTTCTCCTTAATTCCTTTATCTCCCTTTCCTCTGGCCTTCTTTGCAACCTACGTCCTTTCAATCTTTGGGCTTCTGCCTCTTTTTGTTTCTCTTCGTCTGATCATTCCTCCTCTTTTCTCATCTCATATCTTTTTCATTCCTCCCTTCACTTACATTCTTTGTCTCTTTCATCATTGTAGATTCTCTCTTCTTCTTTCTCTTTTTTCTCTTGCTCTTCCCTTTCCTCTCTTCCCTGTACTCTGTCAATGCCTTTATTGTCTAGTTTGAGCAATATTTGCCCTTGCATCCTTTAATTCTGTATTATTATCATTTGTTCCCTTCTATCTTTCTGCCTTTTCCTCTATCTCTGTCTGTTTGTTTTGTCTATCTTTTCTCTCATCATGCTGTTTGCCTTCATCGTGTTTTAATATATTTTTTCATTCTCTCTTCCCACCATCCTCTGATGTGTCTTCACTGTTATAAGCAGGGGGCTCATACGTTGGGTTAACATACCCCGCTACTGCCTTTAATTCCTTCAAAGTATAAAATCCCTTTTCTTCAATATTTACATCTTGCTTATCAGGAGGTAAAATAGGAGCTGAAGGTGTTACATCTTCCCCTTTATTCTGATTACGGGTCCACCCCCTCTCAGCTGGATCTTCTTTCTCACTCTGGTACATTTTCCAGAGTTCTAAGAATGCCAATCTTTTCTCTAACCTCTTCCCTTTATGAGTTCCATGTAAGTATCTTGTCATGTGACTCAATACCAATTTTGATAATGAACCCTCTTGAGGCCCTGACATAAGTGCTTTATTAGTTGTGCCCTTGACCCATCTGGAATGATATTTTCTAATTTGGGCTGTACACCTCGGCAATGTTCTGCATAGGTGTAAAATAGGTGTGTCCTCCATGGTGACATGCCAATACAGACTGTCAACACTTACACGATCTGTTATTCTTCTTTCTAGGTTTATCAAATATATCGTTTTAATCTTTTTGAACAAGCACCATCAATTGCAGCTCCTAATCCATGAATCACAACATTTTGAATCCTTTTTGCACCACTGTTCTTCTTGCTCCTTCGTTTACACTTTCTATTAAATATTTGTATATCCTTCTTGGTTTATTAGTATCTTAAAATTCTCCTGTTTATTTGTATACTAATTTCATCTAATTTTAGCCTTCTGATTGACATCAATCCTTTGTTTAAAAAAATGAACCCAAAAAACATTTTTTTACTGTTTTTTTATATCTATCAATTTTAACATGCAGAAAGCTTTATAAAAACATATTATACTCCATATACACGTGTATTTTCAATTTCTACCCCTACGTACATCTTCCTTTACTATTATCAGTAAATGTATCTCATCTCTTATTGACTCTGTCTCAGAGTTTAATACGCACCCTTCTTTTTGGCTCTACGCCTCAGGAATCCTTAACACTCCTATATACATGTATTCTTTCCCTCTCTTCTGGGTCTGTGAAATCGAGCTATCCCTTCTCTTCTTTATAATCCCAAAAATCCAGTTACTCTTTCTATATATATTCATCACACCATGATACAGTCCCTTCCCCTTTATCTTTTACCATATTCGATGGTCTATTCACATCCGCTATTCAGCTCAAATCCCTCGGCATCGACTCTCCCACAATTGTCCAGTTCACCTTCTGTCCATGCGGCGCCTGTGGGGACCAGACAGGAATTTCATCAAAGGGGGACTTGCCAAACCAGATCTTGAACACATGCTCTTTTACGTTCCACTCTCCATAGGAAACTCTGCGGTCGTCTGGCTAATGGTAGGAGCCGGTGATTGTCCGGGGTCTGGATCTGTTTCTAGATCTAGGTCATTAGACCAGAACCATCCACAGCGTTACCAAATGTGCTCTAGCACACTGAAGCATCTTCTATGTGCTAGATGAAATTACCAATAATTATCTCAGACCAAATAAGCGGACAGACCAAAGGAAGATGGTAAAATACTGCTTTAATCTTAATGAAGGAAAGCAGGGAAATACGACAGCAACCAAAGTAGATGCTCAATATTCACATATCATTTTGTTTATTTACTTCCACATACGTCATTTATGATGTCATCCTATGTGGCATTTCATAAAACCTATCACCGGTAGGGATTGGATTAGGGCAACATATCTACTTATAGAATTATATACAGGTTAATATCTCATTGGCTGCCCATTGTGGTTTATAGTGAATTGTTCAACAGTGATAGTGTCGAAATACAAAAGTTTCGGCATTTTTTTTTCGAATGCATGTTTGTTTTTTTGTTTGGGGAGGTCCCCCCCCCCCAAACACCCATTTTTTTGTTGCAAAAACCACTAATTTTACTATACTAACCAAAAAAAATACATTTACATTAAAAAAAATGCATTCAATTTTTTTTCCGATGCTTTTGTTTCGAAAATATTGTATTGCGAAACTATGTTTTCGAAATTGTGACGGGACACCGCCCATTGTCTGTAGGACACGCCCTGAGCTACTTCTACGTACATCACATACTGATTATAGCAGAGAATATGGCAACAAATAGCTGCAGCATTGTATGAAAGTGCATGGCAGGCCTTTTTAATTGGTGGCAACCCTATTCATCCCTGTACTTTCGGCTTGTTTAGCAGCGCGTAAGTGAAAGCAAAACCTAGGTGTTCAAGCTGCATCAACTTGGTATTTGTTTTCCCAATTAGTCCAGCATATGCCATCGACCCAATTCTGAGCCAAAGTCTATCATTTGTAGTTAACCTTGTAGTCTGCTCATTCGAGGCAATGTGAGCACACCACTATCTTAACTCGAAGATTTTAATTAATAGCTTTTGTTTTGAGTTCTTTATCACGTGTTAGGAGACCACGATTCTGTCCATTTCAGCCTCTCAACTGCTGTGATTTTATTAAACAGGGTGTCATTACCCCTTCTGGCCTTTAGAGACTTGCTCACTCCACCTGACATAGGCTTTTGCCTTCATGGTTGTCCAACACTTGGCATCTGCAAATGTCCTTGTCTCTCCTAATCTTAGCAGACATATGTCTGGCGCACATGGTCTGTTCATTCTACTCCCTTTGTGCCTTGCACCTATCTCTCGAAATAGCCTCCTTGTTCCCAGGCCAAGGTACTCCCTTACTATGCACGCGAAAACAGCATATTCATTATTTCTTCAATTTGCAATACTATGCTTGTATTTTGAGGTCGCTGGGTTGATTCTTTAACACGGGCCGTCATCCATTTTCTTCCAATGGCCGTCCTAAACGTTGTGTATATACCTCTTTTTAGCAAGCCTCTATATATTTTTCTACCTTGGTTACAGCGTATTTACAGTTATTGGTCAGAAAGTTACTTGATCTTATTTTCACGATTACTTCATTTTTAGATGCATGTTTCTCTTTGTGCTTCAATTACATGGTCAGTCTTAAATATTTCCATATAGTTTCAACATAGGTTTATATATCTTCTTCATGACATCATTCTGTTGTCATCAGATTTGATGTCATTTGGGAGATGCTCATAAAGCGGCTTGCTCTGCAGGCCAGGATACTGTTCAAAACTGAATGTATCATCTACAAAGCAGTCACGAGTAGCACACACCAGCGTGCCTGTGGCAGCTAAGCTCCACATATCTGGTGGCACACGCTCCTTGTGCGGCAAATCAACCAACCAGCTTGAATTAGAACCAGTGCGCAAAGAGAGGATCCGCAACGAACCCTTTGCTTTTCAAGCACTCACCCTCTGGAACTTGATCCATGTGTCGACTCGGAATGCCTCACAATTCTCCAATTCGGCAAATCTCTCAAAACGTGTCTTTTTCAACAGCACCTGACTATGGAATAATCTCAATGGACACACAGAACGCAACACAGAGTACTGCGCTAATGTTAAAAGATGCCAGCCCAAGCGCTGGCTACCCAAACCTTGCACCGTGCTTTACTGCTAGCGAGCTTGGTCCGGGCTTTAAATAATTAAAATGCAGGGCCAGACAGGGAACTGAAAATGGCTGTATCACTGGGTCAGGACGGATTTATTTTCCTAGTCAGATTTCCTCCTTCTCGCACTACACAAATTCAGAATATATTTATCTACATAGCATTTTTTGCACCGCACTGATCTGACTGAGGCAATTCGGTCTATTTTACATGAGATTCACAGCGCTATGCAACGAGCATGTGCTGTGTGGTTTGTTTGTTGTTGCCGCCCTTGTTCCTTTCACGCCACCTTCGCTAGGACCAAATCGAACCATAATCAGGCTTTTATGTGTTTCTAATGAGGACTGTACTAACACAGAACTGCGGCCCGGGACAGGAGGAATGGGGGCAGAAACATCAAAAGGAGAAGCGTGGGCAGAGGGAGTTTAGAGAGTTTAGAGAGTTGCTGTATTGGTTTTATAGCTCTTAGCTCTGTTATGTTTCTTGGATTTACACTGCACACTGCTGCCATTTTGAGATTCTAGAGGCGCTCTAGCTGATGTGAAAAAGTGCTGGATGGGTTAGGTTAATAGGAAGAGGTGGAGAATGCTAGACAGCACTGCTGTTGTGCTGTTGCGTACAGTTCTTGGCTGCATAAGTACCTGGGCAACCATGACAGAATTTGTCTTGCCCATCCCGTGCCATTCTCCACTCTCCCTTCAGCACTGACCAAGTGGAGTGTGGGAGCCCAAACCAATCGAATAAGGTTTGGGAGGCGGGGGTGGGGGAAGGTAAGAGTTGTAGAGAGTAACTCAACAGAGAAAGTTTTTAAAATTATGGTTTAAAAGGGTGCATTTTTATGCAAACCTTCTGTGGAAAAATTGTGTAAACAGCCACCCAGCTTGCACTCAGTTGTGTAGGGTAACACATGAAAAAATCCAATAGATGCCAAACTACAAACAGTGTCCAGAAGCATTTTCCAATGCATCTTCATGATCTCTTTGCTCATAATAGATGTCAGCATAAAATATATTCAAGCTGGCTGTGCCCATACATGCCCATGTTAGCTGCATCAATACATGCCAGTATTCTTCTATAAGAACATGCACATGTTTGCTTTGTCCATCATGCCAGTAATTAAACTATAAGAGACCGTGGCCATGCTAGCACGGCCAATGAATGCTCATATGCCCTCCTAAGAACATACTTCTGTTGGCCTTGGCAGTAACAAATGCCAGCCACAGTAAGAAAATATGTCATACTTGCTGCATTATTGAAGGCCAAATAGCCTTGGTGGCTTTACCTTTTACCTCAGTAAAAAATGACATGCCACATTAAAAAAAGGGTTTTACATGGCACACTGGCCTACATTGGCACAGGCAGTCTGAACATGTTTAAAACATGGCCAGACTGGCTACAACAATATAGGCCAGTTTGACCACATAGGAACACTGTGGGGCTTCGCTCATCCCTATAAAGAAATTAGGAGTGGACGAGTACCCTTGGAACAATGGTAGGGCTGGGTAAGCGCCACTTGCATGTCAGCCTGAAAGCACATTGCATGTCATCCGTTCAGAGGATTTTTCTTGACATTTGAGTCACTATGTTGCTACCCAGCCTGCACTGAAATTGCAGAGCTTCCTTACCCATCAGGGCACCTGCTGGATCTCAGTAAGTCACGTCTCCTATACTTCCATGGCCTTGACCCCTGAAAGACATAAATAATGGTATTTCCTGCTGCATTAGCTAACGACCTCAGGCAGCTACCAACCATCCTCCTCCACAGGAACAGGTGGTTCTGCTTTGCCTCCTGCTTCTGTAGGTCTGGAGACGCCATCTTTGTTTTGTTTTCGGTTCATAAATGCAGGGTTGCCCTGGGTATTGGAAACTTGAGAGAGATGGGCCGGATATTGCTGCAAACATTTCCCTGTGGGGATAGAGCACATGTACAATCACTGTTCTTCAGGCCGCCTTAATTACTTGGAGCACTGTAAACACCTGGCTGTGGCGCGGGATGAATGACCGGACACATTCTTCCAATGCCTTCCCCCAGCAAACTCATTTTCTTATCTTTCACTGTTTTCCGAACATCCTTTGTTTCCAAATGGAGGTAAGTTTGCAGATTTCCTTTCACACCAACAAATCCCGAGCAGAAAGGCGATACAAACCGTAAGCCTAGTGCAGTGCAACAGAAGCGTACATCTCAGTGGTGGCTGGTGAACTTTTTTAATGGAGGAGTGTAAATGTTTCACATGAATTTATGTGAGTATCGTGAGGGGGCCACAACCCACTAAGGTTGGTTGAGGGAGAATACAGGGGTTACCACCTCTCTGACAAAAAAATTAAATCAATGGGTTAAAATGGTGCATTTTTTACAGCACACTTTCTATTGAAAATTGAGGGGAAATCCACACAGTTTACAATCGGTTTTGTAGGTAACATGCAAAAATCCAACGGATGCAAAATCACCAAAATTGCACAGGGGCATTTTCCAATGTATTTTCATGATGATTTTGCCCACAATATATATGGCAGTGCTAGTGGAAACAAAACCTTTTAATGCTGGCTGTGCCCAAACATATCCATGATGACTGCTAATATTTTAATATCTGCACATAAGGACATACTCCCTTTGGTTTTTGCCAATAATGCCAGTAAAAGGCCATGACACGGTAAGAGAAAATGTCCCTACTTCCTGCACCAGTGTAGGCCAATATGCCCATGTAAGAACACTCATCATGTTGTCTTTGTCCATAATGGCAATATAAAATGCAGTACAACTGTATGAGAACATGTCCATGCTGGCTGCTCCAATGTACAACTGTAAGTCCATGTAATGCCAGTAATAAAATAACATGCCAAATAACATGCCACTGTAAGAAAACATGTCCATGCTAGATGTGGCAATATATGAATGTATCCCCATGTAAATATACACTCATTTTCACGTTTCCTTTAGTCCAGCAAGATGCTCTACGAACGCATGTATGGCTGCTCCAATAAATGGCAGTATTCTTATGTAAGATCACGCATGTTTACTACACCATTATGAACTTATGCCACTGTAACAAAACATGTCCATGCTAGATGAGGCAATATGTGCAAGTATCCCCCAGGTAAATATACACTGAAGTTGGCTCTACTTATGAGGTACTAACGTAACTGTAAGAAAATGTGTTCTTCTTTCTCCTCATCACTCATCCCCACACAGCCACACCATCTTCAGCGCCGTCCCACACAGACCCACAGGCACACATTTCTGTCACACACGCGCACCCACAGGCGGCAATCACACGCACGTATTTACCCATGCACATATTCTCACACCAGCAATCACACACCCAGACACACGCAACCCTTCACACGCACACACGCATATAGACATACCAAACTGTTTCCCACACTAACCTGCACACATGCCCGCCTCAGCTCCAGACTCCTGTGGCACACGCTGATCCAGATTTCCCTTCTCAGCCATGGAGCCTCAGTAGTTCACTAGCCCATGGCTGCTATCCATCTGGAGGACATACGACTTTTCAAAAATGTACGTAAAGGGATAGAGATGGCGGGGCCGACCCCTGACACCTGTTGACCTGCAAATGGAAGTGGTAGAATAGTGCAAGGAGCCCAGACGACTCCATACGCAAAACAAATGAAATGGACTTCATCTTACACATAAACTGCCCACAGCCGACAGCCACCAGATGATTGCAGTGCAACCTGCGCGTTAGGAAACGGAAAGATACTTTACTGAATTTTGTTATGAAAATGTTCATCTTTATCCAAACGCAAAAACATGGAGGTGGGGGGCGGGGGGGGGGGTTGCAGCGCCCCCGGCGATGAGACATACCAGCTACCACTGGTAGTACTTGTCTCATATTAACATTTAATCATATTTTAATCTGAGTCAGATGTCACTTCTTCCGTATATGGTTTGCTGAACTATGCACAAAGTGGTCCTGCCTCTAAGGGCCCTGGCCGCTAACATGAGGATGGGTATTGAGCTGGGACAGACGGTAGCCTATAACAGTTCTAAGCAGTTGCCAAAGGCGCATCCTGCAACGTGGCCTCAGGGAGTGCCATTTGGTTCTAAAAACATTAAATCGTGTCCCATTGTAAGCGAGGGGCTCCAAGATGACCCTTTAGTGGGACAGTATATATGCTTGCACCCGGCTCTGGAAATGACTAAGTCATAGACTAGTCAACAGCACTGTGCCCACGTGATCAGCTGTCCCCAGCGCTCGAGGCATAATTCTGAGCTCAGTAAAGCTGTGCTCTAATTTGTCTTGCTTTGTAGCATATTATAGTGCAATTGACGTTAAATGGCTGCAGACAAAGCAGTGAGTGGGTGAAAGGTGTCCCTTAAGAAGCCTTGATGGTGATTGTTTAGAAGGGTGCATAAAATTGCACGCTGTGAGAAACAAATGAACACATGTGGGTCGTCTGTCTTCCTCCTCACAATCCTTACTAAGTGAGGAAAAGATTCCCAAGCCTGACTCCCAATGCTAGTATTTCCAAAATATATGCATGGAAGAAATACTAAGGTCTAGTCTTAGTCCCTCTTGCATGTTTAGCTTTCACTTTTGCATAAACACGTACTTCCCAAATACATCCAGTTATTTCTCTTTCTGCTACCAAGAAATACATTTCCATCCATGTACAGTTTTGAGATAAGTATACGTGTGAGAATGCATGTCAGCAATTCTTTTCATGTATTCTTGAGTATTTCTGCGATCTAGAAGCCTTAAAAACTTGATGGACATTATACCTTCAGAGCCAACCAGCCAAGGTCGTGCACTCCGAGCACCGCAAAACAGGTTGGGGCCAGCGAAGGCGGTGGGGCGGGCACTCGCTTCGCTCTGAGGTCTCCACCCAGAGGGCGTATTAGGCGCCTGTTGCGCCAGTAATCTCGGCATCTGCGTCCTATCAGCGTCTTTGGCGCAATGCTCATGAGGGGCCACGGACTTGCACCTCGGAGACAGATCAGCACAGGACTCCACACTTGTGTGCAACATGGCTGACTCCCACAAGAGTCTAGTGAATGGTATTAAGCAATCGCGGTGTTCTCGGATATGCAGCCGTTAGGTCAAATAGCTTTATGGTGTCAACAGCAACACGCAAATGCACAGAGTATTAATGCCACACGGAGGAGGCCCCGGGTTGCTTCCAGGTGAACCAGACTCAGGGCCGGCCTCAGCTGTGGCACCGCCAAGGATGAAAACAAATGTGCGTCCTACCATCAAGGCCGGGAGGGGGTGGACACACCAGGTTTGGAGTTGTGCTGCCATACCTGCACTGATGGTGTGGCAGCAGCGCCCTATTGAAACGAATCAGGCGCCTTCACCACGCCAACTCGCGGGAGCCCTTGAACTCAGTCGAGCGGGTGTGGCAGCTGCTCCGATGTAGCCCCCCGGGCGACTGCCTGGGTCGCCCATGCCTGTAGCCGGTTCTGACCAGACTGCCCCTGCCCCCTCCTCTGCTCCTCCTGCGCAGCCCGCAGTAGTTACCATGGAGGAAGGCACTTTTCAAAAGCTGATTGTTGTGGCAGTTGCAGCAGCCCGCCAGGAGCAGGCAGCGCTGGCACAGGCAGCAGTGGTAGAAGGTTCTCTGTCAGCAGCGCCCGAGCCACCTCAGACGCGAGCCACACATCTGCAAGGAGAGCAGGTGGCGGCAGCATTGGCCACATCAGGGAGGCTTTCCACCTGCCAGCGGCAGCTCCCACTGACCCAGAGGAAGATGACCTTTTTGGGGTCTATGTAACAACACACCCAGAAGGACTACAAGAAGGGCATTATTGGTTAAAGAATGGTCTGACATTAATAAACCAGTGTTACCCAGGTTTTGGGCAAAAGGATATCCCCCGCTTGGGATTTGAATTGGAATGGCCGACATTTCCCAAAGTGAATTCACTGGGTTGCAACCTCTTGTCCCAGACGTCCGTCCCCTCATAGGCTGTAACTCCACGCAACGGACATGAAGATAGAGGGTGCCCTCAATGGAGTGGTCTCAGGGGGCAATTTTGCTATCAGAACTGGCACATGTGCGGCCTGTGTGTCCCAAAAACTGGTGCTGGACTTTAAACAGGTCTTTCAGGCAATCCAGACAGAGGACCGCAGATCAGCTCTCCTCACGGACATGGAATCACAGTGCAGGCTGTGGCAAATGTAACCTTCGATGGTCTCTGTGCTGTAGCCGCCTCTGCTGGTTCCACCTTAGCAGGAGGGTGCCAGCTGAGGATGAGACCTTTGAGAATGGAAACGAGTCAGAAACATGTACCCCTTCATCTGCCTGTCCAGAGTTCAAAACTGCTCGGTCCATTAAATGGAGAACCACGTGAACAATTCTGCCGAGGACAGAAGCATCAACGCCCCAGTGAGATCAGCCTGGAGAACCTTCCCTCCCAGTAAAGATCATCACCGACCTTCAACGCCTTCCACCGCCCTCCACCAATCACAACAGGAATCATGACTGGCCATCCTGTGGAGGCGGGCAGACTAATGGACTTTTATGTGCTGTGGGTAAACTACATCCAGGATGAATGACTTTTATTGACCCTGAAGGTGGGATACAAGGTGGAGTTTATGTCCAGGCCGGAGCCCACGGGACCGCGTCCTCAACCTCTACACCAGAGAGACTCAGTGAAGCATCATGCAATGAGGGAGGATATCCGGGCCCTCCTGTAGAAGAGCGGTAATCATGCTAACGACACAGCAAGAGTATGTCGTGGGAAATTATTCCATCCTCTTTCCAGCCTAGAAACCCTGGAGGGAGTACATGCCAGTCCTGACAGGTCAACCGCTTTGTAGCATACAGACCATTCAAGATAGTGACTTTACAAGCAATTACCCAGTTGATTCAGAAAGGGGATTCCTAGCTTCGACCAACCTCCAGAATGCTTTTCTACATGTATCAATAAGGATAGACGATCAAACCATCCTGACATTTGCCTCTCAGGGATCTCACACACAGTACTGCCATTTGGTTTAGCCTCGGCCCCTGGATTTTCAAGACGATCCACGCACCATCGGTGGGAAATTTACATGCATAGGGCATTTCATTCTTCCCTTATTTGGATGATTGGCTAATTGCGGCTCCTTCTCTTTTTAAGGCATCAGAGGATGTGAAGTGCGTGTGCAGTTTCCACCGGGAGCACAGATTCCAGATACACTGGGGAAAAGGCCATTTGGACCTCTCCCAGTCCCTAACCTTCCTTGGGGCTCACTTTGACACAGCAACATGCTGAGTTTCCTACCAGGCGAAAGGATGATGACACTTCAAATGTGACTTTTGAACCAGTTACCATTGGCCCTTCCTCCAGCCAGGTGGTGGTTGTGAGCGCAGGGGGATATGGCTGGCACCACTCAGATAGTTTCCTGGGCTTGTGCGCCCCTGGTGCACCGCATCCTGGCCAGTTTGTCTCGAGCTGGGGTCTCTATAAGGCCTCACTCCACAGGTCTCTTCTTCTAAGGGGCAAGCTCCAGTGGTGGCTCAGTCCCAGCCATTTGCATGTTGGAGTTCCACTTCTCCCCCCACCACCCAAGATTCTGACAACAGATGCCAGGCACTTGTGGTGGGGAACAGCATCAGAGGAAGAGATTGCCCAAGCAAGGTGGTCCCAGCAGTAGGTGGGCAGTTCTCCAAATGGTGCAAGCTATCAGTCATCCACGGGGCACTGAAACCTTTTCTCATCCTCTCCATAACCAGGCAGTTCTAGTCAGGAACAATAACTAGGTTGCTAAAAGTTACATAAACTGTTAGGGTGGGACTTGTGCCAAAGCCATAGCCCAAGTTGCTCATATGATATTTCAATGAGCAGCAGAGAGAGTACTCCCTTTAACAGCAGCATATCCTCCGATGATGGAGAACCTGCATGGCAATCTCCTCAACAGGGCCTTCAACTACTCAGTCTAGTTTTGACTCGGCCAGGGGAGCAGCATTACAAAGTACTGCCCAGTAACCATTACAATGTAAATTAGTTGTGTACAGTGACAATATGCTTGCAGCCTGCATGAAGGAGTGAAGGACCTGTCAACTGTAGGAAGGATGCATTCAGTGAGGACTGCCTTTCACTTAGGAAGGTTGAGTTTTGGAGATTAGCTTTTACCTGTGGAAAGCTAAGGGGATTCAATAAGCTCCATGGATTGTCAACTAAAGAATTGACCAACTCTAGCAGTTTCCCAATGGAAGGAGATGTGTCACTTGTCCTAGGGACAAACCACTTACCCATTGAAATGATGGGTTTAGTTGAATTGACAGGTCTCTAGAGCCATCGATGAAGGGTGGATGGATTTACAGATGTATAGAAGAAAAGATAATCTTTCCTCTGTAGTAAGGGGGCATTCTGGGTGTTTGCTCTGGGACAAAAACAACATTTCCCTTCAAGGAAGTACAGATTCTTGGGATTCAACCACGGACAACAAGCCTGTGAACGGTAGAAAGGATGGATTGGGGTCTTCACCCAGGGGCAAAGAATCATCAGCTACATGCCAAAACAAATGGGCTCTAGGGATCAGCATGAGGACAAAGAAGCTGTCAATCGAATTTGAAACGGCACCAGTAAGCACTATCCAAACACAAGTTTATTGTCATGCTGGAAGAATTAGTTCTGATGATTAGCAAAGAGGTGGCAAGACAGTTAACTCTAAGAAAGATTGGTTCCGCCTTGTGGCCCCAGGATACATAGCTAGTTACTTGTGGGTTGAATGGTTTGGGGGAATTCACCAGAGACAGATTAATTACTCGCATGCAGGAAGGATGGGTTCTATGGAGGGAGTGAGAAGTCGAGAACCTGTGGGGAACAAACTGGGAGCATGGCTGTACGTTTATTGACTCAAGATTAGCTCACACAATATCATATTCAAGAAACCCTAACCAGAGACAGGGCAAGTACCTCTGAAGAGCACGCCTAGCTTTCAAGTGGGAATCCTAGGGCAAGCTCAAGACTTATCTCTGCCAAATGTGCCTGGGATGAATAAAACCCCAATTACAATGCTATCATACTGATCAGGAACTGATTAATGAGATTAATGAGGGAATACATTCTGTCTCTTGTGGGACGTGTGGTTTCTGGATTCACTGACCCAAGGATATAAAAAACATGTCACTCAGGTGACCATCCTGTTCTGTTTCTTCAAACAAGGACATACAGCATGTCACAGTATTAAGGACAGGTTCTGGGGAGTTACAGAGGGATATAAAACAGGTCAACTGTGTGCAGTAGCACATTTTGGGCATGTCTATGTGCAGAAATGGATTACCATAATAAACAATCTTGGACCCAAATGACTGGACAGATTCAAAGAATATGGCAAAGTACTACTTTATTATCAGTTCAATAAAGTAGGGCAATCTGGTGAACATCGAATTGTAGTTCACAAACTCACGGTTACATTTTAGGTACACAAAGGCTTTATACCTCAGTATGCATTAGCTATGATGTCATCCTGCATGGCAAATAATAAAATATAAAAGAGGATTGGTTAGGGGAACATGTCTACTAATAGAGTCTATGGGTGTAAGTAACTTTATTGGCTGCCCCTTCTCTGGTAGACAATCCTCGAGCTGCCCTCTAACTACGTCTAATAAAGATTATAGCAGCATAACAGTAGCGGATTGGCTCATGCAACATTGTATGCTCATCTTTGCATAGGCCCTCATGTAAGGTTGGCATCTTCTCCAAATCTTGGACACTGGGCTCACTGGCAGAACGTAAGCAAAATGAAACTAAGGTGCAGAGAACAACGTCAGACGACTGCCCACTTGTCCAATCAGTCTATCATTTCTCATCAGCCAAGCCCCCAGCCAAGGCTTCTCCTTTGTACTTGACCTTGCTGGATGTTCTCTTCTCTGGAACTTTATGGGGAGTTAATGTACATCATTATCATCGGCCAGGGCTTATGATTAGGGCTTGTTTTCTGGTCTTGCACCATGTTTGAAGAGACCACAATTTTGTCAATTTTGCTTTTTATTTAGTGCTATTTGATTAAATGATTTCAAGTGTCATTGCCCTATTCGGCTTCTAGAGACCTGGTTTCTCTGTCGCACATAGTAGTTTCTGCATCTTTTATTGTCAATACTTGGCACTGGTAAATATTCACTCATTTACTTAATCTAAGATAAATATGTCCTGAGTACATCGCTTATCCTTGTTAACACGCTTTGAACCCTTCAGTAGCTTCTCGCTGTGGCATCCTTGATCTCTGGCCAGCAGCTATTCTTTGTTCATGCACTAATTTGTAATTCCAGCCTCTGTCATCTCTGCAGCTCTGATCTCTCTTCTTCGAGCTCTTCGCTTACAATCATTGAAAGCATTGTCCATTTCTTCAACAAAAACGCTTTATCCATGTTATGTTTTATAATTCAGCAAGCTTTCTATATGTTTCATCTACCTTGGGTTGCTGCATATATACATTTACCATTCATCTGATTACGTATCTTCTTTGTAAATAGGATTTCTTCTTACTTGTACATATGTTACTTTGTTTCTTTTTTTGTCTTCATTCTTAAGTTCTTATATCGTTTGTATCGTTTGTATCTTTTCCTTATGAAATCACTTTGTACCTGTCAGATTTTCTTTACAGCTCTTTGATATTCAGTGGTGTCTGCAACTCTCCTGCTACCACTTCAGTACAAGGATGCTTTCGGTATGGTTGTCTAAGTGCATGGCGTCTCTCATACACTCGATGCAGTATTGGGATGATACCTGATGTCATGCACAGTGTCCTCCTGTCTTTCATGCAGTATGAAGGAGGTGAGGGGGTGCAGCCTATCAATGACATACACATCTGCTCCTCTACAACTGTATCAAAGGTCAGTTCACACAGATGGGAGAATGCTAACCTTAGAAAAGATGGAGTTCTGCACGGATGGATGTTCTTCTGTATGAAGAAAGAATGGGTTTGGGTGTTCTCTGCAGAGGGTGGGAACTTTGTAGGAAAGAACTCTGTCTCAGGATTCACTCAGAGGAAATAGAACTGGCCGCATGCAGAAATTATGATTTTGGGTGATTATCTCTATAGATAGGTTGACAAGTTCAGTGCTTGCCTTAGAATTGAGTTTTAGCCTAGAAGATAAAGGCTCAAAGCTTGGCAAGGCCAACTCAGTAACTCAGATTCCCCAGTCTGAGACCTATAAGTTGAGTCCCATTACAATTAATAATATCGACACCTGTTATTACAAGGCTTAGAGGCAGAAGGAAACCAGGCGGGCGTGCTACACAAAAACCTTATTTTTAATCTAGTGACAGAGAACCTGTCACAACAGTATAGACCTCTGGAATAAGCACATGGGTACACACACTGCATCTCTCAGGCTATATGGTCCAGCATACTGTTACGGGGATACAAAGGTTCCCCCTCCACAGCAGGGTGGACATAAATGGGTGCCCAGGGACATACATTATTATTCCTGCATTGCAGGATGAACTCAATGGATTAGAGTATGATGTATATGATATGATATGATAAGGTTTTCATAACACGCCTGTACACAAGTGTTTCTGGGCGCGACAAGACGAGGGAGGGAAGACAGAGGGAGGACAAGACAAATGATCTTACTAGGCCTTGTGTCATTCAGATTGTATAAGTATAGAAAATAATTCACCTCAAATAGTGGCTAGGTCCAACAAGACGTAAAGGAACAAACAATTTAACAAACAAAGTCCTCTCTACGAGACTTAATGGATTCAAAGCTGTTCCCAGAAATGTCCGGTTTAGGAATTGGCACATCATTAACACCCCCATTAATATAGATTTGCTGCATTTATGAGAATATGCATGGGGATGCCTAATTCAACAGTCCACCCTTGGAAAGGTTCAAGTTAGAGATTGACCAGCGCTGCTTCTTGGTCTCTTTCTGGATGCCTTGCTTGGAGTTTGTTGCATTTACCTGATAATGCATTATTTGGCTTCTCTCCAAGGATGTGAACTATCAGGGTGGCATTTGATGCCATGCCTATGCAGTACCTGGCCTATTACAGCAAATGATCCTCTTGAGTTGAGGAGTTCTGTATTCATGGAGAGATATCTTCAAAAGACAAGGCGCAGGCTCTATGTCCTCCTATGCCCCATAGTATCAATCCAGGTCCCATCAGTGGGACACCTCGCCTCATCCCCTTTGCCATCTCTGACGTTCCCCTTGCTCTGCTATCTGTCCACCCCTTCTAATGATCCCTCTTCCCTGCATCCATCAGCATTTATCTGCGTGCACTTCCCCAGTCCAAACTAGCTGAGCGGTTAGGGTCCAAGTACTGTAGCATTTGTTTTCCTAACCGTCTTACTTTATGAACTCATCCCTAATTAGCCATTTACAAGCCATGGGAGTAGGGAAACCCTGGGGGAAACACATTTGTATTCAAAACAATGACATTCGTACTGTAGAGTAGAACATAGACTCATGAGAAGGCCCAGAGTATTTGATTGTATCCCATAATTTCCTCCTGAACACTTACCAAGTGCAAGTGATGCTCGGCTCAGGCAGTGCTTTATAGGATTTGAGATTTGGGATGTGTTACTTTCAACGCGAGGATGAGTTGATGTTCGTTGGGCTGGGGCTGTATACGGCTTGGCTATTATGCCTCAATCTAATGTCTGATACTCTCTCTCTTTCTCCCTCTTTCTTTCTCTTTATAGCTCTGTCACTCTCTCTCTCTCCTCTCTTTTCGTGGTCTGGCTCTTAGGTGGCGGGCACATTTAACAAGTGAGCTTGCAGCTGGAACCTGTGTGCCAGTGGGCAGTGTTGCATGATCCTTCCCAGCTCAGAACCATTTGTAATAGTTTTGCCTGGGCCAGCCTGGTGCCACAGCAGTTCATTGCGCAGCTATATATATGCAGCAGCACTTTGAAAGGAAGATGAGCAGGTTTGGACATTTCAACATCATGTGATTGTTATCACAAAGCAAGGCTGTAAGTAAGATTAAAGTCTGTGTGTCAGTAACACGAAAACAAAAAAGAGAGGTCTTCTTAAATTCCTCAAATGAGTGCATGCTGTACAATAGACTTCTATGTCTGCCTGGTGTGGCAGGTCCGCAGTCTGTAAGACCTGGGAAAACCACATGGTGACACCCAAGGAACAGTAAAAAGGCCTGCAAGCTGCTGAGCCCACAAATATCAACATGTTTGCAGGATTTGCAAATCTGGATTATGAGATTCCTGACTTGTTCAGGTCTGTGGACATGTGCAGAAAATCAGTGAATTCATGAGAGAACTTAAAAATCATGCAAAAATATAACCATACTATAAAGATCTCACAAGTGGGGCAATCAGTCAGACAACACCTCCCATCACTACGGAAGCCAAAGAAGAAACCAAAATGGCTGCCAGCTTCTATATTCCGTCAGGATGGCTCACGGTCACGGACACAACATATGACCGTGGGCACATGGCTTAATTAGGGAACAGACCAGCTACTGAATCCCATTTGCAACCATTGCTGTCATACAACAGCCTAGGAGATGATAAACTGCCCTTTGAAAAGCAGTCAGTCCAAGCAGAGATTGGGGTGCATAGGAGAGCTGCAAGCAAGAAGACTGATGATCCTGGGAGATGGCAAGTGTGGAGACCAAAAACCAAAGAGCCTTTGCAACAGGTACTAGTGCATGGCTATGTGAGAGAAGTGTTGGAAAGTTGGACACTTTTGCGGTGAAGTGTGTTGAAGTTTAATGATGTGGGTGGGGGGGTAGTTGTGTGAGAAATGGAGTAGGACTGGTTGGGAAGAAGTTTGTTGCAGTGGAAAAAGAAGGAAAATGGAGTTGGGGATGGAAGGAGAAAGTCATTAGAAACAGATTGTGGTTGGAAGGAAAACCCACAGTTAGAACCCCTACAGAAAAGTATACAGGCTGGAAATGTGTAGATATTGAAGAGTAGATCTGGTTTAGAATGGAGATGCTTATTTGTAAAGTGAGGAGGAGTTAGAGTCAAGGATAGAGAGGTATGATTAGTGCAGTTACAGACACAGGAGAGAGATGAGGTTAGTCGCATGGAAAGAGGAAGAGAGGATGGGACTACGGGAGGGAGAGATTATTATACGAGCGGCAGAGGACGATTTCTGTGAGGAGAGGGAAGGAAACAGCTTGGAGAGGCAGAAGAGCAACATTACTTACCACTTAATTGGGGCAGTGGGCGAAGCCTAAAATGATTCCTGATGGGAATTTAGGATAACAAATGTGCCCTTAGTGCTTATGGGGTTAAACAGAGGCAGAGATAGATATTACAGTGGAAGACATAAGGGAGAGAGTAGAAGTGGGGCTAGGGAGGAGGAACCCATCTGGGAGGAGAAAAGACAAGGTATTCAAATGGAATAGGTTGCTGTGAGGAGTGGAATTACAGGAGGTTGGGAGTTGGAAGACAGGTACTTTCAAAACAGGCAATGAAGGGTTGAAAGCCCACAGATGGGAAGAGTCTCAGTCCCTCAAAAAAGAGGATGAGAAGAAGAGAGAAGCTATAGAGACAGAGGATACTGCAAAGTCTTTGAGAACCACGTGAATTCAATGGAGAGTAAACAGGCAAGGGAACAAGGCAGCCCAATTATACTGGGGGAGTGGAAAAATGCCCCGAAATTAGACAGGGCAGGACAATGGCCCTGGGTAAACATCAAGAGGAGCAGGCGAAGACATGGGAGACTAGCGACATGCTTCTCCTTTGAACTCCACCTGGGTGCAATAAAGCTATCCTGAGATGCCAACCTAAACCCAGCCTGGTTGGTGATCTTTGCTGCCCTGTCAGAGCACTGCCACACTGAAATTGCTTAGGAGGAAGCAATTAGGAGGCCCCTGCAGCATCGGGCTGCACAAGAGCCATTGGTCCACAGCATAAGAATGTTTTACAACTCCATCTAAGTAACAGTGGACTGCAAGGACCCTGTCCTTATGACTCTGGGAGGAGCAACAACACCTTCCGTGATGAATAAACCTTTTGCTTTGACCTTTCTATTTGTTAAGACTTAGTAGAAATTCAGAGCATTTTGTTTTGCAACTATCACTTGTTTTGGTTATTTTGAACTGATTGCTGGAAAGCTGGCGAGGCTGACTATTATTTTGACGAAACCCTTGGCTCAAGCAGGAGAACCGTGCTTTCTGGAGGGACTGGCCTTTCTTTTTTCCTATTCTCCTGACACTTGCAGTGCATATGACTCGGACACTTTTAGACCATATCATCCCGACACTTGTCGAAGCATTTTACTGACTACTGACGGGTGGGGACACGAGCATCACGACACTGTATATTCTGAGTTGTTCCGTATCCTGGCAATCTTTTACTTTAGATTGTATATGAACGGCCAATACAACATCGTCGCAGTCTGTCACTGATTGGTTGTTTTAATGACATGTGCAGGTAATATGCTTATTTTTATTAAGGCAAACAAGTGTCTGGGCAGTGACAATTCTTCCAGCAAATCTTCCATTTGACAGGGTTCGTGAGGAAAGCATTGTGTTCTTCCATGATATATGACATGATAGGTTATTTATAAAGTGCTTTAATACCCAGAGGGTCCGTGGTGCTCCGTGCGGTCTTGCTCCCGAGGCGAGCACGTTGCCCCTGAGCTATCCTCCTGAGACGAGGGTACAAGTTCAGGGGTGGACTGGGAACTAAAAGAGGCACTGGAAATAATTACTGAGGACCAAAATAGCCCTGGAAATAAGGTTGAAAGTGGCCCCATATGACACATTTTCAGCAAGCCCAATGCTTTTCCTATGAGAAAATTTGGAAATACCACACAAAAGAGGCCCAGGGTGCAGAGGTCCACCGGGAAATCTCCAGAGTTCCCTATAGGCCAGTCCACCCCTGTACAAGTTCCTGCTGGGGTTGGCTAATTTTCTACAGGTGCAGCAAATTAGACCATGGCAGAGACCAAGGCTGGTGAGGCAGGTTGATGAGATATCCAGAAGAGAGCTGGTGGTAAGGCGGCAGGCCGAAAAGGAGCATGATGCAGAGTAGGCGTGGAGCATAAAAGGGAGAGGAAGCACCTCCCGACGTCTGGGAGATCCCATGGAACTGCTGTCTCTGAGGGAGATGCAGAATCACTGGTGGACAGATGAGAAGTGCAGCCTGTGTCAGTGTGCAGTGTGGGAAGCTATAGGTAAGTGGATGTAAGAGAAAAGGAAGCTCTTGTAGTCAGCTGAGAATCTTCTGGTAAGTCTGTAAAGCCCCCAAAACACTGACCTCATGAGCATCCCATCAGAAAGCAGGGGTGAGTGCCCTTAACCAATCTTGTGTTTGTGGGGCAAGACACGGGTCTTCTGACTCTCCTTTCTGAGAACATTGTGGTAAAGCAACGTTCATTGGACATCTCTCACATTGAACGAGCATGAGGATGCTGCTGCCGCAGGGTGCTCTGCATGCTCCTCTAGGTGGGGGGCCCAAGTACCTTTAAAAATCAAACCCTACGTCTTTCACCTATCGTAGAAACAAGGGGGGGGGGTGAGGCATGACCACTTGCCCCCAAAGATACCAGCCATCACCGTGCAGTCCCATTATTATATCTATGCCAGGGGCATAGGCAGCTTTTCATGCTGGGGTGGGGCGACACCTTATGGGTGGGCGTGCATTGAAATGATACAAGAACAGTGGCAGCAGGTCAGTAAGAATACGAACATAGTAAAACATGAAAAAACAGCACACGCAAAACTGAGGGGGGCTCTAACAAGGAGGGATGGCCTAAAGAGTGGCGGGCATTGCCTAAAAGGAGGGGGTGCATGCACCGAACCACAAACCACGAGACCCTGAAAACACGTACTTTGCGTCACTCCGCCTGGTCTCAAGTGGTCTTGTTTGCAGCCAGTCTCCAAACTGGAAATGAATATTGGTGTCTGGAAATAACACGCTCCCTCAGTCAGTGTTTAAACAATTCAGTAAGTCAGGCTTGTTTTGTTGAAAGTGTTAATTGCCTGAAGGAGTAAAACAACACGATCATTTACATGTTCGTGGGTTCCACGCATGGAATTTTTCCGCTTTTGCAAAATGGGGTACTCACCTTTGCGCTTTCATTTTACTCTCTGCTTTGTAAACAATGCAAGAGCTGTGTACACATTACAATTTGCAGGCAACGTTTACAATGGATTGCTATGTAATCCACCTGCTTTTAGCAGCCGCTAAATGCAGGAGGATTTGCAAGAAAATCTCACACAGCCATGAAACTGGATGGTTCTGAAGGTAGAGTAGGCATGAGGAGGAGGGCACAACGTACCCCCAGTCTTCCAATCTGACTGCAATTGGTTTTTAAAATACCCCAGAAGAGTGAGACACGTGCAGACACTGGGGTACGCCTCTTATGTCTTCTTCTACACTTATTTTACCGCTCTGCAGCTTTTAAATTAAGCCAAAGTGAGTAAATGACCCCCATTCTGTGAAAAAATAACCAATAAGAAAAGGGAGGTGAACAAATAACACCAGGTTACTTGGCATACAACCATAGAGCATTTTGGGAACTTAAGAGTGACCACAAATATTTATATTTGGCAAATATGTCGGTTGCAGTGATTTAAGCTGAAACCCTTTGGAGCGCATAATGGCTTGTCGCCCATTTCTAGGGGGTCAGGACACCGTTAACCCCCATGGTAGTTGGGCTTATGGGCTCAGCGCTTCCTTGTTCCAGCAGATGTGTTGCCGCTCACAGTGGACCTCTTTGCATCCTGACAGGAGCACACAATGCACATATTTGCCATGGGCAGCCCTCCTCCAGGTGCCTGAAGAGTCAACTCCCCCTCGCTCCATTGGCCAAGGGAGATGCTCTATATCTCTCCCCTGATTCCCCTAGTCCTATGATTGCTGGGGAAGTTTCAGGGGGGAGGGCGATAGTGATAGCAGTCATCCCATTCTGGCCCAGGCCCCACCCCCCCTGCTTGCCCCAGGAGAATCCATGGCTGCTTTTCAATTTTCCCTCCTCCTTTCAGCTTTCCACCAAAGGCAACTTTATAGAGCCGTCATCTAGTGGTTTGCATGAGCAGTTTATTTATTGATTTAATTATTTTTTTTAATAATGCGCCTAATACCATACCCGAGTTCAGTTTCTACGCGCGGATCCGAGATTTGAACCTTTGTTGCTCTGTGTGGTCTTGCTTCCAAGACCATCCCGTTGCCCCTGTGCTATCCTCCGTTCACGAGGGCTGTTCCATGGGGGTGGCTCTGTGTATCTAGGAAGTGAGGAAATCAGTTACCTTAGAGGTAAGCCTGCGCCACGAGCAGCACTTTGATAAGTGGTGCTCAGAGAAAGCAGCCTCTCCTTGAAGGTAGGTTTCTTCCCTATCATGGATTTCCTTGGCATGGGTTGCTTTTAAATCTCGACCCTTTCACATTACGGGGCTAGTGGGCTGTGATTGGACCTTCCACTCCACCTGGGGAGGGGGTGTGTGACAGAGCCTTCGGTCGCAAAGTTACTCCAAAGTTCTGATTGAAAACAACCCCCATTCTTTCCATTGGTGCCCCCATGAGACCTCCTGCTCGTATTAAGAGGCCCCCAAAGTGTTCCATAGCATAGATTCTAGTCAACCTAGGGCCAGACCAGGGGGCCTTCCTGATTGCCATAATCGCAGGTCTTCGTATGGGGCGAGGTTCGGGGATTTTTATGTTAGGAGCCATATCTGCAATTCTTTGAGGATAAGGTCATTCTCCATTTCCCTCTGGCAATTTAACTTACGGTCATGTGATGTTTTCATGGAGGGCAGGAGGTAGTCTTGCCAGTACTCTGCCAGTAGAATTATCAGCCCCACCCCTTCAATGTATCCAGGTCCCTGTCCATGTCCATTCACCGTACAGAACTGTTCTGGCAGGGTCATTCCCTTTGGTGACTTTTGCTACGCTAAACAGGGATCTAAGCCTTCCCTTGCAACTACAAGTAGGCAGATCAAGCTAGCTATGTTTACGGCCCACAAGATCACAGATTTCCATCGTCCTATTTCCATCCAGGGTAGATGTACCCAGGGATGGATCTATGCAGTGGCTGTCTCCTGGGTAGTATTTGCAGGAGCATCTATTCGGGGTAAATGCTAGGCAACCCCCAAGGGCAGCCCCCTCCACCTTCTTAAAGAACTACAGCCTCAGGCTGTGATGGTCCGCATCAACAGAATTTGCCACTGGGATACTCCCAGCAATGTATCGCTGAGTAGTTACATTACATTCGCAGGTTGTGAAGCAGAATTCTATGAAGACATTCCATTTCCTGTTGGGATATCGCTTAAGTTCTCACGTAGTAAGGACTGTGGTGAGGAAGGCGGTGGAGGGTGAAATGGCCCGATTACCTTCTCATCCGTTCAATTACATTGAGTCCTAGTCTTCCTCGTCACAGTCCTACATTCCCTTTCCCCCCACCCTAGACAGAGTGCAAGCTTGGTACCATAACAGGCTCTAGTGGAGGCGAGGGCTATTTATATATTAAAAATAAATTATATGCTTTACATGGAAGAGGGACTACGGTAGGACCTGGGTAGATCTACTATGTTCATTTTTGGAAAGGGTGGTATACGAAGTCCGTCTCGGGATACTTCTCTTTATTTAGTAAGAACTGTAACGATGAAGACTAGGACTCTCGTAGTTAAGATTATCAGAAAGTAATCTGCCCATTTGTTTTCACTTCCTTTCTTTCACACTTAATGAGTTTAAAACTCAAATTAGTTTTTTTTAGGTTTGCATTGCTTTGCATGCTGATAATTAGCAACTTACAAAAGGATGGGAAAATAAATCTATAAGGAGTCCTGAGGAGAGTCCAGTCTTCTCCAGTCTTCACAGGCGTTTTTCTTGTGAGGAGCTGCAGCAACGTTGTGCTTCACTTTGTTACTCATTCTCAACCGTGGTTTGCTAGGAAACATTACTGGAACACTGGAACACTATATATTTAACTAACAGCCCCTCCTATAAAAACTGACTCCAGGCACGGAGCGCCGTGCGGAGTCCCAAGAAGAGTCCAGTCTTCTCCAGTCAGCTCCAAGGGAGCGAGCGGTAAGGTGAGAAAATTGTGATTATAATTGACTCAAATGCTGAGCCTTGTGCTTGCTGTCAGCTTAAACTCTGTGGTCTTTTCTGTAATCTCTTGGGCTCAGTTGGTGAAGAGTGTGAGGCGACATTTCTTCTGACCTCTTTTACTTTTTTTTATTTTATTTTTTATTTGTTTAGCTGTTACAAACAACTTTTCAAATATTTAACAATTGTGTCAGAATCAATAAAATAATACATTTACATACAATTATTTTTCTAAAATGCATCTCACTTCTCAGCTTTTCTTAGATGTTTTATACATTTATACACAAGAAACATCTGGCACGATTGTCTCTAAAAAATGTACGATAGCTACCTTCACAGCCAATCTAGGACTTGTAAAGAGAGCTTTCCAAAGTGTTCCCTCATCCGGCTCAGAAAAGAAGACAAGTACATTTTGAAACAGTTTCATGCGCAGAGAATACAGGCCAGGGCACGCCACAACTAAGTGTTGAAGAGTTTCATTCTGTTGTACATTTAGGCAGCAACGACAAAAATTCTCATGCGGGGCAATTTGTTTTCACCTCTGTAAAACATCACGGGTGTGCCACAAATTAAATCTGACTCTCATATATTGTCGTCGTATATGCAGAGATGGACATTTATTTAAGTATTCCGCCAGGACCTTGTATTTTTTCAAACCAAAGACTGCGCTATCAAAGTCCTTGTAGGTTTTACAAGCTGCACAGTTTTTAATCCAGTCATATTCAAAGATCTTTTTCTTTGCTAAATCTGGATTAGTGAGTAGGATTTCAATAGTTACAGCAGCCAGGGCCATTTCGGTAAACAAAAGCGTGCGCCACTTAAGAGGAAATCCAGAGGTGTTGGCAAGTAGGTACTGTGCTACTATGCCCAATACATTTGACACATTAAGATTTAGCAAACATTTCCTCAGGAAAGCTGACATTTTCCACAGTATTTGGGAATAGAGTGATAATACCCCCAACTCAAAACGTATCATAGGTAGAGGAGTACAGTTAGGCAATTGCAGTACCTTCCTCCAGTATTTACCCTCTAATTTGTCCCAGTACAGCTGATTTTGCGGGCTTCCCGACTCAGCACCATACAACAATATTGGTACAGCTTTCATTTGGTAAATAGACAATGCATGTTTGAAGCTAAATTTACCATATTTTGCAACAAGAATTCTTGTCTGGGAGATCAGACCTGTAATTTGTTATTTGTTTCCCAATTTTCAATTTTCGGTGTAACAGAATTGGAAATAATAACACCCAGATATTTATAATGATCAACAACCAAAAGTTCCTTTCCCTGTATTGTCCAAGCATATTTCTTATTCTTTCGTTCACTTGTATTATGGCAAACTAATACTTGGGATTTTGATGCATTTATTTCCAGATGGTTAGAGATCGTGTACTGATTTAATCTATTTAGCATAAGCTGGAGACCATATGGTGTTAATGACAATACTACCAGATCGTCAGCATATAGTAAATAGCTGACTTTACTGGTACCCACTTTCGGAGGGTCACAACAGATGGAGCTGAAAATTGCGCCCATGTCATAGATGAAAAAATTGAATAAGCTTGCAGCCAATGGGCACCCTTGCTTTAGGCCTCTCAAGGTATCAATAGAGGCAGATAGTAAGCCTTCAAGCGTTAGGCGTACCTGCATTGTGGTATTAGAATGCAATAGCATCAACATATTCACTAAGGAGTTTGGGCAATTATATCTATTAAATTTTTTGTGGAGCAATGCCCGATCAATAGAATCGAACGCCGCCCGAAAATCTATGAACGCTAAGTACACTGACTGGCCCCTGGCAGCATAATGCATTTTGATTACATTTAGGCACATTATGTTTGGGATAGTACCCAAACCTGAGACAAAGCCAGATTGAAAGCTGTCTCTTACTTGTGCCGACATGGTCCACGCATTAAATCTTTTCAATAGTAGTCTACCAAAGATTTTACCTGGTACATCAAGAAGGGAGATTGGCCGATAGCTACTAGGTGCCTGCCGATCCCCCTTCTTGAATATCGGGACAGTGATGGAATGCGTCCAAGTTTCAGGGATAGCCTGGGCTACATTGACTGCAGTAAAGATGTTATACAATATTGATGCGCATAATTCCGGGTGCAGCTTTAGAGTATAATTCGATAAACCATCAGGCCCTGCTGCTTTAGAGTTAGATGAAGTTTTAATGAGAGTACAAATATCCTCATAATCAAAATCAAGTTTAAATTGACCATTCAAAACACTGGGTTGAAAAGGGGCTGCACCTTCTGGAACTGAATATAAGTCAAGAAAATGCTGTATCCAAGCTTGTTCTGACACAGCATTTGATTGTGCTGCAAGTTGTGAAGACCCTGCAGCACAATTAATGAAAGCACACATTTTCGCGTGTTTTTAGTTGCTAATATGGACAGCATTCCTGCACCATCTTGTTGGAACAGAATTGCGCGACGACTTTTTACCCAGTTAGTATATTTTGACTTTATTTTCGCAATCAATAGAACTCTGACAGCCGGAGGATACTTCATAGCCTATCTCAACTGGGCACGTTTTTCGGTTTTCTTTGTCCTCATAACTTGGTCAAATATATGCGGATGTATAGTTTTTGATCTGACCTTAGTTCTTGTATCATGAAAGAGCTGCATAATATTACTATATTGAATACACGGGTTGTTCATAATACTAGAGTTGTTTCTGATAGATATTGGTTAAATTTATAGACCGCATCCTCAGACCATCATAGTCTATTACATCCCGGGTTCACAATTAAGACTCCTTGGGGCTGGACACTTTGCTGAATTGTGTTGATGTTTTTCTGCGACCATTTCATTGATAAAATATTATGGTCGCTTGTTTAGTGTCAATAATTTCAAAATTCTCAATCGAGGGCAGTAGAGAGGTACTAACAAAAATGTAATCAATCACTGATTCCAGATGACCATTACACCATGTGGCCCTCGGGGGTATGTCTTCTTTGAATATGCCATTAAGCATATGTAAACCACAGGCTTTGGTCAACCCAAGCCATCTATATACCCGACCTTTAAGAGATTGGTTTTTCCCAAGGATTAAATTAACATTTTGGTCACCAGCAAGAATCAAATGTGTAACTAAGTGCTCCAGAGCAACCATATCCAAAAGCATTATGACATCATCAAAGAAAACATTATCACTTATGGCAGCAGTGTTCCAGTATATGTTAAGGACAGCATAACATACATCGTAACCCCCTCACCTTTACCAAAGGCATATGTTTATTTGGGGCTGCCCAGAATTCCGATGACACACCCTTTCGAATTTTAGTAGCTATAAGAAGCCCAGCCGATGATCTGCCCATTATCGGCTTATAAGCCGAATTAATGTGAGTGCAAAGTCCATTCCAAACTGGAGGATCAATAAGCCAGGTCTCTTGTAACAGAATTAAATCATACAATCCTAAGTGATTCAAATCATTATTGAGGAGATGAATATACCCTCTAGTGTTCCAATTTAAGATCGATATTTGCAAATGCATATGGTCCTGTACTAGTTATGCTTGTTCTTGGGTACATTTACATGAGCAAGTGGTACTTCTTGGGGGGTTAACCTTTCCCTTCTGGGGGACTGCATGATCCAACTGATTTTTCAAAACCGGGGTAGGTTTGTTATTTTTGGCAATAAGTTCAAATCCCAGGTTAAAGAGATGAGTTTTTACAGACCAGATGAGATTTTGGACGACCCGAGAGTTCAGCCATAATCTCACAGTGTTAAAATTCTGGTCATTCACAAATTCTACATACTCAGTGTCAGCCGAATTAATGTCTTCCAACTGTACAATTTCAGAAAATATGGCCATGATGGATCTTCTGTTAAGATTGTATTGCTTGCAGGGTAGTATTCTGCAAGCCAGAATCAATGAGAATGGTGCCAATCCTTTCTTCACCGATGGGTTTATCTGTTGACCTAAGTCACTGTGGGGTCGACCATGAGGAACTCTTGGTAATTCACTTTTTGTTTTTACCTGAATTTGTTTTAGGGCAGCTTCAATTAACCTCATCATTTCTGCTGTTAAATCCATCCCGTGGGTATAGGGGGTTTGAGGGAGAGATTTCTGAGACTGCCCTTCCCTCAGGTCAATAGACAATCCATCTAAGCCAGAGTTGTATAAAACAGGCTTTTTTTGAGAAGACACACTTATTTGTGTTTCTTTTAGTCTGGATTGGGGATAATCCAGAGTTTGAGCGCTAGAGTTATCAAAGGCCACTCTTCTGTCTTGTTCCCCTAAAGTGTTTAGAGCAGGACATTTTGGATCCCTCCCCACTGATCTTGTCAATGGCTGGTTAGAGATATATGCATTAACTGCTGTTCTGAGTTCCAGTCTGTGTGCCTGAAGGGCATCTTCATTTCTAGACTCTGTTATACTAACTTTGGTATTATCAAAAAGAGACAATGATGCTCGTTTATTTGCTTTTTTCAATATCGCAGCACTATATACGTCCACTTCTTTCAACAATGCATTCAGAGGGGCATAATCTGGTGGAACAGATACAGTGTCAGAATGTATTGATTTGCCATGCATCTGGTGTTTATATTTTTTCCTTATGGCTTCCGATGCTACCGTAGCACTTTTTTTTCCTTTTAGGGAGTGTAAGAGCCTTAAAAAACTGCTTAGAGCTTGAATTCGTTACCACTTTAGGGGCACTTTGATTTAACTTCTCTTTCTGTGTGTTGTTATTTTTCCTACCATTAGCAGGAGTGAAGATGGTATACACTTTTATTTTTATTGTCGTTATTGAGGTGTTTAGACTAACCATCGGAACCTCATCAGGTTCATTCTCAGAATCACAATTCTGTATAAAGTTCTCATTCGGTATATTTTCGAGGATAATCCCCTCAATCAAGGGAATAGCAAAATCAATTTTCTCGACTAATACCGATGTCTGGACAGATACTGAGTGTGAAACTGGAGCTTTATGTTTGAGAAAAGTTAGTTGTTGTAACTCATGCCCGATGTCCATCCCAAAGGTGTTTTGCCAGTGAGACATTTGATCTAGTACATCCGCCTGCTTATTTAGTTTAGTGTCAAGGGCCTTAAATAGTTTCACTAGCGTTTGAATAGCAAAGTTCATAGCCTGCAGGGTGTGTTCTAACATTCTCTCCCCCTGCCTGTCTGAATATAGCGGAGACCGGCTAGAAATGGGGAGATAGGTCTTCTTGGCGTGGGGTGGATGAAAGACACACTCACAGGTGAACACGTAATATTGGGTTCAGGCGTGACAAATAATACAGGCGAGGCTGACAGGTTATCAGGTAACATATGGCCAGACAACCCAGATCCCTCCTTGCCAAGATCAATGTCCTGTACAACTGGCATGCTTTTCGCCTCTAAATTATCTGCCTGATTTGGGATTGCGGTAGGAGGGAGTGCTTTTAACAGCACGCTGTCAGTAACAGAGGAGGTCTGCGAGGGAATTTTTGCAACAGTAGGAACATTAGATGGATTCAATTCACATGTATCATTCATTACAGAAATAACAGGCATTGGTAACTTACATGTCTCGGCTTGTTGCAAGGATACAGATGAGACGGGCCTTTGCCGTGATGTCTTTATAAAAAGCGCGAATATCCGCATCCTTTAGAGCCTTTTGACATCCAGCCATGGATTTCTTATTAGGCGTGGATGCAAGATGAGCGCTGGCTCGCGAGGAGCTCTTTGATGGAGTCATAACTAACGCTCTCAATAAAGGGGGCGAGTTTATACCAGGCTGAAGAGGATTCCTCTTAGACGAGCGTAATTGCATTCCTCACTGCAATCACAGAACGCTTGTACCGCAGCACCTGTTATGCCTCTCCGCCGCAACGCCGCGGCGAAGAGGCAAAGAGGTACTTCCGGTACTTCGCCTGGTGCGCGCGCGCTGGTGCGTGTGATCCCCAAATTTAACCTCTTCCCGAGGAAAGGGGGCGGAGCCACTGGTAGTAACGCCATAGAACGGGTAAAAATGCACTATAAATGGAGAGAGAGAGATACAATATGCACCAGAAGATACTTATAAGTCCACATATATTTCCCCAACTTAAGTCCACGGTGAATACCGTTCAGAGAAGTATTGAATGCACAGCGTCCGGACAGCATGGGAGGCAAAGAGGTACTTCCGGTACTTCGCCTGGTGCGCGCACGCTGGTGCGTGCGATCCCCAAATTTAACCTCTTCCTGAGGAAAGGGGGCGGAGCCGCTGGTAGTAACGCCGTAGAACGGGTAAAAATGCACTATAAATGGAGAGAGAGATATAATAAGCACCAGAAGATACTTATAAGTCCACATATATTTCCCCAACTTAAGTCCACGGTGAATACCGTTCAGAGAAGTATTGAATGCACCGCGTCCGGACAGTGTGGGAGGCAAAGAGGTGCTTCCGGTACTTCGCCTGGTGCACGCGTGCTGGTGCGCGCGATCCCCAAATTTAACCTCTTCCTGAGGAAAGGGGGCGGAGCCACTGGTAGTAACGCCGTAGAACGGGTAAAAATGCACTATAAATGGAGAGAGAGAGATACAATAAGCACCAGAAGATACTTATAAGTCCACATATATATTTCCCCAACTTAAGTCCACGGTGAATACCGTTCAGAGAAGTATTGAATGCACAGCGTCCGGACAGCATGGGAGGCAAAGAGGTACTTCCGGTACTTCGCCTGGTGCGCGCGCGCTGGTCCGCGCGATCCCCAAATTGAACCTCTTCCTGAGGAAAGGGGGCGGAGCCACTGGTAGTAACGCCGTAGAACAGGTAAAAATGCATGTTCAGAGAAGTATTGAATGCACAGCGTACGGACAGCATGGGAGGCAAAGAGGTACTGTCGGTACTTCGCATACTTTCACTTTCACTTAACATCGGGTGAGTATTTAGCATATCTAACTTTGAGACTCCTTAAATACTGTGTGGAACACTGCGAATAGTATAATGACTCTCACAAATGGTCCACTCACCAGACAAAAACTTAAAACCCACTCAGCCATCAATACATCACTACTCCTGCCTGGCAATCCTGACAATGAGGTTGATCTGAATGCCGCTCCAACCAACACCCGAGAGGCACCTCAGAATCTCCCTACATCTCGATCGAGTGATGTAGTGATACTTTCCGAGGGCGACAGAGCAGCAATAGCTTTATGGATTGATCTGGTGAGGTAGGGCAACACGTTGGAGTGCCCCCCCCCAAGAGTACAGCTAATACCAAAAAAGCGAGGTACGACGGTTCTCTCTGAAGCGATCGTCGGCTCGCATTCTCTGAAAACCTCGAACATAAACAAGTTTGACCTTAAAACAATGGAGGACATTCTTTCACACCAGGATAATAAATTGGAAGAGATAATTAACACAGGTGTGGACCTGCATGGGAGCCCCCCTCAAAAGAAGATGAAGTAAACAATAAGAGCACGAATGGAGAAACAACCAAAAAGGAGATGAACAATACTGTGCATACTCCACAGCCACAGATGAAGTTACCAGACAATTTAAAGAATGACAATAATGATTTCAAACCCTTAAAATATTTAATGAACACCCAAAGTAAACAATTTGCCAACAATAGCGATCTAGAGTTTTGCCCTGCTGCTGGGATCTATACTCATGACCCTGACCTGACCCTGACCTGAGTTATTCCCTCCCGCTAGTCAAATGGGAAATGTCCCAAAAAAAGAAAGCTTTGTTGGCAAAACAACGTATAGCAAATAAAGCAGGAGCAAAGACTCAAATCTGAGGATGTAAGGCTCTCTGCTTTTTACACGCCAAGTGGCCGTGTTGCGCGACTTTCCCTCGACATAACGGAAATAGAGCTACTTATGTCGAATCATGAAAAGAGAAAAGAGGTCTTCTCTGAAACTGGAAAAAAGTATATAAAAAGCCAACAGCCCACATCAACCCCACTGATTGCCAGTCCTATGCCCCAAGCCTCGGACCAACAGCCAACTCCAAATCATAATGAAAGTCGAAGAATGCAAATAAAGAACAAGAACTCAAAGAATTTTGACTCGGATACAACTCCACATATGGAGAAACCAACTGAAAAGTGCCAATGTACGCCAATAAGAGAATATCTACAGAATCTATTTCCAACAACAATGATGGAACTCCAAAATATGCTGGTCGCAACTACATCACAAGCCCTGATTCCACTCTGGAAACTATATGAAACAAATGTAGAAACAATGAAAGATCAGGCTACTTTACTGGCACTAATACAGTCGAAACAGATTTATTTGGAAGCATTTATAAATAAACCACAAGAACGGATAAACATCAAGGCGGAAGCAAGTATACGCTGGCAGAATAGATTGTTTGATCTTGTGAGAAATGATCACACTCACAAAATGGAACCAATCAAGACACTAATAACCATGTTGAACCCAAATACCATAACTGAAGAATTGGTGCTGATAAAAAAAAACATTGGTCAAATTAATGAATATCTTAATACTTGACCAATTGAGGAACTGACACCTCTCAATACAAATCACATAACACCCAATTCTAATAACAAAGGACCCAATAGAAATGGAAAAGTGGGGCAAACAGTTTCAGTCCATAATACCATCATTCAAGTACCTAAAGAAGTGGAAGGCCAGCTAACATTGGGCAAAGTAGGTGAAGCTCTGAAACCAAATCTGGATGTATCACTAATATTGGCCCAAGGAGAGAACCTGAACTCAACAATGGAGACCATCTCAGAGAATAGTGTAACCCAATTAAACAAGAGAATGAAACTAAAGGGAAAACAACTGACATTGCCTAAATTCATTAATCCTAGGAAAAAACAAGTGGAGAACAGACTACAAATACAACGAACATCTGATGACAATGAAGGACTGATATTAAATAGAGCCAATATAATACGCTTGCTGCATGCAATACCCCAGTTGAACTCTATATGTTCAAATAACCTAAAAGGCGTACAGTTCCATGATGAAAACCCTCTAGATGATGTTTGGGTTGATCTCCATGATGGAACAGTAATGGAAAATATTCTGAGACATGAAAATTTATTGCACCAACTAGGCTTCATTTGTACGCAGTACAATAAACAACAGTTTGATGAAGTAGAGACAAGCAGGAGATGGAAACAAGAACGTGATCCTGACCTAAAGCAAATAACACGAGTCAAGGTAAATAACATCCCAGAATTATCCCACAAAGAAGATGAGAGAAAATGGAATAATTATCAAGAGAGAATAAAAAGAGAGCATACACCCCTGGAAACACCCCATATGGAGAGACATGGACTACATAGATGTCCCGCGTCCACAATGAAGTACCTCTCACCATTAACAACGAATTAGTGAGAGAGGCCACGAGAACTCTCTGTGCTCATGGAACTCTCTAGGCCATTCTCATCTCCGGCAGAATAAACAAGATCTTAACAATTTCCAGATTATTTGCCTACAAGAGACATGGCAAGACGTTGGATCAAAGAGATGGTATACCGACATCTTTCATTGATAACGAAACCCATAAATATCAAAGTGGAAATTCGGCAATCATCGACTACATTTATACTTCTCAAGAGATTAAAGGATAGTTCCGGGACTTTTTTTTTATTGTCCCTACGGTTCGGCCATGTGTTTTTAAGCATAAATCGGTAGATCGTAGAAAACTTTCCTATGGACCTTACCCGACTTTTCGTCCATTAACGCACTCAAAATCAGCCGCCATTTTGTGATAATCCTATCATTTCCCCCCATTGACCTGGCTCACCTGCGTTTGCGGCACTAAAGCAAATCCCCCGCCCCTGAAACAGACTTTATCAAAACATTCATATTCCCCGCCTCTATCCGTGACGTGACTAAGTGGTCACGAAAGTTCACAGAGACGAAGAGCAGATAACCAGCACCTTCACGGGTTGACTAGCAAAGCGCAAAGAAGTTCTCATTAGAAATATGAAGTGGGTTATAAAGAATTCGAAACAGGTGTGTGTTTGTGAATGAATGACGTGAATATGTCGTGGCATTATGCGGTTTGCAGGGGGGCGTCCAGCGTGAGGGGGGATGCTTGGCAGGAGACACGGGGTCTGGAGGTAGACTTGGGAACAACAACCCATGCTCTATAGACCACTTTGAAGTGTACATGGTCTTTGGCACCTCTTGGCCTTTATCGCTCCCTGACAGCTCCACTTGCCAGCGCAAGTACCCCGGTGCGAACTGCCTTTGATAGGGCGGGGGGGTGGATTGGGGCGGTGGTCGTGCAGACAAGACTCGTTTGCCGCAGGGCCTCACCAAGGAGAGGCCATCTAACTGCATGTAAGAGGCAGGCTGCAGGATCTAGTACATGGAAGGCAGGGGGGTGAGTTTATAAATACCTCACCCTCCCAGGAGAATATATGGGTGCAGTTCACCCTGCAGACCCTGGATGCCAAGGCAGTTAGTCAGCAGCAGGCTGGCCTGTGGTGGCAAGGCGGCACGGGCCAGAGGGGGTCATCTCTGTACCCGGTGCCCAAAAGGATGATTTATTATGATCAACCATATTGATTATTTACCTATAACCATGTTTTGTATCAATAAAATCCAACGGCCTTTTATTGCCAACGCTTGAACAAAGTGGTGTGGTAACAACCATTGTTAAAATATTTGTTGGGTTTTATTTTAGATCTTATTTTCAATTGAACAAAAATAATAAACATTACACATTGTAAAGTTCCGGTTGCAGCACATCCAGGGAAAATCCGCGGTATTGTCCACTGTCGCTGGGGAAATGTTGTCTAATGGCAAGTACCGCACAGGCAGGTATTACTCTCCGAACGCGGTGTCCGAGCCTCCCATGAAGCCACCAAGTGAAGCAACGATAGGCCACCAGCCTGTACCACCTGTGAAAAAGAAAGATGCAAACTGTATTAAAATGACAAAACTTTCTTATCAATGTCGATTCAGGTAAAAAATGTCATTCTGCTTTGAAAAAAATTCTATCTAGAAAATGCACAATATGGAACCAAGTGGCATCACTGACATCACAACCAGAGTATACTTACTCGTTACTCGGATTACGCGGACGAACAGTGCCGCGAAGTTCGTGCATAAGCACCATCATCATCCTCAACACGGTCCGTGAGAGGCAGGCTTCCCTGAACTCTGGCAGCTCGGTGATGCATTGCGGACTTGGCTCGCCTTCCGAAATGTAGGCCAAGCACCCGGAATTTTCACGGCAGCAGCAGTTCTCCTCCTCAGTTGGCATTAGCTCGCACCGATTGCACGTGCACCAGGTATAGACGCCGTCCATGCGACATGGTCCAGGCTCTTCATCCGTTGACTGGTCCTCCCAACTGCCGTCCGAATCCCCATCGTTTTCGCGTGCTTGCCTTTCCAGTAGTTCCTCCTCGGTGTACTCGGGCTGGTACATATACGGCATTATTGTAGCCATTGTGTGGTAAAGAAAGTAAAATAATTTACAGAGATGGTACAGGTGTTCACAAGGCCTAGAAGCGGCGAAGGTAGCTGACCAGAGCACAGAAACGAGTCACAGAATACTCAAAGTAACACAGAGAGAGGAATGGAATCGAAAATCTGCTGCTGTGTGTTGTGAAACGGTGTGTTTATACTTATTGAGAAAAGAGGCGTCCTGCCATTTCCATGGCGACACTTCATTAGCTGAGGCGCAGCGATTGTTGACACGAAACGTGCTTTGGCGTTGGGAAATGGGCGGTACGCGTCTGCTGTCAGGCTCAGGGGCGGGGGATTTGATTTAGTGCCGCAAACGCAGGTGAGCCAGGTCGATGGGTGGAAATGATAGGATTGTCACAAAATGGCGGCTGATTTCGAGTGCGTTAATGGACGAAAAGTCGGGTAAGGTCCATAGGAAAGTTTTCTACGATCTACCGATTTATGCTTAAAAACACATGGCCGAACCGTAGGGACAATAAAAAAAAAGTCCCGGAACTATCCTTTAAAGAAAGACTTACTAAAATTGATACAGTCTTCTCCAATAACAGTGACCATTAAATGCAACACCTAACTTGGTCAACAACATACCAAACAAGAACAGAATTGTGCCTACCTCGAGTAGAACTCGATGAGAGATTAACGAGACTGCGTTTGAACACCAATCATATAAGTTCATTGTCTGAAACCTTCCTTGTAACAAAACACACAGGATTGGGCAAATTAAACTATGAATGGCTCCTTGACCCTTTTCACCAAAAAACAACTGGTAGGCACACACCTTGCTTGCAACACACGCATAGTTTCAATTCCCACAGAAAACAGAAGAAAACAGAAATGCGCAGGAATATTAAACCGTTATCAAGAGTCAGGAATAAAATAAGCAAAAGCTGATGAAGAATGAGAAACAGCGATATACAAATTGGAGCAAAAATAATAGATTTCTGGCAGCCCAATACGATGCAGAAAAAATGCTGGAAGCTTTAAGAGACAGAAACACCAGAAATCTATGGGACATCCTTAACCAACGTGATAAAATCAAGGAAAGATTGATCTCAGATGCTCCTGAATCTATTTGGATTACCCACTTTACAGAACTTTATAAAGCATGAGACTCCAATTTGAAAGCTGTACTGGGGAAACAACTAGTTAAATTGACCCTTGAGTACAACCAAGACGATATTTCTGCAGTCATATCTAAGCTGAATATGTCACGCACCCCAGGCCCTCATGGGCTATCCAAAGCGATCATCAAGCAGAATTCTCAGCACTGGACGAAAGTATGCATGCAACTGTTTGATTTGATAGCATAGCTAAATGCTATACCTCGAACATGGCAATCTGCAATTCTTGTACCCATCTTTAAGTAGGGTGACAGAAAACAACGAACAACTATCGTTCCATTGCCCTGCTTGATCCGCGTGGGAACATTTTTGCTTCATTTCTATTGCAAAAGCTATCTAATTTTGCCGCAAAGAACAATAGGCAAGCAAAAAGACAAACTGGTTTTGTCAAGAAGGTCAGCACTAACATTAACTTCATTCTATTAAATCTTCTAAAGCAAGAAGCCATTTGAGAGAAAATCTAGATATACGCAGTCTTCGTCGATTTGAAACTTGCCTTCGACATGATTAATAGACAAACACTTTGGAGAAAACTGGAAGCCTGGGGATGCCCCCAAGTAATTGTGGAGCCAATCAAATTACTATACGGAACACCAGTATCCAGATGTGCTTGGCAGCAGACGGTGTAGTTACTGCATCGATTGTGACATTGAATGACCTTAAACAAGGCTGCCCTTTGGCAGCGATACTCTTCAACCTTGTCACTTCTGACTTCGACGACTATATGAATATTCCTACTCCAAACCCCCCAAAAGTCAACGCTATCGCACTGCCACAGATGATGTATGCAGATGATATTGTGGTTTTCGATAAAACACTGTGTGGTCTGCAGATATGCTTGGATCAACTGGAAAGCTATATGATTCTGAATGAACTAAAGATGAATACAGAGAAAACGCAGATCAGGCCACTAATTAGGAAAAGGATGAGTCTAAATTTGCCTGGTTTCTATAGAATATCTGGGTGTGTGGATTAACCAATCTAAATCCGAGATAGAATGGGCCATACACCTTAAATCCAAAGTGCAGTCCCCGACCAGATAAGGTTCTTTCATCCATAGTAAATATGGGAAATATTCACTGAAACCTGTGATCACTTTTTTCCACCAGAAAGTAGTAGCAATTCTATTTAATGGAGCTAAAACAATGATCAACCTTGACCCTAATATATGGCAACAGCTAGAGGCCATATTCTGGCGTAAGGTGTTACCATTACCAGCTACGTTTCCCATGGCACAGATCCGATATGAGATCGGAAATCAGTCACTGCAATCTATAATAGTGTAGAAAAACCTTGATATGTATCGGAAAATGCAAAACATGGACCAAGTTCCAGCAACGGAGATCGTCTGCAAAAATCCTGTAACTACTAGCAAAAATCTGTTGGAGAACTGGAAAAATAAAATGGAACGTCAACTTGAACAGTCAGACATCTCAATGGAAATGATGATCAGATGTCCTCAGCATGCGAAAAAAGAATAATGCTAAATGATTCGATCCACACAATGCAAGTGAAGACTCAATACCACATGAATCTCAATTGCGATTCAGAAACCAGGTCGGTTAATCAGCTTCCGGATTATTTGAAACTGTTCCCATACAGAAATATACAAGACTTATTACTGCGAGTACGCTTCAACTTGCTGCCTACACGAGAAAGATTGGCCAAAATTAAGCAAATATCAGAGCGTGGCCAGCCAGCAGGCAATGTGGACGTGAAGCTGGTGAGCTCCCATGGCTGCCTTGAAACATCCTGAATAATATCTGCCCTAACGTTACAAACCACATACAGAAAAGCATGCAGCGATAGAGCAAGATGCATAGAAACAACTGAGCAAACCAAAGCTTGGGGGCCAACCTGCGAGAAGAGATTTGCCGAGAGAAAGCCCCAGCCCGACAACGCCATAGACCTCCAAGATGGCCGATGGAGCAGGCCGAAACGCATGAACAACTGGTGAGCCCGGGGCAGATGCACCCAAACGGGCAGAGCGCTGGACACATGCGGAGCGTCCCCTGACTCATTACCGTGTGGATCAAGCGCTGATGCTGAACTGTGCCGGGAGAAAAAACAAACGGCCGTGGCTGCAGGACACATCTGACTACGGACTCCCACAGCACCCGGAACTGCGCCGGCTAACTCCTGAGTCCCAACGGAGCACCACAGCCGAACACCTCAGGAGAGAGGCTGGCTCAGCGTCAGCCGAGCACGGGAAGAGTAAAAGGAGGCGCGACAGCGGCGGACAAATATTGAAGACAAGTGCGACACGGGGATTGCCTGTGGCAGCACGCATTCTGTGCCAGTTTAGCAAGCCGGCTCGCCCGCCCGTGGGGGCTGGATGCAAACGACCCGAGCCCGAATCACGAGAGGGACACCCTTCTGCCCCCCCCCCCGTTGAGTAAAGCAGGCGGTGGTGGACCACCCTGACATTACAACAGGTACTGTGGCTTCAACACGGCGCCCTGGCTTATATCAAAGCCAGCGACATAGAACACATTGGAGCTGCAAAGAACGTTTCACTGTGCCCTACCCGCAGCACATAAACACTCGGCGAAAGCCCCACAACTCACCCAGACAGCAAGCTAATGGCATAAACCCACATATGGGAACAGATGCCTCCCCAGTAAGTGTACCCAAGACAGTCAGGAGTACAGAGCGAACCGGGCACGGAGGACCCTCTGTCCCATCAGCGCCAACAAGTGGTCCAGTGCCCTGCCCCACAAGAATGCAAAACTTGCCAGGTTACTAAGGGATCCGCAGACCGAACATTATGGACTTGGCCTTCGCCATACCGTAGACATCCAGCCTGTACACCCCCAGTGGCATACTCTCGTAGCCTGGACCCAAAAGGGGCCACATTGTAGTGATGGAACTGCTGCCAACACAAACATCAGCGTTGCCCCAACAACCCTACCGGAGGCAGCCCCAATCCCATAGCAGCAGTGCGCCCACCTCCAACCAAGGCCCTCGTCACCGGCACCAATGTAAAGCTCCAGCAAAAACTGGCCGATGAGAAGAGCCTGCAAGGCCTGCTGAAAACAGCTTACCACACGGAGAACACTACACTCTGAATAACTCTGTTTATTGAACGAAAAAATTGTGCTGTTAACACTGTGGAGTAAGCAATCCTACTGCAACCCCCTCTATACTTAATAAGAAAACGACCTTTCCACATAAGAACAGGCTGATCCAACCAAATCCGGGACAACGCTGTGAACAAGAGCATGTGCTCTTCGCTGCACTGATCTCAAGAAATACTACATAACCCCGGCAACAGGGATGATGAACACGGCTACCATGGGAAAGGATAAAGTTAAAAAACAAGCTCTACAGCACAAAATGGATCAATACACTACCCTGTCCACACAAAGTCCGGACGAGCTGTAAATGAACACCGGCGCTTCCAACTCAGAAACTGCACTGTCCCTGAAAGACGTCATGGCCGCCATAGCTGACTCGCGTGCCTCCATGGAGCAGAAAATATGGCATAAGTATGGATGTATCGCTCCTGCGTCATGACCTACAAAAGCTGACATCCCGTACTGGGGAGGCGAAGCAGCGCATCTCTGACGCTGAGGAAGGAATACGAGAAATGAAACAACAACTTGCAGGGATCAAGACAGAACTTAGAACAATGGCCGAAAGAATGGACGAAAGCGAAGGCCGATCTAGGCGCAACAATGTCAGGATCCTCGGCCTGCCAGAGAACATGGAAGGACCTAGCATGGAGATATTCCTAGAACAGTGGACATGTTCGAACCTGACGCCTTCACCAAGTTCTTCTCGATCAAGAGGGCGCACCGTATACCATCTGGAAAACCGATCCCTAGGGCGCCTCCCCGCACTGTGATAGCAAAACTCCTTAATTACAGATATCGAGATGCATTGCTCCAGAGAGCGAGAGCCAAAGGGACGTTGACATACAATGGCGCCAAAATTGCCTTCTTTCCTGACTACACAAGGGAGTTCCAGAAAGCGAGGCAATCTTTTGATCACCTGAAGAAACAACTACACGTCCTCAATGTCAAATACGGCCTCCTCTTCCCAGCCCTGCTTAAAATATACTACAGTGGGACAAAAGTTCACTTCACTGATCCAAAAGAGGCCTGGAGATGGGTGGAAACCCACATTGAAGATGACTGGAGAACTCTGAGAAACAACAGACAGAGAAATCCACATGCTCGACAAGAGAGAGACCCATTGCGTCCACAGGAACCAGAAATGGATCCACAGAACAAACAGATGGAGTGACAGTGAACGATGATCAACGGACACAGACTACACAACTCTGCATGTTGACCAAAGATGGGAAACACTATGGCGGCCACTAACGAAGTGACCCCCCATCTTGTGTGGTGTCCTAGGAACCCCACGCCACGAGGAGAACTGGGTTGTTTAGTTGTTGGCCACAATGGGCGATACTTATTGTTGTGAACAATTCGGGCGACAGATACTTCTAGTTGGGTGGAGTATAGAGTGGGGGATGGGTTGGTTAAAGATGATTAGTTTTGTTATTTTCGTGTTCCGGAAAAAGACTCTCATGGACAGTGCACGAACCCTGCGCATGTCAACACAGCCATGGCTACACCCGCGCGCAGTGCACGAGAACATACCTGCTGTCCCACTTACCATATGGAATGGCCGCCACAAACACTAAAGCTAAGGCCCTCCAAATTATGACTTCGAATGTTAACGGGCTGGGAGGGGGGATCAAAAGACGACTGGTTACACAGTTCCCAAACAGACACACACTGGATATAGTCTTCCTGACCGAGACACACCTGGCCGGCACCACATGTAATCTATTTAAACGTACCAAATATAAACAGGCAATACATGCTGGCTTCACCATGGGTTCCCGCAGCCTCCTTGTACTGGTACATAAAAGACTGCCCCTCACTCTCACAAGAGTGACACTGGATACTGGTGGTAGATTTGCACATGTCACCGGGTCACTCTGGAACCAGACCATCGTGATGCTAGTGGTCTACGCCCCCCCGGCACTTCTGCCTGCGCTAATAGAAGATATCATGCTCATGATTGCCAGAGACGAGTCCGACCTCATTATTATTGGTGGGGACTTTAATGAAGTTATGGACATAGAAGCAGATCGTACACACCTAAGAGGGAGGAACCCATCCATTCGCAACAAACTAGCCACCTTAGCTACGGCACTAGGTCTAAGCGATGTATGGCGGGACCTCCACCCGGGTGTGAGGGAATACTCATTTCACTCCGGGGCGCATGCCTCTCTGTCCCGTCTAGACTACTTCTTCCTCCCGACACCAGAGATGCACAGAGCATCCAAGGCAACCCGACTACCCCGAGGCATATCAGATCACTCCCCTTTGCTGATCGAGCTAACCACGACCAGACCACACCCACCCCCCACTTGGCGCCTCAATAATTACTACCTAGGTTTCCCCGAGCTACTAGAACAAGCACAAGCAGCTACCACAACACACTTCGAACTAAACACCGGATCAGTAGAGGACCCGGGCGTGCTGTGGGAGGCATACAAAACGGTACTGCGGGGCGAGATTATTTCTTGGACCGTGGCACACAAAAAAAGCATTTACAAAACATGGCTGAGGCGGAACAATAGGTCACACAAGCTGAAGCAGACCACTTGAACTGTGATCAACCCGAGACCCACCGCACATAAATGTAAGCCCAAAAACATCTCCAAAATGTGGCACTAGACTGTGCTAGACAGGCCCATAGAACGATGAGAGCTAGGATTTATGAAACGGGTGACACAGCAGGCAAAATGCTGGCATGGTTGGAGAAGAGAGATGAGGGCAGTCGCTATTTAAGAACAATCAGAACAGAGAACTCTGAGTCTTTGGTAACTGACAGTGACATAGCGGAAGGTTTTGCCTCCTACTATGCAGATCTATATAAACCTCCCACAACACCGATTGACGTCTCCGTGCTGTACGGGGTCACGCTCCCCTCCCTGCGTGCGGAGCAACAGATCCTCTTGGAAAAGGACATCACAGAGGAGGAAATCGCAGCGGCTATGTCAGAGCTTCAAACCGGGAAAACTACCGGACCAAAAGGCTTTCCAATAGAAATGTGGCACAAACTGGGAGCGAATGTAATTGCCCCACATCTGCTGCAAATGTTTTCTCATGCTAAAACCCAAGGTGCCTTCCCCGCAGATCTGAGAAGAGCTACAATAATAGTGATCCCCAAAGCAGACAAACCCCCAGACCACTGCAGCTCTTATAGACCAATATCTCTCATAAATTGCAAAACCAAAATCTTGGCAAAGGTGCTTGCTAACTGACTGCAGGAGTCTATAACATCATTTATCCACCCTGACCAATGCGGGTTTATGCCCCAAAGGTCTACCCGCATGAACATTCATAGACTACACTCAGCACTAGAAAAGGCCCCCACCATACAAGGCCCCATGGCGAGACTTGCAATAGATTTCGAAAAGGCATTTGACTCGGTACACTGGGAGGCAATATGGGAAATAATGCGTTAAATGGGATTCGGGCCAGTATATCTGAGCTGGGTGCAATTGCTATAAGAGTCGCCTGAAGCAGAAATGAGAGCCAATGGCTGGCCCTCAAAGCCCTGTAAATTGGGAAGGGGAACGAGACAGGGGCGTCTCCTATCTGCATTAATATTTGCACTTGCGATCGAGCCCTTAGCGGTGCTGTTGCAAACGTCAAGGTCATGCACTGGCTTCCGCTGGCTAGGCAACTGGGAAGATAGTCTCCCTATACGCGGATGACCTATTAATCTACTTGAAAGATCCACATAACTCCTGCACCACGATGACGAACCTCCTAAATAGATACGGAGCATTTAGTGGACTCCGGGTGAACTGGTCCAAATCAACACTATTCCCAGTCAATGAATCGCAATTTGTGATACCAGATAACTGTCTGTACAGAATTGTGACAAATCAATTTCGGTACCTTGGTATACAAGTCAAGAGCAACCAGAGTGATTATGTGGTGAAAAACCTCTATCCGATCACAGCCAGGTTCACAGAGGATACTCGCCACTGTGTCTCCCTCCCGCTGACCCTGCTGGGCAGAGCAGCACCCTTCAACATGATGACCCTCCCCCGTTACTATATATATTACAGAACGCCCTGTTACACATCCCCCAGAAGGAATTTCAAAACATTGACCGCACACTTAGAAAACTGCTGTGGAGTGGTGGACACCCACGCATCCTCCAGCGTTTCATTTGGGAGGGAGGGATTGGCCTGCCACATTTGCATTCCTATTACTGGGCCAGCAAAATGGTAGTAGTTAATGGCATGGTACATGGAGACAAATCACTGCCACATAATAGAACATTGAGTACTGAAGAACGAAGCAGGCCTCAGCTCGAACACCTCTACAGGGCAACATCCCCCACATGCCCCCGAACCATGCCATCACATATATCACTGATCTGGAAGGCAATGCACAAACATGTAGGCTGGGAAAAGATAATCACCCCTCTGCAGCCATTATGGGGCAACAAGAACCTTCCTGAAGTGGACAAACTCCCGAATGGCACAATTGGACAACTCTTGGGATCAACACGGTAGGGGACATCATCACGAAAGGTGAACTGGTGCCCTTTGAGTCTCTAGTCACCTGTTTCCACCTCCCACTCACCGAGCATTACCACTATACACAACTACAGCATGCGGTGAGAGCTCATCTCCAAGCCCTAGCGGACATGCCCGAAAGCACTCCGCTCAAGAGTAACATAGTCCAGACAAGAATCGATACCAAAATCACATCCACAATGTTCAATGTCATAACCTCCTTTGCCACGACCGAACTATCGAGCCTGAAGCTGAAATGGGAAAGAGATCTCAGAACAATACAAGCGGATGACTGGGTGACAGCCCTCATGTATCCCCGGGAGGTGACAATTTCGGCCAGACTCCGATTTATACAGTTCAAGATACTCCACAGGATACATTACCCTAGAGTGGCACTATACACGTGGGGAAAAATCACTGATCCGCAGTGCCTTAGGTGCAGAAGGGAATAAGGTACCTTCTTCCACATAATATGGGAGTGCGACAACATCCAAAGATACTGGCAGCAATGTTGCAATGAACTCTCACATGTGCTTGGGAAGGAGATATGCAGGGACCCAAAACTCCTACTGCTCGGGATGGAGGAGGAGGGGGATCTGGCCAAATATGAGAAACTGTTCCTATCAACGACCACAGCACTAATCAAAAGGAAAATTGCGAAGCTGTGGGGCTCAGCGGTAGCCCCCCAATATGAACAATGGATTACAGACGTGAATATGTGCATTATGATGGAACGCAGAGTATGTACAGCAAGAGGCTGTCCAAGGAAGGCTGATAAGATATGGCAGAGATGGGAAGGCGCGCAATGAGCACTGCGATAGTTTAGGCGAAAGTCACAAAGTACTGAATACAAAGAAAAAAACCCTAACTAATACCCGATGTGAGCGATGGGAGACATTTTGAGACCACATTTTCTATGTTTGAATGTTGTTATATTTATCTTTGTTTCTATTCTTTACATGCACGTATGATTATTTGTAAATGGTCACTCATGACTAGGCTGGACCCGGCGGTCTTGTAATTTATTCACCTTATGTATACAAAATAATAAAAATGTGTTATAAAAAAAATTAAGCAAATATCAACTACACAGGCGTTCTGTCGATTTTGTAAGGACACAGACCTTTCACGTAATAATGAAATGTAAGGATCTGACGGACAAGAGAAACTTTTATAGAGTAATGTATTTGAGATCCATGTTACAGTTGGATGTAAAAGAACGATGGGCCCAGGTTTTACTAGGACACAGCAAGAAATTGATATATACGATCATCCAATTGTGGAGAGACATCATAAGAGAAGATCCAAAGATACAGGACACATGACATTTGAACCTTGCTGTTTACTATTTTAACAGGAATATGAAATCTATTTGATGGATTGAAATGAAAAGTTTAGAAATAAACTAAAGCATTTCCAAAGGAAAAAAAAATCTACAATTAAAGAATTCATCTTTTATAATGCACTTAATACTGGAGACCAGTCTCTACGTGCAGGGATTCAAACCTGTGCTGCTGTGCTATCTTCCTAACAGAACCTTACACTTTTTGCTCAATGTTGCTATAATGATTTATACATTGTTAGGTTGGTTTATTTTGTGAATTGTACATGCTTCAAGTCATCACTATAAAACCAATGGTTACTTTCCTTTATATCAATGTTTTATTTACACTTTTTTCCAAACCTGTCACTTGCGCATCATGACTCCAACCAAGCTCCACCCCATCGCTACCTCTACCATCTATCACCTACTCAGGGGTGGGATCCCAGAGCAATTATGTTCCCTTTCCCAGCACTGCTTCTACCATAACCTGGTATGGGGTCTTTGGCAAAATGGCTACTGTTCTGCAGGAGTACAGGGATGAGTAGAGGCTAAATCGCCTACTCAGCCTCACACTTCTACTAAACAAGCAGAGTTCCCAATCATAAAGGTGAAACAGACACAGAATGACAGACATCCCTCCTTCGCCTCGTTTGGCAAAATATGTTAAGGTCAGGCTATCATCCTTAGGAGGGGTGTGAGCAGGAGCAACCCAAATAACTTAAGTACAATACTCAAAAATACATGAATTAAAGGACAGTCGAATTAATGAGGTATACAAATATAGACTTTTAATTAAACAATAACATGCAATACAACTAATTAAAAAACACTAGAAAAGCTTACAACTGTAAGAGAAAGCAAACATTACGCAGTTTATTGCGAAAGGGCACTTTGGGTAGATGAGCTGGGATGTCCAGGCACACGATTGGCACAATGTCACTGTTGAAAGGATACGTTTTAGGGGACAAGGTCAGGAAGGGGGGCTTAAAAAGTCACTATGCTCCCAAAAGCTGACCAAGGGGACAGTTTCTTGGTACAGTACCATGTGCTTTAGTGTTTGGGCATCAAGATCCGAGAACACTCTGGCAGTTCCCATGCAGCAACATGTACAGTGTTGAAGGTTTCCAGACCAGCGGTGATGTGGTACGGAAATGCAGGAAGAGTCTGGGGTTACTTCATTGATACTGTGATTGCTGTGCGTCACAATCCAGAGGCGCCAATACACGCACAAAGTGAGTACTTCTCCACTTACACTCCAGGGGGCTTGTCTTTCACCTGCAGGGGATCCTCACCTCCAGTGAATAGGTCCTGGTTTCAGTGCAGCCAGCAGAGAGGCCTAGTTCAACATCGGTCACCGCCACTGTTCCCTGGGGATGGTTAGGGGCAGAGATCTCGTCTGCCTTGTGTGGCTTCTGTCTTCACCTCTATGACAAAGGACTTTGGAATTGACCGAACTCCCAACAGTGATCAAAAAGTGTATCCTTCTGTTTCTCTTGATGGTCCAAAAATGAATCAAAGAAGGGGGCAGAGGGGTGCTCCTCTCCTTTTAAAGGAAAAATGTCAGGATGGATGGGTCCAAAGCAAACCTGCTGTAAGGGGTCCAATGTGTGTTGTTGTAAGAAGGACCATTTGCCTTTTTACTTCAAAACCAGAAACATTGGCTGCAAGAAATGGAGGGGACAGGAAAAAGGGAAGAAAGCCGTAACATGTTGGGTGTGGCAGCTGTGTATGTTTCTATGTTTTGGCCGGTTTAACATTTTTTTGTTTGTCACTCGTTTAGCCCCTACTGAGAACATTTAAAAATAATGACATATCTTTTGCTCTGAAAATAGAGAATATATTGAGTTTGGCAGATGAGATTTTAAAAATTATTGTTGCATGCACTACTTCAGACTACGGATGAAGCATGCACAAAATCTGAAGAATCGAAGCAGACAATGTTAAGATCTTATGGGCTAAATAGTCAAATGTGCAGCCTCTGAGCAAAGCCCCTGTGTTACTGTGTTACTTAACAATATGTTTCGACAGGCAAATGTTGATAACCTGTCATGAATCACAGAGTGCGCCCCTTTTGGGCTTCTTGGTCCCTGTCACAGTGGGCTTGCACTCATTAATACTCCCAACATGGCCGTCCAGCGTAATCGCTTCTCGCTCCATGCACTGGACGTAGCCTTTTCTACTAATAGACCACGCCTTCCGCGGCTCCGCGCGTCTCAATGCTATTGCGAAGTAGCGACCAGAGTGTGCTCCGTAGCTCGCGGTTCTTCTCCTTTTTCCAATCCCGCTCTCCCTCCCTAGTCCTCCCCCTTCTACTTACCTCCTGGATTCCTGGCTAGCGTGCTTCCGCTGCCTCCTGGATTCCTGGATTTGGCGTCCCGGAAACTGAACGCATTCTGGATTCGGAAGAGAATCGGGCAGTCTTCTTCAAGACCCGGTCCATCCGCAAGAAGGCATCGACCAAGGACACCAGTAAAGAACGGACTCAGGTGAGAAGGGGGGAACTTCTTGACAGTTTGAGACACCACCCGACTGAACTTGATATTGATATGGAGGATGCCGTGCAGGACCTGATGCGTAGTATGCAGGAATGATCAACCGAGGTACAGAATTTAAAGGCAGAGAACGCCGCTCTCAAACAGTTGGTCCTATCCCGGGATTCTGCTACAAAAGAAAGTGTCTTACTGGGCGGCATCATGGACTAATACGACAGCTCAGCAAAGACCCTTCGTGCATTCCTGGATTCGTGCTTGGTCCACTTTACCTTCAAGCCCTATTACTTTTCGACCGCCAGGGCCTAGGTGGGTTTTATAATCTCTCACCTTTCCGGGAATGCCTTAACTTGGGCTACTCCCCTCGTTAACTCTAGTGATGCCCTCTTGGACGACTATGATGGGTTTATACAGGCCCTTAAAAACATGTTTGACCGCCCTGAGCAGGTTTACAGCACCCAGGAACGCCTGTTAGACTTTCAGCAAGGTTCCCAGGATATGCTCATGTATGTGACCCGATTTAAACAGTTGGCTAAGGAAGCTGACTGGTTCGCTGAGGCGAGCTTTACCCTGTTCAGGAGAGGATTGAACGAAGAGATTAAGGATGAGCTGGCCAGAGTGGCACGACCAAGCTCGTTCCAGGCACTAATGGATCTTGCCAAGCAAATTGGCTTCCGTATCCAGGAAAGGAAGACAGAAAAGAAAAAAACCAGGGGAATTCCTCCCAAGGTATCATTTGAGAGTACCGTCAGAACGGACACCAACCCAAGCCCAGTCACGGAACCAGAGCCCATGCAGATTGGGGCCTTTCGTGGACCCATATCCCCGCAAGAGAGAATGAGAAGAATTCATACGGGCTTGTGCAAGGATTGTGCCTCGGATAAGCATTTGGTTAGGGAATGCCCTCTAGCACCCCCTCGGCGTTCGGGAAACGCCAGCTCCCGATCCTAGATGGAGCAGAGCTTCGGGAGAGAGATGTTTGCTCCACATCAATTCCATCCTTGAACTCTACTGGACAAAACAATTTGGTAATATTACAGGCCTTCTATCACCCTCCAAGAATAAGACCTATTCCATTTTGGCCCTGGTAGACTGCGGAGATATGGGGATATTCATCGATCAAGAATGGGTTACTAAACATCGAATTCCGTACGAGACACGAAGCACCGTGCAACCTGTGGAAGCTATTGACGGAAGCCCCCTTGCATCAGGGCCCATAAGCCTGCAGACCAAAGAGATCCAGCTTTCAATAAATCACCATCAGGAGCTGATTAGGTTTGACATCATTAAGTCAGCTCATTACCCCATGGTTTTGGGTATGCCCTGGCTACAGAAACACAATCCATATATCAACTGGACAGCGGGTTCTCTATTCCTAGGCTCAGAGTTTTGCATGTCCCACTTCCTATCCCTGGAACCTCTGTTAACACACCCAAAGGAACCAATAAGGGAACAACATACATCACTCATGGTGTCTAATGTCATACACATTCCTGAGGCCTATCAAGGATATGCTGATATGTTTTCAACTGCCATAGTCAAGGCCTTACCCCCACACAGACCTGAAGACTGCGCAATAGATACAGAACCCTCCGCAGTGATTCCCTTCGGCAGGATGTTCATCCTTTCCGAACCCGAGAAAAAGACCCTAAGAGAATACCTGGATACCAACTTTGAAAATAGCACCATAAGACCTTCAAAATCTCCTGCTGGTGCTTCCCTATTCTTTGTTCCCAAGAAGGATACCAAGGAACTAAGACCCTGCCTCGATTATCGCGGCCTAAATCAATGGACCGGTACCCGTTAACATTGATTTCGGACATCCTGGAAGCCGTGAGAGGCGCGGTAATATTCACCAAGTTGGATCTCAGGGGCACCTATCATTTGATTCATGTCCGTGAAGGGGACGAATGGAAAACCGCCTTCAGAACACCCTTTGTCCATTATGAATATCTAGTCATGCCCTTTGGACTAGCTAATGCCCCGGCAATTTTCCAACGCTTTATGGACAGGGTGTTTTCTGACATGTTGTTTCTCTTCGTCATTGTATATCTGGATGACATATTGATCTTCTCCAAGGACCCTATACAACATGAAGAGCACGTGAATGCAGTCTTGCAGAGACTTAGAGAACACAAACTCCTAGCCAAACCCGAAAAATGTTTGTTTCATGTAACCTCCGTTCATTACCTAGGATTTATCCTTAGCCCAGAAGGAATCGGTATGGATCCTGCAAAGGTAAAGGCCATACTGACCTGGCCTGCTCCTGCTTCCGTGAAACAAGTTCAATCATTCCTGGGCCTTGCCAATTTCTACCACAAGTTCATATCTAACTTCTCCGAGATAGTACAACCGATTGTTGCTCTCCTGTAGAAAGACACTCCCTTCCTCTGGTCTACACCACAATAAACGGCGTTCCAGTGTCTGAAGACAGAGTTTACACAAGCTCCTATCTTGGGCCAACCCGATACTAGTCGACCCTTCCTAGTAGAAACGGACGCCTCTAATTACGCCATAGTTGCGTTCCTGAAGCAAGAATTAGGAGATAAACTGGAACACACAATTGCTTATCTTTCACGAACCCTGACTCCTAGTGAAACACACTATTCAGTCCTGGAAAAGGAATTGTTAGCCATCCGTCAAGCCTTCACTGAGTGGCGACATTTACTTCTGAGAGCTAAACATCCAGTTCAGGTCCGTATGGACCACCGGAACCTCCAGATTCTACAGTCTTTGGAGAGTAGGAATAGTCATCAGGGGCGATGGGCCTACTTCTTTGCCCAGTACCAGTTCCATATCACTCATGTTCCAGGATCACAAAACCTAATTGCTGACGCCTTATCTCGACGACCAGACTACGAGCCCATTGAAGACAAGGCATATCCTCAGATGTTTTCCCCCAAGATCTTTGTAGCCCAAGCAGTCAACCTCCTTGAAGAAATCCAAGCTCAGACCCAATCCTCTGATCTGTGGAAGGATATATCTAAGAAAAATCAATGGAATCTAAGGGTCCGGGAAGGGTATCTGTTCAAGTACAATGTATTGGTCATCCCTACAAAAAGGCTACAACAAAGAATAATAAATCTCTGTCATGATACTCTACACTCCGGACATCGTGGCATCGCCAATACCCTCCGTCTTATACAAAGGCAATTCAGGTGGCCTAGGATGAGATTCGACGTACAGCAGTACATTCAATCCTGTATTGTCTGCAGTCAAAATAAACATGATAACAAGAGACCGGCGGGCCTTCTACTGCAACCTACACTGCCAACCAGGCCATGAGATTATCGCTACGGACTTCATTGTGGAGCTACCACCTTCCCGTGGATACACTACCATTATGGTTACCATAGACTTGTTCACTCATATGCCTCATTTTACACCCCTGCATAAACTGCCATCCTCCTCTGAACTAGCAGGAATCTTCCTGGAACACATATTCTGTTTGCATGGACTCCCTTCCAAAATCATATCGGATAGTGGTCCTCAATACATCTCACAATTCTGGAAAAGTCTGTGTCAATGCTTAGGAATCCAACACACCCTTTCTTCAGGATATCACCCTCAAACCAACGGAGCCACAGAACGTGTCAATCAAACCCTGGAACAGTATCTTCGATGCTTTGCCACCAAGGTTCAGGATGACTGGTCCCTCCTGATACCCGTGGCTGAATTCGCCTACAACAATTCCGACCATTCGGCACTTAAGACCAGCCCCTTTTATTGCAGTCAAGGTTTCCATCCATCGGTCCTGCCTTCTGTTCTTCCTCAACCTACACCAGTACCTACAGTTGACTCCTGGATCGAAACCCTTGTCACTATACATAAGGAGGCCAAGGAATTCTTGGAGAAGGCCAGAAAACAGACCAAGAAATATGCAGATTCCAAAAGAAGACCAGGCCCTTCTTATGCAATCAGTGACCAGGTCTGGTTGTCCTCAAAATTACTACCCCGACATCTACAGCCGAGTAAATTGGCCCCTCGATACTATGGACCATTTGCCATCAAAGAAGTTATAAATCCTGTTTCTTATCGGATCAAATTGCCAGACTCCTGGAAGAAAATACACCCAGTCTTTCACACATCTTTGCTGAAACCCTACTATCCATCTTCCCGGAAACCATGCAAACCTCCTCCTATATTGGTCAACAACCAATTGGAATATGAGGTGTCCCGGATTTGAGGTTCCAGGTATAGAAGGGGCCAGCTTCAATATCTGGTTGAATGGAAAGGATATCCCCCTAGTAAAAGAACCTGGGAGCCTATGTCAAACATCAAGGCCCCTCGACTGCTCAGAAGATTTCATCTCATTCACCCGGGCAAACCTGGAGGGAAAGGTCTTCGGAGGAGGCATGCTGTCATGAATCACAGAGTGCGCCCCTTTTGGGCTTCTTGGTCCTTGTCACAGCGGGCTTGCACTCATTAATACTCCCAACATGGCCGTCCAGCGTAATCCCTTCTCGCTCCATGTGCTGGACGTAGCCTTTTCTACTAATAGACCACGCCTTCCGCGGCTCCGCGCATCTCAATGCTATTGCGAAGTAGCGACCAGATGTGTGCTCCGTAGCTCGCGGTTCTTCTCCTTTTTCCAATCCCGCTATCCCTTCCTAGTCCTCCCCCTTCTACTTACCTCCTGGATTCCTGGCTAGCGTACTTCCACTGCCTCCTGGATTTCTGGATTCGGCATCCCGGAAACTGAACGCATTCTGGATTCGGAAGAGAATCGGGCAGTCTTCTTCAAGACCCGGTCCATCCGCAAGAAGGCATCGACCAAGGACACCAGTAAAGAACGGACTCAGGTGAAAAGGGGGAACTCCTTGACATAACCTTCACCAAATTAGGCATGAATATTTGGATTTGACCAGATCAGCGGCCTGCCAGATTTGCCTGGAATAATGGCACTGCTATTTTATGCAGAGCATTTTTCAACCGAGGACAGGCAGCTCTCAAGGGTGTCTCAATGCAGAAATGTCTCACCCTGATTAGGGTTCACCGGTTCAGTATCGGGCAGTATAGTCAGAGTCCTTGTGTTTGGAGCTGTGCAGGACTTGGCTGAAATGGATCATTCTGCTTCCACATCTCAGTTAGAGCAAACATCACTATATATGTAGACACTTAATGTGAAGTTTTCTTGAAAAAGTATTCCATCAGACCAGGTGTTGAATATTTAATGATTGTGTTGAAAATAAGAATTATCAGGTGGTCTCAAGATTCCCTCATTTGTTTCAGTACTTTTTTTAGTGCACTAGGAACTTTGACTTCAAGTCCCAACATGCAACACTGGTCCTTGCAGGCATTTTCACAGTCGTCTCTAAGAACTTTGCTATGAAGTTTCAGCATGCAGAGTTGAAGCTTTCAGTCACTTTCCTTAATTGTTTTAGGAACTTTGCCTTCAAGTTCCAGCAAGCAGCATTTCTGTTCTGTTCTTCAAACGATTTTTTACAATTTAATATGTTATACCATAATTAAATAAACAGCCTAAAATAATAAGATTATGGAAATTAAAATTAAGTTTCTCTTTGGATGAAACAATAATCACCTGTCTTCAACTTTACAGAATATTTTGAAAACCAGTTGTGCAGGGTATTAAAGTCATGTGTAACATTACAAGAGTGCCAAGAAAGAAAGAACCTATATAGCACCCTCCAATGTATACCGGAAAAAGATATTATCATGTAAATAGACATTAAGAATAGAATTATTCTAATCATGAAGCTGCACGAGTATTTGTATTTTGCATTTTATTTGTAGTTTATAAAGCGCCTTAATCCAAAGCGCTGAACATTATAAAAGAAAGTACAGTACAATAAAAATGATTAGACAATTAAGTAGTCAAATCCAGGCCACATACAATCAGAGATGTTGAAGAAGATAAGTTTTCAAGGAAGCACGAAACGGAGAGTAGGATGTAATAGAATGAAGTGAGAGAGGAAGGGCATTCCAGTTAAGGGAGAAAGAAGTTGAAAAGATCGAAAGTGGGACTGGGCACATCGAGGACGAGGGACCACAAGTCTGAAAAGGGAAGAAGACCAAAGAGAGCCAGTAGGGATATAGAAAGATACAAGGACAGCGAGGTAGGGGAAAGTCCGTATAGAGATTTAAAGATGAGGCAGAGAAATTTGATTTGTGAATAAAAATGGAGCCGGCCAAGTGTAGCAAGAGAGGAAGAAATAGAGTCACGATAGGGAAGGTGACATAGTAAACGAATAGAGGAATTAAAGACTGATTTAAGAGGGGTAAGAGGAGAACCTGGGAGCCCAAAGAGAGTCGTGGAACAATAAAAGAGCCGAGAGAAGATCAGTGAAGATATTAGGAGTTTAGATGCCTGGAAAGTGAGGAAAGAGCGAGCTTTCCGTATATTATGAAGGTGGAAGCGACAGGGATGGGAAGTGAGGGAAATATGATGAGAAAATGAAAGTTTAGAATCAAAGTGAAGACCAAGATTACGAGCTGTAGTGAAAATTGGAAGATTTGAAGGAGGGAAGGAGATGAACGGGGGTGAGGGATGGGGAGGATGAGTGTTAGCCGTGATGAACAAGACCTCAGTTGTCCCTACATTAAGAGTGAGACAGTGAGAGGACATCCATGATTTAATAGTGGTTAATTTAAGTAGTAAACGAAGAGAAAGACAGAAAAAGCAGAGTATCATCCGCATAAAAGTGATGACAGAGACCAAAGGAAGAATAATAGCTGTGAGTTGTGAAGTATATCGTGAGAAGAGGAAAAGGCCTAGGACTCACCCTTGAGGGACCACATGGTCAAGAGGGAGCAGAGGGCATTGTTGTGTCATCGGATGTGTTATTGTGCATATGTTGGCAATTATGCGCTCAATTATAATCTATGTTTGGCGTATATATCTTTTAATCTATGACATCAACCTGCTTAATAGCAATGTAGTGTATGCTGCAACATTCTGTTCTTGTGTGTTATATGCATAGTGTGGCTTTGAGGCAAAGTGCTGAAGAAAGCTGGTGCAAAAGTGGAAGTATACCGGTAAAAGATATTATCAGTTGTACCTAGTCATGCCCAGGAATGGCAAACAGATGCCAATGGAACTGATCATGTAACTTTTGTATTTGTAGATTGAATCCATAGATTGATAGTGTGAGTAATTAACTGATGCATTCGTCGAATGCTGGGGAGATGGGTGACTTCCAATATCTTCTCATCACATCTTCAGTAGCCATTGCTACAATGAAAAAAAAGGATGTCTGGTTTAGACAACTCTTTTAGTTCTTAATGCTCCCAGGTATAAAAGTAGATGGCTTCCTTTAGATCTTTGTTGCAATGATGGAGCTTCCAGACATCAGGTAGGTTGGTACAAGTTACTTTTATTAAAATGTAGCAAGGTAGGAGCTATTTAAAGGGCAGAGCCCCAGAAGGAACCCACTGGCGCCCAAGGCCCAGAGTGAAACCAGCTTCACAAGTACACATTCTAAGCACACACTCAACATGCTCTCAGTGGCCTCGTGCACTCATGCATACAGGGAAAGAGGATATGACAATATCCGTTCTCAGCTTCTTTCCCACAATGTCTGGCTTCCATGACAGAACCACATCACAGTAACACATGGCCCTAGGAACATTGACTCCCTGTAGCAGCATGCAGCATTTCCCCTTTGAAAAATGTTCACATATGGCTCTATGAACATTCAGCATGAAGGGCCTCCTCTTTGATCCCCTGTTGGGTTTGCAGTGGACAGCTCCACTCTAAGGGGCATCTGCAAACCTCTCCCCAGCCTTGGCTCTGTTCTCTCCCTGTCTCCTTGGCTCTGCTCTCTCCATGTCTACTTGGCTGTGTTCTATCCCTGTCTCATTGGCTCTGCTGTCTCGCTGTCTTCTTGGATCTGTTCTCTCCCTGTCTTATTGGCTCTGCTGTCTCCCTGTCTCATTGGCTCTGCTGTCTCCCTGTCTCCTTGGCTCTGGTCTCTCCCTGTCACCTTGGCTCTGGTCTCTCCCTGTCTCCTTGGCTCTGTTCTCTCCCTGTCTCCTTGGCTCTGCTCTCTCCCCATCTCCAGGGGTCTGTTCTCTCCCTGTCTCCTTGGCTCTTGTCTCTCCCTGTCTCCATGGCTCTGCTGTCTCCCTGTCTGCTTGGCTCTGGTCTCTCCCAGTCTCCTTGGCTCTGTTCTCTCCCTGTCTCCTTGGCTCTGCTCCCTCCCTGTCTCTTTGGCTCTGGTCTCTCTCAGTCTCCTTGGCTCTGGTCTCTCTCAGTCTCCTTGGCTCTGGTCTCTCCCTGTCTCCCTGGCTCTGTTCTCTCCCTGTCTCCTTGGCTCTGTTCTCTCCCTGTCTCCTTGGCTCTGCTCTCTCCCTGTCTCCTTGGCTTTGCTCTCTCCCTGTCTCCTTGGCTCTGTTCTCTCCCTGTCTCCTTGGCTCTGTCCCCGTCTCCTTGGCTCTGCTCTCTCCCTGTCTCCTTGGCTCTGCTCTCTCCCTGTCTCCTTGGCTCTGTTCTCTGCCTGTCTCTTTGGCTCTGCTCTCTCCCCGTCTCCTTGGCTCTGCTCTCTCCCCGTCTCCTTGGCTCTGTTCTCTCCCTGTCTCCTTGGCTCTGCTCTCTCCCTGTGTCCTTGGCTCTGTTCTCTCCCTGTTCCATTGGCTCTGCTGTCTCCCTGTCTCATTGGCTCTGGTCTCTCCCAGCCTCCTTGGCTCTGCTCTCTCCCTGTCTCCTTGGCTCTGTTCTCTCCCTGTCTCCTTGGCTCTGCTCTCTCCCTGTCTCCTTGGCTCTGTTCTCTCCCTGTCTCTTTGCTCTGCTCTCTCCCTGTCTCCTTTGTCATGTGTGCTGGATAGTGTAACTGTTGCAGTGCTATTTTCAATAAGGCTATAGGCATCACCAGTTTACCAGTGCTGTCTTGTCACCACAAGCTCTCGGAGGGGTTTAAAGAACACCCTTGTCGCTTCCATAGGTTGTTTGCTTCCTGTTGTGCTTCTCCTTGAAGCTCTACTAACTTCGTTTTTGACAAATTGCTATAGCCTTCCGGCTTGCCTCGTGCAACAACCATTCTCTCATGCACATCAGGTATTTCCACACTCATTATTATTTTGTCTTTGGTTGCCACACGCTTGGCTTCAATGTCTGCTGCTTGATTTCCACGTGAGATGAAATCTGTCCCGTTTGTGTTGGCGGTGCATTTCATGACCGCTATGCCCACTGGGAGTTGTAGTGCCTTAACGAGCCTGTCCAATAAGGCCACGTGTTGCACTGCTGTGCCGTCCGCTCAGAGGTAGCCCCTCCTTTTACAGCGTGCTAGGCCTGCGTGCACTGTCGACGTCGCATAGGCGGAGTCACTGTACACTCTTACTTCCTGGTCTGTGTGACTCTCGAGTGCGAGCATCAACGCCAATAATTCTGCAGCTTGTTCTGAATAATGTGAGGGTAATTGTGCACTAATAAGTACTCAAAATTCCCCATTTGCTGTGTGCATCACCACAGCGGCGCCTGTATATCTCTGTCCATCATTTTGATCGATCCTCGAAGAACCATCAAACGAAGACGATTTCTCCTTCAGCTAATGCATTTTCTTTCACTCTGGGAATCTCATCATAAAATTCTTCATAGTTTGCGCAGTCATTTATTGGCTCTCCTTCAGTGACTGGCTCTGCTATAAACATAGCTGGGTTCACTATTTTGCATCTTACTATTTTAATTGTTGGATTTGATATGACCACTTCATAAGCAAAAGCTCTCTTAGATGTCAATGTGCCGTTTGGTTTCTCTAAAATGTCAAATAATGCATTCTCGGCGAATAACGTCATTGGGCATCCCATCACAATGGTTGTAGCCTTTTCTATGGCGAACGCTGCAGCAGCCAAACTTTGCACAGGAAGTGACCCCTCATCACTTGGTCTAAATTTACACTGTAATATGCAACGGGCTTGTACCCCAGCATGGTTTTCTGTGTGAGTACTGCTGTCATAACACTGCCATTCGTGTGTGAAAACAGGTGAAATTCCTCTGCATAATTGGGCATCCCTAAGAATGGTGACATGCAAATGGACTTTTTTAGTTCAACAAAGCCTTCTTCCATGGTCTCGGTCCACACGGTCCACACGGTCTTTTCCTGTGCTTTCTTTAAGGCTTTTTAACAAGGGCCTGGTATAAGAGCTGTAGTCAAAGACCCATGCCCTGACATAATTACATAATCCTATAAAACTCTGCATTTGTTTTATCGTGTGTGGCTTGGCTGTTTTTGAAATAGCTTCAGCTCTTTCAGGGCTAACCTTTTTTCCCTCATGCGAGATCAGATGGCCTATGTACAGCACCTCTTGTTGACAATACTATAACTTCTCTTTGTCAACTTTATATCCTTTCTCAGCCAGTATGCTCAATAGCTGAATAGAATCGTGTCTGCACTTTTCCTCTGTTGTGCTGCAAATTAGAATGTCATCCAAGTATTGCAAGACAACACTCTCTAATGCAATATTGCTTAAGTCCATCTGCAGGACTCTGTTGAAAATCAAAGGAGACTCACAATAACCTTGAGGCAGCCTCGTGCTTTTCAGACGAACTTGTCTAAACGTAAACAATGTAAAATCTTGTGAGTCTTTGTGCAATAGGATTGAGAAAAATGCATTTTTCAAGTCAATCACTGTGAAATACCTCACTTCAACAGGTATATTACATAGAATCGTGGACGGGTTCGGGACTAGAGGGAACTTGGCCTTGACTATCTGGTTTAATCGGGCGAAGATCTGGTATTAAACGCCAAGACCCTCCTTTGATTTTTTCATTGCATAAACCGAAGTATTTCATGACAACTCTGACGTCACTAAGATGCCCTGCTTCATCATGGCAGAAATTGTCTTTAAAATCCCTTCATCTGCCTCCCTAGACATGGGATACTGTTGTGCTTTTGGTAATATTGCTCCTGGTTTCTATCTAATCTTCACTTCTCCGACTCCTTTCAGTAAGCCTACGTCATAAGGGCCTGTTGTCCATACTGAGACAGGCACCTTTGCTATGTCGTCATCAAAATATTCAGAGTGTTTTTGTGCCGGCATCATTCTCTGAGGCACCTCTCTTTTGATAATTTTCACCGAATAAATGAGATTAACCTCAACTGTCATCTCATCTTAACCTATTTGCTCTTCAAATAGATCGTCATCAGTGACGTCAGTCAATCTGTAACCTTCCCTAATGGCGATTACTGCGCACCATTGTCTGCCTTCATCATCACAACCATCAAGCAAAGCCATCTCTCCTCGCACTATGGCTGCTTGTATTGTCAAGGGAAACACTTGTCCCTTTTCCTCATGCATAGTTATACTTGGCCTGAACAGAAACTCATCTGGGGTTCTCATTGTTTTGTCTGCAAGGCCTGGTAGCCATGACATTAATATACACACTCCATAAGCAAATATTTTGGGTTCTAATGGAATATCTCTCATAGCCATTTGCCCTGCGTATGCTCTAATCATTTTGCACACGTTCAAATAATGCATTCCTGGAATTGAACATACTATGCCCTTTTCCGTGAACGAGATTGTCATGTTTAACTTTGTCATTAGGTCTCGTTCCAATATATTCACCAGTGTCTGCCTTGAGTATAGCAGTGGCATGTTCATGTCACATTCGCCCATGGAAACTGGAAGTTCTTTCGTAAAAGGAAAATGACTTGTTGATCCTGTGAAGCCCTGAGTGTTTATGGCATCGCCGGACAAAGAAAACTCGCCTTCATGTATACACGAGCGTGTCGCACCCGTGTCAACTAAGAAAGAATATTCCTTATCCCCTACAAAGACATCTACCCTTGGTTTCCCGTGAGGGTTCGGTATCACTGATAGGATAGAACAGATCAGGTCTCCCAGTGAGATGTCCTAGTCCATATATAATCTTGTCCCGTTCTGAGTGAATGGATTTCCCCCGTCACTTGTGGCATCTCCATTTCCAGAATTCAGTACCTGCCCTGTGCCTGTTGTTTGTAACAGTTGCATTGGGGACTGTTGAGACTGTCCCTGTGGAAAATGTGTCACCTTCTGCCGTGGTTGCAAGCTTTGCTGTACTCCCAGCGCTTGCTGCTGCACCATGTGATTCTGTACAAACCCATTTCCACCCTGCTGCGAGAACGCAGATGGATTCACCATCCCTCCTCTTGTAAATTGGTCATTTTGCACCATTCCTTGACTTCTGCACGTGCGTGTTAGAAGCCCTGTCATCCCACACATCCAACATGTTGGCGGTGGTCTGATTATTTGCCCATTTTGCATATCTTGGTTTCAGCTTTGCATATTTTGAAAACCTCCTTGATTGTTTTGAAAACCTCCCTGATTACTCTGCCATCCTCTTCCTCGAAGGTCTCTTCCCCTTGGGTAAAGCCTGTTATTGCTTTGATAAAAATGCCTTTGATTATTGATCTGCTGTATATTAGATCCATCTGTGTTAGTTATCATTGCCCCCTCAATGGCATACTTTGATAATTATTTCTGGACTCATTTAACCGCTTCACCTTTTCTTTCAGCATCCTTTTTGCGATTCTTCTCTTGCATCAATCTGCAATAGTGCGCAATGGTCAATGGTATTTCAGACCATGGCTTAGCCTCAATCCCGGTATGCAAAATGAAGTTGGATAGTTCTATCCAGCTAAGTCTGGAACTCTCATTAAGGCTCGTAATGAGCTTTGACGGTCTGCCTAAAGTAATAATTTTCTAATGGTTTCTTTGGTTATACTCAAGCAGGATTTGAGCTGAAATCCGGTTATCAATCCATGAAAATATGTAGTCTTTATGAAGTTGTTCAAAAACAAAGAAGGTTTATTATTTAAAGAAGCAAAAAAGCAGAAAAATAAGCAAATATATATGTATAGGATAAGTGCGTAGTTAATTTAGATGTCAATGCATTTCAGAGTACAACTCCATCTTCAGGGCGTCAACTACGCCTAAGTATTCAAAATATATGTAAAGCAACATGCCAGGAGTAAAGTAAATTACACACAGTGCATTTGAACAATAATTGTTAGAGATTTAACGTGTGCATAATGAACCATCATATAGGATGCATAAGCCAGTTGTGTAATATGAATAAATACATACATACCAAATATGAGCGTGTATCCAAGTGCGCAGTTATGAAGAAAAGAACGAAAGAGAGAAAAAAAACCCTTAAATTGGTATAGAACAATGTGGACTAATGTTAATGGTAGTATTTAGTATATACAATATGAAATGTGTACATTTTGCAAAAGTACCTTTATATATCCTCGCTTGGTTTCAAATTGCTTCTGCATTGAAATATCTTTCTCAAGTGTCTATGCTGCGACAAATCAAATGTATTGAACCTCGTTTAGTTGTGGTAATCAACAGTACTACAGATCCTCGCCAATCTATGTAATACAATAAGTAAATATAATTTAAAAGTTTTGCTTACCGATGCGCACTTGTTATCGTGTTACAAGAAGAAAGCTTTTCCATGTGCGCGCGCCGCATTTGTGTGAAATATATTGTTTTATGTGGTTCTCATAGCAACCCAACGTGGCGTTACGGGGCAGCAGCAGGCGTGCTGATACTCCAACGCCCCGCGTCCCATGTCCCCATGGTAACAGGGGAACGGGAAGGGCGCTTGAGTTATCTTACAACAGACGGGATGTCTAGAGAGTGCGATCAGGTACTTGGACTTGTAATGAGTGTTATGAATGTACAAGAAAATGATGAAATAAAAAGGTAGAATTAAAGAAAACAAACAGAAGTGGCTGAGACAGACCGCAAAGTGCAATGCTGATGTTTCTATATGAATGTTATGTTTCAAAACTCGTTAATTGATTAACGAGAAAGTGTACTGTTCTTGAAATAGATATTGCAAAGTGTGTGTTTGTAGGACACACACGTTTCACATGGTTATGCATAGTTAGTTGGAAATCTCACTTTGTGTAAAATGAAAATGTTTAGCAAACCACTTGTACGTAATGTCTAAAAGAATAGGAATCGTGGATAAATCTGTTCAATTGTTAACACAAATGGAACAATGTGCATAATACCTAATGCTGTATAGAACACAGTGAATAGAGGAACCTGATGTGAATGCAGTTCAATCTTGGTACACATAGTAATTATAAACAGGCATGTTAATGTTGAACATTCATGGTTATATTACAAATAGCATGCCCAGTTGATCTCTTCATTCAATCCTCGGGGAGTCAAAATCCCCAAATGTTCAATCCATAAGCATTCCCTTCTGTCGAGTTTGTTCTGGATGTTTTCATGTGGCTCTTTATTGTGAACCACTGCCAGTATGAGGAAACGAATTTGCGCCAAATTGTATCTCTTGTTAAGCCAATGCCTTGCAACAGCTGAGTTCATGTTTTTATGTGTATGCATGATCGATGCTCATTCCAACGGAGTTTGGCTTTCCTTTGTGACTGTCCAACATAATATTGTCCACATAGACATTTGATTGCATAGATAATATTGGGTGTGTCGCATGTGGCAAAAGACTTCCAACATGATTTATTTGCCAGTATAGGGGTGATTGATTGTGTTTCCTTTTTGTATATAACTATAATGCTCACCTGGTATCCACGGGGACGTCACTCAGCCTGTTCTGACCTCTTACGACCTCAAACCCTTCCCTGGATTCTATTAGACTGGAGACTTGGCCTGAAACACAGGATTGGTAGAGTTTAACTCCCTATTGTCTCTGTGTGCTTGAACCCCTTCTTCCCTTTGATCCACAGCTCACCTTGTTTTCTTGGATAGTGTGCTCTCCGTCCTGCTTTCAGCGCAGGGGCGCGTTGATTGATGCGGGCTCGTTGCTGCCTAGTTACTTCACTGGCAAGAGCCTGACAGGTAAGTATAATGAGTCTTTTGAACAGTTCTCTAACTTCGTTCCTTTCCTTCCTTAGATGATGGCCGGCGTCTGGGGATGGCGGCTTGCTGCTAAGATGAGTAGCACTGCAGGTGAGTGAGAGCGCGATGCGCGATGCACCGCTTTCGTATTTGCATTGAACTGAGTTCTTTTTCTGTGTCTTTTAGGTGGCGCAACGTTTTCAGCGTGGATGCCGGTTATGAAGAACAAATGCGGTGGGTAAGTGCGGTATGTGGCATCTCTAGATGTTTCCATGCTAACCTGGAGTGTCTTTTCCCTCTTGCAGATGGATGAGAAGTTCCGGAGACAGAGTTCCCCCAGAGCGACTGGGATTCAGGTAAGCGTTTGAAGCTCGTACAGTATTTAAAAATAAGCAAAGATTTGCAGCATGCTTACTAATGCCTTTTTTCTGTTCTTTTCCCTTTTCCCTAGGAAGCGGTGTGCCGGGATGGGAATGACACCACGAAGATGCCCGCAGAATAGAAGGAGCGATGAATGATGGGCAGAAACGCAAGGTTGTTCCTAACGGTGTTCTTGTTCTTGCAGGAGCTGAGTGCAGAAGAAAGATGCAGGCCTACTGGAGACCGATCCGAACACGGTGAGTGTCACGCTGCAGGTGCATAAAACGCAAAGCATGTTTCTCAGCCTGGGTGTGGCTTAAATAGTCTCTGGGTATCCCAGGTGTCTCGGGGCTGAACCACACCCAAAAGACCGCACATGCAGTTCTGTGAACTGAAATATGTGGGGGCATCCATCTTGTCCCCATCAATGCACTACAAGTCCAATCCCCAATGTTATCCTATGGGAGTGAGTGAGCCTGGTGCCACAAGCGCCAAGTCTGACTCCAAGTGGGTCTTTGGAGGGATGGAGAGGCCCTTGAGGGCCATGTAGGTGATTGTGGCCTGGCTCCAGCCTGACATCTTGGAGGGCTGGGGACATGAGGGGCAGGAATCATGACAGCACTCCCCCCACAATGCCCCTCTCAAGGTGGCTCTTCTGTCTGGTCCTGGTTTGGTTGGATGGTTTTGATGAAATCGTCTAAGCAAGCGAGCTGCATGGATGTACTCACAAGGCTCCCATGTCCTGTCTTGTGGACCATACCCCTTCCACTCTACTAAGTAGTATAATTTGGATCTGACGTACTTTGAATCTAGGATGTCCTTGACTTCGAATTCTGGCTCCCCGGCAACTACTACTGGCTGCGGTGGCGTTGCTACCCGGGTCCCAGGTTGAACAGGTTTAAGGAGAGACACGTGGAACACAGGATGAATCTGCATGTTTGATGGCAAAGCTAGTCTGACCGTCACAGGATTTATCACAGAGGTGACGGTGAATGGACCCAGGTATCTTGGACGAAAAGTTCAGGCTCCTTTAATGGACACGTGTTTAGACGCCAGCCAGACTTTGTCTCCCACTTGGCAGTTGGGGGCCTTTGCTCAGTGTTGATCAGCAAACTTCTTTTGGCGATTCTTAGCTTGAAGTAGGTGTTCAGCTGCCTTTTTAAAGGTTTGAGAAATGGTCGTGTGCAAGGTTTTGACTGCTGGAATTTCCAGTGTTGTAGGAGCTTCCAACTCAGAAGTACGTGGGTGCCTGCCATACATGGTATAGAAGGGTGTCTGCCCAGTGCTGGTGTGTAGGGAATTATTACTCTTAGATCGAGCAGAGTATCTTCAGATACAGAATTACTTGGAAACTAACAATCTTCTAGGCACTAGACAATCCGGCTTTAGACCCAAGCATGGTACGGAGACTGCCCTACTAGATCTAAAAATCCAAATTGAGGACCTTAAAGACAAAGGTAAACTAGCCCTGCTACTACTACTAGACTTATCTGCTGCCTTCGACTTGGTCAACCACCAAATCCTCTGTCATCATCTGAAAACTGTAGCCCACTTCTCTGACAATGCCACTAACTGGATTAAATCATTCCTGGATAACAGACACATGAAGGTTTTCTCCCCAACCTATTCTGCCGACCCTGCGCCAGTCCCTTGCGGGGTCCCCCAAGGATCGTGCGTATCCCCCACCCTCTACAATGTTTTCACTAAACCCCTGTTCGATGTGCTTGAATATCTCGGTGTCACCTACACTAATTATGCTGATGACACCCAGATACTCATCCCCATCACGGGCGATTACACGGTAGACTCGAAATCCTTAAATGACATATACCATGTCATACAAACCAGGATGGCACAACATGAGCTCTGTCTTAATGACGATAAGACAGAGCTCCTCATCCTAGGTACACAGCAAAGACTTAACAAGCTGAACCCCATGTTCAGCTCCTTTAATATCGACGGCAATTCCATAAAAGTCTGCAAAGATACCAAAACCCTAGGAATCTACCTTGACTCCACTGTCTCCCTCCACAGACAAACTAATGCAGTTGCTGCCGCCTCTGCTTACACCTGCAAGCTGATCACTGCTTGTCGCCCTTTTCCCTCCACTCATAACTGCACAATCCTTGCTAGGACTTTGGTCATGTCCAAGCTGGACTATTGTAATGCACTATACCAAGGCACCAATCAACGTAATCTAGACAAACTCCAGATTACACAAAATAACGCTATCAGAGCAGCCCTCAATATCCCTGGATCAGCCCACATCTCGGAAACTAGGAAGAACCTTCACTGGCTGGCTGTCAGTCCCCCAAATGATCTCACTAAAATCGCTTGCCTTGACCTACAAATGCATGAATAACCAGGCCCCCATCTATCTCTTCTCACGGTTCACGCAGTACACCCCATCTCGATCTCTAAGGTCTACCCTTAGACAGAGCCTACTGATCCCCAGATACAAGCTCCAAAAAGCCGGCGTGTCCAGTTTCCCAGTCCTTGCAGCCAAACTGTGGAACTCTGTTCCTCTTACTATCAGAAACCTGCCTTCCCTGAACTCATTAAAACACAAAGCCAAACTCTGGCTAGTCACCTCAGACGACCAACCTTCACTCTGAATACTTGATTACCTATGTATTTCAGTCTATACATCTAACATGCTCTGATTACTCTGTTCAATTCAAATGTTTACTTGTAATGTCATATTGTTATGTAACCACTGCCTATAAGATATGCGCCCGCTAGCCTCTGGGCCTGGTTTTGCGCTATACAAATAAATAAATACAAATACAAATTAGAAGCATATTCAGCTATCCATAATAGGTCGAACCAGCTTCCTTCAGCTTGGTGTAACATGCAACGCAGATACTGCTCGAGCGTCTGATTTGTCCTCTCAGTTTGACCATCCGTTTGGGGATGGTGACTGGTGGATAGCCGGATGTCGATCTGGGCCATAGAGCAGCATTTTCTCCAGAAGTTAGATACGAATTGAGTACGATGCCTTGAGTACGATGCCTTCAAGAAATACCTTTGCCAGAGTGGAAGCATTTGGGAGCCCCTTAAGAGGAATGAAATGTGCCATTTTTGAAAATAGGTCCACGACCACAAGAATAGTGTTAAACCCTTGACTGGGTGGTAAGTCAGTAATAAAATCGAGGGACAACGTGTGCCAGGGTGCTGGTGGGATTTCCAATGGTTGTAATAGCCCAGTTGGTTTCTGCTTGGATTACTTGTTTTGAGCACACACTCCACAAGATAGGATGAATTGGATAATGTCTTCACGCCACGTGGGCCACCAATAATTTCGTTTTACCTTGGCTAGGGTTTTAGCGATTCTGGGGTGGCCCTCGATCAAGGAATCATGATGACCGGACATGACTTGTTCTCATAGTTCTTGGTTTGGTAAGAATAAACGATTCCTAAAGTAGGGCAACTGATCTTTTATCATGTAATGTTCTCCTTGTGCACTCCAGGCTTGTAATTGCTCCGGACTCATCAGGTTTTGGATTTCTTCATGTAATTCTTTCTGAGTTATGGTTGCTGTGATTCCTAGGTGCTTGTCACTCGGGATAATTGCTATTGGGTCAGGGGTCTGATACCCTTGCTCTTCCACCCCGGAAAGGGCATCGGCCTTCCCGTTTTTCTGGGAACCGAAATGTGGGGGCATCCATCTGTAAGCATGGAAAAGTTCCATTACGTTTGGTGTCCAATTTGCTTCTAGGCAGGCGTGTCTGTACTAAACAATCTCTAAAGTTTCTGCTACGTTGGTATGCAAACGTTGGTTGTTCTTTGAATAATTGTTTGGTTCTCTGGTCGCAAGACAACACCTGCCAATGTTTTTTTATTATTGATTTTATACGACTGCTTTGTGTAGAGAATCTTATTACAGACACAAGTGGTGGTTCTGTTTTGGATTTTCTTGATGCTGTTAATAATTCCTCCCTGTTTTTCTCTTCCACTTTCTGCTTTGTCTCTGTGATTTCCTCTGGCTTGTACCCTCTTCTGGTGAACTTGTCACACATCTTCTGTAGTTCGATATTGTAATCTGCTGGGTCACTGATGATACGTTTGACTCTTAGCATTTGACTGTAACGTACGCTTTTTTATCAAACTTGGCTGGCAGAAACGCAATCCATGAAGTAGGTTGTTCCAATCTGTTGTTTTTGTGTAAATGTTGGTTTTGTAGTGATTTTCCATGGATTGTATATTCACGTCAAGAAAATGTATGTTTTTGTTGGAATGTTCGTGAGTAAATTGGATTCTTGTGTCAATCGTGTTCAAGTACGTAAATAACTCACTTAGATTTCTTCTGTGTCTGTCCCGATTCCAAAGACATCATCAATATAATGTATTCAAATTGCCAAATGCGGTTTCCATGTTTGATTATTTAGTATGTGATCTGTTTCAAATGTGTACATGAAAGTGTTTGCATACAAAGGTGCCATGGTGGCACCCATTGCAGTCCCTGTAATCTGCATTAGCTCCATTCCCAACCAATTTCTTGAGCTGCTTCTGTACCTGTTCTGGCAGCCCTTGGCATAATATATGGTAAAACACAGGTATAGATTTCCCCCAAGAATCACGAGTCTCCAATACCCAGGCGTCTGTCACAACCCTTATCCAAAACCCCCACTGGCAAGTCAACCTGCCAGGCAAGGTCAGGATTCGGGGTTCCATTAGGGCCTCAGAGGCCTTGCATCCTCTTCCAAGACTCTTTTCCAAGACTCTCTTGGAGTCAGTCCTGGCACCTCTGGCAGTATGGAGAACATCTTTGAATGGGGATTACTTTTCTTTGGGCCTGCAGTCAACATGGAGGCACCCACATAGCCTAGTTCCCAAGAACTAAGCTATGCGGTATAGTGTTTTGGGTGTGGTGGCCTGGGACTACTTTACCTGGACTACTTTACTGGGAGGCTATTTAAACCACATCCAAGCACCACGTTATTCTGCAGCCTGCAGCGTAACGCTCACTGTGTCCAGTGTCTTGATACCAGCAATCCTTGGAGCAACGAGCCTGCAGAGGGGAAAAAGAACATCATTAATAGAATCTTACCTGCGAACTCCATCATGTCATCTACCCGACGTTCATTCCTGAATCTGCTTGGTGACAATCAACTCCAATCAACCTGCGGGCCGTCTATCCAGCGAACTGCATCTTCTGGGCACTGCATACTTACCAGAACGAAGCAACCTGAAAAGTAGAGGGAGAAAGACAACATTAGTGAATGCATCCCCGGTTTAATATAAGCAACGGATATCACAAGAACCTCACCTGGCTAGTCGCCTCTTGACCTGCATCATTCCAGAACACCACGCCCGCCAGAGTCGAACATTGCGACCTGTAATGGAAGAGGAAACACAGGTTAGCATATATAAGGCGAAACAGCTCCGCGCATAGCGCATTACTTACCAGAGTGCAGCGCACATCTTGCGCCATCCATTACCGTCAGGTGCTTGATCCACTACCAGCTTGACACGCCGAATCTCCCGCACGCCTAGGGAGAAAGAAAAAGACATTAACCACAAAAGGAAAGGAAGGCAAGAACAGTATTATATACAAAGACTGCTAGGCAGCAAGACCTGCCTTAAAGACACTTGAACGGGCTCGCACCAGTGAAGTAACTCGGTCGCCCACGCCCACTGGAGACTGCGCACCCCTACCAAAGAAGGCAGGATGGAGAGCACGCCTTATACTGAAACAAGGTGAGGAGAGGGCCTAAAGGTCGAGTTCAAGGGAGGTGGGAAGAGATCTTACCTGAGTCGACCAGTCTTGAACCTAACCCTCCTGTAATTTCTGGCTAGACTTCCATCGAAGACACCACCCGGGATCGGGGAGAGGGCTCCAGGCGCATATCAAACAACCAGGGCTGACTGGCGTCCCCGTGGATACCAGGTGAGCGTAACAGCGTCTTGGAAATTCTGAATGTAAAGCAATGGATCATCTGACTCCTTCATCTAACGTGTCATTATAGCTCCCATATCAGAAGTGTCTGGGTATAGCACTCGAAGTGCTTTCTTTACCGCGGTTCTGCAATTGTTAAATGGCGCTCCGTCATGCGCAGTATTAACTGTGGCCACCCCAGGGTAACCTGCACGTGTCCACACATCGTCAGCGTTATCACCAAGTATGGCGATTAAAAGACCCTTACCATCCCCTATAGCTAACGTGTTCCCTCCTTAAATTTTCTCTAACTCATGTATCCGTTTTCCGGCTCTAGATGTCAACATTGGGAGCTTATTTTTCAGGTTTTCCATATCCATGTGTGGCCAAGGTATATATTGTGGCCTCGTTCTTCCTTTTTCTAGTAAAGGGAACTGTGACACATGACACTCCTTTTCCTCTCTCATCATTCTTCGGTCTACCACATGGGTAATATTCCTGCATCGCCATCTACCTGGCAATGTCCTTAATCTGCTCACATATGGTGGTGGAGACACCCCCCTCTGACCGTATGATATTTCTTCATGCCGATCTGATTGTATGGCTAACTCTGATGTCTTAGGTGCAGACCCACTAGAATCCGACCATCTTATTCCCTTCCCATAGAGAAGCGTTTTTCGCGTCTTCTCAGGTCTTCTCTTTCTTCACATTTTTCTCTTTCTGCGTCCGATATTGTCTGTACCCAACTCATAAAACTTCTATCACCCTCCTCATTTCTATTTATAGTCAGTCTATCTAGGGACAGCTCTCTAGTTCACCTACTTTGGGAGGCGTCTTCAGTGTCATACAACTGAGTGCTCTCAAGACGCTCGTCCTCTCCTCTCTTTTGGGGTACTTTTTCTAGCCCCATCTCATCATATATTCTATCGATCGTCTCTCAGATCCTTCTGGTGTCAAAGTCATCTTCTATATTTGCACTAGACATGCCTGGTACTGAATCGTACTCAGGAAATAATTCTTCTATATCTTCCCAGTCTACTATTGGATCGGGTTTTTTAACCTCTTTCCAGATATTCGAGATCCCATGCTCTCTGTCTTCGCTTATGTTCTATGTAGTCATCAAACTCCCTATGCTTCCTTGCTTCCTCTCTGACCCTGTCTTCTTCTTGCTTCCTAGCATCTCTTCGCTCATTTGTCCTTCGCATTTCGTCATCTCTTCGTCTTTTTATTCTCTTCTCCTGTATCTTTTGTTCTTCTTCTATTCTCCTTTGTTCTAGTCTATCCTGATCATCAGCTGCTCTCTGCTCATGATCGTGTTTTCTTTGTTCTTCTGCCTTTTCCTGTTTCCGACCTGCTCATCACAATATAACTGCTCTCATTTATGCCTATCTTTTTTCTTAGCCCCTTCATCTCTTAATCCTTTTTCCTTTCCCTTCTCTTTCCTTTCTAATTCAACTTGTTCTCCCCGTTGTCTCATATCCTCAATGCCTTTACTGAGTTTCAATAAAATCTGACCTCCCATCCATTCCTTCTGTGCGAATGCCATCTCATCAGTCCTTTCCTCATCTCCTTTCCATTTATTTCCCTCTCTTTCTGTATCTAGAGATGTACTTGCTTGTGTTTGATCTCCTTTTTCTTTTTTTTGCGTCTCTCCTTGTCCTTCAGGACTTTGGAGGTAATAGCTCTTTCTCTGTCCTTCTCTGGGCTTTTGTCACTACTTTGCGTAGGCGACTCATATGCCGGGTTGTTATATCCCGTGGCTGCTTTAAGTTCCCTCAATGGGTATAATCCTTTGTCTTTACTAGCTTTGCTTTTTGTTTCAGACGGGGCGGGTGGCGCAGAAGGCTCTTTACACCCCTCTGTGCATATATTCAGTGTCCAATCTACCGGTGGTTCCTCCTCCTTTTCCTCTTGGTACATTTTCCAAAGTTGTAAACTAGCTAGGCGTTTGTCTAACTTATTTTCCCAGTATACGTGGCGTGAAAATATGTTGTCATGTGCTGCAGAACCATTTTAGATAACGATCCGCCTTGTGTCCATGGCATAAACATTTTGTTTGCGGTCCCTTTAGCCCATTCTGTACTGCACTGTTTATGCTTCAGTGCATGCTTCGGCAGCTGTTTGCACATGTCTATCAATGGGGTAATGTCTTCTATGCTTAACCTGTGTCACGATCCATGCCCCTGACCCCCTCAGGGATAACAGCCCCCTGGCAGCAGTGGGGCTAAAGACCTTCACACTGGCCCAAGGGCCTTAAAACTCCATCAGAAACATACATGGAGTCAGTCCTGGCGCCTCTGGCGCCAGGCTCATTATCAGGAATAAAGCAATTCCAGTTTGGACCTTAATCCAACATGGAGGCCTATTACACAGCTCAGTTCTTTAGAACCAAGCCATGCAGTCTAGTGTTTTGGGTGTGGCTGGGCCTGGAACTACTTTACCTGGGCTATTTAAACCACACCCAAACAGCAGAACACGCTTCAAATTATTCTGCACTCCTGCAGCGTAACGCTCACTGTGTACAGCTCCTGCTCATCTGCTTCTCAGGCGGCCCGATCCTGAAGCCCTAGATCCGGATTCTATTAATAACCTGGAAGAAAAAGAACAGCATTAGCAAGCAAGCAAGAACACTTACCTATGAAATAACCGGCCTTGAATTCATCCTGCGCTTTGCTTACCTCGCCCATCTCCAGAGTTCGCCGCAACCTGCAAAGGTAAAGAAACAAGTACAGCATTAATAACAATTCTTACCTGGCCAAGCAGCGAGTCCTGGCAGCACCTTGCGCTTCTCTTACCTCACCCATCTCCAGGTTTCACTGCAACCTGCAAGGGAGAAGGAACAAGGTCAGCATTAACAAAGCACTTACCTGGGCAAGCAGCGCTTCGATTGCTCATCACTCCGGAACATCACCACAACCTGTAAAAAGAAGAGAAGAGAACACAGGTTAACACCAATAAACAGTGCAGTGCTCCATGCATCAATAACTCACGTGGTCTTCGCCATAGGAGCGGCAACTTCGAGATAGCAACCATCCCTGTGAAAACAAAAAGAGACATTGTTAGGGAACAGCGTAGTGGAGCAAGACGCCTCAATTAAAACATCCACCTGGGTGTCATAGAAACATCAGAGACTGACCGACTAGCCCAGTTACTGGGAGAATTATGGGCCGAAGTGCACTCGGCCCGGCAAGAAACCAACACCCTTAGGAGGGAGTTGATTGTCACCAAGGACCGCACCGATGAATTAGCCAGACAATTGCTCCAAACACAGGCTGGGCAGGCTCTGTTGCCAGGAAGTATTCCGTCAGTTCCAGCCACATCCGTCAATCCAGTGCAGGTGGTCCTCCCTGGGGCAGTTCCTTTGGCCCCACCGGAACGTTTTACGGGGGACCCAAGAAAATATGCAGTGTTCATGAACCAGTGCCGCCTCCATTTTCTTTGTGGACCCGGAGCCTTTCCTAACGATCAGTCGCGGGTTGCCTTCATTCTGTCATATCTGAGTGGCAGTGCCGCGGATTGCTCCATACCGTTAGTAAGCCAGGATGACCCACTCCTGCGGGATTTCAGGGGGTTTCAACAGGAGATGGAGAAGCTGTTCGCCTGACATACCCAGGGCCAAGTTCTGGATAACAAACTTCTGTCCCTCCGCCAAGGCAGCCAAGATTTGTTAACATATATTGCCACTTTTAACAGACTTGTTGTTGAAACTGGGTGGCCTGAGGAGAAACAAATGTTATTCCATCGAGGATTACGGGGGGAATTGAAAGATGTCTTAGATCAGGTGGTAAACCCACCAAAAGACTGTGCAGAGTTCATCAACCTAGTGGTGCAGCTAGACCACAGGCTGCAAGATCGAAGGACAGATCAAGCCAGAATGGAGAATCGGACTGTGTATGTACGCTCAATGGAGAACAGTCTGCATTCATCAGAAAACACTTTGGAACCCATGCAAATTTGGGGGGGGGGGGTACAGAGCCCATTAACCAAGGCCAAAAGAGACAAAAGGAGACAACAGCAATTATGCCTGTACTGTGGGAAATCAGGTCACTTCCCCAGAGAATGTCCCGTAAAACCCGCCAGGAGAACAGTTGGAGCTACAGAGAAAGATGGAGGAGAACAAGAGTCGGAGAACTTCCAGGCAAGGCAAGTGTTGAGGTCCGTTTGTCGAGAAAAGGAAAAGAGCCACAGACCTCACACCTTGCCCTGCCTGTGATTTTGATCAGTCACCAACAACCGTCTCGGATGCATGCTGTGGAGGCATACATAGACAGCGGAGTCGTTGGTAACTACATAGACTAAGGCCTGGCAACAAAGATGGGGCTTCCCCTCTGTCAGAAAACGACAACTGAGAAGGTCACCACTGTCGATGGCACGGAGATAGCTTCTGGTCCTGTAACTCAACGCACAACAGAATTGACCCTTCTGTGCCAGGACGGACATCGGGAAGCCATTGCCTTTGACCTTATCAAGGCCCCTCAGTTCCGGGTGATTCTAGGGATGCCGTGGTTTGTGGCTCACAATCCTAACTTCGACTGGCGAGCCAAGAAATCAGCCTTCTCCAATGAGTCTGCTCATGCGTGCTACCAAGTGGAAATGCCATCGTCTGACCCAGAGACACCTGTCCAAGATAAAGAGGCGTTGGTACTAGGTGTAACAAGTACACTACCAAGCGAATACCACGATTTCCAAGATGTTTTTGGAAAAGAACAGGCTAATACCTTACCGATTCACAGGCCATATGACTGTCAGATCAATCTCATACCTGGTGCACTAATCCTGTGTAGTCGAATTTATGCACTCACCGAATCTGAAAATCTCCACTTGAAATCATATCTGGACCAATACCTGGCAAACGTTTTTATCCGCCCGTCCAAATCCCCAGAAGCATTGCCCCTCTTCTTCATACCCAACAAGGAGGGGTACTTGAGAACGTACATCGACTACCGTGCCCTAAACCAGGTAACAGTTAAAAACCGTTATCCCCTACCCCTTAACCCAGAACTTCTGGACCAAGTCAATGATGCCCAAATTTACACCACATTGGACCTCAGGGGGGCATACCATCTCATGCGTGTAAAGAAATGAGACGAATGGAAGAACGCCTTTCGTACTAAGTATGGGCTGTACGAATATCAGGTGATGCCCTTTGGGCTTTGCAATGCTCCCGCCGCATTGCAGTACTTCATGAACGATGTACTACAGGAATTGATCGACGTATGTGCCCTAGTTTACATCGACAACATCTTGGTGTACTCCTCTTCTAAACAGGACCATGTCAGGCACGTTTGCTCCATCCTTGCAAAACTCCGACAGCACCAGCTATACGCCAAACTTGGAAAAATGCTCCTTCCATGTCACCGAAGTCGAGTTCCTTGGTTTTGTCCTCACTCCCAGAGCCATCCGGATAGATATGCACAAAGTAGACACCAGCCTTAGCTGGCCATCACAGTCTTCAGTCAAAGGTGTCCAAAGTATGCTTGGCTTTGCAAAACTTTTATCACCGATTCATCCCGGGTTTCTCCCAGATTGTGCACCCGATCACTTCTTTATTATGAAAAAACAACAAACTGTTCCAATGGACAGAAGAGGCGGAGTTGGCCTTCCAGGAACTCAAGAAAAGATTTACCTCAGCCCCGGTGCTATGACACCCCCGCCCAGATCTCCCATATGTAGTGGAAACAGATGCCTCCAGCATGGCAATGGGGGCTGTTCTTTCCCAAAGGGATCCCAAAACAGGCCAGTTACATCTCAGGGCCTTTTGGTCACGAAACTTTACTACACCCGAACCTAACTATGCAATAACAGACAAGGAACTCCTAGCGATCAAGGCAGCCTTTAAGGCTTGGCGGCATTACTTCCTAGGAGCCAGACATACCATCACAGTAATCACAGACCATCGCATCCTACAATAACTCAAGACGGCAAAGGCTCAATCATCCCGTCAACTCCAATGGGTTTTATTCGTCGCAGAAAATTATTACATAATCATGTACCGACCTGGAGTCCAGAACGGAAAAGCCAACACCCTATCCCGCATGGGTATTGATGAGAACGCATATTCTACCCCAGACACGGTGGCCATTATTCCAGGTTACAAACTACTAGGATTTACAACAACGTTATCTCTGGACAAACTCCAAAAGGAAATTTGGCTCCTAATGAACACCGAGGCTCTACAAGACTGGACCACTCAAGGTGAACATTACAAAGAACCAACTCCCCTATTTCAGAGGGCGTTTATATCTAACGAATAAGGCACTACAAGAACAAGTCATTTCTGGTTATCACGACCCCCTGATAAAAGGACATCCAGGAATTGCCAAGACAATAGCCAAGGTGAAAAGAAATTATTGGTGTCCGACCTGGCGAAAGGACATTAGGCAGTTTATTCTGTCATGTGGCATTTGTGCACAGAATAAATCCCAGAAACAAAGACCTGAGGGCCTTCTTCAACGCCTGGAAATTCCACCTGCACCTTGGCACATACTCTCCCTCGATTTCATCACAGATCTGCCTCCCTGTCAAGGGTTCAACACTATCCTAGTGGTTGTTGACCTATTCTCTAAAATGGCCCATTTCATTCCGCATAAGGGTCTACTAAACGCATCCAGTCTGGCAAAGGTGTTTTTAGAGCAAATCGTACAATTACATGGTTTCCCCTCCGTCCTGATTTCTGACCGAGGGAGTCAGTTTGTGTCTAACTTCTAGAGGAAGAGTTGTGCAATTGCCCAAATTGATATTCATCTGCTCACTAGTCACCATCCCCAAACTGATGAAAAAAAACAGAGTGGACGAATCAGACACTAGAGCAATACCTACGGTGCATGTTACATTAAGTGGAAGAAAGCTGGAAGAATGTGCTATGGATAGCCAAATATGCCTACAACAACTCGCTACACACCAGTACCGAACAGAGTCCATTATATACCGTATATGGAAGGCACCCACGTACTTCCGAATTAGATACCCCCATGGCCTTGGAAATGCCCGCGGTGAAGACTTTACATACAACCATCACTCAATCCTTCAAAAAGGCAGCAGAACACTTGATCCAAGCCAAAGAAAGACAGAAAAGATTCTCTGATCAACACCGTAGAAAAGCCCCAGACTACCAACTCGGAGATGAAGTCTGGTTGGCATCTCGGCACGTGCCCATAAGAGGAACTCGAACATTTTGTGCCAGGGCTCTATACCATCAAGTTTATTATAAATCCAGTGGCAGTAAAACAAGCTTTACCACCAAATATACAGATCCATCCCGTATTCCACGTGTCACTCTTAAAACCTGTTCAACCTGGAACTCAGGTTAAAACACCACCAAATCCGTTACTGGTTAATGGAGAACCCGAATTTGAAGTCAAGAACATCCTAGATTCTAAACTCACCAGGTCCAAGTTATATTACTTAGTGGACTGGAAGGGATACCGCCCTCAGGGCAGGACATGGGAGCCTAGCGTGCACGTCCATGTGTCACGCCTATTAAGACGATTTCATCGGAACCATCCGACCAAACCAGGGCCAGACGGAGGAAATACCTTGAGAGGGGCCTTAGGGGGGAGTGCTGTCATGATCCATGCCCCAGACCCCCTCAGGTATAACAGCCCCCTGGCAGCAGTGGGGCTAAATCCCTTCACAATGGCCCCAATGGCCTTAAAACTCCATCAGAAACATACATGGAGTCAGTCCTGGCGCCTTTGGTGCCATGCTCATTATCAGGAAAAAGGCAATCCCAGTTTTGGACCTTAATCCAACATGGAGGCCTATTACACAGCTCAGTTCTTTAGAACCAAGCCATGCGGTCTAGTGTTTTGGGTGTGGCTGGGCCTGGAACTACTTGGCCTGGAACTACTTCATATGAGCTATTTAAACCACACCCAAACAGCAGAACACGTTTTCAGTTATTCTGCACTCCTGCAGCGTACCGCTCACCGTGTCCAGCTACTGCTCATCTGCTTCTCAGTCGGCCCGATACTGAAGCCCTAGATCCGGATTCCATTAATAACCTGGAAGAACAAGAACAGCATTAGCAAGCAAGAACACTTACCTGTGAAGAAACCGGCCTTGAATCCATCCTGCGCTTCGCTTACCTCGCCCATCTCCGGGTTTCACCGCAGCATGCAAGGGAGAAGGAACAAGTTCAGCATTAACAAAGCACTTACCTGGGCAAGCAGCGCTTCGATTGCTCATCACTCCAGAAAATCACTGCAACCTGTACAAAGAAGAGAAGAGAAGACAGGTTAGCATTAACACAAATAAACAGCGCAGTGCTCCGCGCATCAATAACTCACGTGGCCTTTGCCATCGGCGCTGCAACTCCGAGATCGCAACCATCCCTGTGAAAACAAAAAGAGACATTGTTAGGGAACAGCGTAGTGGAGCAAGACGCCGAGAAGACAGAGAAAAACAGAGGGAAAGAACGAGACAGAATAAAGACGGAAAAGACATTATAACTCACCTGGAAGACAGCAAGCAGAGTCGGAGACACAGCCGGTCTGGACCCGACATAAGGGCACACGGACCAGTGAAGCAACTAGGTCCACGGAACGTCCGCACCAACCACGCGCCCCTGCACAGAGACGCAGGACGGAGAGTTCAACGCACAAAAACCTAAGGCGGTACCCAACGTATGGCACATAACCAAGCAGAGAGGGGTCCCAGATAGCACTTAGACCTCCATCCAGTATCGTGTGGCACCCCCGTGGATACCAGGTGAGCATAACAACCTGTTTATCCTCTCCTTATATAACACTTTGTTATGCTTTACGTTTCACAAACAAGATCAACAATATGAGCGAGTACCAATCGTCGCAAGCTCCAATCCCATTTTTTCAACAATAATTTCACTTTTACTTTTGTTAACTACAACCATCAAGCCATGTCATGCAACATTTTATCATTACAATCGTGCAATTTTCAGGCTATTTTAAAAACGTTTTTTACCTTATGACATCATAGATCTACTAAAACACATAAAACAGACAAACTCCGGCCGGCCTACACATGTCATGCCATCTGCTTCCTGAGATGCATCCTGCCCCTAATTTGTATTCCGACATGGAATTTAAGCCCATTTCTTTGAGATCGTCTTTAATTGATCTGGTCGTCTACGTCATCCTATCAATTCAGGACTTTAAAAGAAGGCTTCTGCTAGCGCTCTTTAAAACCTAGGTATTTGGGCATATACTCTTATCTTGGTCACTCCCGGTATCTCTCTATATTGCTCAGCCACCCTCAAGTCAATATTTTCCCCTTATATATACATTATACTCTTACTCTGACATTATTTTTGTCCCTCCTTCCTCCGTTACCTTCCCTTTACTTATTTTTAAGGCATGCAACCTTTTGCCATAGCATTCAGTCTTTTTCACTCACCGTTCGCATGTTTTTCCTCTCCGGATGCTCGGGATCACCGCCTTTGTTACCGCCTTTTCGCGCCGCTTGTTCAATCAGCTGCTCCTAGCCGTGGGAAGGGGTTCTTGGGGGAAAGCAAAGGTCCCTTCACACGTAACCTGCAGGGTTTTCACTTGAACTAACCACTATCTATGGGGAGCTTCTCGTTCTTTCAGCCGGATGACAAAGGACTTGTGATATTGCCAAGGACCCAAAGTTACTTATGTCGATGGTCAATGGGTGTCATATCTAATCTAACCATCTCATCTCTGCTACCAAGTAAACTAGATGGACCCCAGCCGACCCATAAGACTGGGGGTCTCCAAACAGCCCTTTAAGATGAGTAGCAGCACCCTTGAGATAGATGGGGATGCAGATTCATACTATTGTACCAAATAATTATGACAACTCAATAGTTTGGCAAAGGGAGTCAGTTTAATGACAAGTATAAAACACGGGGAGTTCAATGAACAACAGCAACCGCTCGATCTTCCTTCTTGCTTCAACCGCACTTAATTTCAGAGAAAACACAGTATTTATATCAAAAACTTGTCATCACTGATGCACAATCTTAAACACCTAGCATGCAATGTGATTAGTTATAGGAAGGTAACTTTAACATAGGTACTATAACTGTATGTGGTAACGGGGCGAGGGGATTGGATAATCAATGTCAGGTGGGACAACTAAGCCCTTCAAAATTAACACTATAAACGTCACTAAAGTACAACGTCTCATTGGTTCTACTCACTATAGAACCCTAGATTACACGGTCCACTATGATTGGGTTAGCATCAACCCCACTCATACTTTTCCACTTGCGCCTAGCAGCATGCAGAACAGCCAGCCAGGTGCAGGGAGTTAGTCTGCACCCCAGCTTCCCTCCAATTATGTTACAATCATTCATCACCTCAGTGGTCATGTGTCAATTACTTCTTTGTAGTTTGGCCTCGAGTCTGTTCTTGGTCTGAGAAAGTTAAGGAGAATGGGTATGGCAGGGATCCATGCGTAGGTGTGAAAGTCTCATCCCTTCCTGCCTGCCTTGTCACGTGATTCAGACACTGTGAAATCGGCCTCTTCTTCATGCATTTTCGTGTATTTGATTTAATTCCGCCAGTCTTCTACCATCTGTGGCTTAGCTTGACCTTTCCGAACAACAGGATACTCTGTTCTTTTTCTCTTTAATTGTATCCACTGTTGGCCTTTTCCAGCCCGATACAACCTTGGCTTCTTGGCATGGTTACCTTCAGCTGGGTTTCTCTCCGTCTTAATTCTCGATTTCTTTTCTGCAATACTCTCCTCTTGAGACCTTTAGTAATCTTTGTTCAATTCTGTTCATGTGCGTAGTGGATTTCCACTCATCTATTAAGTGCTTTTGAGGTATATATATGTATAGTTGGTGCTTGCTGCAATCTATTTTACTACTAAGCATGAGCAAGCTTCACAATTTCTTTGCGTCTTGCAGTTTCTTGCATCTGTACACATTTCAACTAACTTAATATCTTCATTGTGCATATGGCATACGTTTCTGGATCTTGACATCAATTTCTTCATTTTAGGCTCAAGATGTCACTTATCCCTGGTTTTTCGACTCCTTGTCAGTATTCTTAGGTCATTATATCATCTATATGTATGTCAATCCGATTTCTTATGACGTCACCATTTGTCTTCCTTTATTATCTCCTTGGCTTCTTCGGGTATCCCATTCTGACAACTTTCATTTCGTCATGCCTGTAGATATGGTTTTCTCAATAGGTACCTTACTGTCCAGGTTTTCTTAGGTGTCGGTACTTCAATAGGTGCTGTTACTCTTATAGGCACTGGGCAGAGCCCAACTGCGGCTCTTTGCTGGTTTATTTGTTCATCATACGTCACATACTTTGAAGTGAAAGTACCGGGTACTACGAAGGGAGTGGCTAGAGTGTGGATGATGCTTGGCACTTCCTCTTCAAGGAGGATGGGCATGAGCTTGGTTGCGGAGGTGTGGGGAGAAGTGGGATAGTGAGGAAAGGATAGGGTGACAGGAGATGGAGAGAAGGTAGTGGGGTAGAAGAGGTAAAAGGCTGGACAAATTTCTACCTATTTTTAAGAACATATGCCAGTGAAGAGATAAGAGGATAGAGGGCAGTTCCAAGAGGCAGAAACATGGCCTTGAAGGTCAAAGACATTTTCTGGGGTTGTGAGCAGTGAGAGAACATAAAGTCAGCGTGGTAAGAGGATTAAGCAGAGTCAAAGGAAATAGTGAGGGCAAGGAAAAAGTCTTTGTAGGAAGTGTGATGGATAGCCGACGGATCTTGGTGCCAGCAGCTTGGTGGATACTCATGGTTGTCTTCAGCTGTGTGATAGCTGGAGAGATCCATGGGTTCAGGGCAGAAGGTCTAGAGTGGGTGAAGTTGCAAGCAGGGTGGTTGAAGGACTTAGTGTTGAGTTACTGATTTTGACAAAGAAGAGTTTGTTGGAATGGCCAAACAGTGGAGAGAGGGCTTCAAAGCAAGAGCTGGTTTGGTCGAGGTATGAAGCAATGGTCTCTGGTTTGAACTTCGTTTTGGTGATAGACAAAGGGGTGTGTGAGCGGAGGGGAAACAGAGATGGTGACACAAATATTCGGGTGAGCATGTGGAGGTGAATAGGGCATGGGGTGGTCCAGAGGTAGGTGGGTGAATGGCTGATGGGAGACAGAGTACATGTGGTTGGAGAGGGTAGCGTGCGAGAGGAAGAGTGGCCAGGATTTCATGTAGCGCGAGAGTGGAAGATGACGTTGGGGGAGGTATAAGTTGAGGACCGGTGGATTGTGCTGTAGAGCATGAGAGGGCAGGGGTTCCTGTGTGAGAGTGAGAGAGAGGACAGTTATGAGGAGTGGGAGCATGGCTAGATGAGGAGAGAGAAGACTACTGGGGGAAGTGGGGATGGATCGGAGGAAGTACAGGAAGGTGATGCTTTCCTTGCTATCATAAGATTGCTGGTGGACTTGCTGTCTGGGTGTGGGGCTCATTTAGTCCTCAATGATGCTCATTCACTCTGTGTTTGGCATCATTTGCCTCTCTGCTGTTTGGCCAGCCTTCACGGCCTCTCTACAGCTTCATCGACGGGACCTGCACTACAGCTCTGTCAGGTCACTTTAATCTTTATTCAATCTATATAATCAATGGGCTGGTAGTGACCAACAATAAAAACTAGGCCCAGCTAGGTCAGTGTAAACCACACCGAGATGTGTGCTGCTGTTTGTAGAGGAGGGTAGTAGCAGTACTAGAGGTCAGGGAGGGTTATTCGGGCTGGATGCCAGTGAGAGGAGTGGTAAGACTGTCTAGCCTGAAAAAGGGCGAAAGAGGTACTGCCCTTTGCTGTGAGGCCCTTTGCTGTGAGACCATGCAATCATATAGCAGAGGCTAGCATTTAGAAGGTCATGCAGTGTTTCGACCCAATGATTGGATGCCATACTCAAAGAGGGTCACCTTTTAGGCATTAGTCAGGCAGGAAGGGGGGGCTGCAATTATAAGCGACAGTGTGATCCTCAGAGGCTGCAGGTGGTCTTGCTGGGCCACGAAGAATGGGGCAGCCTTGTGTCTGGTAAGTGATTTAGGCCTGGTGACTGCGGTGCCATGGTCTTGATGGCCAATGGTGTGGCTGCGTGCCTCAAAGATGGCTGATGCCTCAGACTTAGTCAGACAGGCATGGCAGGCTGCATTGGTGTGGATGGATGCAGTCACGTGATTTGGAGAGTTAATGGTGGGGCTTCCTGCCTCAAAGATGGCTGCCGCATGGGTCTTGGGTAAGCAGGAGAGGCCGCATTAGTGTGGTGCTCTGCTCCAAGATGAAACACTGCTCATGGGCTGCTGGTCTTGCCCTTGCATATTCCCACGTCAGTAGCTTCTCAACTACTCTGTCTTCACAGACTCTCTACACGTTTCTAGCGTACAACTGCACTGGAGCTCCTTAAGGACTCCACCCACACCCTCGCACGATTTTACGTTTGCTCTCCATTCAACCCCGTCTCTATTGTTCAGATAAGTGCAGAACTCGGTCCACACGTTTTTGGGATGGGATGGAGTGGGCAGAGATCCGATGTACTCCTCCTCCCACATTTGTACCCAAATGAGGGCCTTCAACCACATCTCCAGGGTAGGGGGGGCACAGCATTTCCAACATTGTAATATGCATCTTTTGGCGACAATAGCGCTTACATTTGAAAATGTTGACATTTTTTCCACGTTTTCCACAGCCCATATTCTGAACAACAAGGCTAATGGGTCCGGGTCTACTGGGGACCCAATTATTTCAGAGTGCACTTTTGTCACTTCTATCCAAAACGCCTTCAGCGCAGCACAGGACCAAAACATGTGTATATGATCTGCCTCTTCGGATTTACATTTAGGGCATGTGTGAGTCGGGGTGTGTGTGAATATCGCTACTCTGTGCGGTGTATAATATAGCCTGTTGAGAAGTTTATATTGTATGCAACGGAATCTGGCACTGAGGGAGACTCTGCGCGTGTGTGCACACATTTTGTTCCACATCGCTTCGGTGATTTCCGTGTCCAGCTCCCTGGCCCATGCTTCCCGTGGCTTGAGGGATGTATTCTCTAGTTTCCCCAATTGGATGTTATACAGAGAGGATATTATGCCCCTGCCACCTGTGGCGTTTGCAATGTATTGGAGTTCTGGTGAGTTTGGGGGCTCGTCTGGGTAGGAGGGCCACATTACCCGGACCGCCGCTCTTAGCCTGAAGTATTGTAGTAGTTCCATTGCTGAGTTGGAATCTTCGGGCCGCCATGTTTGAGGGGTGATACATTTGCCTTCAGGGTATAGGTCAGTTAGGGCACGGTAACCTAGGTTTTCCCAGTGATGCAAGAACTGCTGATCGTATGTGGGGGAAAGTCCCAGAAATTGCCATATGGGAAGCCATTTATAGTATGGGCAATGTTCTTGTTTAGAGTGCAAATACTATTCCATGCTCTGATCGTGGTGGCCACGGGGTCTGACGGGGTGTCTGTCTGGAATGTGCGGTGTAGTATTTTCATGATGTTGGTCGCCTTCCAGTTTCTCTAGCTTGGCGTGAGGGGGCGGGTTCAGGTGTGTGTACCAGTGTGTGGCGTGTTGGGCCTGTGCCGCGTTCCAGTATAGTGCTAGGTCTGGGGCTGTGAAACCACCTTTTTCATAGGGTGGGGTCATATGTTGCCACTTTTTGAGGACAACTCCGGAATTACAGAGAAAATGGGCACACACCGAGTGGAGCTTCTTGAAGTATTGCTTCCTGGGCCACACAGGTACATTGACAAAGATATAGAGGAGCTTGGGGACCACAATCATTTTTATTAGGGACAGTCTGCCCGCAAGGGACAGTGGGAGGTTGCGCCACTTGAGCCTCTTGAATTCAATGAGATGTGCCATTGTCTCGTAGTTGTCCGCCAGCAGGGAGGCTTTGGTTAGTGATACTTGCACCCCGAGGTACTTGATGCCACCTGGGGACCAGCGTAGGGGAAATTCACATGACGGTTACTGGGTTGCTTTAGTGAGAGAGAATATTTCTGATTTAGAATAGCTGATGGTGAAACCAGAGTACGTGCCTATTCTGGTTATGTCTCGGATGATCGGGTCTAGGTATGTGGAGGGGTTTCTGACATATAGGAGTACATCATAAGCGTAAAGCGAGATGATTTCCGATGTGTCCTGTAGGCGAATACCTTTGCGAGTGTGACGGTCTCTGACGTAGTCTGCCATGGGTTCAATGGCGAGTGCAAAAAGGATGGGAGATAATGGACATCCCTGACAGGTGCCCCTGTATAGCGTAAAGGGGGAGGAGATATTGGAGTTAACTAGAACCCTGGCCGATGGTCCTGAATATAGTAGTTTAATATTGGAGATCATATTTGGTCCTACACCCATTTTTTCCAGCATGGCCCATAAGTATTGCCATGAGACCATGTCAAATGCCTTCTGGGCATCTAGTGTGACCGCCACTGCATCAGCCTTCGGATCTGTTCTGGACATCACATTGAATAGACGGCTGATATTAAGTGCAGTAGAACGACTGGGGACAAATCCACTTTGGTCGGCGTGGATTAGATGGGGCATGAATGGTAGGAACCTGTTAGCGATTATTTTAGCAAATATTTTCATGTCTGTGTTGATGAGCGATAAGGGCCTGTAGGATCCACATTCGTCTGGGGGATTCCCTGGTTTGGGGAGGACTGTTATTAGGGCTTCCCTTAAGGAGGGAGGGAAGGTGGTTAATCGGAGTGATTCGGTCCAGCCCCCGTGCAATATGGGTGCTAAAATGGCAACATGTTCCTGGTAGAGTTCAGATGTGAGTCCATCAGGGCGTGGGGCCTTATTCTTAGGAAGGTCTGAAATTACCTGGACTATCTCATTTAAGGTGAACGGGGCATCTAGTTGTTCCTTGATGTCCTGGGTGATGAGGATCATAGGGATGCGCTCTAGCAGGTTGTCCAGGTCATGGGCAGTGTGTTCAGGCTGGGGGACATATAGATTGGCATAAAAGCTAGCGAAGGTGTCAATGATGGCTTGGTCCGACCAGTGTCTTCAGCCCTGTCCATCTATGATGCTATCTATTTGGGTCTTGCCTCCCTCTGCGCGCACCAATTTAGCCAGGGTTCTTCCAGGTCTGTCTCCCTCGCCGTACTTTCGGGCAGCCGCGGGACGAGCATAGTATCGCACCTCGCTCAGGGCGTGGGACTCAAATAATTCTAATTCTGTTCTAATCTTTGCTAGGGTTGCCGGAGATGGTGTGGAAGCATACTCTTGTTCCAGGGTTTTAAGCTTGACTTCGGAGTTGTTTAAGGCCTACCTTATGGATTTGAGGACCCCCGCCTCCCTCGAGATACACATCCCTCTGATGTATACTTTAAATGCCTCCCAGCGGGTTCCTTCGGGTGTGTCAAGCGGATTGTTATTCTCAAAGAATGTGTTTATGTCTGCAAGGATCTCCGCTTTAAAGACAATGTCGGATAGAGCATCAGATTTAAAGCGCCAGGCGGGTCGAACCGCCAGTGTATTACCCAGTCGGATCTGAAGCAGCACAGGGGAGTGATCCGAGAGCGTGCGTGCGAGGATCTTGACATCTGAAACCCTGCCCACCCGGCACCCTGAAAGGAGGAACATATCTATTCTTGAGGAGCTATTGTGTGCCGTTGAGTAGAAAGTATAATCCCTTTCTTGGGGATGGAGCGTTCTCCACACATTGTGTAGATTCAGGGAGCTCATATGCGTGTGGAGTCGCTTGGCAGCTCGGGTTGTGACCTGGCCGGTAGTGGTTGTTCTATCCAGGATGTTGTCAAGTATAAGATTCATGTCTCCCCCCCAAATGTTTGGCACTTCCACATACCTCATGAGGATGGCGGTTACTGCATCTATAAATTCGGGGGAATTGGTGCTGCGCGCGTATGTGTTAACGAGCAAGCATTCTTCGTTCGCTAGAGTGCAGTGAAGAATCACATATCAACCCTCTGTGTCAATGTGAGATGTGTGGAGTGTGAATTTTACCGATTTATGGATGAGAGTAAGGACTCCCCTGGTTTGAGTGGAGTATTGGGTATAGAATCTGTTGGGGCCCCAGGTCTGTGCTAGGTCCGATGATAGCAGTTTAAGAGCGTGTGTCTCCAGTAATAGGAGTACCTTGACCCCATGTCTTTGTGCATGTGCAGTGATCCCACGGGACTTTCTGAAATTCGTCAATCCCCGAACGTTCCATGTCATCATTTTAATAGCCATGCTGGCAGTTTATGGGACATCCCAAGTATAGAGTCTGTCTCTGTCAACCGCCATGCGTGTTGCGATGGCGAGAAATCGCCACTCTTTACAACAAGTCATTACCATCCTGCCATTTTTTGTGTAACATTCCCCTGTTTCCCCACTCCCCACCCTCACCGCCCTGCGTAAACTAGCAGTGTGATAATCCCCACCCCCGGAGCAACCAACTGTGTGCCATCCCCAACTCGGCAACGCTTGACCAATAGCCCAACTGGGGCTTAAACAAAAACACTCCAGTTTAGAAGGCATTGCAGCTGCAGTGGGGGCTACCGCTGCCATCTGACCCACTTTTGTTCATGCATATTATGATGAAACATCAATAATCATCTGAGCGGCTGATGAAACTTTAGTTACAAAGAAAGGAGGCATGTTTTTTAGGTAGCGAGGTCAAAGCAGATACTGTCCTAGGCCGGTGCATCACAGTAAAGCGTGGCTTACAAAGTACGGACCCAGTGTGTAGTACTATGGTTAGGCAAATTAAGGATGTCTTCCCTTCCAAAAGTTGTGCTCTTGATATGCTAATGTTTGGGCTATGTTAGGCCCTAAGTAGGGCGGAGAAGGGGAGACCACCAGTCCACTAGGGGGGCAGTCCATAGATTGTCCACGACCAAAGGGGTCTATAGTAGGGGCCTGGGAGCCCTGGTATTAGTCGTCATCCATAAGTTCCTCCGGGGGATCCCCCAGCAGGATTTGTGCCTCGATGAATTTGACTGCCTCGTCTGAGACCATGAAAAAGTACATCTTGTTGCAGTGAGTGAATTTTAGGCGGGCCGGGAAGAGCATCGCGTACTCGATTTTCCTGTCTCTCAGCATTTTTTTCAGGGAAGATCCTGATGATTTGTGAGTCCAGCCTTAGTTCCCCTTTCTCTCTGGCCAGGTGGAGTATGTGGTCTCTGTCTTTATAGCTTAGCAGTTTTGCAATTATTGGTCTGGGGAAGTTGCCTGGTTTAGGCCAGGGTGCCAGCGAGCGATGTGCTCTTTCAACTGTGAAGAATGGTGAGAGCTCGGGGTTATCAAGGAGGTCTTTGAGAAGGTGTTCGACCGCGAGTTCCATGCGACCCTTTAGTGGAGATTCAGGACCCCCACTATGCGGATGTTATTTCTTCGCGATCTCGATTCTAGGTCATAGAACTTAGCTTTGACATGTTTCATGTCACAGACGAGCTCAGTGACTGTGTTTTGTAGGGTATGAATATTGTCCTGATTGGTTCCTATTCTTTGCTCAGCCTCGGTGATCTTGGCCTTCTGTTGGTCGAGTTTAGCTTGTCCAGCTTTTCATGAAAAGCTCTGAAGTTTTTGGCCATGGACTCCATCCTCACAGTCAAGTCTGGCTGCGGGGGTCCGGCAGGACATCACCATCGTCCTGTGCTATGGAGGAGGATGCCTGGTCCACCCTGGGTGCTGCCTTGGTGAACATATCTATCGCGCCTGCCATGCTGGTGCCTCGCGATCTGTTGGACATTGCTGTGGTTGGGAGCAGCGTCAACTTGGTAGGTTTGGTGTTGGCTGCAGGCAGGAGTCATGTAGAGGTGTTGATAACAGGCCGGTGGTTAGGGCATGTAGATAGCTTGCGTCGGGTGGTCCTGGTATTGCCCCGAAAGATTGGAGGTGGCCTGTCTGTGGCTGGGCAGTAGTAGCGAAGAAGCCGTGGGCCAGAAATTGCCAGGGGGGCTGTATAGTGGTGGGCTCTGAAGGTGCTCCGTGGCCGCCACAAGCTCGGTGGGTGGAGAGCACTGGGGGAAGTCAGATGGGCACCTGAGCAGCCGGTGACACTTTAAAGTATGTTTGGGTTCACTGGGGTTCGAGCTGTTAGTGGGTTGGGTGGTGGGCCCACCGGGATGAAGAGGTGATGTTATTCGCAGTTCTGTGTGATGATGGAGTGGGGTGTTTCCCCCTTTAATGGCACCCTAAGGGTCACAGGTCAACAGTGGGAGATTCCCAGCCCACGGATATGCGGAGCCCACTGATGTGGGGGGGAGCGTGGGAGATGTCAATGTGGGGCCATGGAGGGTGGTTGCTTGGCCTGCTGTTTCCTCTGCACACGTTGGCTAGATAAGCTTCTGGAGCAGATTTCTGGAGCGGGCAGTCAGCGCATGTGGGAGAGAGCCAGGAAGGGCTGCGTGCCTGTATGAGTCCAGCCACACTACGTGGCACCGGGCCCTCCTGGCAGGGGGCCAGGCCGGATCAAGCGTCCCCGCAGATGATCCGGATGGCAGGGAGAGAGCCGGGAAGGGCTATGTGCCTGTATGAATTCAGCCGCACTCCGCGGCGCTGGGCCCTCCTGGCAGGGGGCCGGGCTGGATCAAGTGTCCCCACAGATGATCTGGATGGCTGCGAGAGACTGCCACTGACCGCCGCCGTGCCCGGAGAGTATGGCAGGTGATGTTGTGAATGAGGGGGGGCAAGCGAGCCGCGGCAACCGCACCGATGGAAGAAGGGCCCGCGGGGCTCCAGGCGGGGCAGCTCTGCAGGCAGCAGCCACCAGCACTCCCCGCCGCAACACCTACCGTTGCCGCCCACAGTCAGCACGGGCCTGCGGTGGCAGAGTGGAAGGGGCCGCAGCTAGCACCGTAGTTCAGCGATCCGGTCCCACATCGCAGTGCGGCAGCACCGCTGTCGGCAACACAGCTGGGGGGCTCCTCCGGAAGGCTTGCAAAGTTTCTTGGCGGCATCGCCCAGGGCCGCCGAGGTCCCACCGCGCACCAGGTTCCAGTAGGAGGGGCCAATGGGCTTACATGGCCAGGCAGCGTAGACGGTCGTATCTTGGCCTCCGTTGACCCGCCTACAGCGGTTTTCTCACAGTGTGTGCCCGAAGTACAGGTGGCAATCAGGTGTGATTTTGGGGGATACAGGTGGTAGGATTCCGCCGCTGCTCGTAGATTGAATTCTGTGGGTCACGGAGCTTGAAAGCTAGGCGGCCATCTTGCTGGCTGCTCAGCAGCGCCCCCATGGGGGTCATTTCACCACAAATACTTAGTTGACTCAATCAGCCATGAAGTCAACAGCACTCAAACATAGTGGCAGACAATAATGATTAGGTTAACGACATACAGTGCATAGGATATCAGAAGCAGCACAGAGAGGACATTATCCTAAATGAGGATCCTCCTGGCTCTCCCAGCAAAACCAGGCATCCCAATCAGTCAGATTAGCACCAGACACCAGCCTACTCCATTTTCTCTTTACACGATATCTAGGACCCCAGTGGACCAGGACCAGCACATCGCCAGGCCCTCGATTCCTTATCCTTTGGGGGCAGAGAGGCATGAAATGTCAGCTGCTTCTCATAAGTGGAGAGTCTGACTGAGGCTTTGTTGAGCGGGAAAGACACAGAGTGATGCCGGGTGCCTTCCTCTCATAGTTTATGAGTGATGGGATTCAGAGAAAGCCTCTGTTGAGGTGTGACGTGTGGGATATTTTGAAATGGCATTAGCCACTGTTTCTGAAGACGAGCTTGGATACCTTGGTGGAGGCTTCATATTGTGAACCACAGAATTACAGGAATGACGCTTCATCGGAGTGTGGCTGTCACTCATCTTTCTGTGCGACACACCACATGGGCAAACTATGCACTCGCTCCATGATAACCTTCTGCTCTGAGTCTCTTCTCAATATGAGGTGGAAAATGTCAGTGATGGACTGATAAATGTCGCCATCGACAGCCCCCTCAACAAGACCCCTTATCCCAATGTTCTCACTGTGATGCTGCTTTTCCCTCTGTTCCGTAGCTCAGCTCCACCAGGCTTCTGACTTTTGACACATTCTCGGTCCGTCCTGTCATCATTTCCTTGGTGGCACCAACACGCTCTCCAAGACCAATCACCTACGACTGCAACTCTTTTAGACTTTTAATCAGTTTTTCTTCTAAGGTTGTCTTCTGCATATTTACTTGAACCTTTGAGGGTTTGAAGCTCTTGTCCGAGTTTGGCCAATAGGGTAATACAAAGGGCGTCAAGCACTCCAAAAGGCCAGCTGCAAGTATGTGGTTCGCTGACGGTCCAGAGCTGACACGGGGGTACCCTCAGCAATGCCTATGGTGCCACTCACAGATGGTGGCCCCAGCCCACTGCCAATCACCCCTGAACCCCTTTCCCAAATGGTGTCAGCAACGGGCGCCCAGAATTCAGGAAGTGCAATGCAACAGGCCACTTTATGCTTGTTTTCCTGTCATGAGACCCTCCACCGCTCAGTGACACAAGCGCAAATATGGAATGCACAGCTGGGTGGCTAGGCGCCGAAGGGGAAGAGAGGTTCAGCCTGCTGCAGCCAATCACAAGTCCTTGGTACAGTCTAAGCCTTCGTGTGGCACCCTGCCAATTTTTTTCCGGGACCTTGATGCATGCCAACAAATTGAAAACAAGCATTGGCAAAGCCAACCGTTTGGCCGTTTTCTGTTCATTGCATTTTATATATATATACACAGGCCTGGACTGGCCTATAGGATAATAGCAAAAGTGCAAAATGCTGGAGTGCACCAGTTTTTTGGGTCAAAGTGGGCCACCTTTTTGGTCAGAGTGGGCAAGTTTGATGAGCTATCTCACTATGCGGCTCGTAGTTTAGACCATTTTTGCCAAATAAATATTTTTTCAATTGCACAATTTGCAATGCATTTCAATAAAAAAAACAAAAAAAAACGTGGCTACTTTTCAAACAGTCTGTCACAAACGGAATGAATTGTCATTTGCAACTGTGGGTCACCTTTTCATTGCTACCCGAGACAATGTTACGCCCTAGTCCTTCCCTGAATATCCACATGAATGCAGCAAATAGGTTGGCCCCACATAAACAGTAATTGCTTGAACAGTTCAAACAACGTCTGCAAGTTAATGTATGATGCTACAGAACATTAGTCATGCAACATCGTAATGAGATTTCTGTACATCCCTGCGAATGCAAGTTTGTTTTACTAAGGGCCTGATCACGAGTTGGGCGGTAGCCCTTAAATGCTGCAGTAATGGTTTTACCGTCGCACTTAACGGTCTGCACAATCTCGACTCTGGCGTGTTTAACCCCAGCTTAGAGCTGGGGGTAAACACACTGAAAAAATCCCCATTTTTGGCACAATTACCGCCAGCTGTATTACCGAATGGGGAATGGGGACAAACAGTTAGTGCCCGACCCGTGATCCGGCGGTAATACCACCGGACGGGTAGGCGCTAACGATAATAAAGTTGGGCGGTATCTCCGCTGGGACACCGCCCAACTCGTAATCAGGCCCTAAGTGTATTCCTGGTGTCGTGTGTCTGCAAATACTAGCAGACATTTAAAGTAATTACTGGGCATGAAGAGCGGAAGTTTTTACTGCATCGATGGCTGTAAGTGCAACATGCAATACACTGCAAATGCTAAAAGTATTGGCATGACCCTGACTGCGTTGAAGGAAGAACACACGAACAATAAACAAATAAAAGGAGGGAGAGAGGGGGAGAATAAATAAACTATGAGCTGCATAAATGCATGCGTGAATAAATGATTGAAAGGAGGCACTCAACTGCTGGTCTTCAGTGAATGCCTGAATGAATGCTTGAATGAGCCCATGAAGACCTCAAGCTGCGGATAAATATGCAACAACAAAAAAAGAAAGGCGCCCATGATCAGAGGACGGTGCAAACAACTGAATCAATAAAGAAATAAATGTATGTACGAGTGGCGGAAATAAATGAAGGATTAACTAAATGAAGGAATTAATACACAAGTGACTGAATACATGAAAAAAAGAAAGAAATACCTGTACAGAGAGAATTGAAGAAATACTGGCAGAGTGGGATTTAAATAACAAAAACATTGATAATACAGGAATAACTATCACGTAGGATTCAAGCCTTCATGTGTCCTGTCTTTTCTAATTAATGCAGTGCACAGGAGATCCCCATGAGCCGCATTCACCCTTGCAAACGTGTAGTGGCCACCTGCGCTGCACTCAGCGGTCGCGGAAGCTGCAGAATAGGAAGGACCATTTGAATTACAAGTACACGCATAACCAAAAGCAAAAAAAACATTCAAGATTCAAGAGTGGTGCCCTGCTCACGTCATTACCGGGCACCTTGGGTTGGAAGGAGATAAGGGGGAGACATGTCTGGAACACTCCATGATTTGGGATAGAAGGAGCAGAGGTGATGCCAATACATTTAGTACAAGGTCGGGGGTGCAGCTTGTGTGCGACACAGCGTCCGGTATAATGAGAAGGCCCATTGTCTTATCAAAGCTTAGTTGGCCTTGCCAGTCTTACTTTGGACGTGGCTGGATCGGGGGTGGGTGGGCACATCGCATGAAGGTTAAGATTTACGAGTGTATCAATATACTTATTAGCCAATCCTAGATTGGAAAGACAGTGGGGGTCTTAGATTGGCCCTGTAGCATCATGCTTTCCAGGCCTCGTCCACCAGCCATGAATGTAGGGCCTTCTGCCGCACTTTCATTATCTTCAGCCCTATACCTAAAGCCTGAAAAGGCCTGTTTCCTGAGCGTATTTGTGGACCCCATTGGGATATATTGGCTCTCCATCCACTGTCAAGGATGTGCAGCTTAGGGTGAGCTCTCTGCTCACTAGGTGGAGTGCTTCCAACAACTGGGAGCCATCTTCTGAGCATCACAGAGCAACAGCAGTCCATTCCTCAAACAGTTTCCAGCAGCACACCCCAAAAGCCTGCGAACAGCAACTGGTGCAGCAGGGGGGAGGTCTCCCAAGTTAGAAGACTAGTACCGGAGCAAAAGCCGAAGGCAAACAGCATACTCCGACACCGTCTTGGCTACACCCTGAATGCACAGACTCGATAAGTGACATGATGCAAATTCAAACTGAGCTTAAAGGTCTATCTTTAGGAAACCTGCAAGAATGTATCATGTAACCACCAAGTCAAACATGGGTGTTGAGCGGTAGAAATAGATGCAAACCAATGAGGACGCAAAGCGACTACCCCCACCTTTCGCAGGCCTCATCTCATAAAACATTGACTGTAATGTCCAGAAAAGAGCTCAGTTATTTACATGCTCTAAAAGCCCAGAATGGTGTTTTGGCGTATTGCACAAAATTCTCAGAAAGACAATGAAGCTTGAAGAGGCATAGATCTGTAGTCTATATAAGGTATGGAGTCCTTCTGCACAAGTTCTCCTTGCATCTCTGGCTTCCTTTCTTATCCTAAAATGAAGGCCTAATTTCCCTTGATAGTGACAGGGCCCAAGTTACGAAATTGACAAAGGATTACTCTACAGGCCTGGCCCGTAAATGGCTCTTTGTTGGGCCTTTCATTAGAGGTATTGACCACTAGAGTTAGTGTGCAGGAACATGCCCAACCAACAGTCTCCCTTGTCTTCTCCCTCCAGTGCCGGGTTTGTAGTCTGAAAGGAAAATACCCCCAATCAGTACCTTGCACCATTTTACCCAAATTATTGAGGTTGTGAAGAACCCCCTAAACACTCAACAAGCGAGTGCGGTAAGTGAGCTACCCTCAGAGAAGCAGCTCAGGTGTGGCATACCCAGGAAATGTGTTTAGAAATGGAGGCTAACAATGTATGCTACAGCCCATTTCTCAAAATGCATTCGTCAAAAGTCCAATATTTGAAGTACAATTGATGAAATAATCCAATAATTTAGGATCCGCCGCAGAGCAATTTTTATCTATACCTACAAAAACATTTACATGCCCAATAGATTATAGCCAAGGAGAGCCAACAGATACACAGCACAGAAACAGTGGCTAGCTGCCACAGAATGGTGCTGCGTCAAAACATATATAATTAATCCTGTGTTAGGAGAAATAACAATACATTTTAATATTGTTCCCAGAGTTATGTGCCAGGAAATACCATGTCATCATAATTACTGTGCGGTCGTCCCCATGCGTCTGCCTGTCTCTTGCTCCTCGACAGAACCTGCTGTGGAGCCGGAAGTTCCTGCTACTTCCGGCTTTCCTTTGGGTGCTCCTCGCTCTCTCCACTCCTCACTAGCCCCTGCTTTAGAGGTGTCTTTGCCCCCTTTCTGCCCCTCTCTCTCTTGCCTGGTGTAGCAGTTCACACTCTCCATGTCTGTCCACTTTCTTAGGATGACCAGACGTCCCGGTGTTGCCGGGACTTGGGACCTCTGTCCTGACATTTGATTTAATTTAAAAACCCTGTCCCTGTTTTGGGTAAAGGGAGGCTGACAACTTAACCATATTGGCAAAAATTATGAAGTAAATATACATCATAACAAACTCAAAGGTTTGCCATGGTAGGTTGGGCTGAACCCCCAACCTTTCAGCTACCATTCGCATGCATTAACTGGCTGTGCTACAGAAACCCATTGAGAAAAGAATAAACAGAAAGGGCTCTCATATCTATCAGGGAAATAGCTCTTTTTTTGGTTTGGGCTATTATGTGGTGTTGAAAGCGCAACAGAAACTATTGTCATTAAAATAAGAGCTTTAACATAAGAGCTTCAAATATGGGCTTTGAATGAGGGTCTGTAATTCTTTTCAATGGAGATGACATTTGAGGAGGGATACATAGTGTATTTGGTGTTGTTTGGGTATGGGTCCCCTCCCATTCCCTGCCCCAGCCAGGCTAATCCCTAGGGCTAATCCTTCCCATTTCAGAACTCTTTGGGCTCTGAGCTCTTCCATGGAGGCAGCCATCTTGGATGTCTGTCTCTAAGGAAGCTCTCTGGAAACAAGCCAAAACTAGCGACCATCTTTGAATGGAAAAGATACTGTTCCAGTCTTCCTGTTTACACCAGTGAAACCCACTCTCTTCAAACATGCTGTAAAGAGAAATTATCAAATTAATAAGTATTATACATGTGTCACTTGTTTTCTCACTGGACAACAATATGAATGAATTCCCTAAAATATAATGAGGTGGGTGGTAATGCGTGTTCCAAACATCACAACAGAAGATGGAATTGTAAGAGAAACATTTACTGAGTTTAGCTTTAAAATATTTGTTTTGCAATTTAACAATTGTGCCAGGTACACAACACAAAGCCACGATGCCCGATCAAGTGTACCTTGTGGAGATTGGCATTTTACAAATGTCAGCTTGATTTTCGTATTCAGCAGCCTGCGATTGCTCTTTACAGAATAACCCTAGTGCACGTACCAGATGTTGTGACAGGAACTTACAGTCAGCCGGGATCTGTCACGGATGAAGCACGATCTTGGTAAATTGTTTTGCAGATGATACAATATCTTTAGAATATGTTGTGCAATTGCAGGACCAGACTAAAACACAATTCAATGCAGGCCATTAACAATCTGTCTTAAAAGGTTTTTACAAAACCAGGCAACTTTATTCTCTGCTCTTGGGTTATATGATGAAAGATTTTGAGGGTGAATGCATTCAGAAACAAAACATACCCATCTAGTTTTGAATGATGGATGCTTTGCTAATACATGCTATAATTCCCAACGGGAAGAGGAGGGGAGATATGGAGGGCTATGTATTCACAGACACACACTCCCCTCACACAGGAGCTAGTGCAGTTTATAAATGTGGGGTAATGTAAAATGTATGTACATAGTGGACTTAAACGTTGTTTTATTTTAAAGAATACCCCATTTAAAAAAATCAAGCATAAGCACTTTGTTTTACAATATTTTTGGATTGCTTCCACTTTTTCATAAATGATAAGCATCCATTGAAAAGAAAAGTCACGTTCAGTCACATTACGTACTATGAAAATAACCGATTTCCTTGCATAAGTACAATAATCTTCTGGTAATGTAATTAATACTCATTGATGCGTGTTTCAAAAGCTACATTAATGCATCTATAATGTGCATTTGTCCTGGTTCATAGCTCACGCTATAAGCTCCCATCTCTGATCTGGGTGAGGAATGCAAGTCACAAGTTTGGATCCTGGCAGGGGCAACTCTGACTTTCACCCTTCGCATGTCTATCGAGTGCGATTAATATATGTAATGATAGTAGTGATTATTTAAAGATCTTACGAGCTGGAGGGATCCGACAAGAAGCCTGATACAAAAAGCCTTCATATGTATTTCTAAAAGCGTGGCTTTTAATACTATGATTTATAGTGTAATATTCACAGTGAGTATCTCGTTTCTACGCCCATCTTTGCACAAGTTACAAGAATGATGTCTGCAGTTTCATTATTCTGCCGACTACTATAATACAAGTAAACACACACTTTCATTGTTTATTTGGCAATAAGACCCGAGGCGGTGGGCCAATACCGCACCAGGTAATGCCCGGGGCCGTAGTTATATCCCCGAGCGTAGCGAGGGACTTAACGAGGCCCCCGGCATTACCTGCGGCGGTATTGGCCCGCCGCCGAGGGTCTTATTGCCATTAGCACCCCGGCCCGTTGGATCGGGGTGGTGATGGCATTTTTTTTTCTGTTTCGGCGCTTTTCGGAACAGAAAAAAAAAATGGGAAAAAATGAAAAAAATGGCCGCCGGGAAAATGGAGTCTGTTTTCCCTTTCTATGGCGGCCATCGGGAGCGGACGCACTGGGAACACAAGTGTTCCCAGCGCGTCTGCTCCCGAAAATAAAAAAGAAAAAAAATAAGCAGAAGGTAAGTGGGGTTGGGAGGGTGGGAGGGAGGGGAAGAAAAAAAAACGTACCTGCGTCCCTGCTGGGGGACGATGGAAGCCTCCAGCCGTGTGGAGGCGTGGAGCGGGGATGGCCCGCTCCGAGTCTTCACACTGCTGGAGCCTGCTATCGGTGCCCAGCGGGGACGCAGGAGCAAAAAGGTAAGTGGGGTAGGGAGGAGGGAGGGAGGGAGGGAAGGAAAAAAAAAAGCTTACCCGAGTCCCCGGCGGGACGCGAGGGCAGCTTCTCAGTCGTGGGTAGGCTCGGAGCGGGGATGGCCCCGCTTCGAGCCTCCTCATTGGCTGAGGGGCTGCCACGCCCCCGCCGAGGACAAGGCGGCTGGAATCCCGGCCGAGAATCGAAGGATTCTCGGCCAGGTAATGACCCGGCGAAAGCCAATCAGAAAGCTTGTTGCATTCTGATTGTCTCTCGCCGGGTACTAATGATCTTTAACTGATGCCAAAATGTTATTCTCTGTGCGCCTCTCGTTTTTAGTTTCGGCTATTAGGTGGCACTGAAAGCGCTACCTTTAATTATTAGTTTGGGCTATTAGGTGGTGCTGAAAATGCTACCTTTAAGCCAAAACTATTGACATTAAAATAAGAGATTTAACATTAAAGCTTCAAATATGGGCTTTGAATGAGGGTCTACAATGCATGCTTTTCCCTGGAGATTTGAGGAGGGATGCACAGTGTATTTGGTGTTGTTTGGTTATGGATCCCCTCCCATTCCCTGCCCTTAGCCATTCTAATTCCTATGGATAATCACACCCATTCCTGCCCATCTCGGAACTATTTGAGCTCTGACCTCTTCCAGGGAGGCAGCCATCTTGGATGACTGTCTCTAAGGAAGCTCTCTGGAAACAAGCCAAAACTTTCAGCCATATTTGAATTGGAAAGATACCATGCATCTTCCAAATAAAATGATACATTGTTTCAAATAGCTAAAGTAATTTGCATTTTGGGAGCTTGTTTTGATTTGCAATGAAATGAGGGCCAGTTTTGGTAAGCTGCCACTATAGTGACTTGACATTTGGAATTTATTTCAGGGAGTTATCTAATCCAGAAAGGTTTTTCAACATATTGGCATCATTTCATGTCACAAGACCTAGCGCTTCGCTTATGGTAATTACTTGATAGTTTATTGACATTAATTGGATCGCGGTTGTGACACCTAAGTGTTTCCTTATTTTTTCTGCACTTTTCGTTCTACTGCATACACCTGGTAAGACCTGTGATCCTTATCACATGATCACAACACACATGAGTGCTGGTTCACATGCGTTCGTAAAGTTGCCGGGACACTTGTTACTATAATCCGATTACTCTGCATTGGTTTCGTTAGGCGGATATCTTTTCCAGCAGCATATAGGTAAGTGCATGCGTGTTCCGTTTGTCAGAAAGGAGTGATTTTGTAATATTCAGCACAATCAAGCAAGACACCTTCTATATAGAGACTATGTTGTCTTGAGAGGCACTGTAACATACTGCAGCTTGGGGCCTCCTCTCATTCTGCAGTTGGTAACGCTGACCCACATGTTAAGGGACTGCTTGCAGCAGGTAAATGCATTCCCTCCTTATACTTTCATCTCAACAGTAACCCACTTATATTTTTGAGCTGACATTGTTCAATTTTGCAGTCTTGGGACAGTATTAAAGGTAGGGTGCACAATTTCAAGTTGAAAGCTAGTAGCCACACACAAGTCACTCGCCCCATTTGTGACTGAAGTGCAGTGCATCTATGTGTCCGACGCGCTCCACTTACTGCCTGATTCATGGAATTCTTTGCGTGAAAAACGCACATTTGCATGCCTTTCTGGTCGAAAATCCCCATAGTTCAAGCAGGGATTTTCGGGCAGAAAGGCGTGCAAATCTGTGTTTTTCACGCAAATAATTCCATGAATCAGGCTGTTAGTGTTTATGTACGGGTCTCTCTTGTCCGTTTGCACTTCCAGTTCTGGTATGTCTGATAATTTTCTGCACTCTCTGTTTTAGTTACCCTGTTCAAAAAGTACATTAGCAAAGTGGGGCTCCCTCCATCATTGATGCCACGGCATGACAGATGCATCCGTGTCAGCAGAGTTGAAAGAATGATCTTTTCTCCTCAGAACTTGAGATCCGAGTGTCATGATATAATATCACTGATGGCCAATCGTGACCTTTATTTTGTGCAGGTGTATATTGTGTCTTTATTTAGTCTAACAGTGGCACAAGGTATGATTTACAATTATGTGTATTCTTTGCTGAGTATGTGTGTTGTTTCTAATCGTTCTTGTATGTTCACTGTGTGACTTGTTCGCTTCTTTCCCCTTCAGAATGACTTGATCTTCCAGATTTTGAATCATCGAGTCTAGCAGTGCATATTTCAGATCTTGCGCTGCATTACAGCCCAAAAATGTAATGGGTGGAAGGTTTTGAATTAATCATAACCTTTGACAGTGCTCTGGGTCACCTTCCACGCCACAGCTTTATAGCCTGTCTGTGCCATTGCAGTAGGGGAGCAGCCATATGCACATTTTTAGTTTGGGCTATTATGTGTCACTGGCGACACCTATAAGACAAAACTATTGCATTGGAGTACATATAGGGAGGAATGACATATGAGGAGGGACATATTGTCTGTAGGTGATGTTTAGAGTACAGATAGGAAACATGCCACATGAAGCGGGACACAAAGTGTTTAGTTGTTTGTTTATTTGCCCACCTATCGATTGGGCATGCTAATCCCTATGGCCATTCCCACCCAGTTCCTACACCCAGTACCCGCAAAACACATCCTCGTAGGAAGTCTTTCAGCTCACTTTAATCCAGCCTTACCATCAAACCTTGTGCTCAAAGTGAATGCCAGTGTTTTTTCAAAGTGGCCATATGAGAGTTAATGGCTTAATTTTGAGTTGTAAACCTTTCTTTGGTGTAATAAAAACAGGTCTGCTTCCTCCACTCAATTTATGATCACTGCGTGTCCTACTCTGGAGTCTTGTTACAAACATTGCCAAATTCCAATAGTTTTGGCTAGTGTAGAAGTATTAGGCATTTGGCAGGTAAAAATGCTTGTTATTAATATACATCCTGATACAAAACAGCACATTTTATAAGTAGGATCAGTGCTGGAAATATCGTGGGATGGGATGAGGGGCAGGCACTGGGACTGGGGGTATTAAGGGGCGAAATGCAGGGGCGGGGGACTATCAGGGGTGCAGCCCTTCATTTATGTTGTTGGCCATCTCGGTTTTTCTTCTTGAAAATCTGGCCACCCTACACTTTCTCATCAGAGGTCCTGCTCTCCCTGAAATTCCTGGGCTGCCTCTCTTTTTATCCAGCACTTCTTCTATGCAGTCCATGCTGTCATTATATGCCACTCCTGCTTTTCCAATCTGCCCTCCCGCTGCCTTCTGAGTATGTTTCCAATCTAGCACGCCATGTTTATCACATCTTCTCTCGCTTCACCTTTTTCTACAGGTTCATCTTTGGATGTATTCCTGTTTTATAAAGAGCTGCCCATCAATTTACGAACGGAATATTCTAGAAACTTTAAACCGGGTTGTTACATAGCTGTTAACTTTAATCTCTGGATATTGCTATCCTTTCTTAACGCCAAAATACGTCAGTTCCTCAGTGCACTTGTACAGACTTTTGCTTGCACCTCAGTCTCACAAAACATCAGGATCATCTCAAAACTATTCCTGATAATCGTTTCGAAACATATCCCCACCTTGCAGCACACCTTCCTTTCATTGGTGCACAAGTCTGCGGTCTTCTCCCTTCCAATTTCTTGAGCTTGAGCCCTGTTTTTTCTTTACATTCTGGGACTTGTAGTCTTAAATTTATAAAGGGTGAATCCAGGTCTGGCATGCCATCTACCAAGTGGAATGGGGCATGCTGCCATTTTTGTTAGCAGCCCAATGTCCTCTTAGCCCGGGATAGGACAATGTAGAGAGCTTTGGGTCTTTTAGTAAGTTGTATTATTTCAATATTTGACACCAGGGTGGAGAGGCTTGCTGGGCTATGTAGATAATCTGAATGCAAGTCCAAAGCCACACATGCAAATCACCTTCAGGTGTGAACCTCCAGTGGCACAAGTCTTTAAACAGCAGTTGCAGTCTTAACAATTGTAGGTCCTTACTGCTTGTCCCGAGCTGCATTCTGGACACCAGAGTTATTGTAAAGAGAAAGTGACCCAAAACTTGGACTATGAAAATAATCCAAGAGCCCAAATGATCACTGCACCACTTTGCAGGGGAAAACAAGGTTTATTGCATGCAAAACCTGCACATAGTGGCTATATAGTGGAAAACTGCAAATCAGCATACATAGCTTACAATGTCATCACACCACCTAGAGAACATGATAATACACCTGTATATCCCCAGGTTCGATTGGGCACACCTTATCGAAACCACTTCCCCTATCCACGTGGCCCACCACATCGGCAGTAGAAATCCAGGTACAGTATTGGCTAATAAGTATATTGATAAACTAGTAAATCGTGACCGTCACGTGATGTGTATCCCCCGATCCAGACACGTTAAAAGTAAGACTGGTGAGGCCAACTCTGCCTTTATAAGACAATGGGCCTTCTTATTATACCAGACGCCGCGGCGGATGCACAAGCTGCACCCCCGACCGTTACTACATTTATTGGCATCACCTCTGCTCCTCCTATCCCAAATCACAGAACATTCCAGACATGGCCCCCCTTATCTCATTCAAACCACAGGCGCACGGTAATGACGTGACAAGAGCCCCACTCTTAAATCTGAATTTCAGGGACTTATTTGCTTTTGGTTATGCATGTACTTGTAATTCAAAAGGGATGACCGTTCCTTGGGTAAGAGCAGTCATGCTCTAAATCTTTGCCTGGGCCTTTGGTATCACAAAAACCCCATTCCCTATTCTCATTAATTTGTCCTCCAAAGGGCACATCCCTACCTGCCATCCCCACAGCTAACATCCTGTTCCCACTGCTTTCAGACCATGCAAGAGAATTCAATTAGCTTTTATCTTTCTTGGGGGACAGAAAAGGGATTTGGATTGGGACTGAGCTAAACGGAGCTGCAGCTCCACATCAGGGCCTACATTCTGCTCATTCAATCCAATTTGGCAGCACTCCTGCCATGTTAGCACGCAGACCTTGCTCTTGTCACATTACCTTTCTGACTCTATCTTCCACCTACTTCAGCTCTTTCCTCCGACCTCTGTGAAGAACATTACTTTGTATACAAATACTAAACACAGGGCCTATAACACTGCCCTGTCTATTATCTCTGCAACTGCAACATTAATATATTTGTTGCTCATTCTGTGTTGCTATATGTGCGTATCCAATATGTGTCAAAACTAACTACAAGTAATACTTGTGCCTCTGCAGGGACGTCATTTCACCAAAATGTCAGGGGTAGCGGAAGTGACATCACATGACCCTTGACCCCCTGATGACATCACACAAAGTGATGTCATTTTACCCCACCCCGAAGTGATTTTGCTGGAAGCGATGGGACACAACCTTTCACCCGTTGACAAAACAGGAAGTGGCATCATATAGCATTGTACACTACGAAAAATATGGTTACGATATCACTATAATGTGATGTACATTTCATACAAGAATGGATTGCCATATGTATCATTAAGATCAGTGTGTATAGGCCCATATTACCAAATTACTGTGAATGCAAGAAGATGTCCATGACCAAATGATAATGATGTGTTGTTATATAGCACTTACGCTTAAGCGCTTTATATAGAAAAAATATACACCCAATATCACCCAACCTTTGTTGGTACTCATTTATCGACCTCAGAAGGATAAAAGGCTGAGTTGAGGCGTTTAAGAACAGACTAAATCTGTGACTCACCTCCTGAAGTATGCCTGAAATAAACCTTTAATGAGTCTAGCAATTATTGTATAGAATTCCAGAAAGATACATTATTTGGTATTCATATTCTTTCTTATTTAGGGTCAGTGCTGAAAGTGTTAGACTTGTGGCACTCCTGTTCTTATTTTTCTTCTTTTTTCTAAGGGGCCTGAACAAGAAAGCCAGCTACTCCAGAAGTAAAGAGCCACGTGGTGCTGGCCACAGCCCAGGAGCTTGCATTACAAAAAAACCCCCAGAAAAATCATTTCAATCTTTTAGAGTTCTCAAGGGAGACCTCAGAGGTTGCAGTTGCGACCTCTGGCAACCCCTAAATGACTTACCTGGCTTTCTGCCATGCATATCTCACCCTGCTCACACAGTGGTACATGCTAGTAGGTTTTTCTCAGCCTGAATCATTTTTCCTGGCTGAGACGGTGTAACTGCATCCTAACATTATTCAGATTCCAAAGTGCTGACTTGTATCCAATTCTTCAAACGTATCACATTTCAAGACTAGTGGCACATTTTCAAACTGCACTATTTCATAGCTAGTACCGAAGTACCTGGAAATATTTTGATGCATGTGATGGATGTTGGTCCCAGTTCATGAAAAACGTTGAACTTTTCCTTTGCTTCGTTTGTACAAGGGTCCTCTACCGGTATGGGCCGTTGGGTTGCAGGTGATACAGAATTTCAACGGAAAAGAAAATGGAAAGTGGCACTCGGGAGAGTCAGCTCCAGGAACTCACCTCCAGTAAACAATGCTGGTGTTAGTGTAGCCTACAAGATGAAATTATTGCATTGGTTTACATATAAAAGGGATTTGAGGAGGCACACATAGCCTATGAGCTCGGTTTGGGTATTTAACCATCCTTTGACTTCCCATGGCCATATTAATCCCTATGACCATACCCAGCGACTACTTGCCCCTTTATGGACAAAACACATCTTCCTGGGATCTCTTTGAGCTAGGTCCATCACAGATCAACATGAAATTTAATATTTCTAAACAGTCTTCTCAGAGTTAATGGCTTCATTTCCTCTGTAGTGTAATAGAAATGCCTTAACCAAGTGTGTCTTTTGGCCACTTGGTTGTAAGCAATATGCACGTCCCGATATCTGTTCTTACAGGTGTAAGGCAAGACCTCGACACAACCAGACACTAGAAAACACTGCTCTAAGGAAAAAAGCTTGGTGCACCGCTTTGCAAGGAAAACAAGATTTATTTTGTATACCAAAAGGGAAAAGGTGTCATAAGGTCCCGTAGAACCAAACTGACACAGAGCTCTCTGTTAGTTCAAAGCAAGTACAAGGTTTTTGAGGCAAGAAATAATCACTCATGACGGGAGCAGCATACAGTGTTATCCGCCCACCCTCATTGGCTACCACCTACATACATACTACCAGTCCCCTATAGTCCCATGACCGATTGGACACATCCTAATCTACCCCTGCCCTCTAACACGTGGTTCCCCTATTCCATCACCTTGGTTCCCAGCTACTCAATTGATGAGTTACCTGGGATGTTACCTGCCCCATCGGCCTAGTCACATGGTGTGCACCTGGTCGTTACCATGAGCTATAGGTAAACTGTACAGCACAATCCTTCTAGATTATTTCAGTTCTTGGTGTAAGCTCTTAAGAATCAACGACCCATTACAAACTGGGTTTGTAAAAGGAGTTGGGATGATTGCTGACATCTTCATCCTCAACCTGCTGAAAAACCGAGTGAAACAGGGGTGCCCAACGATCTCATAGCCTTCGTCGATCTGGTGCAAGCTTTCGACCAGATCGATCGCCAAAACCTGTGGAAAAAACTCGAAGCAGCGAACTGCCGTCATCCCTGCTTGAGCCCATAAAACCTTTGCACAGCAGGACATCATTAAGAGTCCATCTAAACAAGGCCGGTACACTATCTAACCTCATTCCCACTGCAAAAGGATTTCTTTTCTGGCTGCCATTAAGAACTCGGATTGAGCCTTAAGAGCATTTCCCCCCACAGTTGGTGGAGTGCCATTGCTGCGTATACTATACGCTGATGACTTAGCACTAATAAGTCAGACACCCATAGGATTGCAGCGTCAACTGAATAGCCTATCAAAGTACATTCAAACAAACGGCTTAGAGATTAATAAAGTAAAAACAAAAATTGTAAGCCTAGGCAATTCAAATAAAGGCAAACATAAATACAAGTGGTCCCTTGAGAAACAATCTATCAAACAAGTTTCAATCGTTAAATACTTGGGAATTTGGATGAGTGATACCAAAACAGAAGCTCCATGGTAGCCAAACTCACAACTAAAACCAAAGCATTGTACAGCCAAGCACGTGCCATCAACCACAAATACGGGCGCTTCTCCATTCTTCCAGTATTGTTGTTTTATAAAACCAAGACAATTGCTGCAATCACTAATCGACCTCAGCCTCTGCCTAATATTCCATCTACAGTATGGCCCCAGCTTGAAGGCCTTTACTGGAAAAAGGTGCTGAATCTACCACTCTCAACACTGATTCAATCAATACGGCAAGAGTTGGGTCTGTCATCCCTAAAATCTGTTGTGGACTGGAAGAACTTAGCATTTCTGCGAAAATGTTTTTCCCCAAATCGTCCAGAAATCCTTGAAATATTTCACAAAGAGATTGTTGCTTCTAATACCAAGGTGCTGCAGAGTTGGCGAAGACAGTCATGCACTTTATTAGAAGAAGTAGGATGCTCACTGAAGGATCTTATCAACAATCCAATGTTGATTAAATGCAAGCTGCGAGAACTGGATTGGATCCAAACTCTTGAAGCTGCAGCGACATATAAATTGTCAGCTCATATCCCCCAGAAGTAGGGAAATTGGATTCGGCATACAGTTATTTAGTCCAGTCACCAGATAAAAATGTCCGCGAACAATTCTTGCGGATCCGATTGAACTTACTACACACAACTGAGATCCAATTTATTCAAGGGCAATCGGATTCTGACAAATGTCGGTTTTGTAAAGATTTGGTAACTGTGGAATCCATTAAACATCTGGTCCCTGTTTGCCCAGCTCTAGTAGAAAGTCGTACAAAATGTTTTCGTCATCTCCCATCAGACCTTGAGAGTGAAGACCAGGCTCTCTTCTGGGCATTTTTAATATTGGTGAACAAACCAAGCAGCATGAGCAAACTGACTACATTTTTTGAACCTTTGATTATCTTGTAAAGAAAAAAGATGAACGTACGCACATCTGGATTTCAAATCTTTTTTAATCTGGCAAAAATAAAAATTGTATGTTTTGCTAAAAATGTTTCAATTAAAGCAAATAAAAAAGAATGAGCTCAGTGGACAACTCCGAGGACACATTGGCCCTTTGAAATAATAATGCACTCCTCTTGATACCAGACACGCAGGCGCCCCAGACATTTGTCCTCAGCTCTGGACTAGATTTGGTGGCATCACCTCTTGCTCTTCATATGACAAATCATGGGATGTTCTGCTCCTCGCTCCCCCCTTATCAGTTGCCCACCTCCTTTACACCTCCTTGCTCTCTTCAGGACCACATTAATGGGCCCAATTCTGATGGATTTATGTACTACATATTACAGCCATCTGGCAGTTCAAATAGGAAGGCCATTGTTCCAAGTGGGTCAGTGCCCTTACATTGAAACTGAGCATGTTGGCAGCTCTAGGCGTCCAACCTGTGCTGCATGGGTTTTCTCTTTCGGGAAGGGTGCATCCCTACCCTTGCTCTGCCATGCACATTCCATTCTGATCTCACAGGCCTACAGCTGGATACAATTACATCATTATCAATTCAGCGTGAATGCTACTATTCTCATCTTCACTACTGGGGCTTGCGAAAGGGACAATAATTCAAACTCTTCATTATGCCACGCTGCTACACCTCCAACAGGGAATACAAAGTGCTTGGCATCACTTCCAATATGTCGATGCTTCAGTATTTCCCGCACTCTGGCCCTGTGTCTACATACATCATCATCGTTACACATTATATTTCACTACTGCAACACAATACCACCCATTCCCTATGCGTGGGCCTACCTAAGCCCATATAACTACTATGAAAACACATTTGTTGTTTCCATCTGCGCTACCCATCCCACCCCCACCTCTGCAGCTGCGCACCTTCTCATTCTCATGCACTAATAGATTTTTCATAGCCTGAATCATTTGAGCGGGTATGGATGCTGTACATGCACCCCAACACAGGGAAGTCCTAAAATGAGCACTGGCAAGCAAACAGTTTTGGCTTGTGTTTAGTTAATAGAAATTCTTTCAGGCACTGACAAAACATGCCCTGGTACCCACACCATTTTTACACCATTTTTCAGGTGTTGCCATCCTATGACCAGGTAGTACCTTTAAGGTAGTGCCTGTCAAATGTCTCTTACATGCCTACGCAAAAGCCAAAGCAATTGGCTTTGTCAATGCTTGCTTATTTCTCTGTTGTGGTGACACCCTATAAGCTCTTCCTTTGCCACTACCACTACACAGTTACACTTCCTACCCCCTGGTCAAGCCCATGTTCCAAGGGATGTCATTTCACCAATATGCCAGGGGTGGCGGAAGTGACCACTCATGACCCGTGACCTGATGCAATTTGAACCCACCCCCAAAGGACCTCTGGGAAAGTGATGATCCATTACCTTTCACCCTTTAACAAAATCGGAAGTGGCATCACATAGCCTTGTTCTGCAGTATGCTAAGAAAAATATGGTTGCAATATCACTTATGATATACATTTCATACAGGAATGGACCATGACATGTAGCGTTAATTTCAGTGTATATAGGCCCATATTACCAAAAACTGTAAATGTATTTATTAATTAATTTATTGCTTATAACGCGCCGCAGGCATCAGGGCGCACATACATCAGAGAATGGAAAAACTCACAATATGGACACCAAAAAGGCTAGGAAAAGGCACTTTAAGACAGCCTCTCTAAGTGAATAGCATGGTCTTAAGCAGGTTACCAAATGTGGGGAGACTCTGCTCTGTATGCATCTCGGCTGGGTGTTAATTCCATGCCAGAGTAGCTAGAATTGGGAAAGAGCGTCCCTTGCCACGAGCTCCGTTTACCTCCGGGCAGACAAGCTGGAAGGTGTTACTAGATCTTGTTGCTCTCCCCTGTGGTTGCAGGGTAAGGCTACTTTTCAGATACACTGGTGATGATCCATGCAGAAATGTATGTGTTAGTGTGAGGATGTGAAAGGTAATCCTGGATACCACTGGCATCCAATGAAGCTCATTCGAGGCGCAGATTATGTGGTCCTTTTTAGTAAAATTTTTAATGATTCGAACCGCATAATGTTTCAGAATTTGGAGCCTGTGTATACTGATCTTTCTTGCTCCACCAAGGAGAGCACTACAAAAGTCTATACGTGGCATAATGATCGCTCTTACCAAAGTTTCGCAGTTTGTACTACTGACACAGGGATTCACCATCTTAAGTAGCCTAAAATGGTATTGAGATTTCTTTACAACATTTTCCAAGTTAGCAGCCACCCCTAGTGAGTTGTCCACAATCACGCCCAGGGTTTTAACTTTGTCTAAAGTTCTAATGTGGTGACCATCAATAATAAATTCTGCATACCGTGGAACCAGTTTTGCTCTTGCTTGATGAGACCTGAAGACCATTAACTCGGTCTGAGCTCTTATCAAGAGTATCACACAAAGGACACAAGTAAACATTGAAAAGACCCGGGGACAAACACGCTCCCTGCGGAACTCCACAGATCGACATTTCTTGAGCAGAAGACGCCTGCGCCCAACATACTTGACAGAAAGGACCTCATCCACTCAATAACCGGAGACAAGCATTGACCCACAGAAGACAATGAGGCCAGCAGTTTCTTGTGGTGCAGGAGGTCAAATGCTGCCGATAAATTGAGCAACATAAGCAACCCTGTTTTACTCCTATCCATACAGTACAACATTTTTGTTTGAAGATCTAGCTCCTTGTCATGATGCGCTCTAAAACCGGATTGTCTGGGGTGTAAGATCCTGGCCATATCCAGATTTATTTAAAGTTGCATGGTGGCCACCCGATCTACAACTAAGAAGCGGAACATTGGCAATGGGTCTATAGTTGTTCCAGTTTTTTGGATCCAGGCCTGCCTTTTTGAGTAGTGGTGTAACCACGCCCTGCTTAATGTCAATTGAGAAAATCCCATGACGGAATGTAGGCTTATTGAAACGTGTGAGGAATGGTGCAACGGCACTAATGTTATTCAAAATGATTTTAGCGGCCAAAGTATCGCCATCACAGGATGTGGGACGCATTTTCCCTAAAACTTCCTCCATGGCTGTCACTGAGATGGAGGAAAAGTCAAAGAGTTGAGAATTCTCGCTCACAGGCGGTGCACTATTCTCAGGGGGTGTACCCGAACCTGGGTCTGCAGCCATTATAGCATGTGCCCCCACAATTTTGTCTGAAAAGACTTTCTGAATGTTGGAACAGTCGTCCACTGTGGGAGACTGACTTTAAATGTGGTTTTTCTAATTTTTTCTAAATTGCAAACAGTTTTTTTGCATTGTTAGTAGAACTCTCATTCTCAGCATTGAAGAAAATGTTAGCTTCAAATATTAAATCCCTGTATTGCCTCTCCATATTTTTCCAGGTTGTTTTATTTCCTTCTGTCCTGTCCTTATTCCAGCGACGTTCTGCTGCCCTCTTCTCCTGTTTTAATTTGATAAGCTCCGGTGACAACCAACTCTGATCGTTCTGCCTGTCCCGCACCATCTTAGTCTTAACGGGTGCCACTTTATTAAGCATTTCCCGCAACACGTAGTCATATTTAGTGGCCAGAATATCTGGGTATCAAGATTTGTAGTACATGAATGTAAGCAGACTTCCAACACAACAACCTGGACTATTGCACATCACTCGGATTAAACTGTAAACTGACAGAGCATCTCGAAGAGGCCTAATCCCCAAAACACAGACATCCAGTGCCTGCCAAGTGTCTGGCCACAAACTGGAAACAGCAACTGACCAATGCAAGGCCAACCAAAAAAACTGATAGTCTGGAGGGTTGCTCAGAGCTGTGCCAGTGGTTATGAATGATTTGAAACCTTCCCGCCATCACCCTTCTGTTTTGCTTATTAGGTAAGAAACCCAAAGTTTTTGTTGTTAGATCAGAGATAGAGGGGAAGGATGTGTTGCAGGTCGCAGTAATTGTAGGGCTTTTTTTTTTTAAATGTAAGCAACAGCAGCTGCAGCTCCATGTCATCACCCCTAGAAATGCCTGCTGGGCCTACAGACGCAGACTACTCCTCAATGATGAACCCCAATGAGGCTGACTATTCTTAGAGAGGCACAGCTACACCCTACTGATGAGGTTCAACCAGACCGAAACACGTGTCTGGGGTTACTGTTGGCACTCTTGTTCAGAGGAGAATTGTCTAGCATTTCGGTGCTGGACTGCCGCAGGGCAGGACAAAGACTGATATGTTTAGGATATGTCTCCTCTGTGAAGGATAGTGAGCTAAAGACTCTGGGTAAGGCTCTTGTAACCAGGATTTATGTCTGGCAGAGAGTCTCCCAGGACCCCCCTTGTTATTTCCCCAATGAGGCTGAAACAAGTCAGCCACTGATCCAACAAACATAAACGTGGAAACTTATTTGTGGAAAGGTTGAACAAAGTCGGGGTTAGGAACTTTCTTAAAGTGGATAGTGGGGAAATTAGTCTTAGTTTAAGTGTGTGGGAGTTAAGAGTTAGGGTCTGTAGCGGAGACCCCATAGCCAAACGTCCCAATTTATGGGCCAAGAATATGGGTGGAGGTGAGGGCACACAGACGAGCATTCCAGGTTTGGACATTAGAGGTCATGCCTGGTTAAGCATCCCCTTCCCCAGAACTAGAGAAGACACATCAATGGCAAAATAAAGATCCTTGAAGAATACTGCGTGTAGTCCCAAGTCTCTTAACTTCTCTACACTAGAGCAGAGCAAATACCACTCACTACCCAGGACCATCAAACACTAAAATATCACCAGAGAAGCACCAGCACCAAAGAGGGCTGGAAACACAGCAGTAGAGGTGAGCCCCTGGGCTTACAGCACACAGCACTATCATTGAGCCCCAGGCAGCAACGCCATGTCTGCCAAATGGCCATATGCCATCAGGGTATCTCTCAGCCAGTCTTTGCTTTCTTGTCACTAGGCCTTTCGACTATGTGACTTGTAGTTTTGCTTTTTCGGTTATTCAGCTTATTGCGGTTTCGGTTATGTCTGTCAAAAACTAACGAGACCAATCGAATCTGGAATAAACTAGATCTCATAGCAGGAGAATGCGATCTGTGTGGGGAAGGACACCTTCAAGAGCTGCGACATATCTTAATTGCTTGTCCATCTACCCTGATTGTAGAGAAACGTATTTTGCACATTTTGCACATGATATTAGCGGGATATCAACTCAGGATGTTTGGTATCAACAGGAAAAGAGATTTCATTGTCTATTGCACTTTTGAAATTGTTAAATGAATTGAATTGTGTAACTCTGTCAATGTAAATTGTTTAGCCCGAAGTAGAGCGAAAGAATTATTAATTAGTGTTTCTTGTTACCTTGAAGGATTGCTGATTTGTTTTTATTGTATTTTAATATGTTTTGATTTTATGTTGATTCTAAGTATCTGAGGATTTATTTTATAAAAATATTCTGTTTTATGATATAATATCGTAATAGGTATTGATAATTTGGAAGTTGATTTTGTTTTGATAAGATGTGTAAAAAGTCCTTTTGTGTAACTATATGCACAATAAAAAAAAAATCAAAATTAAAAAAGGTTTTGCTTTTCCCAATGCAGGTATGCAAGTAACAGTCTATGAATGTGACCGTCCACTGCGCTGCTGTTTAGAATGCCAGGATTGGCTGAATGTGACCCCCTTGACATAGGCCAGTCGCCAGCTATCTTATGTTAATAGACTTTTGTACCCAGTATTGTGCAAAACAGATCACAGTCTGCAGGACGAAAAGGAAACAGGGAAAAGTTGAGCGGGAAAGGGCGAAAGTCAGAGAAAAAAACCAAGCATACTTAAGTCACAACATATAGGTAACGATAAGAAAAGAGCGGTATAATGATCGCTGTGATGACGTATGTATAGTTGTTGGTGTTTAGACCAGATAAAAATGTAATGTGATCAAGTGAAGGAATGAGAGCTGCCTACTTTGAAAGCAAACCTTCAGCAGGCCATTACTACTACAGTGTGCTGGCGATACACGTTTAGACCAAGGGTTGATGGTGTAATGGCCCTGAAGCGTGCTCGAGGTTGCCTGTGAGTTGTGGGGGCTACACAACAGCTGTAATTAACTCCCTCCTCATGAAAGCCATGAAGGGGAGCTTGTAAGGCTCAGCCTGCTGAGAGGGGTGCCAGGGCCAAGAGCTGGGGGTACACCGAATGAACCCTGGGGGCACAATAAGGCGAGTTAGAAGAAGCTCCAGGATGGAGAAGAGAGAGTGAGTGTCACGCTTGCACAGGTCTGCAATTCCTCTGGCATGTAAGAAGCAGACACGTGCAGCAGGCTGAAACACCTTGGCAAAGCCACCCCTCTGATTAAAGCTGCCTCGTGGCAATGGGGGCTGAAGGTAACACTAGGGGAGCAGTGTCTTCTCGTAATGTAGTGCAGTGAAAACAGGTGCAATATTATTGCAGCAGCTTTGAAGAGCACAGCACTAAAACAACAGCATCCAGCACTACTATCAAGTGGCAGCAGCAGAAAGTACTTACCAGCAACCCCTAGAATTGCTCAGCAGTACAATTCAGTACTATCATCAAGCTAAGGGTACCTGCAGTACAGGGCGCTACTACTTAGCTGTACTGTACAGCACTGCCATGGGGCTGCCAGAATCCAGAACTGCCACTGAACACTGCCATCAAGCCCTAGAAATACACAGCACTAAATCCAAGCAGCACCAACCATCTCCATCATCAAGCCAAGTGGTCAGCTTTGCCATTGAGCTCCAGCAGCACCCGGCATTACCATGGACTGCCAGCATCACTCAACGCTAAGTTCAACACAGGCAGTATACAGACATACCATGAAGCCTTGGCTAGATGACCACACCACTGCAAACTCATCAGTGCATGCGATTACCTGCATTGCCACTAAGCTCATCAACACAAAGCACTCCCAGACAAACTGCTTAATCGCAAATACATGCTTCTATTGCACTTACAGCAGTTATCAGGAAATGATACTGTGGGTTCATGGGTGTCGACTTTTTATTTTCACTACGTGGGCAGAAATTCCCACACCCTCACCCTGAATATAAGCGAGCTACCAGCCCAACCCATCCCCTGGCTGAACAGATTTCATAGCACTTGTTTTTATAAAGAATTGCAAAAAGTCATAAGATTGTTAGCCAGTTTTAAATATATAGCATCTTAGCAACAGTCACTAAACTTGCAGAGATACCCTGGTAGGTTGTGTCTGTAGGGCATGTCTATGTGTTCAAAATCACTGTATTACCAACAGTGCAGTTCGTATACATGACTTCAAAGTCAACAGTATTTCATCTCCAGCCACACTGACCCTGTGCATAAATTCTTTGACGTGCTCCAGTGGCGCTTCTCCATAATGGGCAAGGTTGCGCCGACCCGCAGGCGCCCTCACCCATAATGGCAGAGCCAGCCCATTGTAAACACTGAGCACTCACTCAGCTGCTTTATGCGGCTGAGGAATCGCTCCTCAGCTGGCTTGAACTGTTAAAGGGAAACACGGTTTACGTTTGACAGTTTTGTTCCTCAGTCGCGCATATATATTTATTTATTATGAATTTGTAAGGCGCTTACACATCAATTAAATTGTGTTTCAAAGCATACACAGGTCAACAGGGAGGGAACATGGGAATGAAAGAAAAATATAATAACAATGAAGAGAAATGGAGAGGTGGTCCTACTGGGCTTTGTGAGCATTCAGAATGTGCAAATGCAGAAAGAGAGAAGGCATTAGGGAGTGGGGTACGTGCTAGGAGTTCCACAGAGTAGAGTGCTAGGGAGTGAGTTGCAAGCAGCTGTTAAGTGCCTGGCAGAAATCACTTGGTAAGAGTGGTCCACTGCCAATACAATAAGTGCAGGCCTATGAGACACCACATGCCAGTGGGCACCTAAAGGCAAGTGTGCTGGGAGTGGGCAGAAGCTAAAAACAATTGGCGGGGTAGGATGCAGAAGGGTACATAAGGGCCCTGGTCACCAATCTCAGCAACTGTGGGGTTTAGCAAAGGAGGGAGGGGGAAGGAGGAGGTGAAAAGGAAAGTCTTGAGGAGCTTGTAGAATTTGAGGAGATCCGGCCCAAGACGGAGAGGAAGGGGGAGGCTGTTCCAGTGGAGGGAGCCAGCCGAGGAAAGAGATCGGCCACCAGCTCACTGTTAGATAAGTGCTTAACATGCAGAGAGCTGGCGCCAGAGGAGCGTAGAGATCTGGAGGGAGAGTATTTGGTTAGAGCGAGTTCTAGATGGTGTGGTCCCTGGCACCAGACGGCCTTATGGATGATGCAGAGGGATTTGAATTTGAACCTTGCAGCAACTGGGAGCCATTGGAGAGATTTTAGGGCTGGAGAGATGCGGTTCCTCGGCTTGAGGCCAAGATAAGTCTTGCAACTCATTGGATTTTATCCAATGAGCCACGTAAAGCAGGGGGCGCTTTGCATCCACAACCTTGCCTGGTCCATTAAGAATGCTGGCTGAGGAACTGCATGTTTGTATGTACGAGGGAGGGGCCCCTGTACCTCTTCCCACATACAGGGCTTTTCAGCATTAGCGCTCTGGCTATTGCGCGCATGTGCACGAACCAAGAAGCGCACTTTTGCTTCCTTTTCGTGCTACACGGGAGCTGTAGCACTGGGAGGAAACATCATGATCAGGGAAGAATGTACTTTAATTTAAATATGTATGTTGCTGTGTATGCTTGTGTTTAAAAAATATTCTCGGGGAGGTGGAGAGGAAGCCCCTCAACACCTCTTGATTGGTTTGGGCTCGCTTTCTACGCTCCATCACACTGGCATATTAGGGGGAAATATTTATGCCCCTCTAATTTATTGCCCAATTGTACCAACACTGGTGCTGTAAAGCATGGTAATAAGCAGTATAGAAAACAAACAAGCTTGTTATATTTTCTTTCCTTGGCCTGTACACACCACCTTTGTATGATGCTTCAGAGCAAGTATTATAAAGAGAACATTAATCTATTGCCCTAGTGACAAAGCAATGTCGACAGTGGGTATTGAAGTATTTTGTGGCAGTACTTCTGAATGCAGAGATGTTTTATGATGGCGTGTGGAGGGTGCAAATTTAAAGGTATTTCTTTAAATGTGATGGTGTCCTATGCTGCCGGTGGGCTCCCAGTCTGCCCATACTCCAATGTTGTGAAGGGTTGAGGCTGCATTCTCTTTTAAGATCCAGAAGCAAAGCTTCCTCATGTAGTCATTGATGTGGGCAGATCACTCGCCAGCCACATCTGCACATCTCTTTTTCACCTGTATGACAGCTAGTCTGTTAGGGTATTGCTGCTGGCTGTGCAGGGATGATTTTGTTCTCACACTATTGATAACATGTTGAAGCCCAGGGGCGAATCAGTTTTTCTTCTGGCGTGGTAATAATGTGTACTGCAGAATTAAAAGCACAAATAGCTATAAAGGGAAGAAGTACACCTCAAAATGCCTGCTTGTTCCCCCACATGCTTACTAAAAATGTCTTTTACCGAGAAAGCAACGCATTGTGCACTATGGTGCTCCTCCATACCGGCGCTTCCTTACCTTCGGCACACGGAGCGGAATGACGGACCACAGGAGAGAAACTTTCCTAAGGCACCTCTCCAAGGTGGTTTTCGGCTAACCATTACACCACTCCCCTTTGCTCCTCGGCTCCATGCCAAGGACATTGGTCCTATGAGCTCTTGGTTGCAAAGCTGACCCGAGATACAGTGGCGCAGCGATGGAGCTTTGTGCTTTTTTCCAATAGTTCATTGTTTTCAACATTGAAAACAGCAAACTGTTTAAAAAAAATTGCAAGCTCCATCTGGGGTCATAAAGATTGTGCCAGGGGTAGCAAGGGAGCCGCCAGGGGTCACTGCTGCAACCCCCAAATGACATCCATGTGTTCCCCTTTTTTGCTCCTTGATCCCTTTTCCTATCCTATTCCATGTTTATGTCCTCCTTGATTGCACACCTTTGCTTGCCTTTTTTTCAGTTTGGGTGTGTGTGGCTCTCTTGGCTTTCCTACAACCAGTACTGCTCTGTGTGTACCCATCCTACCACTTGCCATGCTCTGTAACATGTTTCTCCTGCTCCTTTTCTTCACTTCCGACTGGGCCTTAGAGTTTCGGTACAATTACTTGCTTGCTACCCCTGTGACTCAAGTCCCGGTCTTTGCAGGTATAAGGATGCTGTGGAAAGCAAATGAGAAATGTGCTGGTGGGAGTCTGCAATTTACTTCTTTGTTGTGGAAACGTACAAGTATTTTTAAATTGACTTGTGTATTCGTTAGGTTTTTGAAAGACATTTTCTTCCAGAAATATATTTTTAGAGTGACATTTTTCACAAGATGCATTATTCAAAAGTAATTTATTATTCCCAAAAATAGCAGTGTACCAAGATTGAGCATTGAGTAAGTATTCGGCTGAATTCCATCTGAAAAATAATTATTTGGCTCTGGGAAAACAGTTTCTTGCTATTCGGCTCCTGACGAATACTTTGTATTTTCATTTACATGCAATATAACACCTCAGAGGAGCGGGCATGAAGTGCAGATTGCAAAAAAATAATTAAATTAAACATTGCCTACCAGCTTTTACTATTAAATATCAGACTACTATGCATATGTGTGTGTGTTGGACAGAACACGCGGTGATGATAAGTGTGAGGTTAGCATGTTTTGCTCCTATGGGAAACGCCTATGGAGAAACTTTAAGAATGAGTTACAGTTAGTGGAGAACCATAGGGTAGAAGTAGTAGAGTGATATGCCCCCACCAAAGGGGCCTCTCAGGGGAACTTCATATTGGGAAATCTCGTTAGTTCCCAGTTGAGCCAGCCTGCCAGAGCAAGTAAAGAGAGATAGTTGTGAGGACTCGATTTGTATAGAGCTATGCTCTGTTGCTTAAATTGCCAGAAAGTGAGAAATTGCCAGAAAGTGAGAATGTTTGGAAATTGGAAGACTTCCTGAATGTTAGGCTGCCTCTTCTAGGTCAGAAGGACTGGGGATGAGTCGTAACTTGCCAGACAGTGTAAGAAGTCGCAGACATTCCCCAACCCAATAATCTTTTATTATGCACGTAACACCAGTGACCAATCTCCAATCACTGGACCAGGATTCGAACCTGTGTTACTCTGTGTTGACTTGCTTCCAAGACAAACACGTTGCCCCAGAGCTATCCTCCTGGCCCTCATTCTCGCAGCCCCCATTCTCCAAATTCTTTATAAGAACTCATATTGGCTTCTAATTCTTTTATTTTTTTATTTGTGTTTCAGTCTGTAAAAACAAGCTTTTCACAAAAACAAAACAGTACAGTAAAATGTAAGTAAAGTCACAATATTAAATGCGAAACGTATCCTAGGTCCTTTTGTTTAAACAACTACCCCACATTTTTCAGGTAGTACAGGATTAAAAGTGAATCATCAAATCTTTAAATTCATAAAAGAGAAGGAAACCAACAATACATCCATTAAAAAAAAGAAAACTGCTGTACTAAGGTTCCTCCAGCCTCTTTGTAACAACGCAAAGAAAGGATTCCTGGCCGACTAGACCTTCATAAAACATTTGAATGCCACTTCCAGCCACGACCAGTCCTCCAAAGATGACTTTCTTGTTCAGTCTAAAGATTTAATGTTTGATTGAGCAGGAGGGGTATTACACATTATTGTTTTGGGGGCTAGAAAGCAGGGGCTTCTTGTGGTGTGTGCAGATCAAACAGCTCATACCCCAAACCACTAAGCAAGTGCCTTTCTTGCCAGACTATTTGGGCTATCAGATTAGATTTAAAATGGAAAATGGATCTCTTCGCCCCCTGTTTGGGAAAGAGAACCCTAACTATGTCATCTGACCTCAGGGCGCGGAGTATAGGAATTTCTTGGAACCCTTCATCATCTGAGTCCTGTTCATGAAAAGGAGTTCGTTGGTCTGAGTTGTTAACTCCCAACCGATTACTGTGCCTCAGATTTTATCCTGCCTCGTTGGTGTAGGAGAGGGTGACACTTCCGCCGCCAGCCCACTTTGGTGTTTGGCTACTGGCTGCTGCAAGATAGAAGGTGCAAGGCCAACTGGCAGCTGCTGTGAGGTAGTAGAAGTCTGTTCCACCACTCCTGAGACTCTTCCTCCAATGATGAACAAGACTCCCTATCATGTTGAACCTCCCGACTCGGAGGCAGAGCCAGGGAAGATGGTACACAGTTCCCCAAGAATGAAGTAATCCTTCTCTACCTGGTTGCCTTGTTCTTTTTTGATTTCGTGGCCAAAGGTCCGGTATCATCTTGGGGTGTGATCGGACAGGCAACGGTTGTGAATAATTAAGCCGAGGGCGGAACCTTTGCAGATACTGGGTCAGTCAATGTTGCAATAAAGTCCTGGACAGTTTTCAGCTTGTTGTGGTTTGGTGCAGGCTGATTTTTTGTTTTCTTGTTTTCCTGGCCCTTCCTTTTCTTTCGTTGTCTCCTAGATTTGGATTGATAGAAGAGATTGCTGGTGTTTATATTTATAGAGTTGGAGACTTCTCTTGCGGAAGAGCATGAATTTCCTGATTCTCTTCCGCATGTTGGGCATCCACTAAAGCCGTCGGAGCATCAGGTGTAAAACTACAACCCGCAAACGAGTGGACATGTATGGCCAGCACGACCCCCCCTCACCCTCAAAAACAACCCACCCTGCCATGTTTGGGTAACCAAGGTGTGGTCCCTGCTGGGTACTTCCAGGTTTAAAGATTTAATAATCGAGTGTACCAAGTTTGTTCCTCCCAGCAAGTGGGCAACATTTGTGTCCAGCATGACCAGCTTCTTAGCATTATCCTCCACCACATCCTTGATGGTGTAATAGAGTCTCAACATAGATTCTAGTACAAGGAGCAGTGCTGAAATTGATGCCCACCCCAGGGAGTCCATATGTGTTACAAAGCCTGCATCGCATCTCAGTGCTGTGTTATAGGGCATAAAGATGTCTGTATTCACTGGATGCTTTCAAATTGATCTACGCTTTTTCAGGGGTGTTAGTGCTGAATTTTTCAAAGTGGAGCTGGAGGACACCCCTCTTGGTTCCATGGTAGAATCCACATCCAAGGCAGTGTTCTGAAGGTTCTTTTAGTGATGCTTTCCATGTCATGGCAACAGTGCTCAAAAGAATGGTCCAGGACAATAGACTCGTTCAAAATTTCCTTGGACTCCATACGCTGGCCGAGTCTTTCTTACCCCTCCCTCAGTTCAATCCCTTGGCGCCCCAGCAAGTCTAGGTTTGTTTGTGGCGAGGCAACATTCTTTAGTGAGGTGAAGATTTGCAATGCCAACGCCATAGCCAGGGTAGAACTGTCATTCATAGAGGTGCGTACCTCTGTAAGTGGCTGAATTAGCTCGGTGGGTTGCATGGTCTCCAATAAGGCCATACCCGGAGAGAGGGGCGTGACTCTGCCCACTAATTCAGAGAATAGGGGTGGCGGAAATGATGCTGTTGCAGATGACCCCGCTCCCACTGAGCCCTCCTGTGATGTACGCATACGAATGGGAGAATCCATTCCGCCATCTAGATTTTTGCCTTCGATTTCCTTTAGAGCGGACAACCCCTTTTCTGTGATTAACATTCTTCCACTGCGTAATTTGGCATTCACCATGTCGCATACCTGCCTACATTTGAAAATCAAAAACCCTGAGATGTATGCCCCGTCCCAGCCACGCACAACTCTGCCCATGTGCACACGGCTCCGCCCACACACACCGCCCACCTGTCAAAAAGGTAAACTTGGTTGTGTATGCACATTTCATTAAATTGGCTTTTCATAACCACACAAATTGCGTAGGACGAATGGGATTCGCCTTCCAGAAAATCAATACACAGTACCGAAATTGGACATTTAACCTTAGTTGTTTGTTATTTTTCATGTGGTTATATAGTGCAGTGGAGGGGTGTCCAGCCTGCAAACCTGATGGCTGTGGTTCAATCCCAGAGGTTGGCTTTAATTCATGAATTTAAAGAGGATCTTCAATGTTTCTCATTTTAGCTCGTGTACCCTCAACCAGAGCTAAGGCAAACTGGCCAAAAAGAATGAAAGCTGAAAAAATAAGAATACTGCTTTCAATCCGATGACATTATTACAGCGTTTATTTTGCTTCAGCTTTCATTCTTTTTGGCCAGTTTGCCTTATTTTTTAGTTGCCCTTCAATTTAGGGCGACCAAAACATAAGGCAAACTAGCCAAAAAGAATGAAAGCTTAAGCAAAATAAACACAGTAATTCTACTTTCAATCCGGTGTCATCAATGATGAAAGTGGTATTTTACGTTTATTTTGACCAGTCGGCATTCTTTTTGCAAATTTGCTGTAAACGTTACACAGACCTGCACCTGCAAGGATGAAAAAAGAAATGAGAAAAAGCTGCCTGCCAGCAATGGGCTCTTATAGTACACTGGGAGGAACATTCTCTCTGTTTCCGGGTCCCGCCCACACCTCCACCCGATTGGCTACCAGCAGCAGTCTTTTGCAGCCAATCGATGGAGGATTGGACGGGACCGGAAACTGAATCAAAAATCCAGGGACTCCAGGGTCTTCCCCGGAGACCCTGTGAAATGGCTAAAAACCCAGAGTCTCCAGGGAAAACCCAGAGGTTAGTCAGGTATGCCTTGTCGGCTGTTGTGTAAGTGAAAGTCCCAGCGCCCCAGGAACACCGGGAATGCTCTCACAACACTCAAGTACCTAATCAAGTGCTCAAAAGCCCACAGGCCCACAGTCACTCTGCATATTTTCCAAACCTGGCAAATGGACCAGCAAAACGTTCCCAGGCAAGTGAGTTAATTGTTTAACTGCAATTTTCGGTTTTTGACTTTCCCCTTCACCACAGCCCACAGTCTTTTTCTGATGACCAGTTTCAATGAAAGCTAGCATATATCCACGGTAACAGTCAATACCACTGTAGTGCTTCTCATAGTCTTACGCAAAAGTCCTTCGATAACAACAGAGGTGACGATCCCAGGCTAGGAAAACAGTATAGGTATAACGGCTGGGCGATCGCTCAGATTGCCACAGTACACCTCCACCTACGCGGAACAGCCCAACACCCAACACTCTACACACTCTCCGCAATGCTCCGAATAGCAACTATGCTTCTTGGTACAACGCCCTACCTGCAACCCAACAGCTTGCATCAGGGAAGAAGTTGCTTTGCCCAAATGAAGTGCAGCAGGACTGCACAAAAAAGGCTCCCTATTTCACTATGCACATAATGCTCGAGGGGGGCAAGGGCAAGCAGCCTTCCTGTGGGAAAAGAAGTACTTGCTCAGTGAAGGTGTAACTGGAAGGATTTTGTAGGAATACTCAAAAGCAACAAGACTCCACTGCAGGCTTCATAGGAAGAAGCTATTTATTGCAGGGAAACATAACCCACTGATGGATGCATGTACTTTGCATTAACACTCAATCATTCACCTTTCACTCTTCTGATTGGTCTCTCAACGTCTTTCTCATTACGCATTCCACAGTGCACGTTTTGCTCCTCGGGCCTAATTCACAGAAGCGTTTTATAATGGCAAAACCCCATTGGAAAATGCTCTGAGATGCAGGGCCTTGATATCATCTTGCAGCAGCGTAGCCATACGGGCACGTCGGGGCACACTGGAGGGAAGTGTGCGCAAAATGTGAGACTGTTCACAAATAAACATAGTCTACAGTACACTACAATATATCCCAAGCGTATTACAGTAGACTGTGGCAAGCAATGTAACGTTACATTGTCTTGGGTTCAATATTGTAATATATGGATTTGTAGTGCAGTGTTTGAATGAATTAATGGTAAATAAATTACTGCAGTGCTGTCTAGTAGAAAGTCTAGTATCTTTACATATTCTGTGGTTTATGGTAGCACACTACATGTAATGAAAGACTGTAGAATTGTTTGTAGGAAATATTGTAGTAAATGGTTTCCATACGGCAGTATTTGTATGCATGGTCCATACTACAGAGTTCTGCAGCATGCACAGCTAAACTGACTGTAGTAATTTGCAGTAGAAACGCTCGTGCATAAATTGTGTCTGTAGTATACTGCAGTATATATTATCAAACAACTTTATTCGGCCATCAGTCCATGAAAGTACATCCTAGTAAAAACATTTACACAATTTCCATAATACTGTACATCAAAAGACTTTCCATTAATTAGTCAGAGCCCAGTTCATCCCACGTCGGGACACCACAGACTCTGTGAGCCTAAACACGTTGGTTCCTGATTGGCCATGGCCACCGGGCAGGGGGATGGGGGGGTGAGGTATGCTCCAGATAGCAGGTGGTTAGTTGAAATGATTCCCAATTGGCCAACCGGATTTGGATAAGGGTGCAGACCAACTGAGATCCCAGACTTATGCATCCAGGCCAGCCCACCCACACTGCAGTGCATATTGTGCCCTGGAGAATATTACAGAACTGTACAATTGATTGTAATAAATACTGGTGTTAATATTATACAAATTGTAGTATTTATACTGTGTGTACTACATGTGCAGCAGTATTCACATCAAGCTCCTTCCAGGTGGATAGCTCACATGCAACGCTCGAACCTCAGTCATGTGACAGTGCCACGTGATGTGAGTTCACAAATTTGGTCAGGTCATCTCCTTCCACCATCCTTCCAAGATCGGCAAACTAAGTACTACAAGCAGGTAATAATGCCACCAGTTATTACAGTGCTTAGAGGTGGATCTGCATGAAGCGCGGTATAAATCATCTGATTGTTATTATTACCTGAAAGTGATGATTGCGTTTCTTTCACCATTCCTGCTCACAAATATGACGCTACCCTATGGAAGAACCTAAACATCTGGCACCAGATTTCCTAGAACTGCTGGAGCAAGAGTGTGCAGTGTTGAGTAGAGGAGGAAGGCTGAGTGTGCACGCCAAGGCGAGCTGTGAGCCAAGCATTGAAGGGGGCAGTGTTGAGTAGAGGAGGAAGGCTGAGTGTGCACGCCAAGGCGAGCTGTGAGCCAAGCATTGAAGGGGGCAGTGTTGAGTAGAGGAGGAAGGCTGAGTGTGCACGCCAAGGCGAGCTGTGAGCCAAGCATTGAAGGGGGCAGTGTTGACATATGGTCCTGAAAGGGGGATTTCTTTTGCTCTTGGGGGAAACTGAATGCAAAAAATAATACTTTTTCAACATTATTTTTCTACATTTAACCGACCCTACTTCACCAATTTGATATGAGGGGTCAGATTGCTTGCCAAATCCGGTGACCTTTAATGGACTGGGTCAAAAGTTACAGATCATACTGTTTCTCGTTTTCCTTTGTAAACTGTCATGTAAACCTCACCATAGTTCCACTGTCGCTCCAATGGTGAACCTGCTTATAATGGCTGTCCACAATATTCTTCTTATGGTGCAATGCAGTGTTTTCTAGTAGAATCCAAGCTTTGCATTGCAATCCAAGTAAAGATAGGCATGAGGACAGGCTTTGCTTGCACCTTTCTTTTGGGGAGAAATCAATGCATCCGGGACTGCAATGGGGTATTGGGTGGTGGGTAGATGGCCATGAAGATTCTTTTACATACTTTATCCCCGCCCTCTTAGCTTATACTTTTTATTTATATTCACCCTGTGTTCGAGGATGCACGTGGTAAATCACCACTCAGTTGTACATTCACCATAGTATGGAATGAACATCACACAGTTAAGCGCTCAGTACCGCTGTGCTCGCTCAGTAATAAGGTCATGTTAGAAAGGACCAGGCCATAAGACTATGATGCAGCACCAAGCTTTCTTTTTTTGTTTTGCAGTCACTGCAGAAACGAATGTGAATAAATACATGCAATATTGTTGGGCACAACATATGTCCCTAAAGTACTACAGTAGAGATGTTGGTATAAACTGGAATTTGAAGTACATTTGCAGCAGCATGTGTGACAGTCTGCAACTCAGTCTCTGCAGTATATTTACTTCAATAAATATAATAGCATGAACTATAGTTTTTACAATCATAATTGCAGTATAGGGCATTCTGTAGTTAACTGCAGTATATTTTGTCTAAAAAGACTGCAGTACTTTATCTACAGTGTGCTTACAGTATTAACTCCACAGTTTGCTGCAGAATGTTGCATAGGAGTTCCAGGGCATCCCATCCATTCCCATATGATATTAAACAGGACTTTCGATTTGTCAGGCTTCCAAAGTCAGGGCAGTGCCCTCAGAGGGACCACAAACTGAAGCCCACCATTCGAGTTGCCAGTGGCAGAGCTAGGGGAGGAACTGAGGTGGCAGTCATCCCACTTGGGCGCCAGATCCAGAGGAGGCCTCCCTGAGACGGGCAACATACTAAAATGGTATTCACTAGTGCAGGGGTGGACTGGGAAGCATTTTTCAAAGCAGCCTCATTTTACACAGCGCAAGCAGACGCAACCCCTCTAAGTACGGTTTGGGTGTTCTCGCTCCCACAAGAAAGGTTTGAAAGAATTGGTCCAAATAGTGAATTTTAAAGAATATTTGTTACTATGTAGGGATTAAAACGTAGTTAAACACAACTAAGGATTTGGGGTAAAAGGGGAGATGGAGAGAGAGAGAAAGAGAGAAGGGGTCAGAGAACTAGGGTACCGCCACAAAAGAGGCCCATTGTACAGAGACCCAACAGGCAATCTCCAGTGTTCCCTTGTAGGCTAGTCCATCACTGACCTAGTGCTTAGGAAGAGACCATCGCCCCATATGGAATCTAAACCTGCCTCTGCAACTAGGCCCCACTGTTAGGAAAGATTTCTTAATTGTGAGTAATTTTCCTTCCATGTGGCAACCCCTAAACTTTTTGGTGTTGTTTTCACCATGATCTAGACTTTGCCAGAGAAGTGCAGCCTTCTGCCGCACTCCTCTGGGCTTTCGCCAAGAACAATTAAAGGCAGCGGGTCTATAGAGCAAGGGCAGCTAACCTGGAACCCACCATACATTTTTGTTTGCAACTCCCATCAGGCTGAGCCAGCACAGTAAATGTAAATAGTCTTTTATGCTGCACTATTGACCACCTTAGAGGTCTCCCAGCACTGTGGCATGCCCACTGGTTGGTGAATTGTGCCCCTGCAGCCCCCGCCTGGGTTATCCAGACCTGAGTATGATGAAGCGAGGAGTGGGGAAAGGAGAAGTAGGAGGCCAACATGGGACCAGCTGTAGACAAAGGGAACATGAATTATATGAGGCTCAGAGTAGGCAAGAAGATGGAGGAATGATGTTTTCATATGCAGGAAGTAGGGGTGTACCAAAATTCAGCTTCGAGTAAGTATTCGGTCGAATTCCGGGGGAAAATGAGTTATTCGCCTTTGGACAAATACTTGAGTAAATATCACTCAAAACCAAATAGTTTTCCCTACAAAATACATTAAGTACTCCTTTTACTGCATGCCTGGAATCATCCAGGCATGTCGTGCTTATCCTTTAAAAGGGTAATTTAACAAATGATGTTGTCACTTTTTTTTTATTGAGATCAGGCAAAGCAGAGGTGTGAACGTGCAAACAAAGTCGCTGCCCTTCATGTACTGGACAGAGCAACTTTCATCTGGTGGTTCACTGGGACGGGGGAGCTGAAGCCAACCTCTCAAAATTTTGAATGTAGTCTGGTCTCCCATTGGAGTTCATGAGGTCTCTTTTGAAATTGTTTTTTCTGTAGGCGTTTATTGATTTGCTGATGAACTGTGTGAGGAATCTGAAAGTTACAGGGTCGAATTCCACCAATTCCCAATCCAAATAATATAATTCAGTTGGTTAATATATCTGTTTCAGAGATCCCTGGAAGTTCCGAACCCAGTGCGGAATTGCTTAATAGAATTCAGCCTGCAGGCAAAGGTTTTGAAACAAGTCAGATGGCTCAGTGTGAAGTGTGCCTGCGGCAGAGATGTGCTTATAATATCGAAACATAGGTTACAATTCCTGCCCTCCAACTTTCTCACGTTGCCAAAATGAGTCCCTTTGAATTGAGTAGAAGTGACTGATGTTAGTAAAGAACGTGGCTATCTTTTTTAACCAAATTTCCCCAGTCTGTGGCAGCAGAAATATTCCTCCCAACATTTGAGATTATAAAAGAGGGTTAGTTGTGTAATAAAGACAAGGAGATACAAGTTTAGAATTTAGAAACATTGGACCAAATGGATATCAGGTGAAATAAATAAGTAAAATATACTTGCACATGCCCGTTAAAGATCTGAAAATCAAACTGCCCCTTCACTATAGGGCCAGCCGAGCATCCTGTAGGACTCAGCATTCCCATTATATTTTTGTCTGGTGTCTTTTACCATGCCCCAAAACACCACAAACATTCCCCACGTTAAAAACAAAGAAAAATACTATTAATGAAAAGACTTTTTTCAAATGCCTCACCTCCATTCAGTACCACAGGTGCAAAGCATGGTTTTGGCATCCCAAAGGTTTGTATTGTGTAGCACATCAGCAGGGTGCAAATTGATGTAAGCACCCCTTTTATGTTCAGGGCCTTACTGGAGCCAGGAGGCTAGAGGGACAGGCCCAAAAGGAACATTTGACAGTACAAGTAGACACATCCCAGTCTCCTCTCACAGTGATTGCATACATGCATACTATACCTTTGGGCTAGTCCTAGTTACTTGGCTCCTGCCCAACATGTTACACGTGTGAATACACACAAATACAAACTGTGCTGTTACTGAACAGTTTATTTTCTGATAATGTATTCCTTTCAGGATTTATACAAACATCTCCCATAGACAACAAAGAAAAGAAATGCAATAAAGTATTGATATACATTTTTAAAGTATGTTTTTAATTTACAACGTGTTTTTCTTGTCCACATAACTGTATTTATTAAAAAGGCAACTATTCGTCTCCGTATTCGTCACCAGCTGAATACTTGTGCAACTATTCGGTATTCGGTCGAATACTTAAATCTACTATTCGGTGCACCCCTAGCAGGAAGGGAATCGGGAAGCCCGGCTTTGCGGCTGGCAGATCCACGAGGTGCAAAGCAGGAGGCGCTGCCCGAAGCAGGTAAGTGCAGAGGGAAGAAGGTGGGACGGAGGGAGCACGCAGTGCAGGAAGGGACAGGGTGACCTCCCCTAAAGGGACCAGGAGAAAGGGATGGAAACAAAAGGCCGAACTTGCGCTTGCGGGGGAGGCCTTCGTGAGTTGCATTATACAAAGTCAGTCTTTTGTTCCAGGCATTTGGACCCCATTCCAAAACCTGGATACACATAGATTGATATGTTCTGGCGCCAGCCTTATCGGGTGACGTTGAGTTAGCCAATATTGGGGTGCAAATTGCTAAATGCAGATACGGCTGGGGGCCAAACTATTGGGACTCAAATAGCAAGCATCATTAAAAGGTAAATTCTGTAATGTGACTGAGATGTGCTCAAGCATCCATTTGAAGCATGGAGGCTTCCTTGGGTACAGAAATAGATATTCACCCCGCACCCCAAATCCAACCCCAGTAGATTATTCTTGGAACCACTGAGCATTCGGTTGTCAGTGAAGACGCTGTCAATAGGTGAGAGTAGAAAGGTGAGTGCAGGAGGTTGAGGGAGGAAGAAGAAAGGGAAAGTATGATGAGGTGAAGGGCCTACTATCTGCGTTTCAAAACGTATTGGCACCCCTGGTATATGGACTGATCCGGTGCAGATGTGGGAGTGGTCTCTGAAATGATGCTGTGGAGAGGTAACAGTCCAAGTCTCGCGGGATGTGAGGAAAGGAGTAAGATAACCTGCCTGAGAAAAAAATGTCCTGTTTGGCTACTTCTGAACACGTTCAAAGTGAAATTGTAAAACGTGTATGGGTGTACGGGCGGTGAGGGATCTCGGGAGTTGTAGGCCAAACCATGTGACCAGCGACTGATATGGGCTGTTCTGGGCATTTCCCAACACACCTGTGTCTGTGAAACATGAACTGGGCTGGTGCAGACTAGACACATAACAATTACTTTTTTTAACATGTTTCTTTGTTGTAAGCACTGCCTTTTCTAATGTGTAAATGTTTATGTAGCTGGAGTTGAGGTGGAAGGTTTTGGACTGACAACCTGCACAGAGCTCCCGGTACCTACCAAATTTTTTATTGTTGCACAACGGAGGCAAGCAATAATAAAACTCCCCTTCTAAAGCTTAGTTTACAGCTATGATATCTGCTAGTTTGACATGCAAAAAAGAAAGCCTCAATTTATATGAATATTCAAATTTTCTTAGCACCTTCCATAACAAGAAACTGGAAGCTGAGTGACAGAATCCCAGGTATACTGCTAAGCAAAGTGTGTGATCTTTGGCTCATTATTTAGTCTCACTGTGCATTGCCTGTAAAAATCGGGGGTCTTCAAAGCTTGCCATCTTTTATACATAACAATACTAGGTCAAAATGAGTCTGTAATTGAGGCGTGCCTGTGAGAGATGGTTGCCTTAGGCTGACAGAATCACATGTAAAGGTAATGACTTAATAGTAGACCATGATACTGGAATGTTGGTTTGAAACGTTGACATGTTTTAGCAGAGCTTGCTCCGAAGGCCAGCCTCCACCAAGAGTAAAGAGGAGGTGAGAAGCCAGCGGCGTACACAAGGTAGGGCCTCAGCGAGCAAGGCCCACCCGAAATCTGTAAATGCCCACTCAGCAGCACTGTGTGGGCATTAACAGATGTTATTGTCACTGTGGTGGACCCCACTAAACGAGCGCCAGGCCCCACGGGGTAGACAATCCTGGCTTCGCCTCTGGTGAGAACATAACTGAAGTGTGAGTGTAGGGAGTGAGACATGTAGAAATTGACACAAATAGAGAATTAGACGCAATGAGCGAAAGTGAGACAAATTGAGAACTAGGAAAATAGAGTTACGGTAGTATGCACAGTGTAAAGATTAATTGAAATGGGTCAATGGGCCTCGGGGGCTCTAGTGCGAGAGCTATTTTAAGACCCTCCCAGGCTGAGCCACGGCCCACTTCAAACATAGATCGGTGAGTGCCTGCCCTCCTATTTTTACTCTTGAAGCACTGCTCTGCGCAACATGTGCTTGACACTGTGCAGTCCTCTCTAAACAGACACGAGCCTACCAGAAATCGCCCAACATCCCGGCATGCATTTCTGCCCACCCTAAGTCTACGGTGAGCAGCGTTATGCTTTTCAAACATGTAGAGACATCCCTCCTGCTACCTCATTCACCTACTTCGTCAGCGGAAGTCGCATGCACTGCCACGGCCGGAAACCAAAACCTCCTGTCCCCCGGTATTGTCGACTCCCCTCCCCCTACAGATGTCAACACCTGAAACAACCCATTGGCGTGCAGTGCTCCCCGCTGGCCCTCGAAGCTGGGCACTGCGCTCAAAAATATTGCATATTAATAAACCAAAGTGCAAGTCATGTTTTCAGCAGATAAATGCACGTCCCTGTCAGAGCCAGCCACTTGCTGAGGCAACCTACGGACCCAAGCGGTGCTGGGCTCCAGCAGAAGAGGAGAACCCACGGTTCACAACACGTTTCCTTATCAGCCCTTTGCTGGGACCTCTCAACGGTCCCGTGAGAGGCGCCATAAAGGAGCTCTTTCTCTATGCCCGCTCGGGTGGCAGTTGCTGCTTCTCGGAGTGCATACACTCGGTGGCAGCGCGATTCCACCGTGATATGTTGCCGCGGGCTGCTCCTGTAGTCGGGAGAAGCATGTAGGGAGCCAGTACGCGCTGCCTCGGGGATTAGGAAGAGGCAGGCACGGGGAAATGATCGCCATCTAACTATGATACCTGAGTGACTCCCATGCGCATTATGCAACTTAACGCCCGGCACGCTGAGGCTATTAGAACCAGAGGCGTCGCAATGAGGCTGGGGGGTCTATAGCCCTGGGTCTTTTGGGTGTAGCCCGGGATAGAAGCCCAGGAGCTACAACCAAAAGGCTATAGCTAGCCCCGAGTCCCGACATTAGCATAGCCCCGGATCTTTTCCAGGCCTAACAACACCCGTGATCTTCCAGCCTAGTAACACCCCTCGTTAGAACGACGGTCATGTGTGCTCATGGGGTTGTCCCTTGGGAAGGAAAGTCTGTCCAACGGGCACTCGGCTCTGTAACCTATTGGTCACAGAGTTCTTTGCAGCAAGCGCATTAGCCCACCGAGCTTCCCTGACAACCCCCACGTCCTGCGCGGTAGACAGTGCCCCTTTCCTGAAGTATGCACTCTACGGCTGCTTTCAAGATGGGCATAAGGTTAAAGGCGCCGTGAGCAAAGCGATAGAGCCGGCACGATGAGAGAGAGAGCGTGAGGCATCTGTTACCTGGAACCGTCCTTACTTTATGAATAAATACTTCATAGGCAAACATTTACAAAGAATAACGCTCTGTGATTTATTCTACATTGTGAGTTCTCGCGAACAATTTGCATTGGACTAGGGCGACCTGTTACAATGTGCACATGTGACCATGGTCACGTGTTCCCTTCCCCACCGTGATCTGCACGGGATTGAGTCTAGGTACACTCATTACAGAAGGGCACTCTACGTACACATGGGTGCTGACAGATCGCCAGGGTCCATACGAGACGGCCTGATTACATAACCCCCACTCCTGAGACAATCCTGGGCACAGCTAATGAAAGATGTGCAAAGGAGCCGGCGGTTGGCGGGCACCAGGGATTGTGCCGCTGGGCAGGAGCCAGTAATTGGCAGCTGACGGTTTCCTGTCCCAATAATCAGCAATGAGTAACTGTTCAATCCAAGCGTTAGACCAGGGACCTCAATCATACAGCTCCCAAAGGCCACCTAAACCAGATTTAAGGCGCCTTCTGTTCAGAAAGAAGAAACGGAGGTCCTGAGAGATAAACAGAGTTGTCCAAAATCACACAGTGTGTTGGAGTGAAACATTCATTTGAACCAATGACTGATGACTCCAAACCCACCGTTAATACAGTCAAAGAAGGCCATCAAGGAGGAAGCATGTTGCCAGAGTTCAGTGCAGTCGTGCCAATCTGCGGCCCACAACAATTCCATCACAGGGCACAGCACTAAAGTCAGCCCACGGGGTCTGGGTCTCTTGCTCCATGGCTCCAAGCCGAATCCCCTCTAGAACCAAGTGGGTTGGTTTAAGGCGTGGCAGGAGGTCCCACCCACAATTATGGAGTCAAGCCAACACTCTTAAATGTCCTTTAGCGGGAGACTGAGCTCGCCGTTGGCATCTGCCGCCTGGTACCATGGAACCTCTGTGGAATCTGGAACCTTGAAGTAGGGTTCGTCGTCAAAGCAAAATTCTTGGGGGGGCTGGCCCAGGAATGGCATCTTAAGTAGCAGGCCAGTGAGGTAACCTCCACACAGAGATACTGCAAATGTCACTCCGAAAGCGGCAGCTTGGTATAGAGCCTGGTCGGTGGTGCTGCGCCCGGCCTCGGGCATCACTATTGAGGACACTGCTGGCATGCCCTGCTCTTGTACCCTGTCTGGGAAGATCTCGTAGAGGCTGAGCCCGTAGCTTGCCTCTGAGGAGCACAGTATGGCCACAATGCTCCCCACGGTGCCCACAATTCCTGGTATGCCGTGCAGGTTGTGAATGCCACACTGATCCTGCAAGCAAAGCTTCTGCGATAGAAAGGGGGTCAGGTAGCGGAAACCAAAAACACAGGCCATCGCCCCCATGGATCCTAGACCAACGGCCCCTGCTGGCGTAATCATCATGTCAGCCGCGGCGCCAACTGCCACCCCACCAGCCAGGGTGGCATTCTGCACATGGACCAGGTTGAGTTTTCCCTTTTTGTCCAGCAGGCTAGACAGGGCAAATGTAGTCAGGGTGCTTGAACTCAGGGCGATAAAGGTGTTCAGAACTGCCCGGTGCTGAGCGTCGCCAGGTTGGGCGAGCACCGCGTTGAAGCTTGGCCAATAGATCCAGAGAAAGAGGGTCCCCAACAGCGAGAGGAGGTCCGTCAAAGATGTAGTGACCTCTTTTGGGTGCCCACTCTTGAGGGACGGTCTGTAGAGGATCTGAGTAACCCCTAGTCCATAGTAACAAGCAAACACATGGATGGCTATGGTCCCGCTCACGTCCACCACTTTGAGATAATTGCTGATGAACCACTCGTTGACCACAAACAGCGGAATCTCCACAATAGACATCAGAAGCAGCTGGACCGGGCTGGTCTTGCCCAGGACGGCGCCAGCAGAGATCAGGACTGTGACCGACGCAAACTCGGCATTCAGGACATTCTCCATACTCAAGTGGATCTTCCCGTTTCGGAAGTGGTAGAAGAACCCCTGGACCATGAGCGCCCACTGGATGCCGAAGTTGCCCACCAGGAAGTTGAAGGCCATGCCGCTAAATCCATAGAGCTTCATGAAGGTGAGAAGGAGGCCCAGGCCCACAAACAGCATGGTGTGGACATCCTTGAAGAGCGGGAAGATGGTGTACAGTGTGTTGTCCTCCGGCCTTGTGGCGTTGGTCTGGGCGGCAGCGTCCGCTTGCTCATCGTAGACCACAAACACAAGGAACAGCACGAGCAGCGTCCCCTGGAGCAGCAGGAGCAGGGCAGGCAGGCGGCAGCGAAGGTTGGTGGAAAAGACCCTGGACATTCTTGGTAAGATGGCGGAACCGGAAGACGCTCAGCGCAACAGAGCCGGCCACCATCCTAACCTGCATTTATACCGTATATTCATCCCAACTGAGCCAGTCCCGCGCCGCCATTGGCTGGAAATAGACCCAGGCATTATCAGGCCTCATCAATGACTGTGAACTCTGACCAGGGCTCTTTGACACTCGATTAATCATTACCTTGTATTGCTATCGTTAAACCTGCATGGAGCAAGGCAATTTAATGCCCTACTGAGCCCAGGAATTCCGTCTTTCCCTGCTGTGCCTACCGCGTTCATGCAAATACGAGGCGGGTGGGGTGGGTGGGGGAGGGCAGGTGGGGGCTGAGGGGTAACGGGGCTGCATCAGCTGAGGGCGGATCGTGTTGAGGATCTGTGGACTGGCACAGAACAACTGAAGGGAAGACACCTAAAGGCACTAAACTAAAGATTGATCTGTTGCGAGAACCACTCAGCCATTGCTGCTCGCTGGGCGATGCCACTAAACTGTGGCGGATGCGACCCCAGCCCAACTGGCCTTTCTGAAACACCGGCCTGTTGGAAAATGTCCAGGTTTTCCTATTGAACATTCCCTGTTTCAGAGCCAAGTCCACCCCCAACCCTTGAATGTAGACCAAACACACCCATCTTGTAGGTGTGCAACGCTCTTAGCCCACTGAGCAGGATGGGACAAATGAGGGATAGGCCAGGAGCCTGCATCGCCAGTAGCATAGGGGCCAACCTTTACATTTCCAGGTGGGTAGGCAGTTTATGGCACAACCTTTGACCCGGGTGATGTCAATAGAAGTGACGTCACAGGAAGTGACATCACAGGAAGCGACATCACAGGAATGTGCCTCTGGGTGACATACCGTTTTAAAAAAAAAGTCTGCTTTCCCCCAAAACTAAAGAGTGATGGGTATAGAATCCTAATAACTGGCCCTGCTCAGGGCAGCATGGCATACAACACATTGGTGGCAGGACTAAGAAAGGGTTCCAACTGGCTGGTCCATTTCTGGGCAGACAGACTAAAAACGATGGCCAGGAAAGTTGCACAAGGCAATCATTTTAGGATTCGTTCAAAGCCTTGCAGCCAACAGTGTTCTAGTGCAAAAGGCCTCTGAAATGGAAGCAGGCGGTTGCACCATACACGACCAGGTTATACCACATTGCAATACTTTTGCTTTAACTCCAGTTTCTCCTCAAGAATTACTTTTCTGATACATCACCCCTTATTTTTTACCTACTCTAATGAAGCTAAACCCACAGACTCGATAATTGACTATAACTTGTAAGGGATTTACTTTATTTATTTATGCATTTGTTACAGAGCACAAAACCCTTGGGTATCTCGGCGCTAGTTTTATAAGGGGGCATTAGTTAGGAACATTGCTTACATGAGGTTTGCAAGGTTACAGGCTACATTACTTGAAAAGAGGTGCATGAAAAGTTACATTTTGCAATAGAGAAGAAGTTGAAGAAGTTAAAGAGGGGGGTGTGGCTGGCATAAGGCGGTCCTCGTCTTCAGGTTTCTGCGGAAGATCCAGTAGGCCTGTTCTTTTCTGAGATTAAAGGGCAGATTGTTCCAAAGTTTGGCTGCCATGACCAGGAAGCTCTTGCCCCCTGCTGAGAGGCAGTTGAATTTGGGGGTTTTCAGGGGGGGAGAGATGGATGACCTCAGGGGGTGGGTAGAGGTGTATTTCTCTACACACTGTGACAGGTAGGTCCGGGCAGTGTTAGAGGGACACCGGTGGGCCAGGGATAATGTTTTGAATTTAATCTATTCCTGGGTGGGCAACCAGTGTGCAGCTCTCCTGTCTTCCGAGACATGGTTCCGGTTTTGAGAGGCCACTGGCCGCTCGGAGGGCGTTATTCTGGATTGTCTGGAATTTACTTAGGTTGTGTTCGGATGTGCCGGTAAATAAGGCATTGCAATAATCGAGCTTGGCTCCACTAATGGCTCTTGCTATTGTAAGGCGGTTAGGAGTTGAAAGGAATGGCCAGCATGAAGCAGTTTGGCTGTGTTGGCCGCCCCTGATGCGATTGCGTTTACGTGCCGTGAGAAGTTGAGGTTGCCATCCAGGTAAATCCCCTGGGTTTTGCCAGTGGTGGAGGTGGTGATGCGGTTACCATCGATGGTGAATTCTTTGAAGGCTGGATCAATGATGCACAGTGTTGAGATTGAGCTGACACTGAGGATTTCCGTTTTTTCGTTGTTGAGACAAAGTTGGTGGGAGGCCATCCAGTTTTGAATGATCTCATAGATGGAGTTTATGGTTGCTAAGTCCTGGGCGTAGGATCCGGAGAGTGGGATAAGGAGCTGCGTATCATCAGCATAGTTTGTGTATGAGGTGCCTAGAAGCTCAAGGTGGTCGAAGAGGGGATTAGTGTAAATGTTGTAGAGAGTGGGGGAGAGACAGGGACCTTGGAGGACTCCACAAGTGACAGGAGTGGGCTCGGCGGAAAAGTCGTTCATGAAGACACAGGAGCATCTGTCGGCTAAGAAGGATCTCACCCTGTCGGAGGCTGATGGTGGGAAGTTAGCTGTTGAAGTGAGTTGAGAACAGAGGATTTGGATTTGGATACCTCAGTTGGTTGATGCACCTGCCGCAGCAATCTCTGTGCAAGCTGTGGGCAATAGGTTTGTATCATGGATGTGCCGGTAAATCATCCAAAACTGCTGAGGGTGATGCAATGAGTAACAGTGAGTCACCTCATGCCCTCCTGTCTAGGATGGGACGAACAAGCAGCAAACAGAGCTGATAGTGTGCTGTACCACAAGGGGATTTCCCCCCAGACCCAAGCAGGCAAAAGTGGGAGCAGCAAACGGGTAGAAAAGAAAAGCAATGTGTGGAAAGACGCTTCCCTCAGGATTAGGCAGACACCACCTCTGTCCCAAACACTCTCGCAAATGGAGACCCCAGAGCCAGTGCTCCAAGGTGATGAGGGCGTGTGATAAGGTTACATTGGGTTGACAGATGCAACGGCCCAGGAAAGCACCCCGCCAACCAAGTATGGCAGGACTTATTTTTTCTCTTAGGAGGGTACCATGGCTCACAAGCCATTTGCAGTATGGGCTGCTGTCAGAGACCTAGTCATTCTCTACCTACTTTTGGCAATAAATGCATACACGCATTTTACCACTCCTTCTCATTACTTCTCCATGCAGACTACGGTCTTCCAAAGGGCGTATATCCTCACAGCGCTTCGAGGCCATACCAATGGCAGCAGGCGCTATACAAATACCACCTAACATGACATATGATGTACACTATAGAAAATGGTAAATATTATTATCTGGAGCAAACACTGTAGTTTATTAAACCAAATCTGAGTGAGGCTTTTTGTGCACTTCATAGTTCATAGAATCACTGATAAGTGATTTCTATTTTGAAGCCATAGAAAATAAGATCCATTAGGGAGAGTGAATTGCCCAGGGTGACCTAGATTCGTTAAGTGAGGAAGCCTAGCTGGGAGCTCATGTTTTCTGGTTACAAAACTGTGTGATTCACACTGCATTTTCTATAGTTGTCCATGGCAAAGAATGGATGCTTGGCAAGTTCTGGCTTTTCAGCCCACACAGTTCTTGTACATTATTCGTGGTTGTATTTTGCTAGCATAAAACATAGGACTACAAGTACCAGAATGCAATTCGATGGGAGCATTAATGCCGTTACTCGCTGAACGTCTCACAAGTGCCAGCCTGAGGTGTCTTTATTATCATGTGTGACAAAACTATCTTCTCTTGGTCGGTGGTATTTCAAAAAGCAATTGTTCCTTTTGATGTGGATGATATGAATACAAACAAAAATCAAAACATACGGTCTTACATTAACTGTTGGTTTTTAGTTTCAGAAAATGCTTTTCTTGTGTGTAACTTAGTCTTTCTTTAGAAACGTTGGGACTGTATGCATGCGTGTTCCGCACATCTCTGACCCACTGAGCAAATAATTTAAGATTTTATAATTTCACTATATAACTGGTTCCCTAAGAAAGTTTCTCAATCCCGAAAAACAACAAAGCAGGGTAGATTGTTTACTCAAATGTGTGACTTGCAAACAAAAGTTTAATTTCACACTATGAAAAGTTGTAATGCTGTGAATGCTGAAAACGTTACTCGTTGCATTGAAAGTGTCCTGTATGTTTGCATGCCATACTTTTATCAACAGGCTACACATAGTGGGCATAGCAAGAACTCCTGCAAAACACAATGGGCCTCATTACGAGGTTGGCGGTAGCCCGCCGGAGCCACCGGCGGGTTGCCGCCAACCCCATAACACTGAACCCGGCGCCTGACTTTCCGGGGCCACTGGGACATTACAAGTCCGGGCGGCGTTGGAAGTCAGGCTCTGGATTTTGTAAGTCCCCATTCCCAAGGAGTCCTGTAGGACTCCATGGGAATAGGGACTCGGAAGCACCGGCACCGTTGCCAACGGTGCTTCCATGGCAACTCTGCCTTCTGGGGCCGCTGCAACCCCGCAGCGTCAGACCTGTCGGGCGAAGCGGCCCTGGCAGGCAAACTCATAGTGTGGCGGTCCGGAAACAAGCGTGTCGGTTAGCTTACCAGCACCCTTGTTTCCAGACCCCCACACTTTTAATGAAGCCCATTATGTAAGGAAACCGATTTCAACCACATTAAGAAGCCTTGATTTATTAAGAGAAGTTGGAACAGCATGTTTTAAGCAGAAGGGGAAAATGGGTAATCACAAATGACCTTGGACTCCCTCCACTTGAGGTAAGTGTGTGATAATCCGACGGGTTGATGTCCTTCCAGTGCACATCTGATTACTGCCTGTGTCTGCTCTCAGCCAGTGTGACCATGACCTGTTATGAGTGGTCAGTATGTTTGCTTCTCCGGTGGGGGCTCGCCTCTGCTCCCCACCCGATTATCATGGCGGGAGCTAACCATGACACCACTGGCTGCAAGTTCCTGGTTGCAAGGTGCACAACAGCATTTAGGTGACTCTGTCCTCGGCCATTATTGATGGGGCGCAGATCAAATGGTCAGCTGTGACTGCAACACTGTAATGGTGAAGGAGGTAAGTGGACAGGGGAAAGAGGACCAGCATCATTATGAGTGGTATCTTGGCGGCAAATGTGCTGAGATACCACCAAACGGATTTACTGTTACTGCCACTTGATCCGGCGGAAATACTGCCGGACTCCAAGTGGTGGTATGGCAGTGTTAGTCCCCATTTATGAAGTCCATATGACTCCATGGGGATTTCGGCAGAATTACAACCAGCGGAATGCTGGCAAAATGGCAGTTCTTTGGTGGCAAGGTGGCGGAGTTACCTCCAGCATTTTTCTGGAGGTTTTTCCTCCACCTTACCTCCAAACCCCATAGTTCAGCGGTGCAGTAATGCAGCGGTAATGCAGTGGTAACAACTGAATTACCACCCTTTTCGGCCACACCGACAAACTCATAATGAGTCCCAGATCACTGTTAGCAATGTGGGTTCTTTTTTTAAAGCAAGACACCTTTGCTAGATTACCAAATATTAACAAATGAGTTGTTTAGTATGCAATGAATAGATTCGTAAAGAACAAAAGGGTGCCAAACATTTAGAGCCTGAGACACAAAGAATTGGGCACTTTGAAAAGTTTAAGTGACCCTCTTTGAGGTACATCATTCGTCTTGGTATGAGGCTATTTTATTCACGAATGCCACCTGATCATTTAAGGAGGGTCGATTGGACAGCGCCACTATACACATCCCGGCCCCCATGAATGTGTAACTGGCTCCTAGCACTCACCCTTCCATTAGCAGCCACGTGAGCATCATAATCCCCTGCTTGCACCTCCCCTGCATCCCTGTGGCTTTAAAGTGAAGGGATCCACTTGTGAGGCACAAACATATTGAAATGCAGGGGCAAAAAACACTTTTGCCTCCAACTTTTGGCTTGAGGCAAAATTATGTGGAAATACATGAGTGTGGTCACTAAAATCAGGTGGTATTCCAAATATTGCCTGTTTTTAGCACTACGGACATACTCCTATTGAGCCCCCGAGGGGGAGGAAGTTTGCCTGTGTAGAAATATACATGTATTGGTTCCGCTAGGGCGGCACAACTAGCCTCATATTACAGATGTGTAATCCCACCCCACTATCTGGGTAGAAAAACAGACAGTGTTTTCAAAAACTCTAAATTTATTTAAAGAACTACGCCAATGTCATACAAAGGTGGTCTTCATATCAAGAACATCACTACACTGTCTCATAAGCAATATGTCAATAAAATGGAACACCCCCTGGCCCAGTGATTCTCACTTTTTCACAAGCAAGCCCTAATTTCCCAAAAATTAATTCTAGGTAAATATTATACTTTAAATGATACCAGGCATTTTAAATACACTCCTTCTGGGATTACTTCTATCTAAGAAACAATGATGTTCACAAAACCATTTCAAAACTATTCAAAAACACTTGCATGTATGCATTGTTGAAAGGTTAATTGAACAAAATCTATAAACATATATTCATTATCCTTGGCTCCCCTTTGTTAGTGTGTGGTTGTCAATGTGTTGGCCATTTGCAAGCCATTTAAATGGAGGCAACAACACAGAAAAGGTTTGCCCTCTTTGCATGGAAAGCCAACCCATCTGAAGTTACCAGAAATGCCTTTAAGGCCATTTCTAAATCCTACAAAGCCAATGTCACCCAGGCCAAAGCCGTGTCATTCAACTCAATGATTAATGATGCTAAATCCAGGTCCAAAGAAATGTTCACCATATTCAGAGAGTTGGAAAAACTGTCCACGCCTCCACCCACTTTCCTCAAGGACTAAATCTGGTGTAACAGCATTCAGTCTGCCATGTTAGACAAGCTCAACACTCTGCAAACTAAAATAATGGGCCATCAAAAAGCTCTTAACCTACTTATAGCCAACTTGCACAGTAAAGCGCCCAATGTCACCAAGGTAGAGCATCCCCTCCTTTTGACTTTAAAGATATGACCCAATCAGAAGTTATAACCCTGCTTTAGTCCATCAAACCCTCTAACTGCAAGGGGGATACCTGCCCAGCGCAAATCATCAAAGACTCGGCACATATCCTCGCTCCCTTCCTAACCGCCTTCATTAATTCATCTTTCCAGGCAGGCCATGTTCCTACTGGACTTAAGGAAGCTTGGGTACGCCCACTCCTTAAAAAAACATCCCTTGACCCAATGGTCCCAGGGAACTACAGGCCCATCACCACTGTCCCTTTCCTACTAAAAATTCTGGACAAAGCTGCATACCTGCAAGTCCAAGAATACCTAGAAGCAAACCGTCTTCTTGGCCTGCGGCAATCTGGCTTCCGCCCAAGACATGGCACCAAAACGGCACTCTTAGACTTGAAAAATCAAATGGACGATATTAGAGACACAGGCAAACCTGCGCTCCTTCTGCTCCTTGATTTATCTGCAACGTTCAACCTGGTGGATCATAACACTCTCTGCCACCATCTCGCTACTGTGTCCAACTTCTCCCCTAAAGCCTATGACTGGATCACCTTCTTCCTCCAAGACAGAGCCATGAAAGTCTTCTCCGACTCTGCCTGTGCCAAGCCAAACCACATGAAATGTGGAGTCCCACAAGGGTCTTGCATAGCACCCACGCTCTACAACCTCTTCACAAGGCCTCTGTTCAGCATCCTTGACTCCCTGGGCATCTTGTATACCAATTATGTGGATGACACACAGATACTAATCCCACTCACTGGGGACTATAAGTCAGATATGAACACTCTCACCAACATCTACTCTACTATCCAATCTTGGATTGCGGATAACTTGCTATGTCTCAACAGTGAGAACACTGAACCTCTGCTTATCAGTTCGCCCACTACCTTGGGCAAACTTGATCAACAATACACTTCATTCACCATTGATAATATTCCCATCAAAGTATCCAATAACGTCAAGACACTTGGAGTTTACCTAGACTCTGATCTTACCATGGATAGACAAGTGAATGCCATTGCCTCCTCCTCAGCCTATTACTCCAAAGTTCTGAACGCAGACAGACCTTTCCCTTCACACCAAAACTGCCTCACTATTGCCCGGGCAATAATTGGATCAAGGCTCGACTATTGCAATGCCCTCCTCGTAGGGACCTCCTGCAAAAACCTGGCCAAACTCCAATCGGTTCAAAACAACGCCCTTAGGGCGGCTACTGGAACCTCAAGGAAAGACCACATTGTCGAAGTAAGAAGGCAGGCCCACTGGCTCCCTGCCAAAGAGAGAATCGTCTTTAAAACCCTCCCGTCGCACACTAATGCCTCCAAGATCTAGCACCCCCTTACCTTGTTCAAAGAATTGTAAAACACACCGCCACAAGACCTCTTAGGAAGGGTTACTCCAACATGATTCTCACTCCCAAAACAAGAAGAGTCTGCGCTGGGGGCTCTAGTTTTCCCACAATGGCCGCATCCCTCTGGAATGCCCTTCCCACACACCTAAAAACAATTGAGTCCCACCAAGCCTTCCGCAAACCAATTAAAACTAAGCTTTTTGTTTGAATACTGCGAATGTTTACTATGTAATAATGATTGCATCTCTGTATCTATGCACCGGATCTATATGCAGTTATCTATTGCCAATGTACCATCTGCTGTAACCAAGAGACCTCATGGTCGCATGTGCTCCACTTAATCAAATCTTCTTACAAAATCTCACGTAACAGTGCCACGGTGCCTCTGGACTGCATGTGCGCTATACAAATACAAATAAATAAATAAATTACACCTGGCTTCCACAGGTTTGGATTAGGAAAAAATGCTCTCAGTGATTGCAGACTCTTCTCTGAACACATATGTGTGCAGTGTAGCCTTTGCAGAATATGTATATGCATATTTCTCTGAACATGTGTATGTAACTTTCAATTTACATATGTGTGAACCTTTCAATCTACATATGTGTGTACAGCTTTACTGTACATGTGTGTAGTTTTCCGTCTATTCTGATCTATTTGCCTGCAGCCCTGCAAGTGTTTGATTGGAGGTGTAATATTCGCCAGTAACAGGTACAAGGGCAAAATACCCTTGCCATTTCACATTACACATGGGTCCACCAGATGCTCTTTCAGGATAAAGGATATTATGGGTTCTCACACTTTACACAGTTTTCAATGAATAGAATACATTCTCTGTGTTAATTTCTGTTGCACAAACATATAATATATGTCTAGACTATTGAGCACATAGCGTTGGCCCCTCCCCGGCCTCTATAACATAAGAACAAAAGGAATAGATTATTTATGATGTCTGTACCCTCTCCACCGCCATACCGCAAGTTTGAGAGACACTATTCCCTAAAACAACCCTACCAACCTTATCCTCGAGTGATCGAAGAAGAGATGCATTTGCAAGCCCTAGCAGACATGAATATGCAGTAACCAAAGATGACGAGAGCAAGTAACATCACTGCCAAAACAGATACATAGGGCCTCATTACGAGTATGGAGGTAGCCATGCTGCTTTTAGCGGCATGGCTACCCCTATACCGGGTACCGGGTCCGGGTTCCAGGAATGAGGAATTACCGGGACACTCCGACCTTGGAGGGCCCAGTAATTCCCTTTCCTGGAACCCGGACCCGGTACATCCCCATTCCCATTTGAGCCCCCATAAGGGCTCAATGGGAATGGGGAGGATGCTAACAACAGGCCCGTTAATGACGGGCCCTTTGTTAGCATCCTGGTCTGCTAGCGGGTCCCGCTAAGGACGCCTGGTTTTACCAGACGTCCTTAGCGGGACCCGCGAGCAGACCTCGTAATGAGGCGGTAGAGGGTTAACGGCGCCGGCAGCTCTACCGGCGCCGTTAACCATCTACCGCCTTCCACGTAATTAGGCCCATAGACACACTAGACACAAAGCAGATATGCACTCACCACGAAGATACAAAGACACTAGGTCTAATTTACATTTAGACCTGATGAAAGAGACACTAGAAAACACATCATAATCAATGTATACGCTGAAAAGCAGGGTAAATGAGATAAATGCAAAGCTTGCTTAATGTAGAAATGCAACAGAAACAAGCAGACAGTTTGGATAAAATGGACGGTGCAGCCACGTTTGAGTGACTGGGAAGCGTTGAAGAAGCCTCAAAGCTACAGGAAGGTCGAACTTGCTGAATCAGCTGAAAATACAAACCTGAGCAGACCAGGCAATAGCTGCACATCTGCCAAGGCTGTTGTAGAAAAGGGAGGCTTCGACTAGCACAGAGTAGAACAGAAGATGATAATTCCCAAGTGTAAGACACATTTCTCTTAGATTAAGCAAATAAACAAACAGCCCTTGAAGCCAGGTGCTCGTTAATTAAGGTTTCATATTGGAAGAAAAGTAGCCTGAACAAGTCTCCAGTGGCCAGGAAGGGTAAGGACACCCGTGTTAATAAGGGCTAAAATCTTAGTAAAAGTCGAGCAGAAGAATTCAAAAGATGGTCTCCTCACACATGGCTTATAATTGGAAAACAGTGGCTATTTATTAGCTACAAACACAGATAGACTGAGGCCTTCACTCCCCTCAAATTCTCAGAACAACGATACAAGATGAAGCCAAGTTCAAAGTGAAAAGTCCTGGCTTGTGGCCTAGGAAATCGGATTTGGTGTCTTATAATTGGCAAAAGCAGCACCTTGATGCCGCTCTCCCCAGCCACTGTTGCTGTTCATGTGCTGATGACCTGCCAAATAATCAAGGATGGTAAGGCTACTGTCAACCACTCATTCTCCTCAAATAATGCAGTCTTGTAACTGTTGTAGTAGCGAATAGTTAATTGTTGTGGTGATTTATTTTTGCCTGTAATCAATTTAGGGGTGGTCTCAGGTGGAGCCATCAGATAAAGCAAAACCAATAGAAAAACGAACACCTACATATTACATGTATATATGATTCCCCTAACCAATCCCACCTACCCGTATGTTTTTGTAGCCAAGATTGTATACTTGAGTAGCACGAAAGTAGAGACCATCATTATGGGTCAAATGGTAAGAGTGTGCCATGGATTGACAATCCCCCGCCGAGACAGGGTTTTCATGCAAACATCCTGTAGAAAGGAGGACACAACATACAAAAAGATGGCAATGGGAATTATTCTTTCATTGCAGACCTTAGGGACTACACAACTGTCCCTCCTAGAAAAGGCATCCACCATGCCGTTAGATTTCCCTGGGATGACCAAGAAGGTACCATTATGAGGAGAGAAGAAATAGGCCCAGTGATCTTGGTGGCTGTTTTGAGTTTCAGCATACCAGAGACACTTCAGATTCTGAGGATCTGTCTTGACCAATATAGGGAAATGGGGACCCAAAAGAAGGTGCTGCCATTCTTGGAAGGCTTGTTTTATGGTGAAGAGTTCCTTCTCCAGTACCATATAATTAAGTTTTGAGGGAGACAGAGTCTTGGATATGTAAGCAATCAGTAACTCATTTCCCGTAGAAGAACGTTGCTGCAACGCCGCACCCATTACACCGTAGGAAGCATCTGATTCACCAATGAATTCTCTGGGTTGGTCAGGAACCTGTAGATCAGGGGCAGTAGTGAAAGCAGGTTTTAAACGGTCAAAGGCTTGGTGGGCGGCTGCATTCCAAACATATTGGATGTTCTTCTTCAGTAAAGCTATGAGAGGTAACAATAACCGAGAAAAGGCTGGTATAAATATGTGATACAAGTTTGTGAATTCCAAGAACCATTTTAGTTCCTTCACAGATGTTGGGATTGGCCATTCAAGAACCACCTGCATTTTCCCAGGATCCATACCGGTCTCTTGGGCGGAGAGAACATAACTCAGGTGATGGACTGTGGGTTGATGAAATTCACACTTTTCAGCCTTCACAAATAAATGATTCTACCTAAGTAGTTTCAGTACTTCCCATACATGGGTGGAGTGGTCCTTTTCAGATCAGGAAAAGACCAGAATATCATCAAGATAAACTATAACCGTGTGTAAAAGAAGATCTGAAAAGACATGATCCATAAAACGCTGAAATATTGCAGGGGCATTCGAGAGGCCGAAGGGCATGATGCAGTACTCAAAATTACCAAAGGGGGTGTAAAAGGCTGTCTTCCATTCGTCACCCAGATGGATTCTGATGAGGTGGTCGGCGCCCCTTAGGTCCAGCCTGGTGAAAATTGTAGCACCCCTGATGGCCTCCAGAATATCCGTAATAAGTGTCATGGGGTTTTTCTGCAGGGACATCATTTCACCAAAATGCCAGAGGTCGCAGAAATTACATCACATGACCCTTGACCTTTGATGACATCACAGAAAGTGATAACATTTGACAACACCCCAAAGTGACCTCACGGAAAGCGACGGAACACAACCTTTCACCCCTTGCCAAAACAGGAAGTGGCATCCCACAGTAGTGTTCTTAAGTACACTATGAAAAATATGGTTAAGGTATTACTGTAAAGTGATATACATTTCATACAAGAATGGATCACCATATTTTAATATCAGTGTTTATAGGCCCATATTACCAAATTACTGTGAACGCAAGCACATGGCCAAGGCCAAATGATAATGATGTGTTATTAAATAGCACTTACACTTAAGAGCTTTATATAGAACAACTATGCATACAAATTCAACCAACCTGTGTTGGTACTCATTTATCAACCTCTGAAGGATGAAAGGCTGAGCTGGCCTTGCCGTTATTTGAACCTGCAACCTGCAGATCACACACACATTGCAGCAGCGAGCGCTCAATCCACTGAGCTATTTTACCGACTATAGCTATGTTACCGGCTATAGTAAAATTATCAATTACATGCCTGAATGTTCTCAAAGTCAGAAATCAAATGACACTCTGTAGTGGATACCATTAAACTGGTAACTGAGATTTAACAGCAGACCAGTTCATCTGCAGGTCTGGTGTAAACCTGGCAACATGTGAAGCCTGCGTGGATCTACTTTTCAGGCTTCAGATGTTAGCAAAATAAATACCTGTGGGAGGGTTCATAACTGTGGTGAAGAATTTAGAGTAGTGCAGGGAAAGCAGCGCACTCACACGGCATCCCATACTCTGGGCACTTGTTACCTCATAAATACAAATAAACATCCTGAACAGCATGCCAGGGGGATAAGAAAGATAGACACAGTACAACAAAGCATTAATTTTGGCACACTGAAATCAAGGCCCACTTTATGTGCTATGGTCAAACATTTCTACACTGTACACAAGCTTTTAGGCATAAGGATTTTGTCAAGTGAACGAAGACACAGAGATGGAATGTCTTGTGATGACCGTAACAGAGACTATTGCAGAAAAAACAGGCTATAACTGCAACTTGCGCAAGCAAAATACATAGTCCGCAATGGATGCTTATTCTACTCTAAATGCTTTTTGAACATTTTTGTCTGCATTGTGAATTTGAGGTGTTTAAGAACAGAATAAATCAGTTGCTCACCCCCTGAAGTGTGCCTGAAATAAACTTTTAGTAAGTCTAGAAATCACTGCATAGAATTCCAGAAAGACAAATTATTTGGTATTCCTATTCTTTCTAAATTTAGGGTCACTGTTCAAAGTGTACACTTGTGGAACCCCCAGTTTTTTAAGCGGCCTCAGCAAGAGAGCTAGCCACTCCAGAAACAAAGAGCCACATGGTGCTGGCCACAGCCCAGGAGCTTCCATTTAAAAAAAAATATTTTAGGGGTAGCAAGGGAGATCACAGGGGTCGCAGCTAGTGGGTTCAGGACACCATAGGAAGGATCTCGTGGTCGCAGGTAATAGAGTGCTCTGAAGTGGATACAGAGAAAGGTTAAGAGGAATCTCATAGGAAGCATTCACACTTTCTCATACATACACAAAAGCTATAGGAAGAATACTCTCAGGCATCAAGCTAAGTAAGTAGTGATGCACCGTTTCCTGGTTCATCAATCACTTTAGTAGACTGCATTGCCACCTTTTTCCTGGAAGCCGTGTCACCCGAAGCACATTGACGTGGATATGCTAATACGATACAGCCTGGTGCATGCACCATCTTCGATATCCAGAAACCCAGCAATACAGACGCACACCTCAAGCAGCACCACCGTTGCCACAGCGACCACCGTGCACGGTGTGTTGTGACAAAAGGTTAGTTCTAGGTCAGTTCCAGCTACATTTACCAGGGAGCAGAGAAATTAATATACATCTTTCCATTTTACAAGAGTGTTAACCAATTCAATACTTTTACTTGTCTAATGTTTTGTTAGATAATATACAGTGTTAGTCAAAGTGAAGTTAACTGCATGGCAAAATACAATAAAACTTCAATTGATGCCTCAATTCTTCATTACACTCTGCATTATTTTAGTTATAAGGAAAAATACTGCAAAATACAATAATTGAAAATGAATGACAGGTTATGATAATACGCAAATGGATTCTTCTTCTATACTTGGAGCCAGGAACCTGACACTTTGATGGAATCCCAGACTTGTTCATTTGGGTTCTAAAACTCTTAATACATGTTCTTGAGGCATGCTAAATTCTTTTTGATGTGGCAAACACACTCTTTTACCTGTGGTTACAGTTCCAGTTCCATATGAACTTTTGACATGTCTTTACATATTGATCAGGCAATAGTTGAAGAAATTCTTGATGTACATTTGTGTCTTTGAAGATTGAATAAGGCCTGTTGCGATTTTACATGTAGAAAGATCCTGTTTAAGTACCTGGATTCAATTACAGACTTTGGAAATAGTTCTCGCGTGGGGGCGGGGGACACACAGTTGTATGTCCCTTGCATTTTAGAGGGGCAGCAGGCAAGATGTGAAATCCAATAGGATGCATAATTTTGTGAATGGCGCCTCTCTCGGTCTTTTGGAAAATCTCAATCCCTGTCTTTCTTGAGTTGCTCCCATTATACCAGTGAAGGTCCAGGAGTAAACCATAAAGAAGGGTTACCCATCACAGAAAGCGTAGCGCCATAGGAACCATGGAGGGTAGAATAGAGAGAAAGTTGAAGTGACCATCATTTATGTATGTGCCCGCTGCCAGTCTGTCATACCTCGATCTGTTATACATTGATCCATTCGTGGGCTGTTCTTTTCCCCTGATCATTCATGCCAGTTCACCTTTGTCATGCACCAATGTCTGTGTGCATTTGGTTTCCTTTTCCCGCGTGACTATGCATGATTTGAAAAATCCTTTAATCTGGAAACATGTTTTCTCTGATGTGTGTTATGGAAACAAAATGAATCTCTCGCAGAGATTCAGAATTTAGGGAACGTGTATGAAGGAGGAGGATAGATCCCCTTAAAGGATGCAGTGTGAATTGCCTTCTGCTTAATCTACAGATGAGCACAATCAAGCCTTATTGTAATATAGATCCAGAGTAAGTGTTTGCTTGTTTTGTATTTCTATCAATACATTCTTGGGCTTCATTATAAGTTTGGCGAGTGCAGAAAAAAAATGTGGTTATTCTGTTTTTTTGGTGGTAATTGAATTCCTGCCACATTTACTGCACAGCCAAACTAGGAGATTAGCCAGGAAGTGGAGGATTTACCGCCAGCATAGTGCTGGAGGTAAATCCTCCACTATATTTAAAAAAATATGCAGAATTACTCTGGCGGAATTACTACTTGTGATAATTACACCAAAATCCCTGTGGAGTCTTATGAACTCCAAAAATTGATATTAATATTGCCCTTCCACCAATTGTAATCCTGTGGTAAACCCACTAGACTAAATGGTGGTAATAGCAAATGGATTTTGTGGTAATTCAGCAGATTTACTGCTGTATTACCACCATACTTGTATTGAGGCCCCTTATGTTTTATACAATGCATTCATCTACTTAAATGGGTCCCTGCCCATCTTAATGGGGAGACAATACCACTTAACAAGGATCTTTCAAGCGATTTGAAGGGGCAAAACGGCACTTAGAACTGCCTATAGATGAGAGATTGCAGTGGGCATGGAAATAAACATAGGAGGGCTTTAATCCTGCAGCCTGTCTAATTTTGAACCACTCAGGTATGCAAAGAAATAAAAACAAGTTGTGGACTCTTAAAACAATATCTAGGGGCGATTGCATTATTGTATTGCTGGTGCTTCCCATCTCCCATCTGCATTATCTCCCCAACGCTCTGGCGTGTTAGTTTTGGCTCTTTTGTGTGTAACTTGAGCACTACCAATATGTGAGCCAAAGTATTTCTATGAATGTAGAGAGGAATGTTGGGATGTTGGAGTCTGATGTCGAACACGCATGTTTTTTGGCTGCACTGCTGTGTGTGTCCATTAGAATACATTTTAGAGTTTGGCATTTTTATTGTGTTGCACATTGTGGCAAGTTTCATAGGGTCCGTCTTCAGCGTCCAGAAGTATTTTACTATGGGCATCCTTACGACCCTGGGGGGGTTAACGGCGCCGGTAGAGCTGCCGGTGCCGTTAACCCCCTACCGCCTCATTACGAGGTCTGCTCGCGGGTCCCGCTAAGGACGCCTGGTAAAACCAGGCGTCCTTAGCGGGTCCCCCGAGCAGACCAGGATGCTAACAAGGGGCCCGTCATTAACAGGCCCATTGTTAGCATCCTCCCCATTCCCATTGAGTCCTTTGGGGGCTCAAGTGGGAATGGGGATGTACCGGGTCCGGGTTGCTTGAATGGGGAAATACCGGGCCCTCCAAGGTCGGAATGGCCCGGTATTTCCCCATTCAAGGAACCCGGACCCGGTACCCGTTATGGGGGTAGCCATGCCGCTTTTAGCGGCATGGCTACCTCCATACTTGTAATGAGGCACAATGTCTCTTGTTAATGGTATGTGTGAACACTAACCTGCAAACATAGTCAGACTTTTAAAAATAATTACAGGCTATTGTCACAGCCAAGGGACCAAAAGACAACTTGACATCATACACAAGTTTACTAAGCACCCAGAATCTGCTTAGGGTATTCACTGATACCAGCCAGGCATGTGTTAGGACCATAGTCCCCAGTCCTTCCTTCCCTACCCTAGCTCATGTCTTCTTCGTAGCAGAATACAGCTCCTGAGTCTCTGGCATTTCTAGTGTTACCCTTCTTTCCTGGCCTCAATGTGTTTTCCCTAGTCATCACTGAAGTCGCCAGGATCATACATTGGTTCGCCTGGTCTCTCCTACTAGTTCCTCCATCTGGTATCCTCAGGTCTTCTGGTGGATTCAGAGATCAGGAAAATTAACAGGTGGCTGGACCCCAAAGGATTATTAGCCCCCCCTGGTGACAATAAGTAATCTTGACTTCCAAACTGCGATCCGTATGATTTGTTGTCACACGAGTGTAACAACATTCTTTTATTTTCTACTACCCGCTTACGACGATTTTTTTTTTGTTAGTAACTGAGAAACAAATCTTTTTTGCTTTTGTCCAATCAATCCAACTCATTAAGTGGGAACTGTTTGTCCACAGCATGTAGTGATCTCTACATTCTTCCCATAGTCAGTATCCATCCTCAAAAACCCGTCAGGTTAAAAGCTCATTCATAGGTTTAAAGGGGGGATCTAACCTGTCTGCCGTATAAAGAGTAAATAAAATGTGTGCCGGAACGCCTGTTATTTAGGGGGACACCAACCGCAGTGTTCTCTTTTAAAGTACTATCATTTTTTTTAAATGAATGACCTGGTTCTGACCACATTGTTTTATCAAGACTTCTTCTTGCTAGGCCTGCATGTTTTTGAGCCAGACCATGTGGTGTGCAGCCCTAAAGCACGTGCCCGGCTTCCTTTGCCAAGGTAGTGACTGCTACACCTGTGAGCATTGTGGTGTGAGCGAGGGCACGCGGCCACCACAGCTCAGGTTGCTTTACTTCTCTTTTGTAATTCATGAACATAGAAGCACACCTGCTGTTTGGCGGAGCTTGCTGGCAAGCACACCAGGCAGCTGCTTAGTTTGCCAGTGCTTACTCCAGCTCAGCCTCTATTATTTCATCGCAGAGAGCTGTGCAGGCTATTTATGCTCCTCGGCTTTTATGTGAATTTCATGCTTCTCTGAATCACACTTTCGAGGTGCCGTTCTTTAACAATGCACTACACTAACAGTGTACAACAAACTACTGTTTGGGCCGCTAAAATGGTATCTTATATAGTTTCATGAGCCATCTAAGTTATGTTGGTTGGTTCCCGCCATCCTACCTTTCAGGAACGACCTGTAGACCCCACTCTTCAAAGAAACCCTTGCAGATCAATAGTCACCCCACTCTACCACTAATTCCCCACCTCTGGAAGTCCCCACATCCATGGCCCCCTATGCATCCCGGCACCTCTGCTGTTGGGGGCTGTCCCGGTCCACCGGGCAGCCCCACACTCGGGTCGGGTAGCGCCCGACACCACACGCTGCAGTGCGGCGGTCACGCCGCGTGATGAAGGGTGGGGGTTCATCCCACCCGCTCCGGGACACCGGAGCGCCACACATGGCCGGCAGGCAACCGGCTTACCGCGGCCCCGGCTCTGGGGGGCACCCAGGCCGGGGTCGCCACCCTGGCCCGACTCACAGGGCCAGGGGAACACACAGGGACGGTGTTGCCCGGCAGGGGCACCGTCCGGACGGCGTTGCCCGGCAGGGGCACCGTCCTGGAGCTGGGCCCTTTCCTTGGGCCCAGCACACGTGGTGGGGCGCCGCCATGGCGCCGACCCAAATAACACACACACCACGGAGTCTTGCTGGTCTCGACTGCCGAGCCGGAAGCGGCTCGGACCTTTTATTAAGATGGTCACATGGGTAACCATGTGACCATGCCACAGCACACTGGACGATACCATGGCCCCTTGCAGGGGTGCCATGCAACACTCCTCCTTTTTCATAACAAAATGCAAAACTCCAAAATCCAACCATAACTACCACTACTACTACTGTAGCCACTCTACTACTTTACACACCCTTTATTAACCTGGGTGAGTGGCTCTCATGTCCCTGAACGGCACCAGTGAGGGCTACTGGCACCACTTAAAGCACTCGGAGCCTACAGGTGCGCACCACACAACATTGCCCACTAACTGGACCATTTTAAGCAAGTCCATGTCTGCCGGCTCACAGTCTTCCGGGGAATGTCACTCATGATGTCCATCTTCCTTATGGAGTCGCCGGAAACCAGCTTGCACCCTCACCAGCGTTCATTTAGGACAGTTACAACACGATCACCCAAAACACCGGCAAAGCCGCACCTGGGGAGGCCCAGGGGCCACATCGGCCATGTTCCACTTGTATGGGGGCAAACCTCATGGCTGGATGGCAGAACCCGCTTCCTTCGCGTTGTTGCATCCGCAGCCGCCACCACCCCTCTTGAGAGAGAGGCAACCCACTTGGTGGGCAGTACCCGCCCCTCTCCTGGACCGGGGCCACCTCAGCTGTGCGGTGGCCCCCCACACCTCTTTTCCTGCTCCTCGGAGCGGGCACACACACCCTCGCGGGCCGTCCCCCTTCAGATGGGAGTGGGGACAGCAGAGGGGCAGCTGACTTCCCCACTGCGGCGGATGCCGCTCTATTGCCTGTAGGGGCAAGGCAGGCAGCTCCTCTGCCCGCTCCTCAGAGCGAGCACTTCCCTGTCCTTGCGAGCCCAGCTGGTGCTGGGCCCGCATCCTTTGTTCCCTTTTTGCAGGCCCCGTTGGAATCGGGCCTGCATCTCCTTTTCTCCCCATTTTCTTTCGAGGCGCGCGCGGCCCCTCTCCCTCCTTTCTGATGCCGGGGAGAGGTCCACGATGGGGGAGGGGCGCAGCCACCCACGCGGCCGATGCCGCGGGCTTCTTCCGTCTCCCTCGGGGGACGGGCGGGCCGCTCGCCCACCATGTTTTCCTTGCGGGCCCAGCTGGTGTTGGGCCCGCCTCCTTCTCTTTTCCCGCGGCGATGTCAGCCGCACCAGCGCTCCTTGGGGAGGGGAACCGGCATCCTCCCTCCTGCGGCGATGTTAGCCGCTCCTCGTTGCGGCCGACGCCGGGGCACCCTCCCTCCCGATGGGGAAAGAGGCAGCCCCCGCGTTCTTCACCGCGGCGCGGGCCGCACACTTCTCCCCCCTCTCGCGGCCGACGCCGCAGAAACTTCTCTCCCCCACGGGGATAGGGGGGAAAGTCGTCTCCGCTCCTCCACATCGCGGGCCCAGATGGAGATGGGCCCGCACCATATCTTCTTCGGGGCACGCGGGGCCCCTCGCCTCATCGCCATTGTTGGGGGCTGTCCCGGTCCACCGGGCAGCCCCACACTCGGGTCGGGTAGCGCCCGAAACCACACGCTGCAGTGCGGCGGTCACGCCGCGTGATGAAGGGTGGGGGTTCATCCCACCCGCTCCGGGACACCGGAGCGCCACACATGGCCGGCAGGCAACCGGCTTACCGCGGCCCCGGCTCTGGGGGGCACCCAGGCCGGGGTCGCCACCCTGGCCCGACTCACAGGGCCAGGGGAACACACAGGGACGGTGTTGCCCGGCAGGGGCACCGTCCGGACGGCGTTGCCCGGTAGGGGCACCGTCCTGGAGCTGGGCCCTTTCCTTGGGCCCAGCACACGTGGTGGGGCGCCGCCATGGCGCCGACCCAAATAACACACACACCACGGAGTCTTGCTGGTCTCGACTGCCGAGCCGGAAGCGGCTCGGACCTTTTATTAAGATGGTCACATGGGTAACCATGTGACCATGCCACAGCACACTGGACGATACCATGGCCCCTTGCAGGGGTGCCATGCAACATCTGCCACTTCTGCACCCTTACTTGTAAGCCGCTAGGTACGCCCCTTCTGTGCAGAGCTCCATTGCTTACCAGCTTGTTGACAGTTTATAAATCCCATGCATACATACACACATATGATACGCACCAGTTCACATCAGTAAACTTTGCTGATAACAAGTGACTACTTTTTAAACCTCTAAAATGTGATCTTATAGAGTTATATGCACCATTTATGTTATGATCTCGTATGTTCTCAGCTTAAACACTGCTGCTTGTGAGCTCCTATTATATGATGTAAACATTACATTGCATTGGGCCTCAACAGGAGTTGGGCAGAGCGGTAAAAATGCAGCAGTAACGCTATTACCGCCGCATTACCATTCCGCCCAATCCCGAGTTTGAGGGAGACTCAGAGCATTCACCTCCAGATCTGAACGGGGGATACTGTGCCATCTTTCCACCCATTTTCGGTGCAATTACTGTGGGGCAAGTAGCGCCACGGTAGTTGTACCTAAAATGCCCCATTGAATCCTATGGACTCAAAATAAATGGAGACCGTCACTGCAACTTGTGATCCGACACTAATAGCGCTGGAACAAGTTGTGGTAACACTAATTGCAGTAGACGGTATCCCGGCAGATTTACCGTGGGGATAAAACCCAACTTGTGATGAGGCCCATAGAGTTTTGTGTGCTATTTGTGCTATGTTACTCATCCTTTATGCTAATTTCTCCCTATTACACCTTTGAGATTCCATTTGTTATCAGTATACTTTGCTGATATAGCTTGCTGTGCCATTCAAACGTATCTTGTCCTTGCCAAACAACGTCTGGCCAACTGGTTTGTCCCCGTATCTGACATCCACATGTACGCAGAGGCTTAGGCAGAGAAAGGACTCCTATAGAAGCAATGGGAATGTCTTGCTTACCTGAAAAGTTAATCTTAGGATCAAACCTTTCTCTCTGCCTTTGGTGGATAAACCAAGCTCTGAGAAAGCGCCCAGCCACTACACTGGTTACCAAAAGCCATGGCCTAGGCAGAACCACCATTAAGGCAGGCCAGACTGAAGGGGACAGGTTACCAAAAGCCATGGCCTAGGCAGAACCACCATTAAGGCAGGCCAGACTGAAGGGGACTGGTTACCAAAAGCCATGGCCTAGACAGAACCACCATTAAGGCAGGCCAGACTGAAGGGGACTGGTTACCAAAAGCCATGGCCTAGACAGAACCACCATTAAGGCAGGCCAAACTGAAGGGGACTGGTTACCAAAAGCCATGGCCTAGACAGAACCACCATTAAGGCAGGCCAAACTGAAGGGGAGAGCCAGAATACCTTTGAACGGCTACAGGGCTTCATAGAGAAAGCCCCAGGAAAGGTTCTGTTTTGTAATCCAAACACAGGCAAAGGAAATCACACTCACATTCCTACCAGGGGTTCAAGCCAAAGGGGGAGCTCCAAAGAAGGCACGAGCTATGTGATGATGTCACAGCCAGCGGCTAGGAGTCGGGACGATGATGACCTTGGGGTCTTGCAACATCATCCGCACCGCCATGCAAGCCGGAGATTCCCCAGTGTGACCTACCTCATCCCTAGCCACATTTGTAGCAAGTCTTCAAGCCCACCTGAGAACGCAGCTGTCAGCAAAAAACCTGTGAGAACCCATTGTGGAATACACGCAGCGTCATCGCTCATGGACCAGTGTCCCTGTGAGTTCACAAGCCTTCTAGTTATTGGGAGAAGTTAGTGTTTCCATAGGCATCACATTGCGTAAACTCTGCATGGATATTACCCATGCCCTGCTCACCTCCAACGGTGGAAGGCTGCCAGACCACAGAAGCAGAGAGAAACTGAAGTTTGGAGACTCACCAGCTCTCGGGGGAATGGGCATACGAAAAACAAAATGGCATAGTGGCGCTTAACCACTTCAGCAAGCTGAGGTGTGGGACAGTCCACCACACGATCATGATCAGCCAAGGAAATTGTAGCTCGTTCAATGATTACCCAATCAAAATATGCATTCTGCTAACAGACATCTTGCACTCAAGAACTCCAACTCTAGTCCTGTGCAGATATAGCCCTATTACAGAAGACACACTTACTTGAAACAGAGGCAGGAACATTGAAACAAGGATGGGTGGGGAAGGTTTTTTGTTCTGCATTCAGCTCAAGTTCAAGGGGGGTATGCACACTGATAAGGAAAAACCTGCCACTATCTGAAATGACGTGTAAAAAGGACAATGAAGGGCGAATGTTTTATGTCATTATGAATGTACAAAATGTTCCATACTGTGTCTGCAATGTTTATGCTCCAAATGGGGGAGATGGCACATTTCATGTTTCTCTTGCGCAGTTTGTGCAGAATGTGAATCAACCGAACCTCATAGTGGGAGGAGATTTTAATATCACACTTAACCCAATTCTGGATAAACGTGTAGACACCATGAGTCCTGAGAGTGCAGTGAAACGGAAGGCCATGGTAGATTTCATGAGAGAGTGTATGTTACAAGACATGTGGAGACTTCAACACCCATTAGACCGACGATACACATTTCATTCTGGCTGTCATAGAATGTATTCATGAATTGATCTGCTCCTGATGTCTGGATTATGAACACAGAATTATAAAGGGGGAGATAAAATGTATTTTGATCTCTGATCATGCCCCAGTCTCGCTTGAAATGACATTATCGTTTCCATTGCCTAAGACAAGTATCTGGAAAATGAATGTTATTCTTCTTAATGATGTAGAAATACTGGACAAGATTGTGGGGCATGAGGGGCATGCTGATTGGCCATTCAAGTAACAAGAAAAAAGAAAGGGCGATAGAGGCGAAGAACCTGGGAGAAGAAATTGAAGAAATTGAAAAGCAAACTATGATAAATTATTCAATGGACTCATACAATGCTCTCAAAATAAAGAAAATGAAACTGGAGGAAATACTCACAGATAAGGCAGATAGATTCCTGTTTAAAACAAGATGTAACTATTATGAGGGAGGAGAAAAATGTGATCGCCTCTTGGCTCATCGTCTTCGAATAATGGACAATTGAAAAATCAATTAGCACAATTGAAGGCATACAGGTACTTCAATTTATGAGCCAACTCAAATCAAAAGAGAGCTCAAGGAATATTATACAAAATTATACACATCGGATGTACATATGAACCCAGACGTTATGAAGCAGTATATTAAAGGATGTAATTTAAAGAGACTAAAACTGGACGGTGATTGAGTTTTGAAGCAGACTTGAACATAGATGAGCTTAAGCGAGCGGCGTGCCATCTGAACTCTGGGAAATGTCCGGGTCCACATGGTCTGCCAGCAGAATTATACAAGATTATCTGCCTCATCACGAGTTTGGCAGTAACCCTTAAATGCAGCAGTAACGCTATTACTGTCGCATTTAAGGGTCCGACAAATCACGGGCTTGGCAGATTTACCCACAGCTCTAAGATGGGGGAAATCTGCCACGATTTTGCTGATTTTCGGTGCTATTACCGCCATCGGTAATAGCGCCAGTGGTAATAGTGTGAACATTCCCAATTGGGCCCAATGGGGAATGGGACATTCCCGAATGGGCCCAATGGGGAATGGGGACTTGTCGGTAGGGCTACCTAGCGCCCAACTTGTGATGAGGCCCTATGCCAGATGAAGTATATGCCCTGATGCTGGCCATGTTGCATTCCTCGCTAAACAATGGGTTGCTTCCTTCTACCACTAGGCATGCCACCATTTCCCTATTTTTGAAGGAAGGGAAACCATTGGTGAATCTGAGTAGCTACAGACCAATACATTTGATTAACACTGATAACAAGATATTTGCAAAGGCCTTGGCATTGAGATTGGATAACCTGTTACCCGAAATCGTCGATCAGGAACAAGCAGGTTTTGTTAAAGTGAGACTTGCATCAGAGAACATGTGCAGACTATTGCTAACCCTATACGAAAGAAAGAAATTACCAACTGAGGTGGCAGTGTTATCACTGGATGCAGAGAAGGCTTTCAATCGCATCCAATGGGAATACCTCATGGCCACTTTAGAAGGTTTTGGATTGGGAGAAAGCATGATTCATTGGATAAAACTTTTGTACTCAAGACCAACGGCAAGTGTGAATACAAATGGTCTTACATCAGCAGGATTTGAACTGCAAAGAGGAACAAGACAAGGATGTTCTCTCTCTCTACTGCTATTTGCCCTTGCAATGGAACCACTGGCAGTGAAGATTAGAGGAGATCCCCTGATTCAAGGGTTAGAATTCAGAGAGGCCACACAAAATGGCTATATGCGGACAATATGCTTCTGGTGTCACAAAATATATATAGACACTTCTTGCGTAGGTGGAACGAATTGACAGTCTATCGGGGAGAGATGAAGGCAATAAAGATGACTCCAGCTCCACGTATTAATTACATCCTGAGTATGATTCCTATGGTGGCCAAAATGAAAGATCTAAAAAAGATAAAAAGCTGGATACAGTCATTCTTGTGGGATGGGAAACAACCTCGCCTGAAGTTTTGGAAACTCCAATTATCATCTGAAAATGGTAGATTGGGAGTTCCGGACTTTGAAAATTACCACCTGGCTTTCGGTGCAAGACATCTGCTTCCATTTATTTAAAATTCCACAGATATCTGTACGCAAGCTAAAACTAGTAGGTATACTCCTCAAGCACCCTGGGCGATACTGACATTGGAAGGTGAAACTGGGTGCAAATCGTATGCACCAACAAAGTTTTTGAGGGAATGTTGGAAATGCCTAATGAAGCAAACCAATCAAGATGTCTCCAGTTCTAGAAATTCATCTCTGTGGCTAAATCCAGAGATTAAGCTAGAAGGGAAAACGTTGTTTTGGCCAAATTGGCTTTTGAGCAGTATCCAATGGTTGGTTGACCTATTTGAAGATAAGGTATTGTTTACTTTTAACAAATTAACTAATGAAAAGGGACTTAAAGACTGCACATTAGGGAATATATCGGAAACTGAAGAGAGCCGTGGGGGATAGGATTCCTGAATAGGGCAAAGACTGGATGGAAACGCTGCGAGAATTCAAATTGGATGGCCACACAGCTTCAAAGGTTTACAAACATTTAGCACAATACAAGGAAACTAATGGGAAACTACTGGACAAATGATCAGAAGTGATAGCTCAGAGATGAGTGTAAGCAGGTGGAATAATATATGCAAGAATGTGATAATGACATCATTAAATAAAGAGCTAGACAGATCAAAATCTTGAACAGAGTGTACTGGACACCACAGAAACTGTATGAAAATGGCTTGTTACAATCAGAGGTCTGTTGGAGATGTAAACACTGAGTGGGATGTTTTGAGCACATGATATGGGAGTGTAGCGGTTTAAGAGAATGTTGGATATAGGTTACGTTAACCATGAACAAAGTACTGATGATTGATGTGGATTATGATTTTACAAGTATTATTTTAGGGGAGGAGGATCTGATTGAGGATCTGTCTTTCCCACAGCATTGTTGGTTCTTCAGAGCTTCAATTTCTGCAAACAAATAATACTTCGTGAATGTAAGAGTGAGCAAATGCCTCCAGTGTCAGCTTGACTGTTAGATTTACTGCAAATGGCATCAATGGAGAGATTGATCTTATACAGGAATAAGAAAAGAAATCTGTATGATCTAATTTGGGAAAGATTCCTGGATGTATACATCTTTACTTCAGTATCTATATTATATTCCATGTACTTGAAGTAATATTGTTACTATGGCACTGTTATATAGCAGTACTGTGAAGGTGGGTGGGTGCTATTATTTTCTATATATTTGTTGATATGTTGTTATGGTTGCTGTAATGTTTTAAACTCTAAATAAATATGTTAAAAAAAGAGATTTTATCTTTGCTCCATGGCCCTTCTCTGCCTCACAACCTATTGAAAATTAGCTGAAGCATCAATGGGTGGTGCAAAAGCTATATGCCTTGCTTTCACGCCTCAATTTAATACAGCATCCATTAAAAAATGAGGGTGTATGCTTATCTACTGCAGGCTATAAAATCAAGATAATGATGCTTGTGAAGAATATGTGACTATTGAAGCTAAATTCAAAACTCTCAACCTGTCAAGGTTTTATTGGATAGAGTTATATTACATTGAGCTTCCAGTAAAATGCATTAAAGTAATAGAACATTTGGGATTGTCACTGCAAAATACTGGTAATTGGAGCCACTTAAAAGGAACAGAGATGATGTTGTTAGTGCACGCGTGTGTGTGTGATCGTGTGTATGTGTCTACCAACAACTATGCTTACCATCCCATGTTCTGCACCTCACCCTTCCATTCCCACAGAAGCAGTAGAACAGACAATAAGGTATTTCTGGGACCGAGTGAAGAAAGGAGGCATGTTTGTGCAGTTAGCGCCTTTAGCTGCCCTTCTTGACAGCTAGCTTCTAGTAATAGCTGCAGACTGGGAAAGCAGAGAACTCTGCATGCATGGAAGCTGGCAGGCTGCATGGAGGCATCCAATGCTGTACTTGTGCAGATTTGTAAGGGAATGTTGCACTGGCTCCAGAATACTGTACCAGTACCCATCCACAAGAGACTTGCACTATCCCTGCCCGTGTTTCTGTTTCTGAGCGACCTTGGCACTGGCTCTACCCATGCTGTACATGTACCCATTTGTGATGGAAGCTTCACCTGACCCTAACCATGCTGTTAATGTACCAATCGGTTATGGAAAGATGTATTAGCCTTATCCATGATGTTCATGTACCAGATTGCGAGGGAAACATGCAATGGCTGTCCATTCTATACCTGTCCCTGCCTATGCTGTCATTTTGTGAGGAAACTTCTACTTGCCCATGGTAAGCTGCTTGAGAGTGGTTGCCTTTGCCTTGCCCATGCTATACCTATACTAGCACTGTTCACGCTGCACCTTTACCCGGTTGTTAGGGAAGCTTGCAGTGACAAGCGGCACCTGTCTGTGAGGAAAGCATCTACTGTAGAGGCCAATGCAGTACCTGATGTATTTAGTGGGAAGCTTCCAATAGCCCTGTAGTTTCTGGAATTGTAACGCAAACCGTCCTCCTCATTGTGTGGTAGGGCGGACCCTCATTTGGGGTGGAAGAAGGGAAATGACGTGACGGGGGAAAGGAGACTGCAGTTTTGAAGAAGGAGAGATGGAATAAAGGTGTTTTCAGTGCCTGGTGTCCATGAGCAGGTCCCAACAAAGGCCTCATTGGGGCTGTGCAGGTAACAATTGGCGACGAGGCACGACGCAGGCCTTGCCATGCTCTAATATTCATTCAGAATGGTGAGCACTGTAGGATGCGTGACGACGTGCCCCAGGGATTGGAGATACCTGCTCCAACTCACACAGGAAAGGCTTGTCGGAGCCACAAGGAAGGCTGTAGGAAACCAGAGGCTCGTCGGAGACACAAGAATGGCTGAAGTGAACCTGAAAGCGGAGACTCCCCACCCCTGTGAGGACACATGGTGCCCCTCCCAAAGCACCACGTGCAGACCAGTGCCATTGGGTGGAGTCACAAGCAGGAAGAGAAGGAACTTTCACTGCTTTATTACTTCTAGGTAGGGAACAAGGGCAGACCAGGGCCCATGGAGCAACGCAGAGGCCGAAGTGAAGGTGAGGGCCAGAACTGAGCCCATGTTACTCAACATGTCAGAAGACGACATTTCCTCCACGATGGTGGCGTCCTCATGGTTGATGCTAGCGGCCAGGATTTAGGAATCACTGTCACTGCAACTACCAGGCCATTTTGAACTAAATGACACGAGCAACATGGGGCCAAGAAGGGTATGATGTCTAAGGAATTTGGATGTGTACATGGGCGATTTGGGACCCCTAGATGACCACTTTAAGAAATGTCTTCTCCCGTTGGCTGTAGGCTCTGCAACCCGAGACATTCTATATGAACTGCCTGAAGACACCACTGACAACTTCGTAGGACTGAAGGTTGCACTGACAGAATACTTTACACTGCACTCGAAAATTGACTATGAATGTCACGTGTTTCACTCGACGACCCAGAACAAGGGTGAGACGATAGATGCCTTCATCGTGCATTTTAGAGCACGACTAAAGCAGTGCGTTTTCTACAACTACTCCAATGGAGAAGCGTTGTGCTCTCAAATAATAGCCTTTTGTGAATTCTCCACCTTTCGGAAGAAACTATTACAGAAGCCGTGATCGCTCAATGAGATCCTGATGTTTGTCTGCACAGAGGTGGTCATAGAACAACAAATCGGGTCAATGGACCGACTAATAGTGCACCCGCCACACCCGGGGATGGTGAACAAGGTTGTCTCATTGCCAAAACCGCAGACATTAACAGTCCAATACTGCTTCAGATGCAGTAATGAGCTCCCTCATGAATGGACCTGTCCGGCCACTAGCCAACTCGTCTCAGCATGTGGGAGAGGAGTCACTTCCAAGTGGTATGTCGGATGGCGCAGATCTTGACCAGAGCAGGAGTGACAGGCTTGAGATTGCCGCCGTTGAGAGTCAAGGAGAGATCACAAACGACATCCGCGTCACACCACAATGAGAGGCTGCACGGACGACAACAGGAGTGTCCAAAAAGGCCGAAAAAGTCCCCCAGAAACAGATGGACATCAGAAAGACAGATACCCAGCTCATCCGGCACACGACAGAACAGATGACCAAAGCAACACATAAGATACCTGATAGAGCTGTAGCCATCTGAGAACAAATCAAGCTCCTCGCCAGATAACCAGAGACAAAAGGGATGTCTACATGCACTAGGCAATCAACAAGCCATACACCATAGCACCAAACTATTGCTGTCAGTTAACAGCCTCCAAACTGAATTTCCCATCGACACAGGGGCCAGAGTAAACGTGATCAGTGAAGCCATATATAAGAACATTCACAAAGCTCCAACCTTGTGGCCAATCGGAAGTGGACATATATCCCTATGGGTCAAGAACTCCCCTGTGATCCAAAGGGATGCTCAAAGCCACCTGCAGCTACAAAACATAGTCAAAGAAACTTCAAATTCTTGTGTTCGAGGAGGCTGCTGAGAGCGGATGTATATTACGTTTTAAGTCGGCTCTGGGCATGGGACTAATACATGTACTGTATAAACCCATGGCCCACAAATACATTGAAACTGTAAGAAGGATGTATCAGCTATTCCCATTACTATTTAAAGGCCTAGGAAAGTTGAAAAGCAAACAGATACATCTTCACATTGACACATCGATCCAGCCTATGGCACAGCACTACCAAGGCATACCTGTGAACATTCGACAGCTAGAAGATGAATTGCATAAACTGTTCAAACATGATATAATAGAACCTGCCAAGGGGCTGACACTCTGGGTATCACCCATCGTTCCAGTACCTAAGAAGGGATCTGATAACATCCCACTATGAGTTGACATGAGACGTCCCAATCAGGCCATCCAGAGGAAACGCCATCAGCGCCTCACATCACAGATATGACACACCTGCTCTATGGGGCCAAGTTATTCTCAAAGCTAGATCTCAACAAAGGGTATCACCAGATAGAGCTAGCTCCAGAGTCACAGTACATCACCACATTTGTAACACACCTGGGACTCTACAGGTACAAATGCCTGAATATTGGAGTCTCTGGTCGGCTGCTGAAATATTCCAAACTGATACCCACGATAAATAAAGCATGTGCCAAACTGTATAAAAAACAACAATGACATCCTAGTTTTTGAGACTGACGAAGAGAAACACGATGACACCTTGGCAAGAGTGTGCATGGTGCTGGAATCAGCCAACCTCACGCTGAACAAAGACAAGTCCGAATTCAGAAACCATACACTCATATTTTTCAGACACATTGGGGGTCATGATGGCTCTGGCGGTAGCCGTGCCGGTAAATGCCAGGCACAGCTGCCGACGGAGTCATGAATTTTCCGGCGCCCGGGAATGGGCAATTACTGGGGCATTACAATCCCGGCGGACCCGGTAATTGCCCATTCCCGGGTGCCGGAAAATATTACTCCCCATTCCCATTTGTGTCCCATTGGACTCAATGTGGATGGGGAGGACGGATGCACCGGCACCATTCATAAATGGTGCCGGTGCATCCGTCAAGGTCTGCGAGCGGGTGCCATTCAGCCCGCCAGGTCAGACCTGGCAGGCTGAAAGGCACCCACTCGCAGAACTCGTAGTTTGCCGGCCCGGAAACAACGGTACCGGCAAGCTTACCGGTACCATTGTTTCTAGACCGGCAAACTTGTAATGAGGCCCAGATTCTCGGAACAGGCTATGAAGCCGGACCCTGAGTTGGTGGCCACACTAAATAATACACTGCAACACACAAATGTGCCTGACCTGCATTCATTCTTCAGTTTTGCTAGTAACTGTATGAGATACATAAAGGCTTTTTCCACAGACAGACCTCCACTGTGAGCTTTAACTAAACAGTATGCCACATATCAATGGTCAAAAGTATATCAGGAGGTGTTTGACAGCATATGTTGAAGGATTACAGCAGCTGAGATCATGGTCAAACTTTAACTCAGACAGGTGCATGGAACTGACTGTGGATACAAGCCCCATAAATAAGGACACACTGTGGCTGCGAGAGGTTGTATTCTATGCCAGTAGGAGCCTCTCACCCCCAAACAGGTGTAACTACAGGCAGAAAGGGAAGGGTTGGCTGTGGTATGGACCTGTGAGCAGAAACCATTCACAGTACTGACTAATCACCAAGCACCCTTATCCATATATGGGAGCCCACAGGCAAGGATGCCTCCAAGGATAGCAAGGTGTAGGCTAAGGTGTTAGGAATACTGGCAATCCATGGTCTCTGTGGCAGCAGTGGCAGAGACAACACCCTCACAGTGTCTATAGTCCTTCAAGATGGTGGCGTGTTAGGTCGCTGTATAGAAGCTTGGGCAGCCTTTCAGCCTTTTCCAAGATGGCCTCAGGAATTCGTTATGCAACGGAGCAGCGTACCAAACAGTAACATCCGACAGCAGCATAAAGAGCATCAGGAAGGTGAGCGCCTTGCGTCGCTTCAAACTATCCTAGCAATTAACGCTGTTTTGTAACTTGTTCTCCTCCTTTTCTCCTTGTCCTCTCGCTTACTGCTAGCCCGCGTTCCTTGCAAGCTCTCTTTGTCTGCCTTGCCTCCTCCTTCCTTTCTTACCATGGTTGCCTTTAATGAAAACTGTATTCCTGGTTGCTTACTTGGCCCCCACTCACTGCTACCTCTTGTTTCCTTATATCCTTGGAGTCTCCATTAGGGCTGCGGCTCTGTTTGTTTTCCGTTGCCTGGATACTGTTCTCCTCTGGAAAACCCTCCAGATTCTCACAACTACTAAACAGCATTTACTCATCTGGGCTTCATCTTTGCTGCAGTCATCACTGTTCTGGGATTTTCCCCTACATGTGTGTTTCCCTTGGGCTTTGCCCATAGGGTGTACACTTCTGCTCTGTGCGATAGGGCTAAGTGGAGGCCTTCTAGGCTTTGTCTTGTAGCATCTCACCAGACTGGATCCTAAGGACACGCCTGACAAGTCTAAGGTTATTCGCAAACAAGCAAATCCTCACAACAGGGCTATGCATCTGACATAATACACAGGCCAGGAAGGAGGCAATCTCAGCTGAATACCTCTCCTGACACCCCGTGGGATTTCCAAGCCCCAACCTGTCGATCGCTGATAGATATATCAAGTACGTGGTGCACCAGGCAGCAGGAGTCGGAGCGTGATCCGGCCTTCCGCATCATCACTGAGAGCCTGAGGACGGCACATTGGAAGCAAGTTAAGAAATTGGGGTTGAAGGAGATGGCGGAGATGCAACAAAACACAAGGAACCTGTTATTGGCCATGGATGAACTTGCAGTGTCAAAAGATGATCTACTTCTTAAAGGAACAAAATAAATTGTGCCAATGACGTTCAGACATTGAGTAATTGACCTGGCACACAAGAGATATTGGGGATTGTACCCACAAAGTGCATGCTGTGCCAGAAAGTCTGGTTCCCTCAGAAGAGACATTGAAAAGATGTCCATGTGCTGTGTCATAATCCCACACAAAAGGCATAAACCACTACAAATGTGGAGTTGCCGGCGGGCCTGTGGGAGGAAGTGGTCATTGATATTTTTGGATCAGAGGAAGAGGGATATTACTTACTGGCAGCCATGGATGAATATTCCCGCTTCCCGGAAGTACAAAGATTGATGTCCAGAGCAGCCACACATGTCACACTGCCACTAGACACGATGTTCACTGTCTACGGCATTCCCGAACATTGTCAAATCAGACAACGGGCCCTTGTTCACAAGCCAAGACTTCAAGGTGTTTGACAAATGTATGGGATTTAAACACGGAAGGTTCACGTTGTTGTGGCCCCTGGCCGACCGGACCGTAGAAAGGTCATGGGAAACATGAAAAGTGCCCTACAAATGGCTCATCTAACGGGCAAGCTGCTTGCACAGCTCCAGTACCTGCTCCTGAGGGACAATTGGAATACTCCTCACAGCCCCAAAGGGAAATGCCCATCCAAAGTAATCTTTGGGCAAAATGTTAGGACAGGGATACCCCATGTTGTGGGACCAGATGACAAATATCCCGAGGATGAGAACATGCGAGACCAGGATACGAGGGCCAAGTTCAGAATGAAATCGTACGCTGATGCAATAAGACGAGTGGACGAGTTACCACTAGAGATCGGGACACAGTACTAGTAGGGCAACCAAAGACTCACAAGCATACCACAGCATTTCATGCTGATCCACTGACCATTACTCACAAGAAGGGCTCTTAAATAACATCTGAAAATGGAGGTCGGCCGATAACGAGAAACTCATCACCCTTCAAAAAACTAGAAGGAAGCACGTGGGGGAAGGACAAACCGGAAGAGCGTGTGGAGAGCGAATATGAATCTGATTGGTCTTATCAAGGAGATGGAGAAGAATCCGAGGAGGAAATGACGGCAAGGAAAGACCAAGGGGTGGCCCCTGTTGGAAAAATTGAAGGATGAATGACCGGAGAGCAAGAACTAAGCCTCATAAACTGATGTAAGAAATGGGGTAACATAAGATTTGTTCATTTATAGCAAGGGGAGGTTGTAGTGTCTGGCTTTGTAACGAAACCCGTCTTCCTCGTTGTATGGCAGGGCAGGACCTCATTTGGGCTGGAAGGATGGAAGTGACATGACGGGGGAAAGTGAACAGAAGATTTGAGGAAGGAGAGGTTGAATAACGGTGTGTTCCTCCTTTCCTGTGTCTCTGCGTTTTCGAAGGCCGCAAAGCGCCGTGTGGGTGTCAGTGCGCAGGTCCCAACGAAGTCCTCATTGGGACCGTGCATGTTACAAGCCCTTTCCATATTGTCCCTAGGTTAGGAAAGCTTCCGCCGGCCCTGCCTACCCTGTTCTATTTGTGAGCAAAGCATGTACTGGTCATGCCCGTCTAGCAGCGTTTGGCACTGTATTTGTGAGGAAATCTTGCACTTTTGCCTATTTTGCAGCACTGCTGCCTATGCAGTGACTGATGTGGGGGAAGCTGGAGCTACTGCTGTCCACGCCACATCTGTTTGGTGTGTTTTTTAGTAACTTGCAGTGCTGCTGTTGCTGTCCATGATTTACATTTCCAGTGTGTGATCAAAGCTGTCAGTGCTGCTTCCTGGGCTGTACCTGTTCTTGTGAGGGGGTAACCTGCTCTGATGCTAACAATATTTTACTTTTCCTTTGTGTCAGGGAATTTCATACTTTGCTGCGTGTGATGAGGTGTGATGCGTTATTTATATAGTGCTTTTACCAAAGTGCTTTACATAGAACAGTACATACAACATCAACCGAAGTTGGTACTCATTTATCAACCTCGGAAGGATGAAAGGCAGAATTGGCCTTACCGGGATTTGAACCTACGACCTGCAGCTCACACACAGATTGCAACAGCGAGCTCTTAACCCGCTGAGCTATCTTACCGAAATGTGCTGTGTTTTCTGCACATGAACAAAGTTTGCACTCTTTCTCCCAGTGCTGTCGCTGTTTTGTGAGCTCAGGAACCGTTGGCATGACCATCATTCAAGAAACACATTTCATGACTTTACACAACAAACTGAGCAGTAAAAGTGGGCCTTTTTGGGGCACAATGTGTAGCAATGGCACATTTTAAACACCATTGGGCCAATTACATTGGACGAAACGCCCAGCTGCCCAGTGCAAAAAAGACCCTATTCAGGAAACCAGGGAGAAACAAAGCGTCTGCTCCAGCTCGGCTCCACCTACAGTCGGTCAGGTCAAGAGGCAGAGCTACTCCCCATGCCCCCTCCCCCCATTGCACATCTGGCACTAACCAGCCTTACGGAAGAATTAATCTGCACGACCCGATGGTTCTTTGGGCAGCCTGCCACCTACTCAGGGCTGCGGGGGTAGTGCCACTCCTATGCTCCTCCCAGGCTTCTGAGATCTCAAAGGATTTCCCTTTGCTCTGCTGGGAATGGACAGCCGAGCAAAGGGCACTTCCTTTCCATCTCTCATGGCTCGAGGGAGGATGCAGGCAAGATACCCAAACCTCGGCAAATATATAAAAATACCCGATGACTCCAAACAGGCCAGACAACCCGTGTTTTAATACAGAAATGTAAGCTTAATCTGAAGACGCAAACTATACTCACCTCGCATGCCAAGCGCAGAGGTAAATCACATCACTCGTGCTCACCTGACCTGAGTGGGTCCAAAATGTCCACCAGAGATACACATCTCAGTGTGTGACATAGTTTTGCATGCGCCAAATCAAGGCAAGGAAAATGAGACATGATTCAAGTGCCTACTATCTTCCAAGAACTAGTCACCACTTCAAGCCAGTTTCAGATTATTTAAAAATGACCGGGCATCAAAATGAGCACACATTACTAAAACCTATACTTGATGATAGCATTTGCAACTAGCTTCAACACCCCTTTATTCCACAAAGGCAGCCCTTCCGCTAGTACACCACTTCTGCAGTGCAAATAGGTGGGGTGGTTCCTTTCCGGCTCAAGGACATCCCCTCTGGGGACAGTACATACTTATGGTAAGTGTAGTATCTTGTGTATGAGGTTCTAAGCTGTAGCCAAGAAGTCCATCTGTGCCACCCCGGGTCCAGAGTGTTTGTGACCACTGGAAGACAAGTTGCTGTGTATCACCTGTAATAGGGGATACCGTGGCATAGTGCTGACCGACACCCGGAGCTGTCAAAGTTCCAAGTAACACAAATAATCTTCAAATGCTGCTGCAGCCATGGCATCTGCCCACTTTTCCGGTGGGTTTCCCACCACCAATCCACAAACAAAGTGTCCCGAGGGGACACTAAGTGAGGGTCTGCAGTCCAGGCCACTGCGCATGTCCAAGTTGCCAGAAGCCACCCTGGCATCCATGCTGAAGCAGCCGCACTGTAGAACCGAAAAGCAGCCAACCATGAAATACTACAATCTAACACCTGCTACTACCACTGCACTCATCGCCACTGAAAGTCATCAACGACCACCAAAGACCTTATCTTCTTCATCCAAGCCTTGCCGAGGTCCACAGCAAGTTTCATTTCGTGGGAAATCCACAGCCGCTATAGCAACCCACTTCGATAGACTTACATTGCAGCCTTTCCGACACTGCTTGGCTCCCTTCTCCTGCTCGACACTGATGTCCCAGCGAATCCTTGTTTTCCTCTGAACGCTATCTGAGCATTCCCCTGTGGCTTTGACATTGTTGTTTGTGAACTGCCCATGACCACATCCTGTCTGTTGAATGGCCCCAGCTGTGTTGAAAGATTCAAATGTTGTTGAGACATTGCGCAGTGACATAGCTGAATTCCTCACTCTCAACGCAGGATCAGTGCAGTTGCGATCCACATTATGGGATATGTTTAAAGTATGGGTGAGAGGGGTGCTTCCGTCCATATCCACGGGTGCTCTCAGAAATATTAGGCGGGAGCAAACAAGGCCGAGAATCGGTTATGGGAACGGGAGAATGAACATGGTACACAGAGCGGATCTATATTGGGACACATCTGGGACATGCTGGTGAAGTTCCAGGCTCGGGGCGATAGGGAAGTCACTAGATGACCATTCCTGTTAGGGCCAGGCAGTATGGAGAAGGAGATCAGGCAGGCAGGCTGCTGGCCAGGCTGTCTAGGTTGCAGAGCTTTCGACAGCCTATCACTAGTATACAGGAGCGGGAAGGTACGATGCTGGTCCGAGAAAGTGATATCAATGACACGTTTTCCACATTTGATTCCACTTTACATTCTAATTGTGACAGCGTAACAGACGACAATCATACCCGCTACTTGTCGGGCATTGAATAACCTACGTTACCTGTTGAGGAAGGTCAAGTTCTTGAGCAGCCCATAACAATTGAGGAGGTAGTGGCAGCAGTGAAGTTGTTGGCCTCCGGTAAGGCACTGGGCACTGGTGGGTTGGGGATAGAGCTTTATAAAGAATTCCAACAGAAACTTGCTCCCAGATTGCTGCAAGTGTGGGAAGAATCTCATAGGAGGTGAATGCATGAGGCACTTATAACCATACTTTTGAAGCCCCACAGACCCTCTCATGATGAGACCTCATATAGACCATTGTTTTTAATTAATACAGATAAAAAGGTGTTTGCTAAAATTTTAGCTACACGTCTGTTCCCATTCATGACTCAGCTAGTCACCCTGACTAGTCTGGCTTCATTACCTCTAGATCCACTGCTTTAAATTTGAGGCAACTGTTTTGTGTGATGGTACCAATCAAGTCTCAGGCCAGAGCGGTTGCAGTGTCGCTAGACGCTGAGAAGTCTTTCGATTCTGTCTCTTGGCACTACTTGTTTCTGGTTCTCTGCCGATTTGGATTTGGCCCCTACTACTTGCAATGTGTTTAGATGCTGTATGCTGGCCTGTTGGCTAGAGTTAGCACCAATCAGACTTTATAGTCTCCATTTGCATTAGGAAGGGGCGCCAAACAGGGCTAGCCACTTTCTCCTCTGTTATTCGCACTCCCGATTGAGCCACTAGCGGCTTTAGTTAGGGATTCTCATGGGCATAGAGAGGTTAGGTTATATGGACCACTCCAGGTAATTCCACTGTATGTGGATGATGTGTTCCTTTATATCCATGACCCTGAGCAGAACCTTGACCCAATCATGTGTGACATACATACATTTGCACAACATTCAGGGTATAAAATAAGCAGCACTAAATCAGAGCTATTTCCTCCTGGTGGTGCTTCCAAAGTTACTTTATTTTTGTAATGTCCCCATTTTACAGGGGCAGGTCTTCTTTACTAAAATCAGGACGCTGGTGACAGTGTTGATTTGTGGTGGAGGTGCAGTCAGGATAAGTTGGGAACAATTGTGCGAGCCCTATGAGCATGGTGGTTGTGCGGTCCCAGACTTGGAGCTCTACGATTTGGCCTCTCAGGCTCACTTCGCTGGACATTGATATGCTAATGATCCCACTGCGGTACATTTACCATTGGAACGCTACAATGAATTGCCCACTGACCTAAAATCAGTAATATTTAGAATATTTAGAATACCTCTGAAGAGGTGCATCTGGTAGTGTGACTTCTTAGATATGTCAGAGATGAGGGGAGAGAAGGAGAGAGTGGAGTCGAAGATGACCCCGAGGTTTATAGCCTCACAGGTGGGAGAAGGAAGAGGGGCAAGAGAGGCCAGCCAGAGAGCGACAGGAAAGGAGGGAGCAGGTGTGCCGATGAGGAGAATCTCAGTCTCACTGGCATTAAGGCAGAGATCATTAGCGGCACAGCACTCCTGGAGAGCGGACAGACAAAGAGATGAGAGAAGGAGAAGAGGTGGCAGAAGGGAGCCTGTAAATAAAATGAGTGTCATTCACATAGCACTGAAGGTTGGGTCAGAGAGCAGCAATGCGGTGGGCAAGAAGTGCCAGGTAATGGTTGAATATCCAGGGAGAGAGGTTAGACCCCTGGGGAACACCACAAGTAGAGATAGAGGAGAGGAAGGACCCAACTTGGACCTGGGAGGGTCGATCGGAGCGGAAAGAGGTCAGCCAAGCCAGGGCCTGATCGGTGATACCCAGGTTATCAAGGAGACGGTTGAGCAGGATGGCATGGTTGACCGTGTCACTGGCAGAAGAGAGATCAAGTAAGATGAGGACACAGGGGGTACTGCAGTCAAGGTTGGAGAGCAGGTCTTCACGGATGTTCAGGAGAGCAGTTTCCATGCTTCTGGCAGCTCTGAAGCCAGACTGATGTTCATGGAGAAAACCAACCAATTCAGTGTAAAGATTAAGCTGGGAGATGGCCAGCTTTTCCAGGAGTTTGCCCAGGAAAGGAGCAATGGAGATTGGCTGGTAATTAGCAGGGCAGGAGGGGTCGGTTGAGGGTTTCTTAAGAAGATGGTGCACAAGGGAGTGCTTCAGGGGGGAAGGGAAGACGCCAGTGGCGAAGGAGTGGTTGCAGAAGTTAGCCAAAGCAGGATCCAGGGTGTTAATGTGATCCTTGATGGTTTTAGAGGAACAGGGGAGCAACTGTTTCAATGAGACTTTCATAGATCGGACTTGTCTAGAAACCTTGTCTAGGGAGAACAGGGGAAAGGCAGAGAAGGAGGGAAGAGAGGTGGCCACAGAAGGGCCAGAGGAAGAGAGGGGAGTAGAGGTAGGATGAGGAGCGGAAGAGAGAGAGGACAGGATATCCTGTGTTTTAGAGATGAAATGAGAAGCCAGGACCATACAGAGGGCCTGGGAGGGGACAGACAAGGTAGAGACTGCAGCAGGATTGGCCAGCTCCTTGCAGATTTTAAAGAGTTCGGCTGAGTTGTTGGATGCTGCAGACACGTGGGCTTGGACAGAGAGCCAGTATGGCCTTTGGAGCAGGCGGCAGGCCAGTTTGTCAGAGGATGTACAGGAAGCATGCCATTTCCTCTCAACCACCAACCACTTGTGTTTAAGGGTAACAAGGTGTGAGTCATACCAGGAGTTGCACTTGGCTTTGGGATTCTAGTGGATCCTCATGGCAGGGGCAAGAACATCAAGAGTATCAGATAGAGCAGAGTGGAGCATGGAAAGGGCTGTGTTAGGGTGTGAGTCAGCCAAATCGGGAGAGGGGGGTGAGAAAGCGGCGGCGAAAGCCTTAACTGGCACACGCTTCATGGGTTGGATAAATGAGAAGGTAGGTGGCAGTGCTGGAGTTAGCTTGGCCTGAGGGGTGGAGAGAGTGAGCTGGGAGGAAAGGAGAAAGTGATCACTCCAGGAGAAAGGAGTGGTGAGAGGGATACAAAGGGGGAGGTCTGTAGAGATCAGAACATCCAGAGTGTGCCCTGCAGAGTGAGTCAGGCCAAAGGGGAGGATAGAGAGTGAGAGAGAGAGTTGCAGAGGTCGCAAAAGAGTCCAGAGGAAGGACAAGAAGCATTCAGGTGGATGATAAAGTCTCCAGACAGGAAGGAGGAGATCTGACCAGATAACCAATAGATGGTATCCAGAGTAAGAATATGGCTAGGAGAGAGAGAGAGACGAGGCATTCGAAAGAGGAGTAGGCCTGCGTAGGAATGACAGAGGCAGGAATCCACTCAGGGAAGATCTGGGCTATACCCCCGCAGGAACGATTGGACCTGGGTGCAGAGAGGATCTTGTAGCCATCTTGGAGGAGAATGTCAAAGCTTGTGACAGAGCTGGCCGTGAACCATGTCTCAGTGAGACCGAGGACTTCGAGGTCAAGTTCTTCGAGGAGGCAGCAGATGTCAGAGGAGTGTTTGACAGCTGAGCGAGAGTTTATAGTGGCAATATAGAGAAGGATGCCATCCTTGAAAGACTTCCAGGGAGGGGTACAAATCAGAGGTACGCCCTGCGGAGGTACAGAAGAAGCCTGAGGGGGGGGGAAGAGGAAGGAGGAGAGGGCAAGTTAGCCAAGGAGGAGACAGCAGGGGAGGCAAGGAAGCCGTGGAGAGAAGAGAGGGGACAGCAGGAGAAGAAAGGAAATAGATGATGCGTGGGAAGCGTCTATCAAAGAGGAGAAGGTTGGCCTGAGGGCCTTGGACCAAGAAGGTACCATTCAGGTAAACATTAATTATGACCTTAGAGGAGTGGACGGAGGCCAGGAGAGCCTCCCACCAGGTGCCACCATTAATGGGAGAAGAAGAGAAAGGAGAAAGCACAGAGTCCATAGGTCTGGTGAGGGAGCGACAAAGAATTTGTCGGCAAGGGTTTGCCTGGAGGAAGCACTGGTATAGAAGTCAGCGATAGGGAGGCCTGGGTTGGAGACCAGGATGTCCTTTTTAAACAAAAAAAAAACTTTTTGGGTAACGGGGGGCCTGACTCATGAGGGTTGTAACAGTATCAAAAGAACAAAGGCCGAGTCAAAAGGCTACCCCGATATGAGCCAGACATTCAAGCATAGCTCATTACGTAACATTACAACAACTTGATGCTTCTAGCACTGTAAAAACATATGCTTACATCTAATCTTATGTTATGTTTCTAATTCACAGTGTTTCAGACCTCTGTTCATTTCATAGCATGGTTGAATTTTTAAACACAATTGTAATTGTCTAAATGTCTACCGTTTTGTTTATATATATTTTTTAGAATAACATTATTTTACCCTACCTTTGTGCACTACTGGTGTAATCTAATTATGTTACACTAGGCTTTAGAACCTTGTCTACAACCGCTCCATGCGCTATCAGGGAGGGTTAGCCTTTTGACTCAGCCTTTGTCCTTTTTAAACTTCATCCATCCTACCAGATTTAGTGAGGAGAGCAGGATAGTCGATAGAGAAGCAGTTAGAAAAGATAGAGGAGACAGAGAGCACCATAGAGTAGGTAGGGAGAAGAGAGAAGAGGAAGGGGTTGGGAGGGTGGGGGGCGAGGCGGGGAGAACACTAGGGAAGGACACAGGGAGGGGCGCAAGCAGATGAGACAAAGAGAGACGAGACAATAGTAGACAATTGTACAAGATGATAGGAGCTCAGACAATGGTAGAAAAGTTTGCTAGAGGAATGCTTTGCTAAGAAGGCAAAACCCCAGAACGGCAGAGGGACACACAACAGGGCTGAGAGAAGATACATTACACCCAAAATAAAGGAAAAGGCTGCCATTTTGTGATAATCCTATCACTTGCCCCATCCCCCTGGCTGACCTGATTTTGCGGCACTAAATCATATCCCACGCCACTGAGCCTGACATTATCAAAACATTCATATTCCCCGCCTCTCTCCGTGACGTTACTGTGCTGCGTAGGCAAACGCGCCCAGTCGTCTTCTACGCGACTTCACACAGAACCCAGAAACCAACACAGATCAACTCACAACACAGCGCGCCACAATTCGGAATATGAAACTGTACTTGTAAAGGTTGATATGTTGCTTCTAGCCGCTAGTACTGCGTAAGGGCATATGGGCCCTTGGCGATCGTCCCATAAAATTGTCAACGTTGTGCAGTTGTTTACAAGAAGCTGGGTGGGGCGTGGCCAGCGTGGATGTGTTCTCCTCGTGCTCCTGCCCGAGATCCTACAACGGACCGAATCGTTCGGCCTGCTTAAGCTGAACAAGCACGCCTGAAGTAGCTACGGGAAGTAGAACCGTTTCTCTACCCCCAACAAAGTTTCTGCAAGAAAATCGGACCGAGATAACGGTTACCCGAAGCGAACAGAGAGGAGGCCCCGGCCCAACAAAATGGCGGCGCCCGACGGCCCCTTCTGAGACACACCGCTGGAGGGCGGATAGCCTCCAGAGGCGAGAGAGGAGGGCCCGCAGCGTCCAACCCAGTGATCCGGCGACACCCCGGGGGGGCAGACCCCTGCGGCCGGCAGTGACCCGGGTCTCTATCTCCAAGGCCGGGTGGAAGAGACAAAGGGGGGGGACCCTCAGCGCGAGACCACATGCAGGAGAGGCGCTGGCTGGCGGGAGGCCGCGAGAGACACAGAGAGACACGAAGAAGAGAGAAGGCGACGGGCGGTTCCCTCCGGAACATCCGCGGGCCAACGATTCCCCATCTGCAATGACCACCCTCGCAATTGATCCTGCGTACACGTCCCCGCTGAACGGGAAAAGGCTGCGGAGCACACCCAAAGACAGGCGATGTCGCCCCCCAAAAGCAAATTGAAAACCGCGACCATGGACTCCTTCACCACGGTTAGGGAAAAACAACAGGGGACAGAGGCAGCAGATGACCCGACGGCTAAGGAGGACGATCCGACAAATACGCAAGTGCTACAAGCCATAGCGGCGCTATGGACGTCCATCAAAACCAGGATCGATGAAATCAAGTCGGACATGCAACTGATGATACAGGACGCCCGTAACCTTACAGAAAGGGTGGCCACAACGGAGGCAATGCTCCAAGACAATGTTAACGACACCACAGAACTTAAATCTAAGGTCCAAGACCTTGAGTTGCAAGTAGCGAGGGTAGAGGCGCGATCAGAGGACGCTGAAGGACGTGCCCGCCGCGGCAACATCTGAATCCTGGGGGTACCGGAAGACACGGAGGGCCCAGACCCGACCGATTTCGTAGAAACAATGCTCTTGCAAGAAATCGGGGCCGGCAAACTGACCCAGGGCTTCTCAATAGAACGGGCCCACAGATCACTTCAGAAGAGGCCCCCTCCGGGCTCCCGACCGCGCCCTATTATTGCAAAAGTCATGAACGTTTGCGACAGAGAGACTATACTGAGATTCTCAAGAGAAGGAGGGGAGATCGAGAAACATGGTGCCAAAATAGTCATTTACCCAGACTATACCCCCGCGGTGCAGCGAGCACGGAACTCATTTGTACCGGTAAAAGCTAGGTTGCTCAAGCTAAACCTCAAGTACATGCTACTGTACCCGTCCCGCATTAAGGTACTATACAAGGGGAGAGCTATCTTTCTTGAGACTCCGGCAGCGGCAAATATGTGGCTTGAGGACAACAACCTTGCCAATGATAAGGAAAGCACTGCGCATGAAGTCACAGGCCATTGAAAGCACCAAACGACAGGAAAAGGAAGGTTTGCACAACTGCCGAATGAATACCGGACCGCTTGAGATCTACAACTCTACGTACGCCATGACGGTCAGGAGCGCACCGACCCATGCGAATAACAATGAAGCCGACGCACCCCCCTGCAACACGTGGAGGCTGACTGCCGACGCACCACCCGCACCGGGAGGTCCGGATAGGCCTGGAAGGATCGGGTGCCCCCGAGCGCTGCAAGTTTGAGGCAACTGCTGGGGGCAGTTTTGAGTTGAAAGGTTTGTTGCACTTATTCACTAGAATGAGGATTGTTAATGTTAATAAGTCTCCAATTGACACTGAGAGGGAGGGGGCAGGGGAGGGAGGAAACGATGAGGCTCGCGCCCCAACCCCAACACAGACCGACCCCTGGTTAACAGGTCCAGGCCCGGGGGCGGCAGAGGCAGGGAAAGGGGGGGGACAGATCCGTTACTAAACCCCTATGGCTGCGACCACCATAAAAATAATGACATGGAATGTAAGGGGCCTAAGGACTTATCTCCGAAGGAACAGGATTAAAAACATACCTGCACAGAAAAGGGGTAATGGTAGCATTACTACAGGAGACCCACTGCACGGCGGACTCGGTGGCCAAGCTACAAACATATTGGGGTGGACAGGGGTTTGGTACCACTTATTCTAAATACGCAAGAGGGGTCTACACCTGGATTCACCCGCAGCTCCCATTCCGGGTGGACAAAACTAAGATAGACCCGGAAGGTAGGTTCGTCGTAATTTGGGTATTCATTGAACATGAAGCAGTATGCATCATGAACTCCCTCCTATCTCCCTAACATTAACATACCGTGCTACCTGAACTCACTGTACCCTAGAGTTGCACAGTACAGGAACAATCTCTTTATTTGGGGGTGGGGGGATTTTAATTGTGTACATGACCCGCGGCTGGACAGATCCACACCACAGCTAGGAGGCCCATCGACCGCTACGACAGCACTATCCGCCACGTTGGGGAGGCAGGCTGGAAATTGACGGATGTGTGGCGGGAAAAACATCCTGAAGCACGCGAATACTCATTTTACTCATCCCCACATAAGTTACACACAAGACTAGATTACATATTCATAGACAGGGAACACTTACCCCGGGTGGAGGGAGCACAATACTTGGGGAGGACTATCTCTGATCACTCCCCGCTTCTGATAACATGGAATCACAAAGGGCCCAGACCCCCCATTCCCATGTGGAAAATGCCCACAGACGCCCTGAGGGACCCAGCTTTCCGAGAAGAATTAAGCGATTCTATTGATGCATACCTAGAGGTTAACACCGGTAGTGTAGCTTACACAGTGTGGGAGGCTCTAAAGGTGGTAACCAGGGGAGAAGTAATTGCAAAGGCGGTAGGTATCAAGAAGCAGCTCAGGAAAGAACTAGACCTAGTGGAACGGCAGATTGAGCGACTTGAGGCTACCCCAGTAGACACCCAACAGAGGGAAGAGGAGCTTGTGAAACTTAGAGAGCGGAACATAACTGCGTGGAACAGGCTGGAAAAGTTTGACTATACTGCCAGAACAAATAGAGGACATGTTGAGGCTGACAGACCGGGCAGACTACTCGCCTGGCTCTGCCATAAAGAGCACCCCAAACACCCCACCACCTCACTACAAGATGAGGATGGAAACACACACTGTACGCAGCAGGGCATAAATGACACTTTCACTCGCTTTTACACCCACCTGTATTCACATGAGGAGCAGGTCCCCCATGGACGGTTGGTAGAAACACTAGAAGAGATAGGGCTCCCCAGGCTGTCCCCTGAGCAAGCTGACTCCCTAGAAGCAGAAATCACGCCCGAAGACATTACCGATGCAATCAGATCCCTGGCCACAGGCAAAGCACCGGGAACAGACGGGTTGCCCACAGAGTTTTTTAAAACGTATGAGTCCTCCCTGACCCCCCTATTACACGCAGTATACCAGGAGGCATACGAAGAAGGGATACTACCTGAAAGTATGAGGGAGACGCTTGTGATCCCGATCCTGAAGCCCAATAAACCGGCAGACCAATGTGACTCATATCGCCCGATTGCAATGTTAAATTATGACGTTAAAATCCTGACTACGATCTTAGCGAACCGGCTGTCTAGAATAATAGGAGACATAGTTCACCCAGATCAGTGCGGCTTCGTGCCGGGCCGAAATATGTCCATGAACCTACGCAGGCTGCAGCACATTATAGCACAAACCAATAAAGACAAGGACTCATACGCGTTGCTGTCCCTAGACGCAGTCAAAGCGTTTGACTCCATTTACTGGGAATGGCTTGTGGCAGTGCTTAGGGGGTTTGGGTTTGCTCCCGGGTTCATCAGGTGGATTGACATCTTGTATGCTAAACCTAAGGCAAGGGTGAAATCTGGGAAGTATGTGTCAGAGGCCTGGGATATATGCAGGGGGACTAGACAGGGTTGTCCACTATCCCCAATGCTTTACATACTGGGATTAGAACCCATAGCTGTTTACCTTAGAAAGCAATTCTTCGATGCAGGCATTAGACTGGGAGACATGGATCACATCATCTCGCTCTACGTGGATGACATTCTCATATACGTCAGGGACCCACACCTCAACGTATCAACCATGTTAGAAGTGCTGGACAATTATTCCAAGGTCTCTGGGATAAGTTTTAGCAGGTCAAAGTCTTGTATGTTCCCCCCTAGCGTCCCTGAAAACAGAGAGTTTAGAAGCACTCCCTGAAGTTGGGATCCAGTGGCAGAATATGTCATTCCGCTACCTTGGAGTACACATTATGCATACCCCCGAGCTAATGCACGAAGGAAACACAAAGGCAGCACTCCCCGCCCTGCTCAAATCAATGGCGTTCTGGGCGAAACTCCCCCTCTCGATGATGGGCAGGGCTTCGATAACTAAAATGATCGTTCTCCCGCGTTTCCTTTATGGGTTTCAAAATGTACACTACTATATACACAAGCCCTTCTTCCGACTGCTTGAGACCATACTGCGAGAGTTCCTATGGGGGAAAGGCAGGCATAGAATAGCGTTGCAATTGCTAACCCTACCATATAGCCAAGGCGGTATTCAACTTCCAAACCTAGAAAAATATTACATAGCAGCACAGCTTAGTTTTGTGACCAAATGGCTAGATGATGAACCCACATCTGAAACACCATTGCTACAGGCCATGCTGCCCCAATTCCATCTGAAAGAACTGGTCTGGGCACCGTCCAAACTGCTGGGAACTCTACCCTTTTTGGCTGACCTGGGAAGGAAAATTTGGCACAGGGCAAAAATGCTCACTAACTCACGGAACCCCTATACCCCAGAAGTCCCCCTGATTGCAGACCTATGCACAACACTTTCAGATTTGAAACATATGCTCTGGGAGAGGGAAGGGGTCTACACCTGGGGAGATCTGTATGATGAAGGCACTTTCAGAGAGTTCACCTCGCTGCAGGAGACGGAAGGCATACATACCGGCCAGTTTCTGTGGTACCAAAGAACTCGTGCTGTGGCCCGACGCAAATGGGACTCGTGGCCGATGGAACCAGACAAAGACCCACTCCTCACCTTGATGTACAACTTGGGAGAGGGCGGTAAACCCGTTTCGCAAATATATGGCCACCTGATCGACATGCCAAATCCTCGGAGCATGGAAATGAAAAGCAAATGGGAGGAGGATATAGGCCGAGAAATGACTGAAGGGGAGTGGAACAGAGCTCTTACATTCCCCAAAACGGTGTCCAGAAACCATAGATTTAGGCAGATTCAGTTGAACATACTACACAGAACTTACCTGACCCCGTGCCGCATAGCTACCTTCAATCCCCAGGCACAACCGACCTGCAACTGGTGCAAGGGGGAAAGAGCGGATATGATCCACATGTTATGGGAATGCCCCAGGACAAGGGCTCTGTGGGACAGGGTCCAACAAACTTGAGAAAAAGCAGGCCTGAGTAAATATAATTGGACACCTGGCGAGTGCCTCTTAGGAACCTACCCCAGACCAGCCAAACTCAAGCATGCAACAAGGCTCATGGACATTTTGTGCATACTGGCCAAAAGAACTATAGCAATGGCCTGGAAGAAACCCATGGGCCCTCAGTTCAAACTATGGCACAAAGAGACTGAACAGTGGGTGCTGGCCGAGACCGTGGCATGGGAGGACTGTGTGGCCAGATCCACGGATGACTCTAGTATGGTATGGAAGGAACTCACCAGACACATGTTCCACCCCTTGAATGATAAACCCCCCTGAATCGGAACTTAATCCAGACCCATGTTAGACCTGTCATAAAGCCAGCGGCAGCGGAAGTACGGCAAACGACAGAGACCTTGCGGAAGCCTTTCCCCTATTGTAGTTGCTGGATGGTTCCCCTTCGCTCCCACCCTCCCACCGAAACAGTTAACGATATATGAAATGGACAGAATATGGAGACAGTTATGGTTGTTTTGTTTTTGTATTTGTAATTTTTTGACGTTAAGTTAAACATATGTTTATAACTATTTGAGATTGGCTCCATTTTACACAACTTGTTTGATATTATTGAAAAATGCCAATAAATAAATTTGAAAATAAAATACAAGAAGCTGTAGCTGGCGATTAAAAAATCCGTTGGCCGGGGTCTGGAAGAGGTGGCAGTAGCAGTACGGTGGGATGTACCTGTTTAGAAAACATAAAAATTGAAATTAGTCTCACCAGCCGATATTTATTACTATTATTCATTTTATTTATTACGGCCGAGCAGAAACTATTTGCTTGCGAGGATAGTGCAATGAAGTATGTTCGGCTCTAAAAGCAATGCGAAAACTAACGAAATAAATCGAGGTTAACACACAATGTAATGATTTTTTAGCGTTGAACCACTGAGAAACGACTGTTTGTCTACATGCGTGTCGAATGGGCACATGCATGCCCATGTGCCCGGTAGAAAGACGATCCCACAAATGTTTTACTTGCTCTTCATTCATTCATTCATTCATTCATTCATTCATTCATTCATTCATTCTTCTTTCCGGTATAAAAGCGTCTAAAGAGTTACTTACATTATATTTGCCATTTCCATTGTGTCTCTGCGTAATGCAGTCTGTGAATCCCACTGTGTTCGTACCAACGATTTTTCATATACTGAACGAACATGAAACTCGTTCTAGTTTCAGAATTTTCAGCCTTATCGTCTCTTACGTTATTGCACCCCTCCTTCAAATGAAGTCCTTTCGGCATGGTCCCTGTCTCTCAAGGTCAAAAAACAATAGAACCTTATACTGCCAGTGCGAGTCGCGGGCCTCTTCAGCCTGTGAGCAAAAAATCAAAGCCGCTGACCTTCACTCTGCATGAGCATACATTCTTACTTTGAAACATCCCGTGTAAAGCCATCTGTGAGAGCTTGAATTTTCGAGTCCATCTTTGTACTAGGCCTTAATGTGCAAATGCAAACTGGCTTCTCTCCCATCTGCAACGCCTCGCTTGGCGCGTTCTAAGGCCCCCAATTTTGTCCTTGTTGTCCGCGAGCTTTGCAGCCCTAGAGAACCATAACTATGAAGACATTGACTTTTTGGGGGAAGGTCAGGGAAAGTAAAAAAAGTACCTGAGGAGTTGAGTTGAAAGTGAGATTTATTGTTAGTTTATTTTATTATTTGCAATGCGCAAGCCTCCCCTCGGTTAACAGTGCGCAGCATTTACATGAGATTGTGAAACTTAGTTACAGCAACAAAAATATATACATACACATATTCACAAGGTCAGGCGATATGCGGTGAATAGGGAGCGAAGTCAAAGATGACACCCATGTTGTTTGCCACCCAGGATGGTGAAGGGAGGGTTTAGGGTTAGCATACTTTGTATGTACACTGTACAATAACATTATTTTCAAAAAGACAATCAGATTACAATGATTTGAACCAGGATTTGTACTTCTCAACGAGCTCTGCTTTGGGGGGACATGGCACAGTGGCAATGTTTGGTGGCAATAATGCATCAGTGTTGTGCCCAGAAACGCTCAAAATTCCATATCTGTGCTTCTCTAGTACAGTAACAATAAGGCCTTCAACAAAGTCGAACTCCATTTCTTCATATACTGGTTTCACCACCCATTTCTTACTTCTTTTTGCAAAGGCCGTAGTGTAGCGATGCATCCCTACATTTTCCGTAGTCCTAGATTGTTCACGGCACACATTCTCGTTATGGGCCAAGACCGCTAGTATAGTCCTATGTTTCATGCCCTGTATGCCGAAATGCAATCTCTTTGGCCTGTACTTTAGGCACATATTGTGGAACACCTCCAAACCTCCTGTGTGACAGACTTCTGTCAGTCCCCTCAAATCTCTTGATAGAGTTGTATCAAAACAATCTTCTCAATGGTTTTGTGCGTAGGTGAAGATGGAATCAACCACTTCTTCTTCCGTGCCTCTTCTGTGGAGAAAGGGCCATGTTCACATTGGTGGAAATGTTGGTTTTCTGTCCAGCGGTGAACGTTGGTACAGTGGTGCATCAGTGACCACCATTTTTCAAGTAGGATTTCCACTGACCCTTAACAAGTTTTGGAGCTCCACCAACGATGGTTGCTGATAGACTGGGACCACTGTGAAATACTTTCCAAACCTTTTTTTTTCCCTGCAGCCGAGATTTTCTTATTGATTGATTTAGCAAGATGCCATACGTCAAATTGATGTTTAATATGTGGGAACTGCTCTCTCATTGTCTTTGCTATTGAAACGTGTCTGTCCGTGGCTATGAGGTTGATGTGCATTCCCCTCGATTGTAGATATTCCAATGATTTTATAAATCCTAGTTTCTCCATGGCCACTGAGGATTTACATTGGGACATCTGCACGACCACCGAACTCACAATTTCCTTACTATCCATGTCCTGAAAGCGGTAGGTGCGGTACTTGGCAGAAAATCCAGGGCTGTCGCACTGTCCATCGCCGGCTAGCCTGAATAGTTTGCCTTTGAATGTACTTTCTAGAGACAATTGTTCAATTTTCCAAGCATCACTAATGGCCGGAAATAGATAATCATGTTGGAATTTGTAGTACTGCGTTTTAGAAATGAAATGGAGTCCCACAAACTGAAAGAAAGACTCTAACTTTCTAAAACTGGAGCCACTAAATAGTGAGGCAGCTGCACACAGTATGATTTAATCTACAGGCGGCATGTATTTTGACGTTACTGCCTTGTTTTTGACGAGTCACATGAATCAATGGCTTCCCACATACTTCCCCTCTAACTGAATGCCCACATTTCAGCATACTTATAATATCCATCAAACAACTGTCGAATACTATGTATTTGCCCTCTTTCATTAGACTGTCATCCGGCGTCAAAGTTGTTTCGGACTGTATCGTTGAGGACATATCACCACAATTTAAAGAAATATCGCTGATATCAAGTTCTGATGCATCTGTGAATACTGCTGCTGGTTCATTCTCTGTCATTTCAACATCTGTTACTTCAACATTGATGGGAGAACACAACAATGTCAACAGCTTTTTGGGTAGCATTTTTTTGGTGGGTGGAAATTGTGTGAATTGATCTGCGACGACTTCAGAGCTATCTTCAATACATTCAGTATCATCTTCTTGTGGTGGTATGGTCGCACTGTACCAATGGTCCAATAAAACTTTACTGGATTCTCCAGGCACATTCAATTCATGTTCTGGCCATTGGACATAAGCATCTCGAGTCTCAACACGTGTTACGCTCACCTGGCTCCCACAGAGGCGTCGATCTGAACTGGACAGCTTCGGTCTCCACCAATGTGACACGTAGGGCCGAGATGACGGACTGGACTGGCCCACCTAGCTTCGTTTGCTTGGCCCGTAGGAATATTCTTCTGCAAATGGAGAAAGGGGATTAACCACCCGTGGAGTTGAGCGTAAATCCCCTCACCCCTGCTGTTCTCCCCACAGATCACCTTTGATGTCCCCTCTTATAGTCTCACCTGATGGTTTGAAAAGATGGGCTCTCCATCCTGCATTGAGCGCAGGGGCGCATTGATAACCAGTTGCTTCATTGGCTCGAAGGAATTGGTGAGTTCCAGAACAATATTGACTCAGAAAAGTATGTAGTTCGTAAGAGTTCACATGTCTGACTTTCACTCTTGTCCGATTCCTTGCAGTTTGCAGCTTGACCCCAACGAAGAGTTCCTCGTGGTAGCTGACGAAGTTCAGGTAAGGATTTGGCTTATCCTACACAGTTCAATAAAATAAGGCCAGAATGTAACCTGTTACTTGCTCCCTTATTCAGGTGTGGAGAGAAAATATGAAGTTCGGGGAATAATGCCTCTGGCGGTAAAATTAGGTAAGTCTATTGTGGTGAGAAGAGTTCCCCTTGTTTGTCCCTTTGTCTCACCTTGTTGTCCGTTTGTTCCCCTTAGGGGCCGGGGTACGGTGAGGATGCAATGGAGACTGCGCCGACCTGTGAAGAGAAATAGTACCCCCGGCGGTAATCAGGTAAGTCTATGGAGGTAGTTACTATTGCCTCTGTTTATTCCCTTGGCTCACCTTTGCTGTTCTTGTGTTCCCCTTAGGTGCCAGAGTGCGGCGGGAACGTGCAGAAGGATGCGATGGATCGTGAGGATACTGCGAAGGCCGGTGAGTTTAGCGCGGCGCTGCAGCAGGCGAGGCGGCGCGCGTAAAATGCTTCTTTCTTCCAGCTCAAAGGCGCGGTGGATCCGGAATTCAGGTAAGGATCGAAGGTTTTGCTCTTACTCTAACCTCTTCTCCTTCTGTTCCTCCCTTTTTCTAGGAGCTGCAGACTCGAGGCGGGCGTGGCAGAAGACTGGATGCAGGCTTGCAGACACGGTGAGCGCTACGCTGCTGGATATAGAATAACGCGAAGCGTGTGCTGCTCTTCGGGCATGGTTTAAATAGCCTCCAAAGTTGCCCAAGGTAAGTATTCCTCCCCAGCCCCACCGAGTAAAAACAATAGTCCCTATGTAAAATAGTCCCTTCCAAGCCTCATTTGGCTTGGAGCTCTGCAGCATGGTCTGCATCAGGTAAGCTTGCAGCATGGTCTGCATCAGGTAAGTTCTACTCTATTAGCCTAGCACCTATGGCGCCAGGACTGACTCTCCATATGAGCCTGGCGCCAAAGGTGCCAGGACCGCACCCAAACAGCCCCTAGCAGGGGTTTTTGGGCTTGCTCAAAATAACTTGATCCCTGCTTCCGGGGTTGCTGGACCTGGTCTGGTTCCCCGGGGGTAGGCATCATGACAACACGCTGCGTCTGAATTAATAGTTCCTCCATAGTGTAAATGGTCTGGCAAGCAACATCTCTCATTTGCTTCACTGTCTGTGTATGTATAGTTCGTACACCCACGGTTAACTAGAGGACAGATTGGAAAAGGGATGTTCAGTTTAAACACAAGATAAAGTATAGTACAATTGACAGGAAAAAAACATAATATAGTCCCCAGCACAAAACAATTTCCAAAATTATGAACTGTTTGTAACTAACCTTATTTTTGTTTCTTTTCTTTGCAACTTTCATGACTCGAACTTCAACATCTGCACGCTGTTGCACCGATTTGTTTCCGCATGTCTTCCCTTCCTCTTGCGCTGCAACGAATATATTTTCTGGATCCGCATAGACAGCATGGACTGACGCTCCATCGACTCCCTGAAACATAGTACTTTCATTACTATGTATCACAATATTGAAAACATAAAACAAACGTGAGGACGACCGCACAGGTACATCTCAATAGCTAACCACGAATTAAACATTGTGTAGAAAAATCAAACGACAAGTATTCATGCTCTGATGATCTAGTTCGATGGAACTGTCAGTATCCATACCTCTGGCACCGCATAGACTGCCATGAATGATTGCATTGGAGAGGGCGCCTCAGCAACTCCCTGAAAAACAGTACTTGCATTAGTATGGTTTTCAATATTGTAAACATAACACACACTTGGGGGTCGACGGCACAGGTACATATAAATAGATAACCACAAATGATGCATTGTCTAAAAGAATCAATGGATATCTAAATATGAACCGATTTAATCGACTTTTTTCTCCGATTTCTTTACATCTGCATCACCTACAAGGGATGTTGTGATTGTAGAGGAAGCTCCGTCGTCTCCCTGAAACACAGTACTTGCGTTAGTATGGTTTTCAATATTGTAAACATAACACACACTTGGGGTCGACGGCACAGTACATATAAAGAGATAACCACAAATGATGCATTGTCTAAAAGAATCAAGGAATATCTATATATGATCAGATTTAATTGACTTATTTCTCCGATTTATTTACATCTGCATCATCTAAATGGGATGTTGTGATTGTTGTGGAAGCTCCGTCGTCTCCTTGAAACACAGTACTTAACGTTAATAGGGAAGAAAGTATAGCAAATGGAATCACGTTATATGATCACGCTCGATGGAGCTGTCAGTATCCATACCTCATGCTGCTGAAGAATATCTATGGATGTTGTAAATGTAGTGCGCACTTCCGAAAGCTGTTGCGCCGATTCGTATACGCATGGTCCCGCTTCCACTTCCCCTGGAATTATTTGAATGTCAGGCTCTGCATCAAGTGCAGGGGTTAACGCTCCATCAACTGCCTGAAACATAGTACTTGTATTAGTAAGGATTACAATATTGGAAACATAACACACAATTGGGGTCGATCGCACAGGTACATATCAATGGCTAACCACGAATGAAACATTGTGTAGGACAATCAAACGACAAGTATTCCAGCTCTGATGTTCGATGGAGCTGTCAGTATCCATACCTCGTGCTGCTGAAGAATATCTATGGATGTTGTCAATGTGGTGTACGATTCAGCATCTCCCTGAAAGACAGTACTTGCATTAGTATGGATAACACTAATTATAACTGAAAACAAACACCAGTGGACGATAACTAAGGTGTATATCAATTGGAAAGCACTAACCAAACATTCGGTAAAATAATTACATGATACATAAAAAATATTACTTGACATGCATAAAACTAGTCTGTAGTGGAATAGCCAAGTAAGATTACCTGATACACGCTAGAAGTGGTTGATAACTGCAAGCTTGTCACGGATGTAGAATGTTCTTGCTTCAGATTCAAAAAGCTAGACACTTATATCAATGTCGAAGGTATTACAAGGGACACAACACCTAAAATATCAATTAATCCATTCAGCTACCTACACACTACCGCAAGGCCTAAAGCTAAATCCGGACACTTGACTCACCAGTGGTGGAATGTGAACGAATAGAGTGGGAATAGCGTTTGCGAGCAATTTTCGTGTCGTTTGCCGTTTATTCTTCTTTGTTACCCAAGATGTGGCATACATCTTCGAGGAAAAGTGCCAGCTGCAGATGCGGATCACCCCTCTTGTCCTCTAAGACTTGTTGGACTCTACTTTCCAGCTCAACCAGTGGATATCCGCAATGTCTGACCCATTCTCTTATTCAATCAACAGTTTTCGGGAATACATGCATTGTAGTGCCTTCAGATTTAGCATGGGTCTTCGAAGGGCAACCGCTAATCGAACAGGCAGGCATTGTTGAAAATTCTGAATAGTAAATATCGACATTATTATACAATCTTGATGAATAAAAATGTGATACAAAAGTAAATGAACCATACAATGTTCAATGCAAGGTTTGTTTTGGTCGCCGGAACTATACCAGTTCATGTGCGGCTTAGTATTTGAATAAGTTGCAGAAATGTATAAATGATGTGACTAACTCTGAACATGTGACTCGTCCCTTCGATGTTCTGTCTTGCACGAGAAGGAAACATGCTTACATTATAGACTGGACCCCCGAAGGATGCAATTCGATGACAATTGACACAGATGAAAATAAATAGATCTATTGATAGCATAACAATTGAAACTCAAGTCAAAAGCAGTGAGACCAATGAACATAGCACTATTGAGTACTCTACTCGCAAATAGAAATTTAAAAATCAATGAAATATGACTAGGATACATGGCCTTACCTTGACCAACAAACAGTTGGATTCAGCAAGCCGAGCAGTATGTTGCAGGAGAACAGGTAGATGGCCACAGGTAGCACACTGGCGAGTTTGCTCGAAGTGGTCACAGAAGTTCACGGATAGCACGAGGACGAGCATATTAGCATAGATCTCAGTGGTTCTCAGGTAGCACGTTCAGGAGTTGACCTGCAAAGCACAAAGATGTTCTCATGAGACATATCAAGTGGTTTATAAAGTATTAGAAACAGGGGTGTGTTTGTGAATGAACGACTTGTGTATGTCGTGGTATTATGTGGTTTTCCTGGGGCCGGCCAGCGTGAGGGGGGGTCCTGTAGACACAGGGTCTGAGGAGGCCATGTGAGTGATGGCCCCTGGGCGTGGGATACCTTTTGAAGTGTACATGGTGTTTGGCACCTTGGCCGTTATCGCCCCTGACAGCACACCATGGCAGCGCTCATCCCCGGGTGCGAACTGCCTTTGATGGGGGGGTGGATGGGCCGGTGGGCGTGCAGACAAGGCACAGGAAGACTGCTGAATGGAGACACACTTATGTGGATTGCAGGGGGGCAGCCAGCGTCAGGGGAGGCCCTCCTGGAGACACAGGGTCTGAGGAGGCCATGTGAGCGATGGCCCCTGGGTGTGGGATACCTTTTGAAGTGTATATGGTGTTTGGCACCTTGGCCGTTTGCGCCCCTGACAGCCCCTCCACTGGCGCGAACCGCCTTTGATCGGGGGAGGTGGATGGGCCGGTGGGCGTGCAGGCAAGGCACAGGAAGACTCTTGAATGGAGAGACACTTGATTAATTTAAGAAATCGAAACAACCGTTGTTAAAATATATGTGGGGTTTTATTTTGTTTCTTATTTTGATGGCACAAAAATACAAAACTTTACACATTGTACAGGTCAGGTTGCAACACAGCGAGGGAAAATCCCCTGTACTGACCGCTGTCACTGGGGAAAGTTTGTCTTATGGCACGAACGGCACAGGCGGGTATTACTCTTCGAACGCTGTGTCCAAGCCTCCCGTGAAGCCACCATGTAAAGGAACGATAGGCCACCAGCCTGTACCACCTGTGAAAAAGAATGATACAAACTGTTTTTAAATGACCAAGATAGGTTTATTAAACGTTTGTTGTCAATGACAATTCTTGTAAACAGTGGCGAGCACAGAAGGAGGCTTTTTGGATCAACAAACTCGACTCGCTGTCACCGAATGAAATGAACAAGGAACTGGACCTCAGTTGTTTCCTTTGATGCTTGAGTAACTGTATTATGATATACTGTGGAGTTGATAATGTATGATATGTCAGAATTTACCATGACATTGAGCCAATCCTAGGCTCACTTAGGATATGCCAACAGGGGTGTGGTCAAGAATGTACTTATTTCTAAAGATATACAACATGGCCTTTATGACCAATAAGGTACTGTATACTCGCTTTGGATTCATCCAGGCTACCATCTCCATACTGTCGGAGAATTTTGTCTTAAGTTCCTTCTTTTCTTCCTTCTTGCTTTCATAGGATTATTTCACCTGATGATAATCTTAGATATAGTACCCGGGGCATTCGCAACGTTGATCTGCTCTTTACTCTCTTTTTACCTCTTTTACCTCTAACTAAGGATATTTACAGGGGAGCTCACAGCTTAAACTACTCTCGCCTGTGCCAGTGCACATTGTGGCGATAGGTTTCAAGACAAGGTAGGCGTATTTTTAACTATAGAAATGGTGTTGATTTCATTTATTTTTTATTCTTTAATTTTTCTCTCCCTCATTATGCTTGGTTTCACATTTCCCAGTTTGATTTTTTTTATGATTCTATATTATTATTTTGTCATTATTTTCATCCATGTAGAAATGTTATGTAATTACGCTCCTATTTTATTTCGCAATGTCAACTCAACCATTATTACTACGAGCTCACGTAGAGTGTACACCTTACAAGACATGTAATACTAGGGATACACACCAGCAGCCTTTCCAACATGGCCGCCGGCATTTCTCAGTACTTGCGGCTCCATGTGTTGCTTGGCAACGTGACACGAACACAACATTTAGAACTATGGCTACCGCGAACGCGTCCTAGTGGCGTCTTCGCATGGCTCGCCTCTTTTCTACTGTCAGGTAAGAAGCAAGATTGAGCGTTATGGTGCTCGTAGGCATCTGAACCCTTCTAATGGAATGGAACTCTGACACGGCGCGTCTCGCGCTACATGTCAACTTCACAGCCTTTGTTATAAGATGAAATAATGACACGCCGGGTGCCGCGCTGCATGGCTCTCTTATGAGCGACTATGCTCGTAGGCGTCCGTGCGTCTTTAGTTAAATGGTAACTCTGACACACTGCTAATCGCGTTGCATGTCTCTTCCAGGCAAGAGTCTGCACGCAAAGTAAAACGCCGGCACATGCATAGAAACGCCAGTCAAGCACGTTTACTTTGGAAGTGTTGGTGTGAAATTCAAGTCCATGCTGTATCTTTGACAAGGTCAGTGTTGAAATAGTCACGTCATTACTTGATGCCTATTAGATAAAACGATATATGGCATTTTGGTGGTCATTTTTCTACCTTTTTTTTTTCTTCCTTCTTTGCTGTAATTCCACGGTTTATCATCACGCACATAAAATGGGATTTCACGAATGTATTTTTTACATTATTTTTACTTTTTTACTATTGGTATCCGTTGGTAATCTTATGGTTCATGACATGTATGGACTCTTTATTACATGTAACCTTTCTCCTGGTATGTGTTGAAATCGTGTTGTTCATTGCGGTTATTGTCATTGAACATGTGCATCCATATGGCCACTTTGGGCATAATGTATCCACACCCGGCATACTTGAAAAACTCCTAAATCATGATGATGATGATGTATACATTGATGACTTTATTTTCTTGCTATGTTATGATCCCTGTGGATTTGCTTTACAATTACTGTATGTTCAATTGATTAATGTTGCTGACATATTGTGGGTTATCCAACAGATTCGTTTGCTCAATTTTTAGCACTCGAATCTGATTAGTTTGTGAATGAGCTGGCCCTGACGTAGGAATAGTGTTCCGAAATGCATTGGCCAATTGTTTGAGCTCGCCCTGCACATCTGCTTTTTCTTAGATGTACAATTACTTAAATTGATGACGAAAATCAAGTATTAAACTATCATTTTTTGCAGAAAACTGACAGAAGTTAATTATTTTGTGCTTTGAACCACATTGAATCTATACACCACGAGTGGTGTTTGGGAGTGCAGCCCGCACCGCTGGCTTAACGGCCTTGGGACTTACCCCCTGTTTTCGTTGTGTGCCGTTCCACTGAGGCACCTTTTCCAGCGGGTTTGCACCCTTCTTTAAATTCCAAATTAGTAGTGTTTTAACCATAAGAGTTATCTAACAAAAGAAGGTTGTGAGCGTTCACCACACACATTTCTGTTCTTGTTCCCATCCGTGGATTTACTTGAACGTAGAACACCACTGAAAAGATGTCATATGAAGAAATTGAGCATATCACAGACAATAGAGCGACAACGCTGGGTTTCTCAGCTGAAGAAGCAGACGCGATTCTGGGTCTCATCAAGGAAACAATACGTACCCCAGGTGGGGCAGACCCGCACAGCAAGATTAAACAGCTTGAGTACAATGTCAGAAAGCTAATCAATCGTAAATTACATGCAGTGACCCTGAGCAGGTATTACAAAGCACAAAGGATTCCTCAAGGTCTTCGGATTCCATTACGACCCACTCTTTGCAAAGAGAACAAGAAGTTTGTTGAGAAATGGGAACAAATTCTCAATAGATGCTCCCTAGACTTGATCCTATCGACCATACAGGAACTATCTAGCAACGTAGAACAGCTTGAGAAGGAAATTGAAAATCTCTCTAAAGATATCACTGACATTACTGATGCCGAATCCTTTGCCGAGATTCTAGCTGATATCAATAAGAAGCTTGAGAGCTATCAAGAAGATCTGGAGGCTCGGAAAATACGTAAATTTCGTCGAGATACCTTCGATTACCTCAATAACGAGGTTTATACGTGGGCTGACAAGTATTAGCAGCAAAGCACACGCCCGAACAAGACCACAAGTGGCAATAGCAGCTCCGATTCGGATATCCCTGAGCAGGAAGACAGAGCAGCGACAGATCCTCAACCAGCCAGTATATCAGCCCAAGAAACGAGGCCAGCACAACCCAAACGTACTACTAACACTGGTTTTTTAGAAAGAGGAAGAGGACAAGGAGGGGGAGAAAGAGGAAATCAAAGGATGCAAACAAGGTTTCAAGCGAATCGCAATTAGTGGTTAATCTATCTAAGCGAGCACTTTCCTCTCGAGAGATACAAACCCTAGAGAAAGGGCTGAAGTTTGTACCTACTTATAGTACCAATAAATTTCAGACGGAGATTGAACTATTCAAACTGACTCGGAAGCTCAAGTTGAAAGCATTTTTTGCTGAAAGTGCACCATATGCTGCAACAATGGAGTCAGAGTATGTTGAGTTCAAACCGAACAGTACTTTTTGTCCACCAATACAAGTACCGGCGATAGACATTTTTCAAAAAATGGTACTGAGTGACCTCAAGAAGGTTCAGTTCCAAGCACCAAAAAGAACTAACCTCAACAGAAGAGAACTTTCACAGATACGGGCCTTGTTTAGCGATGACACTATAGCTATCCGTCCGGCCGACAAGGGCGGAGCAATGGTGATCCAAGATGTATCACAATATCATTCAGAATGTCTACGACAGCTCTCAGACACCAACACCTATAAATTGCTACCGCAAGATCCTACTCCAGAGATCAAGAAGAAACTAGATGAAGTTCTTGACAACGCTGTAGAAGAAGAATGGATCAGTATGAAAACTAAGGCGTACTTATCAACCACATTTCCAGTAATGCCTTATCTGTATACCTTGCCTAAGATCCACAAGAGCTTGATTAACCCACCTGGAAGGCCCATAGTAGCGGCCACAAAGAGCTTGCTACAACCGCTTGGAACATATATAGACTTCTTTTTGCAGCCAATCGTTCAAGCCACAAGCACATATGTGAAAGATACAACGCACTTTCTCCAAATACTAGACACCATCTCTTTGGCCCCGGAAGACATCCTATTTACGATTGACGTAGTCAGCCTCTATACGAGCATTCCGCATGATCTTGGACAACAAGCAGTAGAATCTCTATTGCTTAGTACAACAAAAATTGGAGCTAACAAAGAATTCTTAATGATTTTGCTTGACTTCATTTCCAAGAATTCCTGCTTTAGGTATGATGGAAAGTTTTACAATCAAATATCGGGGACAGCAATGGGAGCAACCATGGCACCAGTATATGCTAACAGCTTTATGCACCATTTTGAA